>NC_083330.1:55341533-56541533 GCF_963455315.2 Globicephala melas
ATTGAATGTGATGAAATATGAAAGAATACACATTCTTTTCAAGTGCACATGGAATATTTTCCAAGATAGGTCACATGCTAGGCCACAAAAAAGCTTCAACAAATTTAAAAATATTAAAATCATATCAAGCATTTTTTTCAACCACTTCTGTATGAGACAAATCAGCTGGAAGAAATAAAATTGCAAAAATCACAAACACATGGGGCTAAACAATATGCTACTAAACAAAAATGGGTCACTGAAGAAATCAAAGAGGAAGTAAAAAAAAGTACCTGGAGAGAAGTGAAAATGGAAACACAATGATCCAAAATTTATGGGATGCAGCAAAAGCAGTTCTAAGAAGGAAGATTATAGTGATACAAGCCTATCTCAGGAAATAAGAAAAATCTCAAATAAATGATCTAACCTTACATCTAAAGGAACTAGAAAAAGAAGAACAAATAAAACCCAAAGTTAGTAGAAGAAAAGAAATAATAAAGATCAGAGCATTTAGAGAAGACTCTAACAAAGCAATCTAGAGATTTAATGCAATCTCTATCAAAATATCCATAATATTTTTCATAGAGGAAGAACAAATAAGCCTAAAATTCATCTGGAACAACAAAAGATCCCAAATTGCCAAAGCAATCTTGATAAAAAAGAACAAAACTGGAGGTAGCATCCTCCCAGACAATACTACAAAGCTACAGTAATCAAAACAGCATGGTACTAGCACAAAAACAGATACACATATCAATGGAACAGAATAGGTAACCCAGAAATAAACCCACACACCTATGGTCAATTAATCTACAACAAAGGAAGCAAGAATATACAATGGAGAAAAGACAGTCTCTTCAACAAGTGATGTTGGGGAAAAAAATGGACAGCTACATACAAAAGAATCAAACTAGACTACTTTCTCACACCATATCAAAAAACAAATTCAAAATGGATTAAAGACTTCAATGTAAGACCAGAGAAAATCTGAGAAGAAAACATAGGCAGTAAGCTCTTTAACAACAGTCTTTAGCGATATCTGTTTGGATATGTCCCCTTAGGCAAGGAAGACGAAAGCAAAAAATAAACAAATGGGACTACATCAACTAAAAAACTTTTGCACAGCAAAGGAAACTACCAACAGAAGAAGATCACAACCTACGGAATGAGAGAAAATGTTTTCAGATTATATATCTGATAAGATATTAATATTAAAAATATATAAAGAACTCATACAACTTAACATTAAAAAATCAGACAATCTGATTAAAAAATGTACAGAGGCCAGAAATAAACCCATACACCTATAGTAAATTAATCTGTGACAAAGGAGGCAAGAACATACAATGGACAAAGACAGTCTCTTCAACAAGTGGTACTGGGAAGACTGGACAGCCACATGTTAAACAATGAGATTAGAACATTCCCTCACACCATATACAAAAATAAACTCAAAATGTTTTAAACACCCAAATGTAACACCTGAAACCATAAAACTCATAGAAGAGCACAAGGTGGAACACTCTTTGACACAAATCATAGCAGTATTTCGTGGATATGTCTCCTAAGACAAAATAAAGAAAAGCAAAAATAAACAAATGGGACCTAATTAAACTTAAATACTTTTGCACAGCAAAGGAAACCACTGACAAAATGAAAAGAAAACCTACAGAATAGAAGAAAATATTTGCAAACGATGTAACCAACAAGGGGTTAATATACAAAATATACAAATAGCTCATATAACTCAATATCAAAACCAAACAACTCAATCAAAAAAATGGGCAGAAGACCTGAACAGATACTTCTCCAAAGAAGATATACAGATGGCTAACAGGCAAATAACAAATGTTGGTGAGGATGTGGAGAAAAGGGAACCCTTGTACACTGTTGGTGGTAATGTAAATTGGTGCAGCCACTATGGAAAACAGTATGGAGATTCCTCAAATAGAACTACCATAAGTGGATCCAGCAATCCCACTCCTGGGTATATATTCAGAAAAAACAAAAAACACTAATTCAAAATAATACATGCAACCCAATGTTTATAACAGCACTATTTACAACAGCCAAGACATGGAAGTAACCCAAGTGCCCATCAACAGATGACTGCATTAAAAAGAAATGCACACATACACACACAATGAAATGTTACTCAGCCATAAAATGAATGAAATACTGCGATGTGCAGCATCATGAATGGACCTAGAGGATATTATGCTTAGTGAAATAAGTCAGACAGAGAAAGATAAACACAAAACAATATCAATTGTATGTAGAATCTAAAAAATAATACAGCTGAATGTATATGCAAAACAGAAACAGACCCACAGATATATAAAAAAAACTTGTGGTTACCAAAGAGGAGAGGGAAGGGAGGGGGAACTAATTAGGGGTATGTGATTAACAGATACAAACTACTATATATAAAATAGATAAGCAGTGAGGACATACTGTAAAGCACAGGGAATTATACCCATTATATTGTAATAACCTATCATGGAGTATAATCTACAAAAATACTGAATCACCATGCTGTACACCTGAAACTAACATATAATATTGTAAATCAACTATACTTCAATTAAAAAAAAATGCCCAGAGGATCTTAATAGACATTTTTCGAAGAAGACATAGAGATGGCCAACAAATGCATGAAGATGCTCAAACATCACTGGTCATTAGGGAAATGCATAACAAAACAACAAGGTGATACCTCCTCACACCTCTCAGAATGCTTATCATCTAAAAGACAGCAAATAACAAGCATTGACAAGGATGTAAAGAAAACGAGACCTATGTGCACTGTTCGTGGGATTGTAAATTGGTGCAGCCACTATGGAATTCAATATGAATGTTTCTCAAAATATTAAAAACAGTATCGCCATATAATCCAGCAATTTCACCTCTGAGAATTTTCCTGAAGAAAACGAAAACACCAAAAAAGAACCAAAAGATATGTGGACTCCAACATTCACTGTAACATTGCTTACAATTGCAAGATATAAAAGTAACCTAAGTGCCCATTGATAGATGAATGGATAAAGAAAATGTGGTATGTAGATATATATTGGAATATTACTCAGCCATAAAAAATGAAATATTGCCATCTGAGACATGTCTGGATCTGAACGCTGTTATGCTTTGTGAAATAAGTCAGACAGAGAAAGACAAATACCACAGGATCTCACTTATTTGTGAAATCTAAAAATAAAACAAACAAAACAAAATGAAAACAGATATAGATACACAGGAGAATCGAGAGGTCACTAGAAGGGAAGGGGTTAGGGAAGAGGGTGAAATAGGTGAAGAGAATTAAGTGATATAAACTTCCAGTTATATAATAAATTAGTCACAGGGATATAATATATAGCATAAGGGATATAGTCAATAATATTGTAACAACTTTGTATTGGAACAGATGGTTACTAGAATTATAATTATGATCATTTCATAATAAATGCAAATGTTACATCATTATGTAGTATACCTGAAACTAACATAATATTGTACATCAACTATATTTAAATTAAAAAATTAACAATTAAAACCAAAACAATTAATTTAAAAAAAGTCACCGAGAGTAAATATTAAGCATTCTCAGCACCCCCCCACACGAGTTAATTATGTGAATTAATGGATGTGTTAACTATTTTGATCTTAATAATCATTCCACATGTATATCAAATCATGACACTACTTTAAATATATACAATTATGTTTGTTAATTATTTCTCAATAAATTTGGAAAAAAGAAGATACCAGCGCCCCCCCAAGAAAGAGTAACTGCAAATATTTGATACAAAAACTATAAAAATTTGGCTCTGCAACCAAATTGCTTAGTAAAAAATATTGAGTTTGACAATATATTTGCATATGTGCAAATTTTATTTACCCTTTTAGTGCTCTACCCAAAATATATATCCAACATTTCTTGCCTTAAACTGTGTAGTTGTTTTAGTTCTGGCTGTAACCACATTTGAATTCCTTTCCTGGTTGTTTTCTTTTTCTCCCAAAAGGAGAAGGAGCAGATTTTTGAAGTTTAAAGATGGATGGATTGGTTCTTAGCTCAAGATATGTCCCCATCGCTCTGTGTTGCAGAATCTTTGACTTTCAAGCAATTCCTATCCTGGGAAATGGGCTCAACTCTTCAATATCACAGTATAAATCCATTGTGCTAATCCCCACAGATGATGGCAAACATCAGTAACAAAAACCCTGTCATGAGGATTTATTACATACCACATATTATATGAGGAACTTTACCTCTTTTATAGCATTTAATAATTTAAAACAAACTACAGCAACTATGAGATAAATATTACTTTTGAGAACTATAGCTCAGAAAGTGGACTCAGAGCCTGATGACATGGATTCAAATTCTGACTCTATTGTTTACTATCAATTTGGTTACAGTGAATCGTTGAATCTCTCTGTGCCTCATTTTCCTCATTTTTAAGAGGGAAAAAATAATATAGTATCTCATAGGTTTGTTGAGAGGATGAAAAGAATTGAGATACTTAAAGGTTTTCTAACATACAGTAAGCTCTATATTAGTGTTAGTTACTCTATTATTATTACTATTTGAATTTTACAAAGAATGTAGGTGAGATTAGATAATTTAAATTACTCACCCAAATTTATTTGAATCACAGCAGCTAGATGCCAAAGTCTAATTTCTTTTCTAGTATGCTATAAATACTAGTTGTAACTTGGCCAATTTTGGTTTATTTTTAAGGTAAAATTATAATAGAATACTATTGAGAAAATATATTCAGATCAGCCACCGTAGCTCTTTTTATTTGCACACATGAACATATTTTAATAGAAACACTATTATACCATTACTTATGCACATTTATAATATGTCATTTTTTCATGTTTGAATACATGAAAATATTTCTTATTCATATATATGCCATTTATACCAATACTTAGACACACTTTTTTAATCTCTTGATCCTTGAAGACTAAAGCTTATAAATATGCAATGCGTAATTCTTTCCACATTTTCAGCGTATTATTTTTATGGTATGGATAGTGCATTTAATAAAATTTTAAAGATCATGAGGCTTGCAAAGGATGGACAGTTGATTACCTAATAAACTGATAAAATTCTTTACGTAGAAAGATAGCCTACGTGATCCAAGAACTCAGGATTGTCATGAATTTCCTACAGCATGCAGACCATCACCAAAAAAGAAAACAGCAGTAATAAAATCACATTTATTTACTTCATAAATCAATTCAAACAGTTTCTGTTCTACCTGGTAATATAATCCTGTTCGTCAGTGAAAAATATGTTCATAATGCACTCCTGGGTGGGAAGCTGTGTGACATTTTCACCTCTATTTTAAGTTACAGTAAATTATCTCAGCAACTACTATTTCCCCCTCTGTGCATATATAACCATAGAACAGAAAAAATCCAAACCAAACAAAACAACAAGAATAAAAACATAAAACTGAAGCCAAGCCAAACCAAATAAAAACAAAACTATGAATCTTGTGAAGAATTTGACCTCAATGTCTATTCACTAGAAACATATCAGTGATTTCACCATTCCCTAGAGATTAGCATAAACAGTGCCCATGAGGGTTAGAGAAATAATCAGTATTCCCTTTGGAATTGGGGCCATACACAGAGCCAGGGAGGAATGAAACAGAGGTGTTTGCTATCCTTGAGCTTCCTGTTAGGTTATTCTCTAGAGATATAAATTTCTGAATATTGCTCAAGTATGATAATCTAATTATATGACCCCTCAAGCCAAAAGTCAAGTAGGGATTGATTGGGACTACCTGATATAGGCTGAAAGTGCCAAAAGGGGGCCCACAAAATTACATTTTAGAATATGTTTTCCAGAAACTATGCCTCACACAAGGGCTTAGTATGAGGCACGTGTGAGAGGTTTAACTGGTAATATGGTCCCAGGGAGCGGAAACGAGAAATACGACAGAAATAAGAAGCCAAGACAAGGACATACTATTAGGCTACCAATATGAATAAATGGTATTTGAAACTTCTGATAAAACTTGTAAAACGCCTCTCACAACAGCAGAGGAAACTGGAGAAGAAAGAGGGATGCACTTATTCATTTGATCGCATATTCCTTCTAGGTCAAGATTGACTCATAAAGCATTAGCTTCTCTACAGTTTCTGGAAGCATCTGTGTAAAGGTCAAGCTAGATCACAGACCCATGTGTCAGAGAGGCCACAGGTTAGGAAGAAAGATGCAGAAGGAGAGGCCTGATCCTGTTCACCTGCACAAATTTTAAGTGTCACCAAGGCAGTAACTGGAATAAGAGATAAAAAGGATTTATAGAGTGTACAGAGGTTTTGGACACATTTCCTCCCTCGTTAAAATCATAATATTAAGATAACCAATTAACAAAAATTAATTTTACTGACTATTTTTAGAAAGTCAAATCGTTTAGGAAATGGCTTGTTTTAAAACTGAAAGCATATCTCTAGTTGGCATTATTGTATTGTCTAATGGGAAAAGAGAAGGTTAAATGCCTCTGGGTTTCTCTCCAAAACTTTCCTCTCTGTGCCCCTACATTTTTCACATTTTCCTTCTAATTCTTATAATTGAAATGCCAGGAAAATCCCCTGCTCTATTTCTGTCCCAAATGATAGATTTACAGAAAGCAATGAGATCCCATCATTACCCTGCTGATATTCAGCTGTGCCATTCACTTCCTTTGGATTCAGATGGAGCTGAGCCTCTATGCTCCCTTCAGCAGCCAAGTCCAGAATAGAGATGAGCTGGCATACTTCCAAATCATTAAAGACAGAGAGATCTGGCTGGTATGCTTGAGAAACACCAAGGGAAATGAAAAGAGGCAGTTTGGGCTTTCTCAAATGAGGTGACTCACACAGACCTGCCTAGTGTTTGTCAATTTCTATATCTCAATCCGCCCAATCATTCCCAGGCAGCACCTATGAAAATGAATGCCTTTTGTCTTCTCTCATTTAACTTGAATCTTCAATGAGTCAATGTTTGCCCAGGAAATCTTCAAACTGACTTATGAGCAGGTGAACATAACTTGTGTGTTGGTTATGTTGGTCCTGTGAAAAAAACCTTGAAATTCCTCAAAAGAAAAAAAGACGTATATCTAAAGTATTAATTATAAAGTCTCTATCAACTCCTTTTTAAAGAAGTAATTTAAACTAAAATATCCAAGTGAGCTGTGATCTTACTGACTCTACCCCCTCACTTCCCACCTCTAGAGAGTCTTGTAAGAGGATATATTTAAAGACAGGTCCTCAGAACCGAAATCCTTATAAATGGCCTCGAGTGTTTCCCATGTAAGACTGCTATCTTCTGATATGCCATGCCACGCCACCAGATCATCACTGCTGAGAAAACGGAGAAGAAATTTGCCTTCAGGATGTATTTATAAGTGTATAATATATGTGAAATGAGTATAGTTTTTAAAAACACACAAAAAAAGCAACTGTCGATTTATAAATGCACAATTTTTAGTGTCATAGAAGTATACTACAGTCAGTTTTGTCACTAATGATTTATTTCCCATTAAAGTTCATGTGAGAAATAAAACATCAATGACATTCTTCCCATCAAAAAGAAAAAAAATGCATCGTGACAATAGCATTTTACCATGTGTTTAAGTTGCCATTATCTAAGATAGATGACAGTTCTTTCAATGATTTTAGAGGCGATGATCTCTTTGCTACAAGCCTCTGGCACAGAGAGTAAAAAAAAAAAACTTGCAATAAGAAAAGCTATTTTAGAAACATGAGGTAACGTTACTTTTTTCTCCACTCTGTAATAGACATAGTTTCATCACGATGCCAGAAAAAATGTCAAGTTAAATTCTTTTTTGTTAAATGATTTCACATTGTAGGATACTCAGGATTAAACCCACAATACTGCAGGAGGCTCCTGAAATCAAGATGGTACCCGATTTCCTCAAATACCTGGAATTTCTACATATTAACTTTTTGAAATCTACATCCTCTTCAAACTTTTGTTGTTTTCCATTTTTAAAAAAAGCATATAATAAAGAATGAAAAATTCAGTTTCATTATTATGTGATCTTCACAGATGCTCAATAAGTATTTGCTGAAAGGTAATACCTGAGTTATATATCTTGTTTTCCCATCTAATGTCTTATTTAATAGGTATGCTTATTTTGGGAGGAGGGCGGTGGAAAGAAGGAGTTAGAAAAGATATAGTATAAAAGAAGCACTCAGTTAATGCATTGCTGCTCAGGATTTCCAAGAACTAAGGATGCTACATTATCTTATTATTTATAAGAAGAGTCATTTAATTTAAATTATTGCTGTTAAGAGCACATACACATATATATGCATGTATGCATGTGTGTGTATACATTTACATATACACATATCATGGCCTTTAACATCCACAATATTCCAAAAAGGAGAACAGGAAAAGTATGATTTTCCCATTTTTACCTCAGGGAACTTGGTTCCAAAACCACACAAGAGACCTCCTTGGACTTCTAACTTCCGATCCAATAGTCCATCCTTTACTCTTTCTACTCAAAGTGTGATCTGCAGAGCAGCAGCATCAACATCACCTAGAAGCCTGTTTGGAACGCAGGTTGCAGGCTCTAGGCCAGACTTATTGAGTCACAGTCTGCCTTTATTAAGCTCCTCAAGTGATTACTCTGAATATCAAAGCCTGAGAAGCACTTCCTTCTGCCACAGAGCCTCCTTCACACAAAGCCACCCATCAATTAATTAAGATATTGATGGGAAACATTCTTTACCACATTTTATATCTAGTGATATAAAATCTCACTAGATTTTATCATCTGAGAGAAGGAATACTATAACAGGATGATGTTTCTTGGTGATATCTCTAGCAGTGTGGCCATTATTCAAATGCTATGAAGCTTATACAGAGAAGATTCTCCTTTTCCAGGTATCAGGTTCAGTTTAGGCTGAGTGTACTCTGTTTAGCGTGGTTCTGTTCTCTTTCCAACTGAAGCAAAAACTAAAAGGACTAAGTGCATCCAGTCAAAGTAAATAGGGTTTCAAGACTACTAAAATTCTGCTATTATGCCTCAAAATTGATGTATGCACAACTATATGAAATGGGTTTAATTATTTCTGTTTTACCCATCAGGAGGCTTATAATTTGTCTGTGGTCCTATAGATGGCGGGTGGAGTGGGAAATCAAATCTATTTCCATCTGATGCCACAGTCCGTCCTCTTAACCAAAAGGCTACCCGAACTTCTAAAATTAAGGTGAGCCATTGCTCACATGTATGTGTGTGTGTGTGTGTGTGTGTGTGTGTGTGTGTTACTGCTTTGGGGAAATGTGGGGAGACGAGGTTATGTACACTCCAAAAGTCTTATGATCTTTATCCATGTAGTACTTCGATGTTTATTAAATATGAATTGATAGTATATGCTTTTTTTTGGGTTCGCGGGCCTCTCACTGTTGTGGCCTCTCCCATTGCAGAGCACAGGCTCCGGACACGCAGGCTCAGCAGCCATGGCTTACGGGCCCAGCCGCTCCACGGCATGTGGGATCTTCCCGGACCGGGGCACGAACCCGTGTCCCCTGCATCGGCAGGCGGACTCTCAACCACTGCGCCACCAGGAAAGCCCAGTATATGCATTTTTATTTCCTCTTGTCAATTATTAATATTTGAAATCCATTTCTCTGTATATATTTTTCCCATTAATTTTATAGTATTTATATTATTAAGTATCCCCCTCCTTTACCATGATTCATTTGAATATATTATTTTATCTTGGTGTAGTTGAGTGAGTATAGTCACAGGCTAGGAATGTTTTCAAATATTTGCTGATAGGTAAAAATATAATTACTGTTATGGACATATAAAAGAAAAGGAGGTTTTATTACTTCAGTACTGCATATTTCGATAACTCTAGAGAAGATGATGGGATCCTAATAAGACACTGAATGTTAATTAGTTTCATTTTCTCATTCTGTAAAATAGGGGTGATTATGCCTTGCTGATAATGATTTTATTGCAACATCAAAAGAATGAATAATTTTAGTGTCACTCTATAGAAAAAAAACAGTTTTTTTGTTCTTTTACCAAGTAGACACTGAAAACTTAATTTATATATTATGAGAAAGTGCATTATGGAAATATCAATAACCTAACGTCAGCACTTTTGTACTTGTTGTTTGCACTCCTTGGGCTACTGTTTCCTCAAATAACATATATTTTTTCTCCCTCAATTCAGGACACTTAAACAGCAACTCAGAGAGGACTTCTCTGACCATTGCATGCAAAACAATAGGCTATAATTCTCTCAGTTTTTCTTCATAGTTATCTGTCCTGCAATTATTCTCTATATCTGTATTTGTTATTGTGGGTCTCCTGCCCTAGAATATGAGTTCTACAAGAATAGGAACTTTGGTTGCTTTATTAACCATTCTATCTTCAGAGCCCAGAATAGTGGCTTGCAAATAGCAGATTCATAGTAAATGTTTGTTGAATAAATGAATGAGTGAAGCAAGTCTATGTACAGCCATAGGCAAGGAATTAATAATAATGACACTACTACTACTACTTGTATCAGCTAATGTTCTTAACTATTTACATGCTTGTATCAGCAAATTCTCACAACAACCTGTGGGAGTAGATATCATTATCCCCATTTTCCAGATGAAGAAATTAAAGTTTAGACTAGACTAGATTAAGTCATTGATTGTCAACCTTGGTTGTACATTAGATTTATCTGGTAACCCTTTAAAAATACTGGTACTTAGGTTTCAACTTCAGAGTTCTGATTTAAGTGCAATCTCCACACTAAAGCAATTAAATTAAAATCTCTAGGAGTAGGTGCAGGAAATCGTATTTGTTTTAAAGTTCCCATGTGACTCGAAAGCATAGCCATCATTGAGAACCCTTCATTGGCTTCAATAAATTAAATAAATTTCCCCAGGTCACATGGTTAGGAAGTGGTGGAATAGAGAGTCAAACCCAGTTTCTCTGACTTCTACCCAATGCTTCTTCTATATTTTACACATCTACTAAGGTAGAATGTATGGTATTTTAGCACCTTGCCACCTGCAATATTGCTAACTGTGACTTTGAGACAATATGGTTATATATCTATAATAGAACAATTTTAAAGACTGTGATGTTCTTACAATTAGTTTAGTTGCCTTAAGTGAAAAGAACAAACAAACAAAAAAACAGAACGCACTTCTTGCTCCCTATTCCTCTGCACTGTAGAGGTGGCTTTATGGAGTAACATACAGAGAGAGAATCTCTATACCCTTTGAATACAGATGAAAGACCAGGCCCTTAAAACTGTTCCTTTAAAGACGATAACAGTGTTAAAAAGAACAGAAATGTGTTACAAAAGCACTTTGCTATAACTTGATAAAACCAAATATGGAAGACCTCCAGTACTGGATACATTACATTTCAAGCCAAGTCTGAAAACTTAAAAAAAACAGGAAAAAAAATGAGATAGGGTCTCCATAATACAAAATTGGGAGCGATTAAAAAAAAAAAAAGAAACATGATTTCAAAAGATTTTACCTATGTTTTTAAGTTCCAAGAGATCATGACATCTCCAAGTGTGACAATGCTTTTAAATATGATAGCCTCAACAGTGAGAGATTTGTTTTGTGTGAGCATGGCTTTTAGCCAGATTTATAGATCTAGATAGCACCAGAGCACTGCATTACATAGTGATAAATAACACAGGCTCTGAAGTGAGGAAAACTGGGGTTTGAAATTCAGTCCTTCTACTTTTTAGCTGTAAGGTTAAGCACTGTAAACCTCTCTGAGACTCATCTGTTTTCTCATCAATCAAGTGGGAATTAAATTTACCACCATCATAACAGATTATTATGAGGATAAAGGAGCTAGTACAGAGAGAAATATTAGTGTAGCACCTGATTCATATTAAATATTCAATATTTGCTTGCTATTATTAGAATCATCACATGTGGTATTTTCTAGAATTAAAAAGGATTTGGATGCATTGGATGAATTCAAGTAGAATAGAAATAGAAGGTTCTCACATATATCTGCGGAGACATACCCCCATATGCCTAAATGGAATCTTTTATTTGCTAACTATTCACATATTTTTCTAATAATTTTTGAGATAGGTAAGATGTGTGGAATGTATTTCTGAACAATTGTTGGAAGGACACCATAGAAATACAAACTTTCTAATTGTTTAGGTAGTTTTAAATTTTAAATGATACACATAAATGCCTCACTATTCATATCCATCAAATAACATGAAATGTAATTTTATCATTCAAATATGCTCATTGTTAGAGCCCAGTAAAATTTATTTGCTTATCAAAATTATATAATATATGTCAAAGTACTGTTTTTTAGAAAAAAAATGACCATCAAGACAAAGGAATGTATGATAAATATCTATATTTAGACCATCCGTCTATCTTCTTCACCATATGTCACTCTATTAATTGCTAATATCATCCTTATTATGCATCATCTCATCTGTAACATTATTCCATGAAAGTAAGAAGGCATCAATAACAACTACAGGAAAACACCTGCTATATGTGTTTCTGGTTGATAAATTTCAGCAGGCTCTTTCTGGTTTGCTCTTGAGCAAAATTTCCTAATTGCCTTTGCACAACAGGAAGTCTTCTACCAGGGCAACTTCCTCTGATTACTGTCAGCACACTACTATCTTCTTAAACTGTTTATTTTAATTAATTAAATCTCCCTACAATATTTATTCAAAATGTTTATTTAGCAACTATTATGTGCACAATAATATGGGCATAATGGTCACTGGGCTAAACATTGTGAAGAAGAATAAAATATGAGTAGGAACTTATAACATCTGTAAAAAGAACTTTGAAAACTATAAGAATAAATAAATACTGTTTAATGAGGGTCACAGCTCTTAGTTTAGCCAGCAATTATCTATCATATAAACTGTATACTCATTTTTTACTTTGTATATGAAGAAAAGAATTGAGCTTCATTATGATCCTTCTATTTAATTAAAGGCAATATATAAACAGACCACATTGGTAACTGTCTTCTTGGCAACAGCCAAAATAGATCTATTGAAAATTCAAGCATTTTACAAGTGTTGATTATTTTGTTCTTTCTGAGGTGGTTTTGGTTGAAGGGGCAAGTCTACTGCCCATGAAATGATTAGGAACCACTATCAAAAAGAACAGATTTAAATGCTAGATTGTGTGGTAAAGACAGTAAATGTGAAATAATGTTAAAGAAGTGGGGGTAAAGGATCATTGAAATAGAAAAGAATTTTTTGAGGAGACGAAAGTTGAATAAGACTTTGAAAAGTGGGCAGAATATGGTTAATAGGTATGTTTTCATTTAGGATAAGTCAGACGTATACAAAAATCAGGGCTGTGATTCTGTTCAGTACTGAGATGCTGGTATATACGTTTGGTAAGAGTTAAAGAAACAACTGGGTGGAGATAAGTCATGAATGATTTTGGCAATCAGATGAGTTAACAATTATTAGCAGCAGCACCACAACTAGCAGCACCTCTATCCATATAAATGCTTGTGTTTCAGCCCATATACTAAGTGCTTTTATATGGATTACCTCATTCCATCCTCATACAAATCCTTAACTCCCTGTGAAGTAGGCACTGATAAATAATAACACTCCTTTTACAAGAAATCTGATAATTATAAAGACGGCAGATTACTTGAGTAGAAGATCAGGAATTTAAACTGGCATAGTCTGATACCTGAATTCATATTCTTGTCTATTTCATTTCACTGGTTTACAGTATGAAATTAAGAAACAACATGGGGCCTTTGAACATTCTTCAGGTATAATAAAAGTGAGATTTTGATGGGAGTAGAATGTCAGCAATATGTATGATAAACTGTAGTCCAAATGAAGAGAAATGAGACAGATGCAGTACTGGAACTACAGAATGGTGACAGTGGTAGTGGCGGTTTAGCAGTACTCCCAGAGACACTTCAAAGGAGGAATGACATAACTAAATAGATTCCTGGACCCAATTCCAACGTGTCTTGTGGGGGGTCTGGAGCTTCCCCCACAACACCAAGCAATTCTTGGTGTTGGACACCAGGCTGGTGTCCTACAAGTCAACTCAATTCTGACACCCTCTACCTACCTGGAGGTAGCATCAGATTCCACAGGTTAGGATTCAGTCTATAGGACTGCCCCCAACCCCCGTCCCCCTCCACTTTAGATGCCAATCTGAAGCCAGGTTGTTGTCTATGCTACTGACCAATCGGTTACAAACTGGAGGTTCCCACAACCTTCTCCTTGGACTTCAGATGCCAGTCGCAAGACCATGTTTGTTACTTGTACTTCTGATTGGCTATAAATCAGAGATTCCAAAGACCATCCCCTTTTGGGGATTAATTTGCTAGAGCAGCCCACAGAACTCAGAGAAACATTTTACTTACTAGATTACTAATTTATTATAAAAAGATATAACTCAGGAACAGCTAGACAGAAGAAATGCACAAGGCAAGGCATGGGGAGAGGGCTTGGAACTTTCATACCCTCTCCAGGCACACTATTCTCCTCAAATCTACAAGTGTTCACCAACTCAGAAGTTCTCTGAACCCTATCCTTTTGGGGTTTTATGGAGGCTTCACTACATATGCATGATTAACTAAATCACTGGTTATAGATAATTGATTTAATCTTCAGCCCCTCTCTTTTCCTCAGAGGTCAGGAGGTGGGGCTGAAAGCTCCTCTGTTGAAATAGAAAATAATCTCCAAGTTCTGTCTGTATGTTACTTCCTCCATCTCAATGCCTGACCATCTCCAAACATGGAAATAATCTTCCTCATCTGAATTTTGCAGAGGATTGTACCTCTCTTGTAAACAAAACAGTCTACTATGTATTACCTAGTTTTGTATTTATACCTTGTAAATCAATACAAAATAATAAAAACCATTACATACTATGGATCTCATGTAGTGTTAATCCAGCATACCTACTAACATTTATTAATGCTTGTGGAATCCAAAATAAGTGAATCAGTATGTTAGTAAGTGAATAAACAAATAACTGGATGACTGATGATGACCCCACTTTCCAATAGTTTTGCTTTTCTTTGGCCTTCTTTTCTAAGATTGTTTTTTTTTTTTTTTTTGATGTGTACTATTTTCAAAGTCTTTATTGAATTTGTTACAATATTGCTTCTGTTTTATGTTTTGGTTTTTCAGCCACCAGACATGTGGGATCTTAGCTCCCCCAACCAGGGATTGAACCCACACCCCTTGCACTGGAAGGCAAAGTCTTAACCACTGGACCGCCAGGGAAGTCTCTGGCCTTCTTTTCTAATCTTGCCTTAATCACCTATTCCATTACTCCCATGAATGGTTCATGCCATTGTGCCTTAACAGACAAACACATTCGTTTCTTGGGGCTAAATAAATACTGACTGAAAATTAGTCAAAAAAAATTCTGTCCAATCTATCAAGATTCACTTTCTTAAAAGTTTCCTAGTTAACAAATTATCAATTCTCAAATAAATGCTATTTCTTTGAACAACATGAATGTCTGAAACTTTCTATATACGATTCATGTGCATAAAACTGCTTATTTGCATAAGCTCTAGCTTTGGGATTATCTATTGCATTTCCAACAAAGGAATAATTGTATCTGTAATGGTAAACTGTCAAATATCTCATATACATAAC
Organism: Globicephala melas; assembly: GCF_963455315.2. Lineage (NCBI taxonomy): Eukaryota > Metazoa > Chordata > Mammalia > Artiodactyla > Delphinidae > Globicephala > Globicephala melas. The sequence continues at coordinate 55,357,164 of NC_083330.1, forward strand.
CCATTTAGGGAACAAAAATTATTGTCTGAGTTTGTGTAAAATCCATTAATATTAATTTCTGAATTGCTCTTTTTCTTTTAATTCATAATTTGCTGTTTGTGTGAACTTTCAGTCCCTTAAAAATCACCATTTCTTGATTGCTCAACCATGCAATACATAGACAGCAGCTATATTAATGACTTCTCAAAGGTGCAGTTCACTGATACTGCTACTTATGCTGCTGTCTAGAAAAAAGCATATTTATTCTGTCCAAACACCCATAAGACATGAAAACTATTCTTTGTTCAGACTGACAGTGGATAGTCACTTTAAAACTTCAATTACAATTTCAGCATGTCCCCTCCATTACTGTTTCCAACACCACAGCCAGTAATTTCTACTAGCAAATTTCTTTTATAAACCATACACACATGTGCCCTGCATGCAATGAGCAAATAAATTTGTGTATAAATGATTAATATCTGCAGAGATAAGATAAAATAATAACAATATATGAATCTTGAACATTAAAATTTCATACCTCCCAACTAATGACTGATGACTGTTGAATGAAATATATATGTATATCTCTCTCTCTATATATGTATATGTTTACATATACATATTTCAATCATCTATCTTAGAATCAAAGAAAATAATCATACAGTAATATTCAACAAATATTTCTTGAGATTTGTCAACACAGCTGTTCTTTGTGCTACAGGGTTTATGAAAAATAACAAAATAACATAACATTAGTTTTGCCTTTGAACAATTTACAATCATAATAAATATGATTCATTCTTTTTATTGAAATGAGAGTCTTGAATGAAAAAAGATGGTTTACAGCCTCAATCTCATTTTATGTAAACCTTAAATTCCATGATCTGGCTATAATTTCTCTTTTTATATGAGACTTTGTTTCTGCATTAACATTAATCTCCTTTTCTAGACTCTATCCTCTATTTTCCTATTCTCTCTTGCCATAAAAAATGCACACATATAATTTATGTAAAACTGAAGCAGGATATGTGGATGCCACCATTTTGAAGCCATGATTTTCAATTTTGTCCCTTATATCTATAATTTGTCTTGAGTGGAGGATATCATAAGAAATCAACTTTAAACAGTTTACTGTTCTATCATTGCCCGGACATTGATGAGAGTAACTCCCACAATACTTATTACTCAGTGTCCACTTTATAAAAAACAATGCAAGATATTTCATATCTTAAAGCCAGGAAAAAGTTTGCTTTTGTTGTGTCATTGTCATATTTCATAGACAACGGTTTTCGTGTAAACTTATGTTTTTTAAATTTGTTAGGCAGCTGTCATATTTAACATGTAAGCCATTCTTAAAAGTTTTTTACTTAAAACTTAAAGGCTTTTGCACAACAAAGGAAAACATAAACAAAACAAAAAGACAACCTACAGAATGGGAGAAAATATTTGTAAACGATGCAACTGACAAGGGATTAATCTCCAAAATATACAAACAGCTCATACAGCTCAATATCAAAAAAACAAACAACCCAATCAAAAAATGGGCAGAACTAAATAGACATTTCTCCAAAGAAGACATACAGATGGCCAACAGGCACATGAAAAGAAGCTCAACATCACTAATTATTAGAGAAATGCAAATCAAAACTACAATGAGGTATCACCTCACACCAGTCAGAATGGAAAAAGGAACCCTCCTACACTGTTGGTGGGGATGTAAACTGGTGCAGCCACTGTGGAGAACAGTATGGCATTTCCTTAAAAAATTAAAAATAGAGTTGTCATATGAACCTGCAATTCCACTCCTGGGACTATATCAGGAGAAAAACATAATTTGAAAAGATACATGCATCCCAATGTTCAGAGCAGCACTATTTACAATAGCCAAGACGTGGAAGCAACTTAAGTGTCTATCGACAGATGAATGGATAAAGAAGATGATATACAATGGAATATTACTCAGCCATAAAACGAATGAAATAACGCCATTTGCAGTAACATGGATGAACCTAGAGATTATCATACTAAGTGAAGTAAATCAGATGAAGACAAATATCATATGATATCACTTATATGTGGAATCTAAAAAAAGGATACAAATGAACTTATTTACAAAACAGACTCACAGACATAGAAAGCAAACTTATGGTTACCAAAAGGGGAGAGGGAGAGAGAGATAAATTAGGAGTTTGGGATTAAAATATACATACTACTATATATAAGACAGATAACCAACAAGGACCTACTGTATTGAACAGGGATCTATACTCAATATCTTGTTAACAACAAATAATAGAAGATAATGTAAAAACTAATATATATTTATATGCATAACTGAATCACTTTACAACTGAAAGTAACACAACATTGTAAATCAGCTATATTTCAATAAAATTTTTTTTTAAGTTTTTTACCAACTTATACATAAGCTTTTGTTTAGGATCATGTAACTGTTTTACCTTATTTTCTCATTATCCCTATTTCACTGTTTTTTTTTTTTAATGCTATTGCACTATATGGCATTTTGTAAACCTTTTTTTCTTCAATTGTGACTATGAATTTTATTTTATATTTTTAACATCTTTATTGGAGTATAACTACTTTACAATTTTGTGTTAGTTTCTGCTGTACAACAAAGTGAATAAGCTATATGTATACATATATCCCCATATGCCCTCCTTCTTGAGCCTCTCTCCCACCCTCTAGGGTCATCACAAAGCATCGAGGTGATCTCCCTGTTCAATGCAGCAGCTTCCCACTAGCCATCCATTTTACATTTGGTAGTGTATATATGTCAATGCTACTCTCTCACTTCGTCCCAGCTTCCCCTTCCCCTACTGTGTCCTCAAGTCCATTCTCTACATCTTCATCTTTATTCCTGCCCTGCCACTTAGGTTCATCAGTACCATTTTCTGTAAGCCCTTGATAATGAGAAAGGTAATGAATAAACATCTACCTGTGACATGAAAGTTTTACTTGAACCTGAGAGAAAAATCTAGGCTCTCTGTTCTTCTTACTCTGGGTTGCCATTGTCAAGTGAGTGGAATATACCTATTTGCTTCCATTTTATTATTTTCTATTCCTTCTTTAATGCTCTGAAATCTTGCTTCTCTCCCCAAACTATGAATAGTCTTTCTTAAGGGCTTTGTCATTTTACAGACATTTGAGCTTGGGTGAGTGACTGGATCTCTCTGTGTCTTACAATACTCATTTCTAAAATGGAGATAATAATGCCTCCATTGGTTTGTTTTGAGGATTTAAATGAGTCAAAGTATATGTAGTGGTTAGCACAGTGCCTGACACATAGTAAGTGCCTAAAAAAATTAAGCCTATGATGAAATCTCCTATACAATTCCATTTTCAGTTTTTTTATACTTATTAACAGGGTAACGTTTTTCTAGTCTCATATAGAGTTGAATATCAACTTTGACTCTTTCTTGTCACTTTCTCCTTCCATATCCAACTAGTTGTCAAATACTTTGTCTTTTTCCCTTTATGACAGCTCTCAAATCTATCCCTTCTCTATTCACCAGAATCTGCCTGAGAGGACTATACAGAGTGTGGCAACTCAGTGAAAATATTCCCTGAGGGAGATGAAGAGTTAATGGAATTTTGAGTACTAAGACACTGAAATATGCAGAGATGTCATTACTAAAAATAACAACAACAACAGCAACAAACAAGCAACAGAGAGCCAGTAAGCCAGAATGAGGTGTTAATTTTCAAATATAGCTAAATAAAGTTTAGGATGAAGAGGCCTCATTTAATTTATATGAAAATATTTAATTTGTAGGAAGGTGGTGGAAGTAAATCTTATCTGCAATTACTGGTAATATGAAAAGCCAGAGCACTCATTGATTTGTCTTAGTTTAAATTAACTAATTATAGAACAAGTGCTCTACCTCCACTGCCACCAACATCACTACTATTGGACACATAAGCAATTCAAATGGCAAATCATACAAGTGGAGGTGCAATTATGGTTTAAAAAATTTATATCCACATCAATGACTATACATGGTAATTCATGATTTTAAAAAAAGGCCAACAAAGTTACCACTGCCTTGTATTACATATTTTAAGATTCCAATTTGTTGCTATATGATTATTAGATTGGGAACTCCTTGAGAATCTGACACAGTGGTTTGCATATTATAGATTTTCAATAAATATTCTTAAATACATGAGCTAAATGTTTCCTGAATTACAGGTCAAAGATTCAACTGAAATTTATACTCAGTGGAATGAAGTTCAAACTATTAAAATGTGTTAAGAGAGCATTTTTATTTTAAAGACTGTTCTTTACCTTTACATACAGGCCTGTGATCACTCCAAGCAGCAAAGACTTCAGCTATCCGTTGACAGGTGATGCTCTTAGCACCCTGTAGGACATAATCTTCATCACAAGAGAACTGCACAGTTGATCCAAGGCTAAAATTGAGCAAAGGATTAAAAAACAGTATTAGAAGAATATAACATAATGGTTAGGCTCCGGTTCTACTGGCAATATCCCATAGTTCAAAAATGTTCCATAGTGACAAAAAAGATTGTTCTTTTAAAAAACCAAAATATGAAAATATGACTTGTACAAATATATAATAAAAATCACAAACAAGAATCTACTATAAATCAATAACATGCAGGTATTCGTAGGAATTTCAAAAAGCTCTCATCAAGTTTAATTATCTTGTTACTAGTTGTAGAAGCCAAGGTTAAATAATTGACTAAATTTCCCATCTTAAGTAAGTGGTAAATGTGAAGCAAAAAGTGGACTTTCTGACTTGAATCCCAGTGCTTGGGTTCATACCACATTATAGTACTTCTCTAGCAGGTATTTATATGTGTATTTACTTGGACACGTATATGTCCATCCACAGACACACATATACAGTTAGGGCTGCAAAACTGTGCTGATTGTTTTTTAGATAAAATTCACCCACCATTTCTTATTCCTGATCTTAGAGGAAATGCTTTCAGTTTTTCACCATTGAGACCATTTGGCTGTGGGTTTGTCATATATGGCCATTACTATGTTGAGGTATATTCCCTCTATGCCCACTTTCTGAAGAGTTTTTAACATAAATCGGTGCTGAATTTTGTCAAAAGCTTTTTCTGCATCTATTGAGATGATCATATGGTTTTTTATTCTTCAATTTGTTGATGTGGTGTATCACACTGATTTGCAGATACTGAAAATTCCTTGCATCCCTGGGATAAATCCCACTTAATTGTGGAATGTGATCCTTTTAACGTATGGTTGGATTCAGACTGTTAGCATTGGGTTGGCCAAAAAGTTCATTCAGGTTTTTCTGTAACCCTTATGGAAAAACCTGAACGAACTTTTTGGCCAACCCAATATTTTGTTGATTATTTTTTGTGTATATGTTCATCAGTGATACTGGCCTATAATTTTCTTTTTTGTGGTGTCTTTGTCTGGTTTTGGTATCAGGGTGATGATGGTCTCAGAATCAATTTGGGAGCATTCCTTCTTCTGCAATTTTTTGGAAGAGTTTCAGAAGGGTAAGTGTTAACTCTTCTCTAAATGTTTGATAGAATTGGCCTGTGAAGCCGTCTGGTTCTGGACTTATGTTTGTTGAGAGTTTTTAAATCACAGTTTCAATTTCGGTACTTGTGATTAGTCTGTTCATACTTTCCATTTCTTCCTTGCTCAGTCTTGGGGGATTGTACCTCTTCAAGAATTTGTCCATTTCTTCCAGGTTGTCAATTTTATTGGCATATAGTTGCTTGTAGTAGTCTCTTATGATCCTTTGTATTTCTGTGGTATCATTTTAACCTTTCCTTTTCATTTCTAATCTTATTGATTTGAGCCCCCTCCCTTTTTTCTTGATGACGCTGGCTCTTTATCAATTTTGTTTATATTCTCAAAGAACCAGCCTTTAGTTTCATTAATCTTTCTATTGTTTTCTTCCTTTCTATTTCATTTATTTCTGCTTTGATCTTTATGATTTCTTTCCTTCTACTAACTTTGGGTTTTGTTTTTCTTCTTTCTCTAGTTGCTTTAAGTGTGAGGTTAGGTTGTTTATTTGTTTTTGTTGTTTCCTGAGGTAAGATTGTATTGCTATAAACTTCCCTCTTAGAACTCCATAGGCTTTGGATCATTGTGCTTTCATTTTCATTTGTCTTTAGGTATTTTTTGCTTTCCTCTTCATTTCTTCAGTGTTCCATTGGTTGTTCAGTAGCATATTGTTTAGCATCCATGTGCTTGTGATGTTTTACAGTTGTTGTTTTTTTTTTTTCCTGTAGTTGCTTTCTAATTTCATAACATTGTGGTGGAAAAGATGCTTGATATGATTTCAGTTTTCTTAAATTTACCAAGGCTCACTTTATGGTCCAGCATGTGATCAATCCTGGAGAATGTTCCACGTGCACTTGAGAAGAATGTGTATTCTGCTTCTTTTGGATGGAATGCTCTATAAATATCAATTAAGTCCATCTAGTCTAATGTGTCATTTAAGACCTGTATTTCCTTATTGATCTTCTGTCTGAATGACCTGTCCATTGATGAAAGTGGGTTGTTAAAGTCCCCCACTATTATTGTGTTACTGTCAATTTCTCCTTTTATGGCTGTTAGTACTTGCCTTATATGTTGGGTTGCTCCTATGTTGGGTGCATATATATTTACAATTATTATATCTTCTTCTTGGATTGATCCCTTGATCATTATGTGTCCTTCTTTGTCTCATAACAGTCTTTATTTTAAAGTCTATTTTGTCTGATATGAGAATTGCTACTCCAGCTTTCTTTCCATTGCATGAAATACCTTTTTCCATCCCCTCATGATCAGTCTGTATGTGTCCCTAGATCTGAAGTGGGTCTCTTGTAGAAAGCATATATACAGGTCTTGTTTTTGTATCCATTCAGCCTGTCTATGTCTTTTGGTTGGAGCATTTAATTCATTTAAAGTAATTATCAATATGTATATTCCTATTGCCATTTTCTTAACTGTTTTGGATTTGTTTTTGTAGGTCTTTTTTCTTCCCTTCCTCTTTTGTTCTCTTCTCTTGTGATTTTATGACTAACTTTATTGTTGTGTTTGGATTTTCTTTTCTTTCTTGTATGTGTATCTATTGTAGATTTTTGGTTTGCAGTTACCCTGAGGTTTTGATATAGCAGTCTGTATATAAATAATAGTGCTTTAAGATGCTGGCCTTTTAACTTCAAATGCATTTCCAATATCCTGAATTTGTGCTCCCCTCTTCTCCCAATTGCTGGCTTTGATATGTTTGTGTGCAGATGATTTCCTACCTTTAATTTACGTTTGCCTTTACCAGTGAGCTATTCCATTTGTAATTTTCTTGTTTCTAGTACTGGCCTTTTCTTTTGCACTTAGAGAAGTTCCTTTAGCATTTGTTGCAAAGCTGGTCTGGTTGTGCTGAATTCTTTTAGTTTTTGCTTATCTGTAAAGCTTTTGATTTCTCCGTTGAATGTGAATTACAGCCTTGCTGGGTAGAGTATTCTTGGTTGTAGGTTCTTCCCCTTCATAACTTTAAATATATTGTGTCACTCCCTTTTGGCCTACAGAGTTTCTGCTGAGAAATCAGCTGACAACATTATGGGAGTTCCCTTGTATGTCATTTGTTGCTTTTCCCTTGTTGCTTATTAATATTTTTTCTTTCTCTTTAATTTTTGTCAGTTTGATGACTATGTTTTTCGGTGTGTTCCTCCTTGGGTTTATCCTGCCTGGGATTCTCTGGCCTTCCTGAACTTGGTTGGCTGCTTCCTTTCCCACGTTAAGGAAATTTTCAGCTATTATTTCTTCAAATATTTTCTCAGGTCCTTTCTCTCTTTTCCTTCTGGGACCCCTATAATGCAAATGTTGTTCATTTAATGTTGTCCCAAAGGTCTCTTAGACTGTCTTCATTTCTTTTGATTATTTTTTCTTTATTCTTTTCTGTGGCATTGATTTCCACCATTCTGTCTCCCAGCTCATTTATCCTTTCTTCTGCCTCAGTTACTCTATTGATTCCTTCTAGTGTATCTTTCAATTCAGTTATTATATTGTTTATCTCTGTTTGTTTGTTCTTTAGTTCTTCTAGGTCTTTATTAAACATTTCTTGCATCTTCTCAATCTGTGCCTCCACTCTTTTCTGAGATCTTGGATGATCTTCACTATCATTACTCTAAATTCTTTTTCCAGTAGATTACCTATTTCCACTTCACTTAGCTGTTCTTCTGGGGTTTTAACTTGTTCCTTCATCTGGGACATATTCCTCTGCCACCTCATTTTTTCTAACTTTCTGTGATTGCAGTTTCCATTTCACAGGCTGCGGGATTGTAATTCTTTTTTCTGCTGTCTGCCCTCTGGTGAATAAGCCTGTCTAAGAGGCTTGTGTTGGCTTTCTGGTGGGAGGGTCTGCTTCCTGCCCACTGGTGGGTGGAGCTAGGTCTTGTCCTTCTCGTGGGCAGGGCCTTGTTCAGGAAGAATTTAAGCAGCCTGTCTGCTGATGGGTGGCGCTGTGTTCCCACCCTGTTGGTTGTTTGGCCTGAGGTGTCCCAGCACTGGAGCCTACAGGCTATTGGGTGGGGCTAGGTCTTGGGGAGGAAATGGTGGCCTCCAGGAGGGCTCACACCAATGATTATTCAACAGAACTGCTGCTGCCCGTGTCTTTGTCCCCACAGTGAGCCACAGCTGCCCCCTGACTCCACAGGGGACCCTCCAATACTAGTCTGGCCCAGTCTCTTATGAAGTCACTGTTTATTTCCCTGGGTCCTGGTGTACACAGGACCTTGTGCGCACCTTCCAAAAGTGGAGTTTCTATTTCCCCCAATCCTGTGAAATTCCTGCAATGAAACCCTTCTGGCCTTCGAAGAGAAATTCTCTGGGGGCTCCTCCTCCCATTATCAAACCCCCAGGCTGGGAAGCCTGACGTGGGGCTCAGGACTTTCACTCCTGTGGGAGAACTTCTGTGGTATAATTATTTTCCAGTTTGTGGGCCTCCCACCCAGCGGGTATGGGATTTGATTTTATTACAATTGTGCCCTTCCTACTGTCTCATTTTGGCTTCTCTTTTTCTTTAGATGTAGGGTATCTTTTTTGGTAGGTTCCAGCGTTTTTTGTTTTTTTTTTGTCTATGGTTGTTCAGCAGTTATTTGTGATTTTGCTTTTGTAAGAAGAGGTGATCTCACATCCTTCACTCAACCATATTGCTGGCAAATTAGGAGAGATTCTTAAATATATATTTTTATTATAACTTTTTTCAAAATATTATCATTTAATAATATATAGAATAAAATACATGAAACAATCTCATTTTTTATAGATCTGAAATTACTATTAGTATACACAAAGTATTCCCACATTACACAAGCAGAAATACTTTCTTTATCCATATTTTATTCATCAAAAATTATGTCCTAAATGGAATGTTTTCATACATTTCTAAATATGTATATTTTAAACTTTATTTCAATGAAATACTATAATGATTTAAATGATTTGTAGCCTCAAACTATTCCTTGTATCACTTTTTCTTTTTAATATTTTTACTGTAACATTGGAATAACAGCTTGATTTTCCCCTCCAGTAATGAGGAAACAATGAGGATAAAGCAGACAAAGTATAGATAAAGTGCTAAGCTCCTCAGTAAGTATGTACAGTGTAAGGACTAAGGTTTGTTATTTGTGTTTTCTTTTAAGATTGCCTACCCATGTCAACCATTTTCACAACTCATATTTCCTAAATGTCCTATCAGCTTAGATAAACATACTTGGAATAACTTTCAAAAATCTAGGCTTACTATTTCTTCTATATATTTATGCAACTTAAAATAGACTTTTTAAAATTAGAGCTAGTTTTAATATGATGATATTGTCCTGTGCAATCTGGACCCCACACAACAATAGAGTATTTATGCTTTCACTGCTCTTTGTTTTCAGACATAGGTAATATGTCTTTTATGGAACTCTGTCAAAGAGGCCAGAAACAACTTTCCACAGAGACAATGATAGTAATGATAAGTCTTAATTGTACTGGTCTTGAAACGTAACACCAGAGGAAGGCTGCAGTGCAAGTTTACTCGAATTCAAATAAGCAAGCTTTCCTTAAGCATCTAAACTTTTTTTGACTTGGTGATGAAAAATGTAATAAGCCAATAGCTGCCTTCAAAAAACAGAATAAATTCCAGTATTGTGGTAAGAGAAGCATACAGTGAATATCATTCAAGCCATATGAGCCAAGAGAGCATGGATACAAATTATGGGAAACCAAGGAAGAAGAAAGTCCATTTGAAGAATGGATAGGATTCTTATAGTCAAACATATTCTAGGAAGAGAGAAAAGCATGTGCTAAATTACTGAGCTGATAAAGTGTAGAGGCATTTGGAAGAACAGTTTGCCTTAAGCAAATGGTTAGTTTCAGGAAATAGTAGTTTGTGGGTTTTTTTAATGTTTCTTTCTAAAAATATGCATCACACAACTAAAATGATTTATTTTCTGAAGAGGCACATTTAGCAGTCTGTAACACAATATGGTAGAAATAGAAATATAATGTCAGAAAGTTAGGTTTGGCCTGTATTAAGGAGAAATTTAAATGCTAGAATGCAAATGTATAAGTGAGGGGGGAAGAGCACCAAATTGCAAGCCATAAGCTCTATGTTCAAGGCATGCTTTTATTACTGCTAAGTGTGCAAACACCTGGCATACAGGTTTACTTATTAGCAAAATAGTGATATTGACACATACAATGTTTTAATTAGTAACAAAATAATGACATGAAAGTTCTTTTAAGTTAATGTATACTATATGTATGTGTGTGATAACTGATATAATTTCTTAATTCAATGAGCCATGGGAGATACAAGTTTATGATCCAGGGGTAATGTCTCAGTAGCTATATAATAATAACCTTTATCTGAAAGCCAAGTGTAATACATCTTGCAGTAGAATAAGAGACCATTACAATTGCACTGGTGAGAAGTTTTAAGTGTATAAAGTAGGATGGAGGCAATATGAATTGAAAATAATTAACAAGATTGAAGAAGCAGGATTTGGAGAAAGAGTGAAGATTTTAAAATCTGAATTCACTGGGGAAATCATAAGAAAATAAAAAAAAGAAAGAAAAAGCTTTACTTTATCCTGGGTACTTCACTATGCAATTTTATGACTGTTAGATAATCTAGTCCTTCACTAAAACAGTACAATTTGGTATTACTCTTTCCATTTTTATTGAAAAAGAAACAGAACTTTGGGGAGAATAAAAAGCTTCTCTAAGTCTAATAAAAGAGTGGCGGCATCTAAAATTAAGTCCAACTGATTCCAAATTCCATGCTCTCTCACTCGTAATGATGTATATGTGTTGTGGAGAAAAGACCAGTTCAATTGTTTTAAGTTAACATAATAAATATCTATATCTCAGAAGAATGAAAATAATGAAGACCTGAGAGAAACATGGAAAGTCATGATTACTGAATCCTTCAGAAGTAATGCTATTCTTTTTTTTTTTTTTTTTTTTTTTTTGCGGTACGCGGGCCTTTCACTGTTGTGGCCTCTCCCGCTGCGGAGCACAGGCTCTGGACGCACAGACTCCACGGCATATGGGATCTTCCCAGACCGGGGCACAAACCCGTGTCCCCTGCATCGGCAGGCGGACTCTCAACCACTGCGCCACTAGGGAAGTCCATGTAATGCTATTCTTAAAGCTGAATATATAGTAGAAGAGGGGAGTTTTGAAGATGGAACACTGAGGAATGTTTATTTTTTAGGGAATGGGAGGAGAAAGTGAATTCCTCAAGAGTGAAAAATGGGTGGTCAGAGAGTAAACTCACAGAAACCAAGATATTTTTTGGTCATTTAAAGACCCCCAAAAGAGATTACAATGGTGACAGAAGGATCAAGGGAAATGAGCAGTGAGAAAATTAACTTAATTTAGGGATAGAAAAGTCATTAGTAATTTAAGAGATGATGCAAAAAGTCAGATTACAAAATATTAGGAAATTATTAGCTGTGTGGTGAGGAAGGAAGTGCCACATGTGTAGGCTATTCTTCAGAAGATATTTTGTGGGAAGAGATAGAATACCTTTGAAGTTTCTATTAATGATGTCTTTGCAATTATCAAAGTTAGATATATAAATAAGCATACTACCATATTTACAAATCTTATGCTAGGAGAACGGGTGAAGATGGGTCCACATTTAAAAGTGTGATAGATTTACATCATGATAGTCAGACTTTCCTCATTATAGTCATGTTTTAATATTACCAGGTGAGAAGCATATTCCCTGCTCTTTCAATCCTAAGATATACCAGTGTTTTAATAATCCAAATGAAAACCCAAATTTTGGATCCAACATTATTCTTTGCTCTCAAGAAGACAAATTCATGCCCCTAATGGGTGACATTTCTTGAAAGGAAAAGTATCAGACAAGGCCTTTCCTGCAGAAGTAAAGTCTGTGAAACTTAAGAATCTCGGAGGCTGAGCTTTCCCAGACATTTAGTTATAATTTTAAAAGACGTTTAAATTTTTAATTTATTTTTCAGCATAGAAACTGCTGGCAGCTTCAATATCTCTTTGGCAGCATTTCTCCCTTTAAAAGTCTGTTATGCTCCATAGGAATTTCAAATTAGAAAGAAAGTTTTTAAAATTTCAAAACACAGATTCTGGGACTCTCACCTTGGAGATTAAAGCATAAAATGGTAAGTAAAATACAAGTCTATAAGATGCCATACTTTCCCAAGGATTTTCTTATATATTTCCTCAGTGATTAAAAAATATTTATTTTGTGCATACAAGAGTGTTTGTTTTAGCAACTGCTGCCTATAAATCATTTAGTTTTATGATGAGTTTGAAGTCCTGCTATAAGGTCATATGATCAGAGAAATTAATGGAAAAATTCTGAAGCTGCTGTTTTAAGCCGTTCAATTCACTACAGTTATTGAACTCTCTTCATCAGGCATGCAGATATATGAATAATCTTATTTCTGATTCCAAGGATTTTACACTTAGAAAAGTTTCTACAAGACAAGGAAAAAAATATTTTAAGTACTGTAATGAAGATACACACAATGCTGGAGGAGTTAACCAGATTGTAACAGATTGTGGAAATAAGTAAAGCTTTAGGAAGGAGGATTTTAAGTGAGTCCTTGAAGAATGCGTAAGATGACACAGGCAAGAATGCTGGGATAGAATATTCCAGGAGGAAGAAACAACAAAACCGAGCGGAGAAGTCAGGGAAAATCAGACATATTTGAGGCAAACTATGTGAGGGTAATTTGTCACCATAAAAATATGGTTGGCAGACAAATGTGGCAACATTGGATATATTTTGAGATGTTTTAAATGCCAAAAATGAGTAGTTTGTGAATAAGTAGTCCATAGGAAAGCTCTGCTGGTGTTTGAGTTGAAAAAACACATTGTTGCAGATATTTTTGGAAGACTAATGTGATAATAACTTGTACATGGATGAAAAGAGGAAGAATCTGCAGCTAGTAAAGCTGACATTGCAATTACCTAAAAATGTTTAAAAAGGGTTAACTACAATTGTGGCCATGGACACTGAGATGGGGGAGCTGTTCTTATCTGTCAAAAAACACGTCTCAATTGAAATATCTCTTTTCCTTCTCTCTAAAGTTCTCCTTCTCAGAAATTACTGCCATGCCAGGAAAATGAAACGTTTGAGTTTATTATACCAATATTCTAGAGAAGTATTTTAATATGATATTATAGTCAAAAAAAACATACACATGTATGTGTGCATGCATACAGATATATATATATATCACTCAGTTCAAAATATAAAATTGCTTGTATGTTTTTGTTTCATTTTTAATACTTTATATTTCAGAACAATTTCACATTTATAGAAAAAATGCACAGAAAGTACAGAAGGTTCCTATATGCACCCTTCTTCCCCCCCCAACACACACATGCACACACAAACACAGTTTCTTCTATTATTACCATCTTGCATTAGTGGGGTACATTTGTTACAGTTGATGAATCAAATCAATATTGATACACTTAATTAATTAAGTCCACATTTATACTAGGGTTCACTCTTTGTATTCTATAGGTTTTGACAAATGCATAATGTCATGTATTCACCTGTACAGTATCATACAGAATAGTTTCACTGCCCCAAATGAGTTTACCTACTCATCCTTCACCCTCTTCCTGAGGAAGAGTTAGCCCCTTGTTTGTTCTTCAATATCATGTAGGCTATTCTGGGTCTTTGCCTTTCTACATAAATATTAGAATTATTTTGTTGATGGACACAAAATAACTTTCTTGGATTTTTACTGAGATAACACTGAAGTTATAGCTCAAGTTGGAAAGATTTGACATCTTACTAATATTAATTCTTCCCATCCATGAACCTGGAATATTTCTCCATTGATTTAGATCTTTGATTTCTTTAATCAGAATTTTGTCATTTTCCTCATATAGATCTTATAAATATTCTGTTATATTTAAACCTAAGTCTTTCTTTTTTATTTTTTGGTGCTAATGTAAATGATACTGTGCTTTTAATTTCAAATTCCACTTGTTCATTGCTGGTATACAAAAAAAAAAATTAACTTTTGTATATGTATCGTAAAACCTTGCTATTATCACTTACTAGTTCCACAAGTTTCTTTGTTGATTCTTTGGAACTTTTTACATAGACAATCATACAATCTGCAAGAAAAAAAGTCTGTTTCATTTCTTCCTTCCAAATTTATAAACCTTTTATTTCCTTTTCATGTCTTAGTGTATTAGCTAAGACTTTCAGTATGATGTTGAAAAAGAGTGGTGAGAGGGGAAATTCTTGTTTTGTTTGTGATCTTGGGAAAAAGTTTCTCACCACTAAGTATTATCATGTTAGCTCCATATTTGTAGTAGCAGATGTTCTTTAACAAATTGATAAAGTTCTCTTTTCTTTGTAATCTTCTGAGAGGGTTGGATTTTGTCAAATGTTTTTTGGGTTTTTTTCTTCATTCTATTGCAATAGTGATATGTTCTTTTTTAGCCCACTTATGAGATGACTTGAGTTCTGAATGTCAAGCCAGCCCTCTATACCTGGAATAAAACCCATTTAGTCATGCTGTATACTTCTTTTAATACACTGTCAAACTTAATCTGCTAATATTTTGTTGAAAAATTTTGCATCTATGTTCATTGGACATATTGATTTGAAATTTTCCTTTGCAGCAATGTCTTTGATTTTTGTATTAGGGTAGTGAGCACTCGTAAAATGAGTTTGAAAGTACTCCCTCTATTTTTCTGGAAGAGATTGTAGAGAATTGGTATCATTTATTCTTTAAATGTTTGTTAAAATTCACCAGTGAATCAATCTGGGCCTGATGCTTGCTATTTTGGAAGGTTTATTTTTAAATTTATTTCATTAAAAAAATTATTGGCGGGCTTCCCAGGTGGCGCAGTGGTTGAGAGTCCGCCTGCCGATGCAGGGGACACGGGTTCGTGCCCCGGTCGGGGAAGATCCCACATGCCGTGGAGCAGCTAGGCCTGTGAGCCATGGCCGCTGAGCCTGCGCATCTGGAGCCTGTGCTCCACAACGGGAGAGGCCACAGCAGTGAGAGGCCCGCGTACCGCAAAAAAAAAAAAAAAAAAAAATATTGGAGTATATTTGATTTACAATATTGTGTTATTTTCACGTGTACAGGGAAGTGAATCAGTTTCATATACATATATACAATCGTTTTTTTAGATTCTTTCCCCATATAGGCCATTACAGAGTATTGAGTAGAGTTCTCTGTGCTATACAGTAGGTTCTTATTAGTTATCTATTTTATATATAGTATTGTGTATATGTCAATCCCAATCTCCCAATTTATTCCCCCCCCCCGCATCCTCTGGTAACCATAAGGTTGTTTTCTACATTTGTGACTATAACTTCTGTTTTGTAAGTTAATTGGTACCTTTTTATTAGATTCCACATATAAATGATATCATATGGTATTTGTCTTTCTCTGTCTTACTTCACTCAGTATGACAATCTCTAGGTCCATCCTTGTTGCTGCAAATGGCCTTATTTTGTTCTCTTTTGTGACTAATAGTCCATTATATATATATGTACCACATCATCTTTATCCATTCCTCTGTCAATGGACATTTAGGTTGCTACCATGACCTGGCTATTGTAAATAGTGCTGCAATGAACATTGGGAGGCATGTATCTTTTCGAATTATGGTTTTCTCTAGGTATATGCCTAGGAGTGGGGTAGCTGGCTCATATGGTACTTGTATTTTTAGTTTTTACTGTTCTCCATAGTGGCTGTACCAATTTACATTCCCACCAACGGAAGGTTTTAATTATTGATTTAACTTCTTTAATAGTTTTAGGTCATTTCAGATGATTTATTTCTTTTTGTGAGAATTTTATAGAAATTCTCAAGAAATCCATCAATATAACCTAAATTATCAAATTTGTATTTCTTTATTATTTCTCATATTTCTTTATTATCCTTTAATATTTGTGGATTGTATCTCTTCTCTTACTCTCTTTTCTCTTTCCCTCTCTCTCTCTCTCCCTTTCTCTTTGATTAGTCTGTCTCTAGAGATTATCAATTTTATTGATCTTTTCAATAAAACTACCTTTTGGTTTTATGGATTTTTCTCTATTAATTTCTTGTTCACTTTCATTTATATCTACTCTACTTTTTACTATTCTTCATCTTTGTATTTAATTTGCTCTTTCAAGTTTTTGTATGCCTTTTTAAAAGTAATATTTTTGCTGTGGTATTTTAAAAATATTATGAAAATAATATTTATATACATTATGAAGTGAAACTGTGTATATGCCTACCTAGTGTTCTGTCTTGAAAGTGTTTTATATATTCTAAATCTTGAAAGATTAGTGATTTCATAAATTTCTTAAGATCCCATTTGTTTAAAAAACAAGTATTTATTGAGTGGCTAAAACTTATTTTCAGTGAAGTTGATACTATACCAAAGGCCATGGACTGTTACAGCCAATATTCTAGTGGGGCTTGACAGAAAACATAAAAATAAAATACATATACATTACTTCAGTGGTGATGAGTACTATAAAATAGTGTAAGATAAATGAATAGAAAAGGCAATGCTATTTTATTATAGGATGGCAGGTAACATGAGAAGTTACCTGCTTCAAATTTCAAAGCAGTTCTAACTAGGTTTTGCAATGTTTAAGTAAAAGAAAACAAAACAAACAAACAAACCACAAGCAAAAACTTTTAAAAGTACTTTAATTAATCCCTTCTTTCTTAGCCTCCGAATTTACAGACCAAAGGACACTGACATTTTGATTCTAATCAATCAATTTATATATTTTTATTTACGGTTTTGGTGGTTTATTGATTGCATTGAGTGACACTACACTGAAACCTTGAAGCCTGCAGGAATTGTTAGGGATTTAATCAAATCTGAGCTAAAAGAATAGAAGTGGCAATGGATGAGGGCTCAGACTCTAGAGATACTTCAAAAGAAAAATCTGTGTTTTTTCACCTCTGAGAATGATGTTCACTGTGGATTTGTTGTTCATGGCTTTTATTACGTTGAGGTAGTTTCCCTCTAAAACCATAATTTAAAAAGATACATGCATCCCAATGTCCAATGCGGCACTATTTACAATAGCCAGGACATGGTAGCAACCTAAATGTCCATCAACAGAGGAATGGATAAAGAAGATGTGGTACATGGATACAATGGACTATTACTCAGGCATAAAAAAAACACAAAATAATGCCATTTGCAGCAACAGGGATGGACCTAGAGATTGTCATGCTGAGTGAAGTAAGTCAGACAGAGAAAGACAAATATCATATGATATCACTTATATGTGGAATCTAAAAAAAAGGGTACAAATGAACTTATTTACAAAACAGAAATAGAGTCACAGACGTAGAAAACAAGCTTATGGTTACCAGGGGATAATGGGGTGGGGAGGGATAAATTGGAAGATTGGGATTGACATATACTCACTACTATATATAAAATAGATAACTAATAAAGACCTACTGTATAGAACAGGGAACTCTACTCAATACACTGTAATAGCCTGTATGGGAAAATAATCTAAAAAAGAGTGGATACATGTATATGAAACTGATTCACTTTGCTGTACACCTGAAACTAACACAACATTGTACATCAACTATACTCCAATAAAAATTAAAACAATAAACCCCCCCCCCCAAAAAAAAGAATCAGTGGTGTTTGGTGCTAAAACAACTGTTCCTACTTTCCTGTCTGCCCCTCACCCCCACCCTGCCCCTGGCTGCTTGTAATTACTACCAAGTTTTAAGTTTGGTTTGCTAGGAAATGGTGTTTCCAATTTAAAAACTCGAAAGCCACCCTACTATCTAAATAATTTTTGTGTGTTATAAGAAAATAATATTGCACTTGAAAATAAGACCTGAATTCTAGTCCGGTGCGTAAGAATTGCTCTCCCTAGATCCTATGCCAATACATTCAGGGGCTGCTATAAGATTAACAATGGTAATTGGCAAATCTTGAGAAACTGTCTTGGTAGAGTTTTTTAAGATATGAGTAACAGAGAAAAACATGTTCTTAACAGCTAAGAAGCCAATAAACAAAAGTTGTTTTATATTTATGTATATTTGTGTGCTTATCTTAGAAGCCATATAATTTTAAGATTTAGGAAACAAACATTTATAGATGAAATCTTAATAAATGCAGCTTATAAACAGTTTAATGTTCTGTTATTAGAACTTCCATTCATTCATTTGTTTTAAAAATCATCTATGGTTAGGTCCTCATCAATTTTTCATATTTACAGATGGCATAGGACTTGTTTCACAATTTTCCCTTCTTCGGAAATGATCATTTATGGAAAAGTATGTTAACAAATGAGACATTTCTGGTTCTTTCAGTTTTAGCTGAAGCCCCAAGGCTGATAAATGAGGATATGTGCTCACACATTCTAAAAGAGGGGTTTCAGAACACTTGTGTAGAATTTGTTAAGGATGTATTAAAAAAAATTCATTCAAGATCATTAGAATAACACATAGCTTAGATCCAGGAAGGATGCATCAGAAGATTTGAGGATACCAATTAATGAAAAGTTTGCAAGTATAATTTCTTTGGAGGGAATTGGAGCATTTGAGTGGGTGGTCCCCACTCCTACCTCAACCCAGTTAGGAGGGAGGCTTCAAGAAGATAATTCAGTGAGTAAAGAGGCACTAAATAGTGGGGGAGACTGACTTCTTACACTTACCTGGATGTTTGCTAAATTGCAGAATGTGTGAGCCCTGGTACCTCAAAGAACTAGAGTATTACATAGATAAATGGGTAAAGGGCACCAGAAGAGATTGTCATGAGTTATTTTTGTGTTTTTTGCTTCTTTGTTGTTTGTTTTAATATTTATGGGGCAGGGACTGGTGCTTCAATCCAACAACCAAGCTTGCTTCCATATGAAGCAGTGATTCATCGTGTACCTGCCTAACAGAGGCTAATTTTCCTTTGAAATGATAGGGGTCCAGTAACAGAGAGTTAATTCAAGCCCTAACTAAATGTATATTGCTTCAAAATAAGCTGACACAGTATATCTTTTGTCAGTGATTTTTATTCCTTTACCTGCTTTCCCTTCTCTTATTCTTTGGGGTGCTTCCCATAGCCTTTTATATAAGAATGATTACTGTTTTATACTTTTTAAAACACAAAAAAAATATTTCTTTCCCTTCTGAAACAGATTAAAAATATTTTACCTGCTATTTCTGAATCGGTCTTGTTTATAGCTGAAACTGAACATGAAAGATGATCTAATCCACTTCCTTGTAAAGGACCCCCAACCTATAACTCTGCTTGAAATTTTCTTTGCTCCACATCCATGTTTCTATTTGTTATGCCTAGAAGAATCACTAGAAATTTCCTGAATGCACTGAATTTTATCACGCCTTTGCACAATCCTTTTAATGCTTGTACCTGGGAAGCTTAGTAATTCTAGACAGAAATCATATAACTAGGCAGATTCATTATCATCAATCTCAAAAGGACACTCAAAATTACTTAGCAAGGTAATATTTCTATATCAAACTTGCTCTCCCACTATTGGGTAACGACTATTTCCAGTTTTTCTCTCAAAGTTCCTCTCCCAACCATTCCCATCCTCTCTCTCTCATTTATATGTATGTGTGTATATATATATATATATAAATTTGATGGTCTTGCTTGATGCAGCCTTCACAGAGTAAAAGTATTAAATATAAGGTCTCTCATTTTCCCTTCACAAAATCTGTTATTTTTGTTTTTTTTTTAATTGGGTCTTTGTTGCTCCGCATGGGCTTTCTCTAGTAGCAGCAAGCAGGGGCTTCTTTGCGGTGCGTGGGCTTCTCATTGTGGTGGCTTCTCTTGTTGCGGAGTATGGGCTCTATGAAACGCGGGCTTCCGTAGTTGTGGCACGTAGGCTCAGTAGTTGTGGCTCACAGTCTCTAGAGCACTATTCCTGTCCTTGGGATCATGTTTATTTTCTCCAAAAAAGTTATGTTCCTTTACTTATACCCACTAGGAATCTTTCCTATCATCCGTATTTTCCTCTCTACAGGATTATTTGTATCATCCAATAAACAAGCTCTGGTTTCTTGTATCTCTAAAAAGAAAATCTATTTGACTTCCTAATGACTATAGAACTGCTCCATTATTCTTCTGCTTTATGCAATTTGATGTTCCAAAGCTATTACCTATCTGAACTGTCTATTCACTCTTCAGCTTATTTCAATTTGTTTCAACCTTTGTCACTCCAATGAAATCACTCTTGCCAACAACCTTCATGTTGTCAAATTTAAGAGACAGTCTTCTGTCCTCATCATTTTCAATTGTATTCAAAATTCCTGACCCCTTTTAAAGGACTTCCTTCCCTTACTTCATCCATGCCTATTTCTCTTGCTACTCGTGAGAATGATTTGCTAGCTTCTTTTTTTTTTTTTTTGCAGTACACGGGCCTCTCACTGTTGTGGCCTCTCCCGTTGCAGAGCACAGGCTCCGGACGCGCAGGCTCAGCAGCCATGGCTCACAGGCCCAGCTGCTCCACGGTATGTGGGATCTTCCCGGACCGGGGCACGAACCCGTGTCCCCTGCATCGGCAGGCGGACTCTCAACCACTGCGCCACCAGGGAAGCCCCTGATAGCTTCTTAAAATCAATCATATCATGAAATAGCATAGAACTATGTCATAGATTCACTCGTCATTCTACACTGTCTAACTGATGTCATCTATTCATGCTGCTTTAGGATTCTTAGTAACATCTACATACTGATATTTCCTTGCTATCTCTGAACTTTAATTATGTTCACCTATGAACTTAACATACCCACTTGTAAATCACTAAGTCATTTGAAGTTTACAATCTCTAAACTGAACTCTTATTTCTTTTCCCTCAAAACCTCTGGACTTCCACACTTAATTAAATATAATTATTTACCCTAATTTCATGATGTTCAAGCTGAGGAAATTAGGGATCATCCTTTTTTGTTTTCTTACTTTCCACATAAAATATCATTGGACACTGAGACTTTGAGTGTCCAAGACCCAAAAGATATCTTGAGTCTGTCTAGTTCACTGCTATCACCATAGTCTAAGTCTCTACCATCGTAAAACCAGACTGCTGCACTGGCCTTCTAACTAAAACTTGTTTTCTTCAATCCACCTATCTAAAGTATAAAGCATGATGTACTGAAAATATAAATTGAATCAGCTCTCTCTCTCAAAACTCTTTACAGCTTCCCATAATAGGTAGGTGACCTACATGAGTGAAGAAGCCTAGGAGTGACCACTGTGAACCAGAGAGTTTGCTTAGCCTAAAGGGAACATCTGTTAATTGGTTCTAGTAGATGTCGCAATGAAGGTACATTGGTTTTAGCTGCCAAATCTAAAAAGGGAATACAAAAACGTGTGTGCACGCGCACGTGTGTGTGTATGTGTGTGTGAAATCTCCTGATTTTTAAATGTTGACTCACATATTTTAAAAACACTGTGTGTTTAAAACAAAACATATCTTCAGTGCAGATTAAGCAGAATGGCTGCCAATCTGCTTCTTCTGAATAAGAGCTCTGGTTTCCCCACATCTCCTCAACTTCATTCTATAGCTTTTCTATTGAATTCTGTGCTTTTCTTCAATTTACAGTCTATAATTTAGACTCCCTAATCTTTATTTTCCTGGAATGGCTCATCAAGCTCTTCCTCAGTGTGAGGCTCTTCCTTTCCTATAGTCTAAAGGCATAAAATTCTTCTGGTATCAATGAAAGTGGGACCTTCTTACACTGGGTGGATTCCCACTCTGACATCTTTATCCTCTCTCACAGAAGCTTAATTTTTTATTTTACTTTTTTATTTCACAGTACTTTTTAAAACTTGAGATTCATTTCATTGTTTATTGTCTTTTTTGCCATTAAATTTGAAGACCTATGGGGGGCATGTACTATGTCTGCTGTTAAGTGTTTTATTTGTTCCTGGTACAAAGCCAGGTACACAATAGGCAAACAATATATGTAGACAATGAATGTATAAACATATAAATGGTCTCTGGATTTCTCTGCCTCTCTATACCAGATTCCAATCATACTTCATACTTCCACCTCAACATTTGCCTCTGTGACCCTCATCTCCTAGCTGTCCAAAATACCATACCTCTTCTGTCTCCATGACATTCCGCATGTTCTTAAATTATAATGACTCTATTATATCTTAGCCTGACTGTGAGCATCTTGATGACTAACATCTATCAGGGTCTTGAAACATGACTGTAAGATAATCTTATGATTTGAAATCCACGAAAAGGTAATTTAACTCACTATATTCCTATTAAGTCTATTTCTAATAAACCTCATATTTTTGCAAAAAGTGAGACCAAATAAATATTAACAACTATTTCATTTATCTTATCATACTATAATAGAAGCTAGAATTAACTGAATACTTATTTGTCTTAAGCTTTATGATTACTACCATGCATACGTTATCTCATGTAATCTTTCCCTCAATCCATGAAACAAGTATTATTATCCTCGTTTTTAGATCTGACGAAACCAACTCTTGGAGAAGACAAGACAGTTTACTGCAAGGATGGGATGTGAATGAAGTTTGGTTTCAAAGCATAATGTAATATAGTGATTAAAGGGTCAGGATTTAGAATCAGGAAGTAAGAACTATCTTTTTATTCATAGGGATATTCTTTAGCACAGCATTTGTCCTTTATACAAACAATATAAAGAAGAAAAGATTGTAAATGTGTGGTATGTGTAACTATAACCATTATCATTTTTTAAATTTAATATATCATGAATATTTTGTGAAAATAAGTATTTGTGAATGTTAACTAAATTATCACTTACTATTTTATAGGATTTTTTGTATCTTTCATTTGTAAAATGTTACAGAGGACTACTGAAAATTCAAGATTTTTAAAAAATATTGTTTGATAGTGTAAGTTAATGGCTACCATATTCTACTACATACATTTTCTATGTTGTAAGTAAACTAATTTCAAATTTTAAAACAAATACTAATTTTAAGATAGAGATAAAACTTATTCAAGTTACATTTACTTCTAAAAATTACATATAAAATGTTTATAGAACATTTGCAGGAAGGTTTCACAGGCAGTACCTCATTTGAAACTCACCATTCTATGTGGTAAATTTGATATACATGTTACAGAAGAGGAAACTCAGGCAGAAAGGATTGAATAACTTACCAAAGATCAGACAATTAATAAGCAATAGAAGTTGAATTCAAACTCATGTCTTTCAAATCAAATCCCATGATTTTTCACTTACTACATGACAATAGATTAATCATTTAAACTCCAAAAAGTATCCTAATAAATTTGAGTAGTCACTTTAAAATACTGAAATATTATTAATGGTAACACATCAATGAAATCTAGTTGCCACACTTTTAAGTCACCAGGTCTTCATCTCCATATTATTAGTTATACTTGAAGTTAAAATTAAAATAAACCTTAACAAAATAAATAATGAAATAAACAATTTAAAATCTTACCTAAAATCTGATCCAACTCTCTTCCCATTTTCTGGTTCTCCTGGATCTGGGCATAAATTGGAAGCTGTTTTAATACCTCCCTCATTTACTGGAACAACAGAAGAAAGAAAAGAAAAAAATAATCAAAACATATATGATTAGGAAAACAAGGATGATATTCATTTAAAGTTGTACATAAAATATATTCTTGTATTTTGTTATTGTAATCACTATAGTTTATATAGAGAAAGTTAAATATAGTTTGATAAACCAATAATGAGAACAAAAACATTTTTTCTATTTGTGGACATATAAGAAAGTAAGTTTCATGTTCCTATTCAATGACTTACTAATCTGAATATTAACACATTAACAATTAACATATTTTTAATTACTATCAAATAGTGAAATCTCTTGTAATGTACTCCCAGGGTATCAGTGCCAGAGTTTCCATTAATTATTGGCAGTAGAGAAGTCACCACCAGTTAGGGCAGTGTCGTTTGGGTACTTATTATTTTTAAAGTTGCAATAGAAAAATAAGACCCTGTGGAAAAAAGTGTATTACCACTTTTTATTTGATATATAACAAAGAATTCAATCTGCCAATGTGAAAGTAAAACTGTGGCACAAATTATCAAGCATGTCATTGAATTATGATATAATGATGAAAATCAAAATAAGGGTTTTACCCTTTAACAATTTCCATGACTGTGTTTTACTTAGCCATTGTACACTTTCAGCAGTTTTTTCAGAACACCCAATTATTAAAAAGATTTATTAATATTTTCAGTGAATGTGATCACAGTAAATAAATAATTCCCCAAGACAGCGCTTTTTTTCAAATGGGAAGATCATTAAACCAGATAAGGTCTGAAATATCTGAGTGATATTGTTTCATGAATTCAATCTTATAGTGAATTAGAGAGTAAGTTCTATTTTCCTCTTTATCAACTTATCTGCGTTTTAAAGAAAAGAATGGGACCTGAGTAGAGACTCTAGAGAGGGAAAAATGTAAACTTTGAAATGGTTCTTGTCCTACATTGTGGGTTGGAATCACCTCTACAGCTTTTTTAAAAGAATAAAGACGCTTAACTTTTATGTCTAGATATTCTAATGCAATTACTTTGGGTAGGACCCTGTGGATCTGTTTTTTGTTGTTGTTGTTTTTGTTTGATTTTTTTAATAATCCTCCAGGTGATTCTAATGTAGAGTCAATATTGGGAACCACTGGATCCCTGCATCATTTAGTTCAGATTGTCAACTTGTTCATATTGATTAGATAGCAAGATAACTCAGATGATGGCCCAACAGTCACAGCTCCGGTAAAGTTGCCATATTTTCAATTAGATATGAAATTTTGTGTTTGCACCCTTCATTCTATAAAAATCACTTTCCTAAATATCCTCAACAGTATCCTTATTGCTGCCAAATTACAAGTTCACCAATCCACACAAAGCATGTGATATTTTTGCTTTTCTTGGTCTGCTGACTTGCTAATTAATTTCTTTTTATCTTTCTGGCTTTTGTTCCTTCTTATGTTTGTTTTGGCCACTCTCTTACTTTAGCTGATATCACATACAGAGAGCAAATTCAAAGACAATGACCCATAATTCTCCATATTTTATGTTTTCCTTGTGGCTGGAAAAATTACCTCTTTGCTAAGAATTTCAAATATATGGTTTTGTCATTTTTTTTCCCCAAGCTCCGTCTTGCTCTTTCAATGACCTACTAGGTCAACCCACCAAAATTCTCATAGTCATTTCATGTGCATGCTCAAATCCAGCTTAATCACTGATGCTTTTGTTTCTCTATTATCATTCTCTTCCAATTCATCTTGAGTACTAGAACTAAACTTTCTCAACCACAGTTTTCATTACTGTCCAAATAGCCTATGATTCTAGATTTCTAAGTATATCAACTCTACTACCCACCAGCCACCAATATACATCCATAACTCAAGTCCAACAGATTCTTCATTCTTCTGCAATTTTACTGGTTAGCCATGCTTATTCCATGCTTTGTGTTTTCTCCAGGTCTCCATGTTTTCCATTTCTTCCTCTTCAGCTATCAAAATTCTATATAATTTTCAAGACTCAGCTCAAGTCCCACTTTTTTTTTTTTTTTTTTTTTTTTGTGGTACGCAGGCCTCTCACTGCCGTGGCCTCTCCCGCTGCGGAGCACAGGCTCCGGACGCACAGGCTCAGCGGCCATGGCTCACGGTCCCAGCCGCTCCGCAGCATGTGGGATCTTCCCAGACCGGGGCACAAACCCATGTCCCCTGCATCAGCAGGCGGACTCTCAACCACTGCGCCATCAGGGAAGCCCCAAGTCCCACTGTCATGTTTTTCCAGATTTTCTAATCCCTCTTTTTACATGACATGAACAATTTTATATTTAATTTTTTAATTATTTTGTCATACTGTTAATAGTTTCATATTCCTTAGTCATATATACAAATATATTATACATTTGATAAAGATAAGGAAAAACATAATTATTTTAATATTCCCACAGGGCCTAGATGACTAATGACTTCTCAGTAAATATTTCCTAGTAGGTTGATTAAAAACAATGTGTTGTACACTGTTTTCAATGAGTATTTTTTCTATGAGAAGAACTATCCTATAACTGACTTTTGAAAATATTATAGTGTATGCTATTAAAGTGTAACTTTTTTAACATACGATAGAGATAAGAAAAAGAAGTGGCATGACTTAGGCTTTCTACACTATTATACTAAACTTATAACACAGATTATAGGTAAAAATAGATGTGTCTGTGAATACATTAGAAAATAAAAATAATAAAAAATTTCATTTTTTCCATTTCATCATCATTATTGCCTAGGTTAATATAAATTTTAACAATAGCTAAGACACAGTACTATGTGTCAGGAATTAATCTACACCCTTTACATGTATCAGCTCATTTACTCTTCACACAAATCTGAAGGGTAGCTGCTTGTATTATATGTTTCCTACAGGTGAGGAAACTGAGGCATAGAGAGGTTAAGACACATTTCTAAAGTCCTATTTCCACTTTCTGCCTTAGTCTAGGTTTCAACCTTGGCAGACTGATTCAAGAAATTCTACTCTTAACCCCTGAGCTCTCCATCCTGTACAGAAAGCTCAGAAAGGAGAAAGGGCATCAATACTTAAAATTCAAAACACTTTTCCAAATATTTTATCTTAGAATGCAGACCATATTTATAACTTTCACCATGTTCACTTAATTAATCCCAGTTCTCATGATTTAATTGTCAAATTACTTTTGTCTGTTTGAAAGTGTCCTTTAAACAGCTGTCTTTGGACACCTGCAATAGTGAAAAATTTCCCAACTTAAATTGTAAAGATAACGGGAGAGCTGCTGCATGATACATGTATTTAGTGTTCTTTAATTAAAAAATTTAAAATAAAAAATAAAGAACAAAGTATATAATCTCTTATTTTTCTGATATTTAGATGCTACATAACTGCCCATAGCTAGTGACGCCAAGACATTCAAATGAAGTTAGTATCCATTCAGTCAGCTGCTTTCACTACGTAATGCCATTCAAACAACTGGACAAATATTTATCATTTTTACTTCTTTCAATTTGTAACTTGTAAAAAGAACACGCGTGCTCTTTAAAAGTTAATTACATGGACAGGGTCTTGCCTCTTGAAAAGAGCATAACTACAGGGAATATCCTTTTTGCTCTGAACTTTAAGGACAATAATAATAATAATGTTATTATTATTATTATTACTAGTACTAATGCAATATGAATCCTTTTCCCCACACATCAGTGACAAAAAGAGAGGGCAGAATTTATAGAATTAAAAAAATTGGATGAATTATCGTTTCTTATAACATTGAAGTATATTTATTATATGTGCTTATAAAATATGCTATAGGAATTTTAATTAATGTACTATATTATTGTATATTCTAGCTTAAAAATACTGTAAAATTAGTCAACATCAAAATAAAATATTGTTATTACAAGCAAGTTTCTTAAGCTTCTGATTTTACATAGCACATAATCTACTCTAAAGATAAAAATATCTAGATCCTGAAAGTCATCTTACTAAAAGTCATCTCTACATTACCTCATCCAGCTGGTAGCATCTTAGATTTTTCTTTATATTAGATTTAAAAATTTTATTCCACCTTATAAAATAGAATGCTTGGGATCTTGTTCTGAACTCCAGCATCATGAATGTGGACAGAATGTAATTTTATACTAACTTTATATCCTCCAAAGAGTTGTCACATAACTCATTTAGCTTCCCAATAAAATGCTGGATCCTTGCCAACTGAGACTGTATCTTATTCACTCTTTTTACCTTCTTAGTCTAGCATGGCGCTGCCATGGAGAAGTAGTTCAAATAGAATTGCGCAATGAATGTATAATAAGAATGCATCAAAGTATGGACTTGAAGAAGATGAAATAATTTTTAAAAATACATTATGGAAAGCTCACATTGTCTTTATAATTCCACCTTAAAATTTTAGAATAGCCTAGTAGAAAAGTTGGCAAGAATAAATGCACTCAATTCAACATTTTAAAATATAAAAATTTATTTTTATTTTTTAAATTAAAAATATTTTTTCCTTTATTTGCAAACCTACTCTCTTTGATAACAATGAGGGATGGAAAGAGACTACATAGAGTTCAGGTACCAAAGTAGGAAAAAGAATCTGAATTAGCTATTTAAACAACCAAATGCTTCCCATGAACACTACTGCAGTTTCCTGAATCTCTTATTAATTTGTTTCTTAGTTAAACTTTAAAGGTGCTATTAAGGGAAGATGCAATTTGGAAATGTGTGTAGCTCATGTCCTCCATAATTATGCTCACTCCTGGAAGTTCTAGTGACTGAATCGATAGTTTTTTCAAAGAACACAAGCTTTATTATTATTTTTTTCCTTTGAAAGTTTAATGTCAGATAAAAATTGTCTCCTTTTAAAATTATTTGGCTCTGTGTTAAATTAATGATTCAAAGAGATGAAGACCGAAATGCCTACTTGATAACAGATATATAATAATGATAAAAATTAAAGCATTATAACTTTCTCTGTGATCAACCATAGAAAATATATATTTGTAACTAGCTATTAAACATTTGAGAAAAAAATGTAGGAAAATAACATAATGTTGGCTTGTTATTGTTGCTAAAAAAAATTGGCATAAATAATCTGCCTTGATGAAAGTTGAATTATTTCTATTCAAAAATAAAAATAAGAGGGCTTCCCTGGTGGCGCAGTGGTTCAGAGTCTGCCTGCCGATGCAGGGGACATGGGTTTGTGCCCCAGTCCGAGAGGATCCCACATGCCGCGGAGCAGCTGGGCCCGTGAGCCATGGCTGCTGAGCCTGCGCGTCTGGAGCCTGTGCTCTGCAAGGGGAGAGGCCACAACAGTGAGAGGCCCACGTACCGCAAAAATAAATAAATAAATAAAAAAAAATAAAAATGAGAAAGCACAAGAGTATATTTTATCTCCTACATAAGCTGTAATAGATAAATGTAAAATGTATTTTAAAATTATGAAGTAAATTAACATTTTTTGCTTTATGAGTAACTTTTTTCTTTTTGTCTCATTAACTTTACTCCTGACAATTTAAAAGTAAATATTCTTTAAATTAAATATATACATATATATATATATATATATATATATAAAATCAGGGTTTATTTGTTTCCCCAGGTACACTGTTATGTCTAAAATTCCCTTTCTTGTTCATCCTCATAACCACTGTACAAGAACAATGAAAATAATATGTATGCCCACTAAGACAATATACCAAGTATAAAAAGTTACATACACATTTTTCTTATTGAATAAATTTGATGTGTAACATTGTGTAAGATTTAGGTGTACAGCATATTACTATGATACATTTATATATACTGTAATATTTATAATTGTTGATGATGTAGAGTTGAATACATCTTAATTTCAGTATAAATAGCCTAATTTTCCCAGGACATCTGAAAGTTTGAAGCATGAAGCATATAAAATAACATTTGTGTAACCAAAATGAGGAAAGGGTAAGAAAGTGATAGCCCATAATTCTTCTTAGATTTCCAAAATAAATAGATTAGCCAGACAAAATATTAGGAAAAAAAAGTAGTAAACGTAATTATTTAAGTCTGCATCATTTCCTTCATGTTGACATGATAAAATATGATATGTCAGAATAATTTCACCTAACAACTGTATGTTTATATTTTCTTGTATAGGAAAAATATCTTTCTCTCTGAAATGTATCAAATAATTAATATATGAAAAATACTATAGATTATTTTCTCTAAAAACTTTTATCAATTTTAAAAATATGTTTTAACACTAAAAATATAACAATAAATCATACTTATATAGCTAAATACTTTGAAATGAACTGTTTAATGCTTTCCAAACAGGTAACCCAATTGGACATTTTCCTACTGATATCTGCTATTTTTGGTTTCGTATTCTCAAATCTAACAAAATGTGAAAAATCACATTTTAAAATTAGGACACTTTAAAATATTTGATACCAACAGGCTCCAAGTTTGCTTCTTGATAAGTGAAGTAATTGCTCAATTTGTGCCATTTACTGTTACAAATACAACTCAATAAATATGTGGGTAGAATCCTTTTCTGATATAACTATAATGAATGATTTTTTTAAGAAATAGTTTTAAACTCATTTCATTAGATGATTTGGAATTGAATAAAAATAAATAATGTTAAAAATGTATTTTTGCTTAAAAGATAATATTTATTTAAAATAACTAATCTTATTTATTATCAATAAGGCATTTTAGAAGTCAGATGTGGTGTCATGAATGGCTTCTTTTAAAATTTATAATATGTATCTGCAGGAACAGTAAGGCAGGGTATTTCTACAAACTGCTATTGATTTATATTGAAAAAATGCATAGCTTTCTTATAAATCTTATTTTATGTTCATGTATGGTAATATAACAATGAACATTCAAATTCAATGACCCTTAATCTGAGATTCATGGATGAACTTCAGATCATCTATAAATCCCTGAATGTTAAGCAAAATTGTGTATTGGGGCAGCACATAAATATGTGTACCTCAGTTCAATTCATGAGATTTTCAAAATAAAACAAAAATTAATTAGCTAGTTAATTCATTTATAAAATATCTGACTTAAGTGTTTATATAAATTAACTCAAATTAAAATATATTTTTCCTTAAATGAAAAATTGCTATTTAAAGAAATTTTTCCTTAGAAAAATAATTATGTTGAAATTTAGATACGTTCAAACAAAAACTCCTACAAGAAACCATTAATTTGATGATTTTTACTCATTTTTTTATCTCACATACTAGAATTAGAAAACTAGAATGCTATCAACATGCTAGATCTAAAGAGTTTTTTTCTTTTACATTTTGAAATAATCTGAGCTCCAAAGTTTACCACAATAACTCAATAACTCAATATGCATTTAAATACAAGAAAATATTGAATAATCATGCATGTTATATAAATATTAATGCAGTTAATTGGGTAAATACACAAACATTTTTATAAAACACACAAACAACACAGACACCACAAACTTCACTCTTGCACTAGAGAAAGAAACAAAAAAAAGAGTACACTCACAGATAGAAAACTTGTTGCTGTTGTCTTTCCCTGGAAACAATTTAAATCCTCTAGATTTAAAATCTATGGCCTTTTTCACTAGTTAAGAAAACAAACAAAAACATGTATCAGGATACACAAGTTTAAAATGAAATTCAAGTTAACAAATTTTGTTAGCATGGAATTATGCAAGTTAAAATAACTGCTTTCTTAAGCCTGATATAGGGTACCCAGAAGAAAATAAAGAAAAAAATAGCAATCTGATCACTAAGCAGTAAAAATACCAAGCAGTATAAAAGGATTTTAAGTGTACTATAGGGAGAATCTTGCATACATGTATAGGTACTTTTTAACACTACCCAGTTTTTATAGAAGAGCAAAACATTAACTCTTTATCATAAACTATTTGAATTCGTCAAATTTTATAGAATAAATTAAACTAGAAAAATAAAAATACTGATACATTATAAAAGTGGGATGAATTTAAGGAGCTTGGTTTTTAAAATAAACTAGTGTACTTTTAAGGTAATTTAGCCTAATTGAAATATTAGGACACATTTAAGAAAATGACATAATTGAAAAAACTTAAAATACATTCTAGTATTTCTGCCAATAACCATTTCCTTTCATACACATTGCTTGCGAATGATCGATGTTCAGTCCATATTGTACAAAATTTATGAAAGTGAATTATAACTTTTTGGATTTCATCTAAAATACCTTGCTACTCTCTTTGATATTATTATATTAAAAATCAACATCAGAAGAGGCTGGCATATTTCACTGTGTACTATATTAAAGTAGATATGACTGGATTTGCCTTAAAAAACTTATAAATTCAATGAAGTAACTTGGAACATTTTAAAAACAGTTTTTTAAGTATTTTGGATGAAGGAAAAAAGTATTATTTCCTTTTAAGTATAAATTATTTTATTAACTACAGCTGCTATATAATTTTTAAAGGGATAAACTATAGTTCAGAAGACTACTTTCTACTTTATTTAAAATTTTAATGACACCAAGTGAAATAAAGAAAAACTATTTAATTAAAACCTCACCCCACTAATTTAAAATGTTACGTAATCTGATCTAATGAGATATTTAAATAACAATTATTTTCTTTAAAAAAAGCACATGAACAAGAATCCAAGGGATATATTTAGCTTCCTCAATTACAATTTGAATTTTTTACATAATGCATTTTATGAGGTTTATAGGTAGAAATGATAAATTGAAACATTTAGGCAATTAGGTTTTGTTCACTTCGTGAATTTGAAAAAAGCAAAACTGATTTTTTTTAGTTTAAAATGATCATTTCACTAAATCTTACTTGCCATTGTACCCAATTAATGCAACTTAAGGATATTTTACTGCCTTTGAAACATTTTAAGGTGATTTTTTTCTTGTCACTACCTTCAAAAGTAGAGAGGTAGAGGCAGAGTCTTATGGCTTACTGAAATACACAGCTGTAAACTATCTATACATAGTACATATAAAAAATATGAAAATGATCATTGGAGTAGGATTTAAGATACCTGATTCTTAGCAATTAGTGGTTGTTGATTTTTGGACAAGAGTCTGCCTTTTTACCTGTCTCTTCTCTTAAAATAAGTAGCTAGGACTAGATGACTGCTCAGTTGCTTTACAATTTTGAGATTCTTTATCTGAGGCCCTTTATTTACAGTGAAAGAATGACTACATCTCTCTCAAGTTATGTTTTTCGTTGTAATTCTTTTCCACACCCCAGCCCCCAAGGTAAGCTAAAGTTTAGTCCTACTGTTGTATTTGGTTGGCTGCTCTAAATTTAGTTCTGCCACTTGTAAATTTTCCTGCTGCCTGAAAATTATTTTTAACAAAATTTACATTTTGTATTTTGAGGCATAATTCTAGATTCTCCAAATCCAAACATGAATTATAAGTAGGAATTCTACCTCTACTTTTCTCTGCATTATAAGATTTGACTTTAAGTATTACAAAGGGGTTGGAAAATTTCATAGTAGTCTTAACACAAATCTGGAATTCTTAATTTTTTTTTTTTTAATGAGAAGATTGTAAACCCAAAGGAGAAAATTGAAGAAGAAAAATCCAGAGGGTCAAAGAGCTCAGTTACTAGAAATAAAGGATTTTGAAAACAACTCTGTGTGTGTGTGTGTGAGTGTGTTTGTATAAACTAGGTTTATGTAATGGGCTTATATCTAAATTTGACTATTTGGTTGGTGAGGTCAGGGACAATACCTAGCTAAGAAAATGTCATCTGAGACCAAGAAGTTTTAAACAGTTTTCTGGTTCTGAAGGGACCTAACCTTATTTTTATTTATTTATTTTTTTGCAGTACGCGGGCCTCTCACTGCTGTGGCCTCTCCCGCTGCAGAGCACAGGCGCTCTGGACGCGCAGGTTCAGTGGCCATGGCCCACGGGCCCAGCCACTCCGCAGCATGTGGGATCCTCCTGGACCGGGGCACAAACCCGTGTCCCCTGCATCGGCAGGCGGACTCTCAACCACTGTGCCACCAGGGAAGCCCCTAACCTTATTTTTTAAAAGCATCTGTTTGTCAATTTAAATTGAAGAAAAGTGAAAAGTATAAATAATTGTAATACAGATGCAGAAGATGGAAAACCAGGAGAATAACTATTTTAGGAGATAAAAAGGAGTGAACAGAAAATAATGTAAAATTTAAATTCACCCAAAACTTTAAAATATGTTAAACAGGAAACACATACTTTAGATAGTTTTATAATTTCAATATAAAGAGCATACAGCATATCTCTTCTTGAATAAATTGAAAGGACAAATACTGTAAGCACCAATTGCAAGATGCTGCTCTAAATCATAAATCAGTGAAATGTTAATTCTCAAATATATGCCATAAAAACATATATTATGTATTACAAGGTATATGTATTAAGTACCAACATGACATCAAGCAATGGCACTTCTAGTGATCCCATTTAACTTATAAAATTTATAAAATTAACCTGACCTTTGTAACAAGTG
Source organism: Globicephala melas (assembly GCF_963455315.2). Taxonomy (NCBI): domain Eukaryota; kingdom Metazoa; phylum Chordata; class Mammalia; order Artiodactyla; family Delphinidae; genus Globicephala; species Globicephala melas. Next base: position 55,391,660 of record NC_083330.1, read on the forward strand.
TATTCCAGTTATAAGCATGTCAAATTTATTTTATCATAAAGATATTAAAATATGTTGTGGTATTTTACATAATTTTATAAATATTAAAAGACAGTGTGCTGTTTGTGTCGATTCCTTCCACTGTACTGTGAGTTTCTCAAAAGCAGCAACATTATTTTACTCAAGTAGTACTATGATTGAATGAATATATGCTATATTGTAAATTCTGATTTAACTAAAGGTATTTTGTTTGGAGGATTTCCTTTGTTAATCATGAATTAGGAAGGAAAGAAGTGATAAAAGAATGAATGTTCAAGATGAAGCACCTTCATGTGTAAAGCTATTTTAAATACATAAAAATATGTATGTTCTAATAAATTTTTAATACATTTCATTAAATGCAAGACATGTAGACATATGTGCCAAGATCCCTTTCCTTTATTTTCTTCTGCTTTTCACTTTTCACATGCTAACAATTTTGTTCATTTTTGTTTATTACTCTTTTGGTTTGACTCATGCTTAGCATAATGAAAATACTTTATAATATAGAAAATGTCTGGCAGAAAGGAATATACTAGGCCAACAATCAAATCCATCTGTTTAGTTGTAAGTCCCAGACACTAGGGAAAAACATTTTGTTTCTGTAATCCTCATTTAAGCAGTTTAAACCACTGTAGGGGATTATAAGTGTACTATTTTCCAGATCAATTATTGTTCAGTTATGTTCAAAAAGAATTTGAATTTTAAAAACTTACAAAAAACTGATGGTGACTGATAAACCTCATCTAACTTCCAGGTTAATTGGCTAAAGTCACTTAATTAAAAGTCATCTAACTTCCAGGTTAATTGGCTAAAGTCACTTAATTGAAATTATTTAAATTACAATGCCTTATTATAAAGATTAATCATATATGCACATACATGGATAAATTGCTAGATTTTGTTTCAAATGTCAACACTTTTTTTGTGAAACAGGTGGCATATGAATTTATTTTTATGTTGAAGAATCTCTGTTAGTAGGAACAAAGCGCTGGTGCCATTCTTTAACATTAGGAAACTGACCACAATACACAGATGCACTAAAGGGAATTCAACCATCACTTGGAGGCTTAGAAAACATGACCTTTACGTGGTCTGTCTATCACCCAGCCTCTAAAACTTAAAGTCATAAAACATTCCCCAGCTTCAAGTTCCTTATTTTAAAATTGATAGACTCTTCACTACATAATCTCAAAAGTCACACACCAATATTTTTTTATTCTATTTCACTCCTATATATATACAGTGAAAATCTGTAATTTTTCAGAACATTTATCTTTGAAAAAGAAGAAACAGACATGTTTAATATTAGTGGGCAGAATATTTTTTTCATTGGAAAAAACTACTTTAGATTTGTATGGGACTCCAATAGAAAAACATTGGCACTATTTATTAAATGTTATCAGAACATCTAAAAGCCCTTTCATTTTCTACTTAAATTATATTCAAATACAACAATAAAAATAAAACAGATGAGACATTCTGTTTATTATCTTAATCTTCCAAATTTGTATTTATTTTGACAATAACTTATCTTGCAAGTGGTAGTAGCTGCATTATAAATCTACAATTAAGTGAGAATATGATGGTCCCTGAGAAAAGGAAAATAATTTATTTTGAGAAAGTCATTTGTATCCTACTGATTTATTTTTGTTATTTTTGCTTCAACTTCTCAAATGTACAATTCCTTTCTCTTCTTTTAAACTGTTTTTGACATCATGCTATCTATATAATTCCTATTTTTTATTTTGAATTAAGTATCATCTTTATCTTTATACTTAATAAATAAACTATACTAATAAAATAAATTTCATCAGTTTTTGTTTTGGTTATTAAAACTAATGTGTGCTCATGTGTGAGTGTGTGTGTTCCATTTTGAGAACATGGCACATCTCACCATTGACAGTAGATCCATTTACATGGGTATTAGAATATATAATCAATCCCTTGCTAAGGGATTTTATATAGATCTAGATAATGTTAAAACACAGTGTGTTATTTGTGACATTTCTCTCACTTGACCAGGAGTTGGGAAACCTGTATTCTAGTCCCACAAGACATGGAACAAGTTGTTTAACTTCTCTATACATTCCTAAGAGATTCATTCATTTACCCGTAAGTATTTAGGTGTAGAATTTAGAGCAAAGGAAGCAGAAAAGACTAATTAATCAGAATTCTCGAATTCTCAATTCTATCTCAAAGATTAAAATGTTTTTAGAGATTCTAAAAGTATTTTACTATGTTCAGAGGAAAAGTTTTGTTTGTTTGAAAGTAAATTGTGGCTCCATGTCACAGGCCTAAAGGCACTAAAATTTAACACTTTTTTTCTACATCCTGTACTGGCAGAACTCTTCTTCAGAACATATTTAGCATGGAAGCGGCTATTTGGTCACTCCATCCATATTATCCTTAGAAGAAGAAATATCAAGAAACTACACTGATGCCAGGAAAAACTAGGTAGTATTCTTGTGGTGTCTGCTTTACTATCTTTCATATAAGAGTTACCACTGGATACAAATTTCTGAGAAAAGAATATTTGCTTTATAAATGTTGCTATAGTATAATTTTAGAAAATGATTAAGGTATGCTGCAAGTAAATCATATTTCTGAACTACACAGTAAAAAAAGGTATAATAGAAAATTCAACAGCATATTAGTAAGTGGTTCATGAGTCTTTGTGAAAAATATTTTATTTTAGAATATGTTAAAATAAAAGAAATAATACTGGCCTTCATTTGATGAGAAAATTAGTGGTGCAATGAAATATGTTCAACAGCACTGCAAATTCATTTGTAAAGACATATATTAGGGATATGCAAGATCCAAAATATTCTCAAATTTAAAATGAAAGACCAATTAATTTTAAAAGAAATGGTGTATATTCAATTTTATAATTACCTAAAATCTAATGTTTCTGCCTTTTAAAAATCACTAGAGATAAGTAATATGGTTTAGACACTCCAGTATTTTTTTAAGTCCTAAACGTCTACTTATGCTACCCTGCTAGTTTGTGGCTAGCACTTACTCTTGCATATTGAATATGTAAGTATAAAATTTATATGACACCCTATTTTTAGTTGAAAGAAAATTTACAATTATACATTGCACCATATACTTAAATTCTAAAATAAATTCTAAGAATCAGGACATGGCAAAAGTTCAGTAAATGTTAGTTATTTTATTATTATTTATAATTTTAAGATCTAGTCAGTTTCAGATGTCATTCCAATTGGGGATGCACTATACTAAAATTTTTCAACTACTTTGTGTTATGTCTTTTTCACTGTGTAGGGATGTTATACAAATTCATAAACTCTCCCTGGATTTCCAACTTAAATTTTATTTTTTATATAAAGTTATAAACCTCCCCAAATTCTTTGGTCAAGACAGTAAATTTAGTATAAATGTATAGAAACACACACACACACACACACACACATATATAATCATATTAGTTTATATGAACACATGTGTCGTTATTCAGCATACTTTAAGGTGTTCTTGTAACAGGCCCATTTGCACTTTTACAAAAGAGGATTCTAAGGTTATAACATCTCAAAGTTGTAACAAGACCAGCCTAGACCCCAAATCTTTGAAATCTTACTTTTCAACCACTTCAGACTAAGGAATAAGTCTAAAATTTTTACTTGGAAAACTGAACAGAGTTGCAAGTGTGAAAAGGAGACATCATATTTTATAAAATCAATTTGTTAATTTTCACAGGTCTTCTAGATTGAATTAATTTTGTTATTTTTTATTTAAGAGACAGTAGATGCTAATGAATAAAGACGCTAAATTCTGTATGTGGGCTTTCTTCCCTTCCAGAAATGGAACAACTTCAGAAATCCATAACACTTACGTAGGTACCAGCAGATGCACCAGCAATGCTTGGCGTAACAGGTCTTACAGTTATGGTGTGCAGTAAAATGTCAGGATTATAAGAAAAATGTGGAATTTTATATATTCTCTTTAGGGATTCTTATAATTGGCATATTAAAAGTCACCATATGGGAAGAGTTACCATTGGTATGGTTCACGAATACTTTCAACACTTTTAAAACTGTCTCAGTCATCAATTTAATGAAATTTCAATCCTCATTTTCTGCAGCTTCAGATGAACTATTTTTAATCATCTTTAGTCCTGCAGTTAAATATTAAGATCCACTCAATTCAATCATTTTCTTATGTCCTTTTTTGTTTTGATAGCTCATATTTTTTGAATGGTAATTATTTCATGCTTGTTTTATTTTAATTTCTGTTCTCTTTTCACTAATTAATTTTACCAAATATAATTTTACTATAAAGTGTAACATGAAAAATGATAATACTCAATTTTTCTTTTTTTTTATGATTAGAATGACTCTCACTTTCACATGAATGCCTTAGAGAACGTGAAGATTAGGCAAAACTTCTCAAATGACCTCAAGAACAAAAATATACCTGCAAGTTTATAATGTTTTCTAATTCAAAATAAATGAGGTAATTTTATGTCACATATTTGTTTTATGCACAATGTCACAGATTACTTATCTACAATGTAATGCCTTCCAATACGAGACTAATTGGGAAAGAAGCCAACTGCTTGAATAAGAGTGACCACAGTTCATGAGTATCATGACTGACGGCAGTGGAATATATTCTTCCATTACAAATTTAAGAACACTGAATAATTTTAAATATAACATCCAGAAAATGTTATTACTTTAATAAGTAACAATATTCCTTCATCCTTCTGATTTCAGATTATTATATTTTATCCAAGTTTTTCATGAAGGCTTGGTATCACTACCTGGATTGTTTTAAATAAGCATAGATGGACTCTGACAGTGTATCTGATACAGGGTTATGCTGCTAAATTCATGGCTATTGAAGACAGCAAAGCACTCTCATCATAATCCATCTATGTTTTCCTCATAGCCCAACTATATTGTCCACACGCCTTTCCAGACCTATTCTCCTCCTTGTTCTTTGTACAGAGGTTGATCTGCGTAGGCTACATCCTGCTACACAAACTGTGGCATTACACTAGCAGCACTGGCATCACCTAGGAACTTGTTAGAAAAGCAAATTATCAAGCCCCATCCCAGACTTAATGAATTAAAAATTACAGTTTAACAAGACCACTACGTGATTCTTATGAACATTTAAGTTGAGATGCTCTAGACTCTATGAACAGACTCTCTGATCCTCTGGAGAATTCCAGCAGGAGGATGGAGGGAGGGAGGAAAGTAAGATTGGGATTATCCTGCAGGGTCCCTCTCATTATGTTGACTGGAAATGTGCCCTTAACTGAAGGCTACCAGTCCTTTCATGCCAGACATATACATTTCTCTCTGTCCAACATCTCTCCCCTCCCTTATCCCAGTTGGTTGGAAAGGTGACAGCCCAGCTGCTACTACCCTAGCTGCATGATCCCTTGTGGTTCCTTTACATCAGCTCATTTAGAAATAATCCCTATGTAAGTAAACCTTCCTTGAATTAGCCCATGTTCAACTGTTTCCCAAAGGACACTAATTGATATACCACTGGCACAAGAAAATCATTAGAAATTTGATTTTTCAGGTACTATATTAAACATCATCTCTTAAGTTGTCTATAATGACTCACATACTTAAACAGATAATATCTAAGTAGAAATAGGGATGGTTGTTGCTCATCATTCTACCATTGGTTGCTTACTTGTTTCCTAGGGAATATTTTGAAATCTAGATCACACATCTTATGTTCTTTTCTAGCAATTATCTCCTCAAGAAGCATAGGAATTCACAAGGAGAGAGGAGATAGTGAGTTGGCTGTCTTGAGGTTGGAGAGTAATTGAAACAAGGGTAAAACTGGCAAGGAAAAAAAAAATGTGGGACTAACAGAAACCCAAGATAAACTGGATGTTGCACATTATTTTAGTAACAACTTAAACATGAGATCTATATGAACAGAGCTAAATACAGCTGTATATATCAGTTGTTTCCATAATTCTCTATCAATATTGCATTAGACTATATATTTTATTTCTAAGGAAATAAGCTATGTAAGAAATTTAAAACTCTGTGCTGATCGTTTCCTTAATTTGTTCACCTATCTTTACCCAATAAAATTTTTATGTAACTATAGCATATTTTCTTCTTGTAAAGACTCAAGAAGGGGACAGTATCATTTATTGGTTGTGTGTCTAAAGCATAGGTACTCTGCCTACTGTCTTATTTAAACCACAAAATAGCCACTCAAAATGAGATTACTTCCCTCCTTTCTGTAGATTGCCCAATACATATATTACTAAAATATATTCACTCATTTGACTTTGAACTACACCCATTCTAGCAACTACACCACCACCTGACTATGAATAACAGCATGCCATATATTCAATCAGAACTCCCAAGTGTATGCCCTGGGAAACCACAAATAGATTGGATTAGTATACCCTATCCTCATTTTTTTTAATGCAATGCTAATAATAGATAAATTTAAGTAGTCAATAAGATCTGATTTTAAGCATGGTTTACTTTAGTATGGAGCAGAACCAGCTTCATTAACTGAATTTAATACTGAATACTGAATAACATTAATTGTTAACTGATAGTGCCAGACATAATCCCATGGCGTGAAGCTTCTTAAAGGCTTATTTTAAAAGTATAAACAGATGAATAAAAAGGTGTAGCAAAAGTCAACTGCTAGATGAAACTCAAATTACCATACAGTCTTTTTAGTAAATCAACTTTGGCTGCATTTCTTTCTAATAGTAAAGTTCAGGAGAGCTGATGATCACTGCCACCCCCCACCAACACCCTTCTCCGGATGTAAGCCAACTAAATGAAAATTTTCTAACTTCTCTGGACTCTGGATAAAATCAATTTAGAAATTTCTCACACTTTAATCTCATTTGGTATTATTAAGAAATGCCATTTGAAGACTATTTTAAACAACAAACAATCAAACATCAACACTAAAAAACAATAGTCCATGATTTAGAATACAAATGACGATTACATATGAAGAGAAAAATATACCGTATGATCTACCCAAACTTAACACCATGCTGCTCTGCCATATATGAAGGTTCTTCTCTTCCTAAAATTGTAAAGCTTAATTATGTGATTTCACTCCGTGCACAGCAGGGTAGCCATATGCTCTAGAAAACTACATGCAAGGGAAGCAGCTTGTTGCAAAAGTGGGTGAAAATACCCTGAAATAAGTCCGAACAAGATAAAAATGTCTCTAATATAGGACCATTTTTTCATTCTCCAAAAGGCAGAGGAGTCCACTTTGGCACCAGCTTTGAGCACAAATAGGAAGTCTAGCCCCTTCAAAATATTTTAACAAGTAAAAAAGATATTAAAAGTCACAAAGCTCACATTGTGATCATCTCATTCACAGGCAAAATAATTAGCTCTGATAACCATTTGGGGAAATCAGTTACACATAAAACCATTGCCATCTCTGTCCTTTAAAGTTAAGACTCCCCTTTTAAGCTCTACATATTATTATTATTTCCCCTTGTTTGCTCATTCTGTAAAAAATGAGAAATAATATGTTAATATAAAGAATAAGCTATCAAAATGTCTGATTAATGATTATTGGTGAGCATAACAGTGGGGTAGAAAATCTGAAAAAATACAATTTATGAAATAAGATCACTGTTACAAGATGATGGCTGCAGTTAATGCTAAAAGATATACGCTTCCTAAGATTTACTTAAAGGAAAACAAAAACACTGGGTCATCAGAAGTTGTTAAAATCTCTGCAAAGGAATAATTCAAAAGCACGCCTTAAGGAGTAGCACTAAATAAAACTGTTAAAATGATTATTTGCAGATACGTCATTTGTGAAAAAAATAATTTTCACTGCTTGATATTGTCATAAAGATCCTCAGGCATTTGGAGTATTTTTATCCAATACCTTTTAAGATTGCATAAATCTGTTACCGAGTACATTCTAACATACTATTTTTTCTCTTCTTTCTCCCTAAAAATAATGTATTCAATAAAATGTAAAAGAATTAGAAATATAAAAACATATTTACTGTTATGAATGTTTTCACAATTTCACAAATGTGATGAAATGTGAAAATGAAATATGAAGATGATATTCAATAAATAATTATGTATTTAAATCATAAATTGATACATTTCTGGACATGTATTTTTAAGTTGCTACAAATATCAACATTAACACAATTTTCCACAAAATAATATGATTAAGAAAAAAGTCAAGAGAACAGTGAAAAAAACAACAAAAAAGGACAAGATATTGATAAAGAACGCAATAATCAATATTTATATGTAGTACACCCATCTAAAGGTTAACAGTTCCCTATCTGTTAAATATGTGTTTACTTTAACAATGTCAAAGTTCTTACATAAAAGGCTAAGAGTTCATTTAATAAATGAAAGTATCTTACAAAAATCATATGTAATTAAATTTTAAAATGTCATAAATTTTCTATTCTGTTATTATGCTAAACATGCATGAAAATCAATACATCAGTTACTCTCATAAAGGACATGGGAATTCAAGCAGGCAAGTGTAATTTCGTCATTTATATAAAATAGAAGATAATGCTTATTTATTCAATCATGAAAATTTTTGATTTGGCAATCAATTTTTTATCCTTATTTTCATTATGTTTTGTTCCTGTCTATCAGACTTTCAAAGATTTGAAACATGGTAAATAAAGGGAAAGTAAAACCTTGTTTTTTCTGTTATTCAATAACACACTTTAAAAATATCATTTTAAGGTGTAGATTTAGGGTAAAAATTAAAAGTAATATATGAGTTAAAATCTGACTTGGGAATGCTTTTATCATTTATTCATACATTCATTGATTTTTTTCCAGTAAAATCATAACTAATGTAATCTGCTCAGTCGTTCCTAAGGGTTGACAGAATTAATTACTGTCATTAAGGTTGATCTGGAAAATCCATCTGCCCTAAAATATCCTTTCCACTCATTAATTTCCCACCATTAGAGTCATTCTTACAGAATTAAAGTTTAGCTTTTACTATATTATCTGAGATAGTTTATCAACATTGTGATTCTTCTAGTGGAGAACAAGATCTCATGGAGAATGGATGGAGATCAGGTACTGTTTGGTATGTACTGCTCTCTCTCCATAATAATCCTCATGTAAGTTTTTGCTATTCAGTATATCAGCAGAACCTGCAGTCTGTTAGAAATGCAGAATTTCAGATCTCATCCCAATCCCATCAAGTCACAACCTGAATCTGAGTAAGACTGCAAGGTGATTGTGTTTACACTGAAGTTTGAGAAGCATAGTCTAAGACTTAGACTCTAAAATCTCTATCAATCATTAATTGCACCTCCGTATACATTACTAATTTGTCTGCCTGTTCCTACCTACTTAAAATTTATGTAATTTCTTGCTAAAATGATATCTTATAAAAAGTTACATTAGATAATATAGAGCCTACCTACCAATGGCTTCCTGTCTCATTTACATTAAAATAAAACTCTTTACCTAGGCCTCAGAGCCTATATGGTCTAGTTCCTGCCTGTTTCCCACCTGATCTGCACTTTCTTTCTTGTCCACTGAACTCCAAGCACCTCAGGCTTTCTTTTTTGCAAGAAAAACTCAAGCTCTTTCTAGCTAGTTGTTTTCTCTGACATCTCTGCTACCATCAGGTAATTATTCGTTTATTTGCTTGTCCTTTTCTTCCTATTTGAATATAAACTCAAAAAGCAGTGTTCATTTTGTTCAATGTTGTATAATAAGGAACTAGAAGAAAATATGACCTGCAAGCAGTCAGTGAACTTTTGTTGAAGAAAGAAACAAATAAAGACAGCAATAAGGAAGGAAAGAAGTAAGGAAGAGAAGGAGAGGAAGGAAGAAAGGAAGGATGGATGGATAAAAAGAAGGAAAGGAGGAGGAAGGGAAGGAGAAATAAAAAGGAGAAAAGAAACAGAATGAAAGAAAGAAAAGGAAAAATAGAGACAGAAAAAAATAAAGAAAAGAAAGGAAAGGAAGAAAGGAGGGAGGAGAGGGGAGGGGACAGAAAGGAAGAGGAGGGGAGGAGAGGGAAGGGAAGGAAAGGGGATGGAGGGAGGGAGGGAAGGAAGGAAAGTCTTGAAGAAAATAACTCTGTAGTTTTGTACACTACCTAAAAGGCAATCTAGAGTTGGATCCTCAAATGGAGAGCTTTTGGAATTTAAGGCAAATGTGTGGCAATGGTCCTGTGAAAAATGTTTATGTGTCTAAGTTTCCATTTACTGGGATAAGGAGAGTGACAATCTAACTTTTTTGATGGTAGTGTCAGCCACTTCTATGGTTGTTTTAACACTAGCTTTACAATGAGATAACCATAAAGATAAGTCCACGTCAATTCAAACATCAAGAGAAAATAGATGATGATGATAAATACATTAATTAATATACAAGATCTCTGGATAGATTCATATACACTTTGGATTATAAGGGACAGTGACAGTCATATAATTTCAACACTCTTTGATGTTTAATGCTTTCTAAATACCCAATTTGTCCATCAAGCTATGCTTGAATACCTTATTAGTGATTTAGGAATTTACTGTTTTCTGAAGCACACATTCTATATTTGAACAAAATTCAAGGCTAGAAAGGTCTTCTCTATTATATATTTTGTACCTTCCTGTGTTTTCATACACTAAGTTCTACAACCTATGGCAGAACAGGTTTGGTCTCTCCTACATATAACATATTACATCACATGTTTAAAGACAGCTATAACTCATCCTCACTCACATATCATGCTGCAGCAATTCTTTCTCTTAGAATTGACCAATAATTTTTCTCTATTATCTTATCTCTACAAATTTTCCTTTGAAAATAGAGACCATATCTTAAATTTCTTTTGAATTTATCATACGTTTAAGCACAGAGATAATATGTTCAATAAATCCTGATACCTGATGGACATATATCTGTATCCACAAAGACTTAAGTAACCACCCATAAACTAACTTCCTCACTGTGATATTGCTTATGAAGATTAATAAAAAATGTTTCAATTTACAAATTTATACTCTATAAAGTATTAACAGAAATTTTGAAAACAGTACTAGTTGCTTGCAAATTGTTGAAAAGATTTAAAATATATAGCTACATGTGGCCAAATAGCCTATTAATGACAGGCACATACTAGGCACCCAAGAACTGCTACTTCCACACAATAGAGTTTTTGTCATATTATGGTCCAGTGTTTTAAACAAAATTTTTACATATCACTTCTGAAATACTGACTTTTGAAATAAACTGTAGTTAGTGTAGATGTAAGTCTGATAGTATATTGTTTTCCCTTTTTTGTTGGGCAATCTAAAAGTTCAGATGAGGGCTTCCCTGGTGGCGCAGTGGTTGAGAGTCCGCCTGCCGATGCAGGGGACACGGGTTCGTGCCCCGGTCTGGTAAGATCCCACATGCCACGGAGCGGCTGGGCCCGTGAGCCATGGCCGCTGAGCCTGCGCGTCCGGAGCCTGTGCTCCGCAACGGGAGAGACCACAGCAGTGAGAGGCCCGCGTACCAGAAAAAAAAAAAGAAAAAAAAAAAGTTCAGATGAGCTTACTTGAAAAACTATTGCTTCAGATAAAATTTTTAAAAATTCCTGCTTTTGTCTGAATTAAAATTGCTGACCTAAAATGAATAATTTATGCTGAATTAACTACTCTTACCTTAAAGCTGAAAACAATAAAAAGTTCTACTTGCAAACTGGTAAATTAAAACAGGTTTTCTTTTATGCTGCCATTATGGGGGGGCTCTACATCATATTCAATTTCAGTTAAACATAATTTCATGTTACTTTATAAACTAAGCTAAAACCCTGCTTGATCCTATTAATATGATCATTAGCTATTAAACATACTATGGAAGAATTGACTACACTATGTCAAAACAAGTAGCGGCAATGACTATAAATGCTTATGACACATATTTGACTCCACAAGATGATACAGTCATCTAAATTTCTGCTAAGAAGAACAATAAAAGAGATCTTATAATTATTATAATTGTATATGGGAACTTTTCCAGAAGAATATATTCACATTTTTACATGAAAATAGCAACTACCATGGCTGCTCATTAACAGCTGACAGAACTTGTCTACATATTGAAAAAAAAGAAATACCATTCCACCACAATATATAAGAAAAACAATGTTTAAAAAACTTACCTAGAGTAAAACACATTTTAATGACTATTGTTTTAATAGTATAACCTCTTAGTATAATAGTATAAACCTCTTGAGGAAGAAAACCCAACTATGGTTGTCATCTATATTACTTTAACCTTAATATCACCTAATAAAAGGATTTGCATTAGGCCCTTTTGAACCATGAGTAAATGGAAGGATGAATGAATACTAGTTTAGCAATATGAAGACTGGGTTTTCATATGGGCTCTTCCAGACCACAATTTCCTGTATAAAAATAATGCTGTTGTAGTAGATGATCTGAAAGTGACCATTTAAAAAGATATAATCCTAGAAATTCAGGACTCTTTACTTATAATTTTGTAATAATATTACATATGTCCCGCTATTATAAGTCAACTTTGAATTGAAATCTCTTAGGGCTATAATAATAAACTATGGGGTTTAGAGATTGCTGAAAAAGGTATTTTAGGTAAATATTAAGAAATAATTTCAAAAAGAAATCATAAAGCAATAAACTATTCTGATAAAATTTAAAATATCATTAGATATTATGTTATCTAATTTAAACATCTGTATAATCAATAAGCTAAAAATATCAATTGTTTTTAGGTTTATTTATATGACTGTAAATACTCCTTTAAGCAAAGTTGAACACTTTATTTATTTTGGTATAGGTTCATCATATTTCTATTCAGCACTATCTACTCAAAGCATTTTTTATACATCTTAGCAATATAAACACAATTTAATAGTTTGAAACTTTTGTTCATCTCTCAATAATTTGTACAAATATCTTCTGTGCAGCCTTCCTTGACTTCTACACTTAGAGGTAGTCAGTCCCTCTCCTTTCTTCAATAACATTTCGAAACAACTGCTATGGCAGTGTTTCTCGTAATAAGCTTGTAATTACTCTTTTTTTTTAAGTTATATAGACTACATCATAGCACAGCCTGCTTTGTTCATTTTTATATCTCTACTATACAGCACAATATCATGTACATAGCAAGAGTTAAAACGTATTTGGTGAATAATAAAAATAATAACAATTACTACTTGTTAAACATAAGCCAGCAACTGTGCTAAATTTTTTTCACATAACTACCTATGAGGTAGGTATTCTCAGTTACTAAGAAATTGCAGGTTTGAGAGTTGAAGTTATTGCTCAAGATCATATAGTTAATAAGGGACAGAGTATAAACTCAGCCTAGCTCTCTGACCTCAAAACTAACCAGCAACGGTGGACAATTTGGTTTTTCCTTTCCATTGGGAGAAAATACTTGAAATTTTTTGTCATTTGTACCTAATACTGTGTTTAATCCTCACTATAACCCTAATGTAATACTGTGATACTATTTTACTGATAGGGAAATTCAACCCTAATAGTTCACATTACCTGCAAAGAGTCTCACACATAGCAGGTGACAAAAGTGGACTAAAACCCAGTCAATAAAGCTGAATTTTCATTTTGAAGTCTAGTGGGCACTAATAAAGGAAACTGTAGTGTTAATACACTGTTTTTAAAGAAGAGCTAAGTCAACATTATTTATCAGTATTTTTCTCTTTTACTTGTTTATATTTCAACGTTAAAGAACCTTTTTAAATGGAGAAAAACAGAAAGGGTTTTCTTTTACTAAGAACAAATAGAAAGTGAAAAAAAACTTTTAAGAGGATAACTTAAGTTGAATTACTGATGTTTTAACTATAGTACTATAGGAAAAATTAATTGGAACAGTACCCTCTTGGGATTGAAAATGTCTTTGATAAATATTCCAAGTTTTTTTTCAAATTATTTATTAATTGTGCAGATTTTATAATTAACTAGTGATTTAAGGTTTAATTAATCATAAATTAATACATAGATTTTTGAATCTACACACTCACAAGTACCAAATACTATGAACAATTTCAGTGTCTTTGTTTTCTTTGTTTTCATAGTGGTAATAGTGTAAACTGTAAGCACTTTACCTCAAGTTACTGAGAATAGACAAATTAGGAATTAGTAATGATCAAAAGACATCATAAAAATGAAAGTTTCATAAATGAAACTTTCAAAAAATGAAAGTTTAATTGCAGTGTGAATAGAGAAACATGATGAAAAATGCCAAATTATCACAGTACAAAACTGTACACACTTGTAGACATAAAAACAAACCTATGCTATTACAATCTCTATCGTATATATGCTTTAGATGGTAATTAATTTCAGTAAAATAATATCCATTGTATTAAATTAATATTTATTCATATGAAATTTACTGAATTTATAGCTTATGTTCATTTATAAATTTTCTTTGATTTTATAAATGTGAAAAGGGCGTAAGCAAGGCATTTATATCTAGTTTTATTTTGTGAATTTTAAAGTGGTAATATAATAAAAAAGCAATATTTTATTTTAAGTACATGAGAATACTTTTGCCTTTCAAAGTAATTAAAAACACTGCTTTCTATAACTGTAACAAAATAGCTATCTTTAATACTGAAATATATGGATACTTGATTATATTGAAGAATATAATTTTAAGCCTTTAAGTCATTTGAGTGAATACTCTAGCTGGTTAAACTGTAAACATTTATTCATCAATTTACTAAATATTATCTAAATATGTCTATGGGTCAGAAGTTGTTCTAGGCACTGGGAATGCAGCCTGAACAAGACCCATCCACTCCTTACCTTACAGAACTTAAAGTCGCTAGTTACAACAATTTAAGCTAAATCTTGGAAAGAGAATTAGAATGATTTGGTTGAAAGGAAGAAAGAATAGCTTATGGGAGTGGCTTGAGGTAAAAAAGAACATGGTATGTTTGACAAACTAAAAGAAATTCTTTTTGGCCAAAAAAATAAAGAATGACTGTGAGAGAGACGAATTTGGAGATATAGGCAAAAAGCCAGATCACAGAGGTTCCCATGGGTCATCATCAAGTCTCGGCTTTTTTCCCAAGATCACTGGAAAAACAGTGGAAGCTTTAAAGCAGTGGAGTGAAGTGACTAGATTTTCATTTTTAAAAGGTAATTCTGACTACATTGTGCAGAATGGAATAGACAAACAAGAATTATTTTTTCTCTAAAATATCTAGAAAAATTAAGCAAGTTAGTTTTGTATTATTTTTACTGACTCATCTAAAATGTCAATTAAAAGACTCACTGCCTACATGCATCCTGTAACTCCTTTAGTGCTCTGCTCAGCCATGAGCTTTACAAAATCTTCCTTGTCCCACCAGGATGGATTTCTCTATGTTCTCCACTCTATCTCACTCTCTCGAAAGAAGGGACCATGTAATATTTATCCTTATTTCGCACAGAACAGAGCTCAGTGGGCATTTCAGACATGCTGGCTGAACTGAAATTATTCTTAAAAAGAATACTGTTTTCATGTCAGCCAATCCTAATTTAGAAATTTGGTCCTGCTTAAAGTCTTTGAGGACTGTTTTATATCTGAAAATATAGCTGTATATTGAGGTTTTTAAAAAGCATAATAGATATAGGATAACAGGTTTCCTTTACTTCTAACATTGACAATTTTTTTTCCCCAAATGTTAATAGTTTGTGTGTCAAATATAATAGGTAATGAGCCAACTAAAATCACTGAAATAGCAGGTTACTGAAGAAGAGTCAGAAGGACCAATTTTAATTAAAATAAAGATTTGATGAAAGTATAATAATTTAAGTCACTAAAAAAATGATGAATATAACATTCAAAATGTTTTATGTAAACATAATTTAAACATCAATGATTAAAAATATTTATGACCAAGGTAGATGGCAGCATTGAATGAATATCATATCCATAAACACTATTTTAGAAAGAATATATGTGAAACAGGTCTAAATGTTCTGAATGCTGTAAAACAGCACTGGGAGATTATGACAACACTTGAGAAAATTTGAGCACTGATTTGGAATTTACCAAGGATGTAATCTTGATGCTTAATTGAAATTTAGCTGAATGTACTTCAAATTTTAGATTAATTTTCAAATCACATTATTTAATCTAAAAATTGACAACTACTTATTCCTTTTTCAATCTGAATTATTTATTCAAGTTCTACAAAATATTTAATTTGTAGCATCAGAGTTTCTCAAATCACTTGATGGCAAACTTTGGCTGAAGCGGCATTTGTATCATTAGTTGATAAATAATAAACTTATGTCCGAAAATTACCTGCCTCTTTTTCAGCGGGTAATAGAATGAATACAGGAAAGTTTGTTAATGTTAATTAGCTCATGCAAATTTCTGAAGAGAGTGAGAATACTAAATTGAAGGGCTTTTTTCTTAATCGATATTTCATTAATATTTACACATTTTTTGTTTCCCAGTAATAAGAAAATCTACTTGATTAAGCAAATCATAAATTTGATAATGATCCCTATATTCACATGAGTGGAAATATTCATGGTAGGAGAGTGAATAGAGAACCAAGATGATATCATTTTAATCCTTTAAAGGAGACTATCACATGCTAAAAATTCATTTTATTTTTTATTTTTTTTGGCCATGCCACGCGGCTTGCAGGATCTCAGTTCCCCGACCAGGGATTGAACCCATGACCCCTGCAGTGGAAGCACGGAGCCCTAACCACTGGACCACCAGGGAATTCCCAAGAATTCATTTTAGAAAGCTTCTTATTAAAGAGAATCAAAGTAAGTACTTTCAGTATGAATTCTGATGGAAATGAGCTCCTGAGATATTTCTGTATGATTTTCAATCAATTTATGTAAAGATGTCATGATTTTTCTCCTTAGTGTGTACTAAGCATTTGAATGGTTTTCTATTACTTATATTTGGAGAATATATGATTATGAGTTGGAAATAGAGCTGGAGTAGATATTTTGTTCTCCAAATATTAATGTGCAATTAATTAATATTCCCACTGATGCATATATCAATATATATTTGTTAGTTTTTGATACTACACTATTTTTTTCCTAAACTGTTCAATGAAACCTGCTACCAAGAAACAGAAAATTGCTACACTTCCTAATTTTGTAAAACATAGGCTTATATTAATTGATTAGAAAATTACCAATATATGATTTGGCTCTGTGGTATTTTTATCTCTAAAAATTAAAGTAGGAAGTTAAGCAATATTAAATTTGGAGTCATAATATCAATGAATACCTGTTACCTTTTCAAAATGAGAAATCTGTTCTCAGTGCAATCATATGGGTCAGGCAATAGGTAATTCAGAAACAGTAGAATAAGCTATATAAAATAATCACCAGACATAATGTTTTCTTTTTTCCCAATCAAATTATCTATTTTCTCAATAAAAAATTAACATTTGTGTAAAAAATTTTTCATGCAAATATGAAAATTACTACATAGGATAAATCATCAATCAGTAAATATGTGCACTTATTAATAGAAAAATGGCTTTTTTATTTTCATGTTATCTCAATACCATAAGTGGTATATAATAAGCAATGGGTATTTAGTACTTATTTTTACTATCTTTTATGCATTATTTTCTTTCTATTTTTACTCCCTCCTCCCTCCAACATTTGCACTGCATTTTGATTTGTTTTTTTTTCTAATTTTTGTACTTTCAAATTATTCAGGTTCTGACTGTTACTGTCTATATTTTTCAGCTACTTTGAACTCTTTCTTTCACTTCCTACATCTTGGCTCTGTTTGAGCTCATTCTCTAATTAGAATCATTACCAAAATATAGCTTTGGCTGTAACTAAATGGGCACAAGTAAAATAACATCCAATACCTCTATGAGTAACAACTGCAAGCTCTTTAGTTCTTTCTATCTGTTCAGCATTTCTTGGTCTTCTCCTTGTACTTTGTATATCTGCTTGATGAGGAGAGAGCTCGTCCATGGATGTGTTGGGGTCCAGACCTGAATTTCTGATATTCTTTACTTGCACTCGCTGTTCCTCGGAAAGTCTATGGATGGTGACAGCTGTAACACTGGATACAGTAACATCTGCAGATGTGCTAGCAACAGCAATAGCACCAGTGGTAGTCCTGTTATGCTCCTCTAACTCACCAGTGGAGGTAGTGTGGGTCAATGGAGAAGAACCTGTGGGACACAGTAGCACTAGATGCTAACTTTTTCTTTTAAATTTTGTTTTTTTTTCTGATAAGTTTAATAAATTATATTCCCTCTATCATCTTAAGTATTATCAAACATGAAAAGGCAAAACACAAACACACCACTAAAATGTGAAGTAACCAGATCTGATGTTTGGTCTATATCAATCAACCTATGAATGGATATTATACACAAATATACCACATTTTAATTGTAACACATTAGGGAGAAAAAGGTGAAACAGTAAACCCTTTACATGGCCCTGAATCAATCTTATTCATTATTTATCTACAGATGTTTTTTAGCAACAAATGCCTGGCAAGTGACAAGTTTTGACAGAATGGGTAACTATGTAACCACACTTTTCTCAGAAGTATGCTTTGAATAGTCTGTGCCATATCACTTCATGATTTCTGGGAAAAATATCAAATTTTTCTATTTTAAGACAAAAAAGTGAAGAAAGGAGAATTTAAAAATCAAAGCCAAATTGAAAACAAAATGATTTTAAAAAATGAAGCTCTGAAAAACTACTCTATGTAAATGTCTATCTTAACCTCATTTGCCAGAAAGCAGTCAACATGATAAAATATTCAATGTCGTGAGCTATACATACTTTAGAATTTACCAGGTTGTTTTGGAAGTTGGGTAATATTTTTCAGAGTTTTAAAGTAAAACTTGAGATTAACCAATTTTCAACTAGTTAAAATTAAATTGTTTTATTTAGAAATGACTGAAAATTAACTATTAGCATGGAAATTTTATTCATACAAAACTAGCTTTAAAAAAAGGTTGAAAGTTTCCAAATATCTCATAAGCATGTCACAGTAATTCTCTACATTCTTAACCTTATTAAAGTTTCACTATAATTTTAAAATTGTTTTAAAGGTACCAAATTAGGATTTTCTTTTTTCTTTCACTTAAACTTTTTCAGAGATTGTGCTTGGTAGTACGTAATTCTCACATAAGGAAAAAAGATGTAACTTTATAATAGAAGCATGAAACAGAATGAAGATATACTTAGAAGGATCTTGACAGCTAAAATGCTTAACAAGAAAAAAATATTGAATTTTGGAGGAACAGCTACTAATTAGGAATAATAATCATGTCCTGGTTAGAAAACTTCTGAGTATTTTTTTAAAGCCAATGAGTGGTATATGTTTTTATATACTTGCTTTCTCAATAAACTGCATTTCAAAATTCTGTCCACAATGTATATTTAGATATTTTAGACAAAAATACATGGGTATATTTTATTCATTTTGCGAGAGAAAAAACAGCTATATCACGTAATGTGGTTTGAGCATGTTCTGCCTCCTTCCCCTCCCCCCACCCCGTAGGCAGATGCTTAGTAGGACTAGTAATTCGGGTTCCTGCTTTAAACTCTAAAAAGAAGTCAAACATGAACCCCTGTCATTCACAAGCAAGCAAAGGAGCACATGTATATTACTAATTCTTCCAGCCTGTGTTTTCGTATCATTTTAATTTGATTTACAAATTCAAAAAATTAAATGATTGTACTTTGTGGTGGGCAGGGGTAAATGAGGTATGACGATTATCAGATTATTTTAAAGACTTTTAATATACTGTAAAGCGTTAATCAGAAAAAAGTTGCTATTGAATATTCATCCAAGTTACTTTGTGAATATTAAAATCTACTAAATGCATGTTGGTTATGCAAATTGGCCAGTAATATTTATTAAGCTAATATTTGGTAAGGGTTTTCTTTAGTCACATGATTAAGCAATAGCTACACATGCATTACTAACATTCAGTAACTGACCTCATGGTAAATCAGACATTTTGATGTTCATGTGCTCATTACTATAAAAAAAGTACCTGGTCCATATTATTCTCGGAAGTTTAATTGCACCTTTCTTTTTGAAAGGAAGTATGACAAAGCAGGATAAAAACTAATACTTTAGAACTTTTCCTGACTTTATCATAATTTCCAGGCTTTCAGGTTTAGTTTAAAAAAGGAAAACATTTAACTGTAAACATATGTTGCTAAATGCAATATAAAAGTATAAAAAATAATGGAATTTGTACTCTCTCAAATCTTAGCATTTCTACCTTTAGCAAGGAAGTAAATTAATAGCTATTTATTATATTTCATCACTGAAGGTCATTACAATTAATCCTAAATAATCTCTTGTATTTGGGTAAATGAATCTGGGGTAATTCTTAGGATGTGTCCAGGTTGCTTCTATAACTAATCTTTAAGCTCTACAGACTAATTTCAAACACCCGTTTTTTGAAGCTCCCAGAGGATAAATACAGTTCTTAAACAAATTTGTGAGTTAGAACTGATCTTTAGTAGCGTTTAGATCCAGGACTTGCTAGCACTCCCAATCTTAAAATCTTCAGTAATAGAGTTCTACTCTGGCTATTGGTAGTGAATATTCAGTATTATTCTCTTAACCTGAATGCAGAACAGGGTGTAATATTTGAATAAAGCATTAAAAAAACATTTATTTAATAACCATAGTGTAATTAGCTAGATATTTTACTAACCAGTTCTTATGTTTTACTTATATTTTGTGTTCATAATTTTTCCTCCCCATACTAAAATGCAAGGTCCCTGAAGGCTGAGATTTTTGTAAATTCCATTCATTGCTGAATCTCAAGTATCTAGGACAATACCCAGTACATAGCAGATGCTCAAGAAATATCCCTCAAAAAAAAGAATAAAAGAATGAATGAATTTAATAATAATTATAATTATTATTGTTAATAATAACAATAATAAAGAGGATAAATTTCATGAATGAAACATGACTATAATTTTTAATGTGGTAAATCATAGGTCAAACAGTATAATGAAATGAAGAATGATTACAAAGAAAGGAAAAATTGATGGTTTTGTTTTGAACTTTCAAAAACATCACTGAAAAAGTGTGGAATCTGAAGATTTAAATGCATAAGTAATAGTTACTTGAAGATTTGTGTCAACATTCCCAAACCATGATAGTTTACAATGTTAGTGTGAAATGGATTTATTTAGAATGTTCAAATTTCTGTACAGTAAAAAGTAGATGTATCTCATAATGGCAGGAAATAGAAGTGCATCTAAATTTAGTTAGGCACTTATATATACATATATATGTAGTGGAACTATAAAAAACATTGATTTCCTTTATAAGGCAATAGAATCATCCATCACTATACAATTATATCATATATCATATAATCATTTTATTTAAAATGTAGACCAATTTAGAATACTAATTTTGGTACCATTTTAAATTGGCAGTGTGTGAAACAGATTTTTAAATTGTCAAAATGCATCTTTTAACAGTTTCAAAATACTCAACATTTTTGCATACATAACTGTTTTATGAGGAAATTGCCAATGCTGGGAAAAGGCTTAGGATTATATATAGCAACAATTCAATATTAAATATATAATATATCTAATTCAATATTAAACTATAACTTTCTTTTAAAATATTTTAAGTATGCTACACAATTATGTAAGTATTATCTTTAATAGCACAGTATTAAATGCATGTTACAAGACATACAACCCAAATTTAGGAATAAACTGTACATTCAAAAAACCCATTCTTCATTAGAAATAAAACCATGTATACAAGATGTAGTTTATCACAATTAGATTACCCTGTCAATTAACTTGCTAGAGATATATTATAAATTTGATGTTTAAAATATAAATACATCTAAAATATAATTTTATTAATATTTTAATAAAAAACATTTTCAAATATAACAAAAATAAAATGAAATGATTTACACATATAAGCATGCTTCTATAAATCATAACTATATGTCCTCTTGGAATTATGATAATGGAAAATGACATGTGTTACACATGTAAATTGGCAAATTTATATAATAGTACAATTAAATTATATAACTAAATTTGGATTTTATTATGTATCATATTAAAAATTATATTTTTGAAGGCTTTCTTATTTCAACAATCTGCAAGGTACTAAGCATAATTCATGTAAAGCGATTTATAAATGCATCATAGAAAGTATCTTAAATAAAAACTCAAAAAATTGAATTTGAATTTCATTTTGATTAAAATTTTAGTTTTACAGATTTTTTTTTAATTATGCTATATTGCTTTGTAATTATTGTCTAACTCATCACAGACGTAAAGAACAGAATATTTTGCTAGAGATATGAGTGGATGTCCCAAAATGCATACAGCTATACAAGTACATGTTAAAGATAACTACGTATCCATAAAAGTAGCTTTTAGATATTTATATTTGGCATGTTATTTTATATAAGACATATATTCTGTTCCATTGATTTTAGCATTTCAAATGAAACATTTGAATAAAAGCTTAAATAACAAAATAATCTTAATTGAATAATTTTGTGGCATAATGATATATAATGAAGAAAAATGCAATAAACATATTTAACATGAAAACATGCAAAAGAAAAAATATACAAAAAACATCAAAATAAAATATAAATACAGCTAATGCAGCAATTCTATATGAGTCACATTTAGATATTCTATAAATTTTAGCATATGTATTTTAATTTGTATGTTGTATTTCTTCTTTCATTTAATATTACATGAAACTTACAGGAAAGTGTCAATAAATGAGGACTCTTGAAAACTAATTAAAATATGAGGGGGTGAAGTAAAACAAAGCCACTGCTTTGATACATGTTACAGTTAGGAAGCATACTGTAGTTGGGAAAATAAATATTTTGCACTTTAAACGTTATAAATTCCAGTATTCTAAAATCTGTACAGCTTAGCATTTAATAGTATAATCTGGTGGATGTGGGTGTACTATGAATATTCAATTTATAGAAGAGATAAGTAAACAAATAGAAAGTAGCCTTTAAATTGTAGGAAAAATATAAATAATCTACCTTTGATTAGTCATTACCTAATATAAAATTGTCTGTCTGACTAGGAAAATAAATGGACAAATCCTGAAAAAATTAGTTTCTAATTTAGTTTTAAAGAGCAGGTATATATTGGTCTTATAAAGTTTTGATTTTAAATTAAAATGCTTCATTTATTTTGAAACTAAATAAGACTATGATCTTAAAACATCTCATTAAATAAATATAAGATATTCTTAATTATAAGATACATCTCTAAGAAAGAAACCATTCAGCTATTAAAATATGATATGACAATGCAAAAATGCTGCCCCCTAAATCCAGATTTCTGATACAGAGAAATGGGAAAGAAGTTGATCTCACTAATCCAAGTAACAGATTTTCTATGATCATGAATTAATTAAATAAATTAGGTACACATTAATTTAAAAATAGAACTGAGAGTTTAAATAAATATTGTCTTTCTGAATTCACTGACATACTGATATATATTTACATTTATATTATATATTTATATCTAAATTTTTAAGCATTAAAAAGGGACACCAATATTAACTTTTGCAAGTGGACTTGTTATTGTTTATCAGATGCAAGTGATCTTAAATGAATAAATATTTGCAATCTAAGTTGAAACTGATGATAGCAAGATTTAGTGATACATTTACTAAATCCACACTTACTATGAGTAAATAAATGATTATAAAACAAATATTCAACAAAATATGTGCTAATGCCAAGTTGTTTATATACAAGATAAAAACTCCATATTCTGAATTGTTTGCAATTTTGATAAACCCACATGCCAAACCAGCATAAATGTCTTTACCTAAATGAAACATAGAAAATACCAAGTTTTAGAAAGCATACAGAGAGTACTCTGTTGGTCTACCACAACAAAACTACGTTGTGTGCGTGTGTGTATATATGCACACACACATATATATGGTAATATGGTAATGTGGTATATATGGTAAATACATATACTTGTCATATAACATTTTATGTATGTTATATATGTTATATAGTATAAATCCATGAATGTTACACTAAATATTCTCACAGTTTGTCACAGAATGTGAGAGAAGAGACATCTAATTTCTTAGTACTAAAAATACAGTAAGCTCATGCGAGGGAAAATTTAAGTAGAGGGCTGTATGGGTCTTGAAGATTTTCTCTCTCTAAGAGCCATTTCTTGCTTCACCTAGTTGATTAAAGTGAAGTTGCAAAATGAAGCGTCAGCATCTTATCACTCCTTTTCATACATTTTTGGAAGTCTCAACAATGTGTAGTGGTAGGTCCAAGGTGTCTTTTTTTTATTTTAATGTGCCCAGTCACAAACACACACACCACTCACAAGAATATTCAAAAATGCAAACTGAAGCCTTTTTTGTGTAATTAAGCATGATGTTAATCCATAAAGTCACAATACTGACAATAAAACTTGAAAACCTAGCTTTGAAGTAAGATTCACAACATCCTTGTCATATTTCATAAGAATAAAAGGATAGAATGTCCCTTCACACTTTCCTAAAACCACCTCCTAGAATCCTGCATTTTGAGACCTCTTTCTTGTAGCAGCTCTTACCTCTTAGCAGAACTAGAAGGACACATTCTGGGTTTCCCCCAAACAAAATGTAACTTAACACACACTTGTTTAATTTCCTTCCACACAAAATCTTGTGGAATAGCTGCCAGTTCTCATGGAATATTTAAAGGCATTGTTAGCAAAAAGGGATACCACATATCTTTTATTCCAAAGTGTAACATAAGGAACTCCTTCACTTTCAGAACACTGCTGCCTCTAATAACTGATATGTATTAATGACATTTTGAAAGTAGAAATCATGTCTTATACATGTATATCTCTCACTTCCCCTTGAATGTTTCATACATATATGAGGGAAGAATGAATGTGGATAAATGTACTTCTCTCTTATTTTTCAAAAACATAAACATTTCATTTTATGTTTAATTAATAGTTATTGAGTGTTAAATGTATTTTAAGGATATAAATAAGAAAGAAATTGGACCTGTTCAGATGTATTTAAACAATATAAAAACATAATTATAACTGCAATTAATATTGCATGTGCTAGAACATAAGTAATGAAAAGAGGAAGGGACATCTAAGAACACATAAATCACTCTTTCATTTGTCTTTTCTCAAATGAGGGTAGTGTTTCCCTTTTCTTCCATTCTCCAGAACCTTTTTCCCTCCAAAAAAATATTTTATAATGATGATATTTGGTATTGTGAAGGAGAAGGGAAAGAAGTAAGGGAAAGGAACTGGTGGAGTTACCCTTTATATATATCATGGTTGAAAGAAAAAATAAAAGAAGGCTTTATCCTGACCTAGCTCATCATGTCCCTGAGTCCTGCTTACTTTGACTATCTCAGTGTTTCCATGTTTATCCTCTATTTCCTTCTATAATGGCCTTCTAGATTGGGGAGGGCAGGGGGGTTGTCATTTTCTTACTAATTATAAGTGTTCCTCTTTTTTTTAATACCTAGAGTATAAAGTATACCTAATGCTGGTTTCATATATGTGATATGATTTAAAGGGAACCAAGGAGCTATTTCTCTCTGTGTATCCAGATGCTACTTAAAAAAAACGATGCTGTTTAGGATTAGGCATTGCTCTCTCATAGTTGTTCTCTTATCAGACAAATGTTTTTTTGGTTGAGAGAACACACATAGCAGAGTGATTGCTCAACTATTTAGTTTGAATTAGTTTATTGTAAAGTTTTCTTCTCCTCAAAAGAAATAATAGGGGCAGTTTGAGAAATATATGTTTTGACGAGGAGTGTGAAGGTTGCAGTAAGATCACTGAACACTACTTGTTGAGGCACTTATCATAGGTTGATATCTGATCCCAGGTGGTTGTTATATGGTTTGAAATAACCAGGTTCATTATTAACAGGTGGGTGTAATGGAGGTGTGGGCAGATAGGAAAGTGCTGACATTCTGGAAGAAAGACTATTATGGTATTTATTGTGGAAAGGTTGCTGAGCAACTGGTGAATATCTGCATAAATATGCTGAAGTAGAGCAGCCTAATAAGAAACTCAAGCCAAAGGAAATCTTATTTTCCTGCATCAACACTCTGTAAAACACTTTTTATCCTGTAGCAGCTAATTAATTAGTTGCAGGAGTGATTTTCTTGGGGAAAAAAAATACAAATCTTGGCTTAAGAAAGTAGCATGTTGAAGGAAAGTTTTTTCAAAACCTTTAGAAATGGTAAGAACCTTGAGTCTACCATTAAAGGTTACTATTAACTGGATAGGCAAATATACATTATATATTGGGGTATTATATATAATTATATGTTGGGGTATTTAAAATATGTATTCCCACATTGAAAGGTAAATCTTCATATTTCTTCATGTAATTATTCTGTCTAGTAACCTTTCTTACAAAGACTACATTTTATTTCAAGACTCTAAGTAAAAAGACTGTCTTGCAATACCATCAATAAAACAAAGGTATGAAGCCTATACAAGCCTAATAATGAGTAAGAGTATTCTATTTGATTAAGATCACATACAGTTTAATTGACTGACTTTTGGATGAAAAATATTAAAGAAAAGGAAGTTTTCTTAATCATTAAAGTGGTTTAAAATACCTAAAAGTTTTACATCTACCCAGATGAGTTTTGTATATTCCAATTACAGGCAATAATAATGATTATCAAATCATTTTTCTTACATATACTTTTAACTTTTATAAGGATGGTGGAGACTTAGCTTTTCACCTGTGGAATGGTATCTAATCTCCCCAAATTTCTGAATACAGGTGATTAAAACACCATAAATATATTGGTCATTCTAATGGTTACTTTAAATGACTAGATAACAGACTATTTAAATAAACATGTTATAAAGAGGACTCAACATTTACTGAACATTTACTGTGTTATAGACACAGTCGTAAGTACCTATGAGCTGAGGATATTAAAGCTCAGAGTAGTTTCAAAACATACACTAACTCACTTTGCTAGTAAATTAAAAAGCTAGAACTGGACCCAAATTGTATAATCCCAAAACCACAGTCTTAACTCCTGAAAATCAGTACACCTCTACTTAGCCTCCCCAATACAAAATAGTGTGTAAACACTTGTGTCTCAATCAACATATAAGTTATTTATGTATGTTTTGTCTTCCTTGTATTTCTTCCCCCTCCTTCCCCAACACATGTCTGACTTTTACCAGGTCTCTCTTGCAACTCCCTTGCCTCAGGGAAGGATGGTTCTGCAGGACTAAAGGAGAAATTTGCTCTAAGATCTCTCCATAGCTTTTGTTTCCTAACAGTCTAGAATTCTTGAGGGGATTATCAAGTGACAGGAGAGAATCAATGACTTGGGTAGAGGTTGGGGGCCCAGGAGAGGCACTGAAGATTACATACACAACCTCCCTACTGCATCTCAGGAAGTGGAAGAGTCCAGGAATCTGGACTCTCATCTTTGGCTAAGATTTTCTACTCAGGCTTGTCATGGGAAGCCCAGGATTACCTGATTTCATGGGAAATTCGGGCTTGGACAGTGATGACAGGGTGCCACTGTCCAAGCACTGCAAATGCCCCCTGGATTCTTCTGCAACTCAAGGGAAGAAGAAGGTGCCAATGTTTTTTCTACCCTCACACACAATGACCTGGATAGAATTCTCCTGTCAGGGACAATAAGGTCTCTCAACTTTATCTGAATTTAAGAGAACAAAGTGACATTTCTTGCTCATGCAAGTCTGTGGATTAAATTTCATACCTGTTTCACTTGCAAATACAGCAAAAGTTTATACACACCCCAACAGCCTGTCTTGTTTTTTAATAATTCAGTTTCAGCTTAACATGATGCCTCTGTGTTCTTACTATTTCCTCCTTTAACTATTATAGTTTTTCCTCTCATAACAGTTATAAGTAATCTAATTTCACTTATCTTTGAAAATTATTTGCTGCTCAATAGTTACAAGACTTGTATTACTAAGCCTTCTTACCATGTTACAAAATTGGATCACTTTTTTTTTTCCTTGCTGCATGAACAAAAGCTTCTGTAAATTTCTGGTTCCTAACTTTTACCTACAAGGACTTCTCTAATCTTCAGAAAATTTCATAGGAGGAATAGTTTTTCTTAGCTTCACATAAATTTTATTATTTATGGAGAGTAGATACTTTACTATGAGAACTTTTGCCCTAAAGACCCAGGAATCACTTAGTCCTAAGCAACTATTCCCCCTGCTTCCAAGTTCTAATAATCATAGCTTCTAACAATTACGGATCACTTACTTCATGCAAGTTCTATGACAAACATTTTCCATTTAGCCTTCAAAAATCATATGCAGAAGATACAATTAAAATTAACATAGTCCAGGATAAATAATTTGATTAAGCGCATTCATTCATGTATTCACTCAAGTGTTTGTTGTCTCAAGTCATTCATTCATTCAGGTATTCATCTAACAAGAATATATGAGTGCCCACTTTATGTCCGTCAGGCACTGAATAATTCAGAGGTGAGTAGTACAGACAGTACATTTCCTAAGAAAGATTACATTCAAGTGGAAGAGATGAAGAATGGACAGATTAATATAATAGCTAGTAGTAAAACACAAAGTGACATTTGAGCTAAAACCTTAATAAAATGAAAGAGTGGGAAATAAAAATAAAAGACTTGATACATCTGGCACTTTTATTCAGACTGTCAGATTCCATAGCTTGTATTCTTAACCTTGGTGACATACTGCTTCTTATTCAGTCAGAACTTGGGAATTTCACTTTATTTCTCTATAACTATGTTCCACGGTCTCTCGTGCTCTATATTTCTATGAAGTAATATGTATTTTCCTTTGAGACAATATTACATTTTGAGAGTAAAATTTATATATTTGAATTCACATTTAAGGAATAAAAATTAAAATAATAGCAATAGGGTCACTAACTTTTATTCAATGAACATCTATATTAAACTGCTAGCTAGCCATTGTTCAATGGTAGGATACAATGATGAGTGAGAGAGATAATGTAAACATAAAAGTCTGTCATACAAAGTGAACTAAGTCAGAAAGAGAAAAACAAATACCATATGCTAACACATATATATGGAATCTTAAAAAAAAAATTGTTCTGATGAACCTAGGGGCAGGACAGGAGTAAATACGCAGATGTAGAGAATGGACTTGAGGACACGGGGAAGGGGAAAGGGGAAGCTGGGACGAAGTGAGAGAGTGGCATGGACATATATACACTACCAAATGTAAAATAGCTAGCTAGTGGGAAGCAGCTGCATAGCACAGGGAGATCAGCTCCGTGCTTTGTGACCACCTAGAGGATGGGATAGGGTGGGTGGGAGGGAGATGCAAGAGGGAGGAGATATGGGGATATATGTGTATGTATAGTTGATTCACTTTGCTATAGAGCAGAAACTAGCATACCATTGTGAAGCAAATATACTCCAATAAAGATGTTAAAAAAAAAAAAAAGAAACAACAAGTACCGTATGCTAACCCATATATATGGAATCTGAAAAAAAAAATAGGTCTGATGAACCTAAGGGCAGGGCAGGAATAAAGACGCAGATGCAGACATAGCGAATGGACTTGAGGACAGGGGGAGGGGGAAGGGTAAGCTGGGACGAAGTGAGAGTGGCACTGACATATATATACTACCAAATGTAAAATAGATAGCTAGTGGGAAGTAGCCACATAGCACGGGGAGACCAGCTAGGTGCTTTGTGACCACCTAGAGGGGTGGGATAGGGAGGGTGGGAGGGAGACGCAAGAGGGAGGGGATATGGGGATATATGTATAGGTACAGCTGATTCACTTTGTTATACAGCAGCAACTAACACAAGAATGTAAAGCAATTATACTCCAATAAAGATGTTTAAAAAGAAATAAATTTTAATTAAAATAAAAGTAAAAAAAACAATAGACAAACAAGAAAAAACAATAAAATATGACACCACTATGTTGGTGTGTTAGATTAAATGTGGCCACACATTCTTTGCAACTCTTTCCATCAAGAGGTACAAACTATTTCCCCATGCCCTTGGATCTAAGTAGTCCTCCTGCCTTACTATGACCAACAGAGTAAATCAGAAGTGCTATTGTGTAAATTCTTGTGTCTCAGTTCCAACAGTCCTTACAGCTTCCACCTTGGCTGTCTTGGAATATTTCCCTGAGACTACCATACAAGGAACTATGTCTAGCCTACTAGAAAATGAGAGGCACATGAAGGAGAACTGAAGTGCTCCAGTTGAGAATATTGAGGCACTTCAATAAGTGAGGCCATAGTGGACCTTGCAGTCCAGTAAACCCTGCAGCTTAATGCAGCTATACATGTAAGCTCAGAAACATCCTGCAAACCAAGAGAATTGTGAGAAATAGTAAAGTACTGTTGTTTTAAGCCTCTAAGACTTGGGGTGGCTTTTACAAGCTATGGTTAATTGACATAATATAGGAAATGCAGAATTTTATAGGAATACATAATAGAAGCACTAATTTGATCTTGGGGATGACTTAATAAAGAGAAGCTTTCTGGAGGAAATATTTTATATTGAAAGCAGAAACATGAATAGGAATTTCCAAGGTGAAGACAAAGGAAAGAGATGGTCCAGACAGAGTGTGCTCTATGAACAAAGGTCATGAGACAAGATAGATCTTGTTAGCTTCTAGGAATTAATGGTCATTAGTATGGGTAAAACAGACTGCAAGCAGAAAACTAGAATTTAAGATGAAAATATAGGTAGAGGGCATATTGTAAGAATATGGTACAGCAGATATGGTACAAGGCATGAGATGATATTTGAACTTTGTATGAATCCAACAGAAACAGTCCCTTGATTCTACTCACTCTAATCAGCAGCATATTTCTCTCATCCCTTCTCAGAACCAAATGTGTTTCTTGTAAGAAAGTATTATGATAGTATGGATTCTCTTTCCACTGATGGAAAACATAAAAAGCATTCTTAAGATTAAAAAAGTAAACTTCTAGTAATTCCAAAATGTGGTAACCGTGGGGTCATCTCTAAAACAAAATTTAAAATTATAAAATATTTGCATTTTTAACCCACAAGTCTTATATGTCTGTGTTCATTTCCCTTTGTTGTCATTTTTCTATTTTCCAGTGCGTCACCTATGAGGACCTACTTCATCCAGTTTTTCAGAATAGTAGGTGGAATTCTCTGTTGAAGTAAAAATATATTTCACAACAAGGTCAAACGAAGTCTTTCATTAGAGGATGAAATTTGTGTTACAGAATTTCAGTCACTAGCTAGAAGGCTGCATAGAATTGGGGCAGATGTTGGGGGTTCTCAGTGCCCCCAGTCATGTCATACAGTCACCTACAGAGTCTATCTGCAAAAAGTCAGCTAGAATGTATCTTTATGTGTAATTACATTCAAAATATGCTCTCAAAAATTGTATTTTCCTTTCAGAAAGATGATTTCTGCCATAAAATGTTACTGAATCTGTGCAGTTTCTGGCTTTCCTGGTAGAGAGAATACTTTTATATTCAGACGAATAACATCTAAAGTTCATTTCAGATGAAATTTCACATGGCGTGCCTTGAAACAAATTAGAATTAAAAAATAGTATGCCAGTCAGTCAGTAACATAAACTGAGGTTTGCAATATAGAAAAGAGAGAATGAGATACTTAAACTATTATTTTGTGATCCTAAAATAGTACATACAAGTTATATACAGTACATTTTCTTGAGTTGGCCTAGTGAAGTGACCTATAGCAATTAAAGATTATTTATAATGTGACTACATCTATACTTCTGCTTTTTGCGAAATATGATTATTTACAATCATTTTTAACACCACTTACAGATTAGAAAGAACACTGTTTTGCAATTAGTTCTTGGTTCGATACTGGCTATGCTGAAACTAGGAATAAAATTGTGGGTGATTTGCCTTAATTTCCTCATTTACCATGAAAAAGTTTGGACTGAATTAGTAGTTCCTAAATCTGTCACCGTGAAATGCTCCTTTCATTACATTTCCCTAAGAAACTATTTTTTGGAAAACTTCTGTCTTACATATAAACTAAATCACTTTCACAGTAAGAAATGGATGCTCATTTTAAAAAAACAATCATGTCACCTGGTAATCAGCACTTCTAATCACCATGAGGCAACCAATATATCACTGTGTTAGTTATAGTGCTAAGCAAAGAAAACTGATATTCTAGTTGGGGTGATACACTGTAATGGGTAAATTTTAAGTAAGCTTTTTAAAATAATGAAAATAATGGACCATTACTATTCTTCCAGGGAATCTCAAAAAGGAATCACTGGACTATGCAAGATGTTTAAGGTCCTTTCCAGCTCTACAAACCTATGAGTACAGAAAACTGAATTTAAATAATACACTTATTTTAATATGTTGTTCACCTGCCATCCTCTCTCTCTCTCTCTCTTTTTCTCTCTGTCTCTGTCTTTCTCTCCCCCCACTCCTCTCCCTTACCTCCTTCTTCCTTCCCTTCCTCTCTTTGCTCTTTCTGTTTTTCTTTCTTTCTTTCCTCCTACAACTGTACTAGACAGTTAATACATTCCAGGCCTGCCTCTGGTTGCTAAAATGATCAAAGGAAGGGAAGAGATACCAAGAAAGTACATATGGTGATTTCAGCAGTGTTAGCACTATGAAGGCACAAATATAGGAGGCAGAGTGCCTAGGTTGTTGAGGGTAGCCTAAATCACACTGACTTATCCTCTCTAAAATGGAGATTTTTGTGCTGACTCCTGAATGGTACCAAAAAAAAAAAAAAAACCTGTCACAGGAAGACTTGAGGGAACACTTTTCTACTCAGAGAAAATGGCAAATACAAAGAACCTAAGACAGAAAAGAAGATGGTATGTCTAAGAGGGCAGTGAGAAAATGTTAAGTAGTAGGAAATGAGGGACTTGTGTGCCATTTTAAGAAGTTTGGCTTTTATTTTCTGATTTATTCTAAGTAAGTAATATAAGGGAAGAGCTGATTTAAATTTAAACAAATCAATTTGCTATTAATGTGCATGTGTGTGCATGCTCATGTATGTGTATACGTGTGCATGTGTACCGGGAGTTGATTATGGTAGTAGTTTGCTGCTATGACAAGTAATATGTGACAAAGTGGCACGTGGAAGAAAATGAGGTAGGTTTCCTGGCTTTTTTCCCACTAGAGCATTCCAAAGATGAAAAAGTCTGAAAATAGCTACTACAGAGCTTCTGCACCAGACTTCATATTTGCAAAGGTTGAAAATGTAAATACATCAGACCAGAGAGTCCATATTAAGAGCCAAGAGCAGATCCATGCAGAATGAGGAACTGCCTGGGATGATACAGGAAGTATAATGAGTACTGAGGTTCAAAATATATCCAAATGGCTAATTGAAACTAATGTTCCAAATAAATAACAAAGTGATGGGAATGCTAAAAGCTGAGTAGCACAGTCCCTGAAAGAAACAGATGCTGTGAGCAGCAGGGAGACACCAGCGTAACTGGAACAAATGTGACTGTGAATAATGCTCTTTCATGACCCTTACAGCCTATCATATATGCTGGGAAAGTGTATCCAAGATATTTAGAAAAATTTCATCTTTGAAGTTTTAAGGAACGAGAAGGATGCCAAGGCTAAATAGGACATAAAAAGAAAATGAGATTATGGCATTCTACAGAATGACATGAGATGTGGTAATTCTTGAATTAAGAAAATGGGCTAATATATTTAACAAAAAGAATGCATTTCTTTGTTGGTTCATTTAACAAATATTTATTGAGTGTTACCATGTGCTAGGCATTATTATACTGAGGATATAAAGGGAAAAATCACACCCCATCTTCCTTTCAAGGAACTTACATTTTTAAAGGGGAAGAGATACAATAAAGCAATAAATTAACAAAGAAAGGAAATGTCCAATAGTGAACTGAAGAAAATTTTTAAAGTGGCATAACAGAGAGTGTCTGGTACCTGGTCAATGAAAGCCTCTTTGAGATGAGGATATTTATATTATGCCCTAAAGGACAGGAAGAAGTCAACCACATGAAGGCTGGGGGATAAGAATTCCAGAAAGCCAGTGTTGCTGAGTCACAGGCAGGGAGGAGACGCATAGGTATGAGTTTGGTGATACA
Organism: Globicephala melas; assembly: GCF_963455315.2. Lineage (NCBI taxonomy): Eukaryota > Metazoa > Chordata > Mammalia > Artiodactyla > Delphinidae > Globicephala > Globicephala melas. The sequence goes on from NC_083330.1 coordinate 55,425,792, forward strand.
GGCAAGGGGTGAACATGTAGAGCCAAACAGTCAGCTGTATCAGTGAAGTTTTTAAATAAATGTGCCAGGAAGCCATGGTGAGGTTTTGAGTTTGACATGGTTTGTATTTTTTTAAAATCACCCTAGTTTGGTATAGATAATAGATTACAGAGAGGCAATAGAGTCAGAGGACAGACCAAAGAGAAGGCTAGTGCAGATATAAAGGATAGAGATAATATTTTTGATGACTGGGGACAATGGGTTGACTCAACAGGCAAACCAATGATCATGGGATAATTAAAATTTAAATGAATTTTAAATTAGATAGTATTTACCTAATTTATTATAAATATCAAGTATAAATGTGTGATTGTGCTGGTTGAAACGATCAATTTAAAAGCACAGTCCACATATGTGAAGTAATGTCCTATATTTTCATCTGATATGTCCAACTCAATGAGTATGTATACTTCCAGCTACTAGCAGAAACAGAGTTGTAAAGGATAGCTGGATGCAAAAGGCAACTGAAAACTGGAAAAGACCACAAGCATATACTTCATTATTATTACTCCAATGAAGAAAATAAATAAATACAATAAAGAAAAAAATACAATACTATTTTGTCAATCTTTTTCATGAAAAATAATCATATAGGAAATTAGTTAAATTAGCATGTAAGTCCCCATTATGTCTAAAATGGCCAGGTACTGTGATAGATGCTTTAAAAAATACCATGGGCTATAATTATCACAATAATATTATATGTTAGAAATTATTATTTTTGTTTTATAAATGATAAAATTGAGATTTCAAGAGCTAAGAATTTCATGGGCTTGACTGTAATTCCAATAAATGCTCTTTGTTCTATAATACTACACTGACGCCCTACATCTTCATGTCCATCCCTTCTTCACATTATACTACTGATAAGTGTAGAACCAATACACCTATGAATATAAACCATATTTATTTAGAAATTAGAAAACTTAATAAAAACAACTCACAGCATTCCCAAATGGGGAATAATAGTAGCCTTGCCAATCAAAAATAATAGAATTAGATATCACCAGTGGTAACAATGTCTTTTATTTTTATATTTGGAAAAAATACATGTGTAAAAGTCTGGAAATATATAAAATATAACTGGCTTAAAATATTCTACAAAAAATTAATAAATAAAAAATTTTTACCTGCACTTATTGTATAAAAGATACCTATATTTATAATTTCCAGGGCACTATTCTCTGTCTGAAGGTTAATAAGACATGTATTTTCCATTAAAGGAGATATAAAATTTCTAAAAATTAGCTAGAATCAAGGGAAGGTGGGAAAGGAGACAGATCATATCTGAATCTCTATATAAGAAAAAATATGGAGATAACTGCATTTAAGAGATGTAGGCAACTGATGGGATGGGGCAGCTGAGGTTGAGAGAAAAGTGTATGCAAGGATGAAGAAGTATGAAAAAATTAAGAAACTGACAGCTAGTTCAGTTTTGGTGCAAATAATATGAGAGGAGTTGGTAAAGGAGAAATCTATAAAGGGTAGCATGAAAGATATTAAGCAGTTTGAAGCAGTCATTTGTTACTCCTTGGCCACCCAGAAACCATAGTTCTAGTAAGAGAAATTTGTTTGAAGGATTTTAACTTGTCACATCTTTTAGCTTTTATCTCTGATTTCTAATTCTAAGTCTCATTTGGAGGTGTGATGAATATTTAATTATAATTTGCATTAAGAAATTTTAAGTAACTGAGGAGTTTAAGTATTTAAATTCTAAGTAATTAAGGTACCTTAAATAAATAACCAAAGTAGCCCATATAACCATGACTTAGTCTAATTCATATAACATTTTATGAAATCATGGGAATGGAAGCAGAAATAGTCAAATGAAAAGGAGAAGCCTTGTTTGTCATTTTCACATCCTTATCATTTCTAATACTGAAATTCTATTCAGATAATTTGAGCTGCAAAATGTAATTGTTCCATAAATTTTTTTATATCTGATTTGAAGGGTATATTTGCAGCTGTTCTTACTAATCTCAGAAAGATATAATTAAAAATAACATTTTGTCTCTTTGTGAGACAGGACAGTTTAGGTTGCACTTCCACCTTATGAGGTTCAGGATCTAATTTGAAGTCCATGAGGAGAAAGAAGATTTTGAAGGTGTGCACTGATTCAGTGGTTCTGGGAGAGATATATGTATGCATAGACAAGGAAATACCAACCTTTACCTCAAATTTACTAGGAAGCATACATGTATAGCAAACCACTTAATGGGAGACACACTGAGAATGATTAAGTAGTTTTTTGATATGATTGTCACTTAGATATTTTCAACAGGGTTTTGAGAAGAAAAGCTAGATGGGTTTGTTTCAAGTGGATGGGTGAAAAATATCACATAGTTTTAGACAGAGGATGGACAGTCATGAAGGAATCTGTGTAACTGTGTACACATACTCTATATCTTAGCAGCCTTAAAAAAATTAGATGAACTTTGGGATAGAGATGAACTCTTGACTCAAAAAGATAAATGTATTCTGTTAAATTTTAAGCATCAATGGAACCATATTTCTGGATACTGAAAGAAGTCAATCAAGACAGTGATGATAGTGTAATATATAACAGTGGTGGTTTCTGATGGAAGCCATACAGCACTTTGTTCCTCTTGTATAGTGGCACTGTACCAGGTTAGAGCATATGCTGTGATGTCAGACAGATCTGGCTATGAATCCCTACCCCAACAGCTAAGAAAACTTCATGAAATTGATTATTAATTAGGAATCTTATAACTCGTAATTTGTAAAATGGAGAAAAGAAAACCAGTACAGCATATGTTGCGAGGATGTAATGAAATATATGGAATAAAATGTTTGACATAGTGCTCAGCAGAGAAGCAATGTCCAGTGGTAATGATGAAAAGAAAAATTTGATAGAACTTATTTAAAGGTAGTGATGGAAAGGCACACAATTCTTTTATTCTATTCTAAGATAGATTCTAGCTCTTCAATAAACGTTACACATTTAAAACATTTTTATTAACTAAAAACTCAATTTCTAAATTATTTATCCTGGAACATCTGTTTCACCCACATTTTAAAGCAATTAGTCATTTCACTCAATCAAAGTTGTAATGTGCATTAATGATTTATGATTACTGATGAATACCTGTTTTCGTCATGCAACTGTCTCTATGAGATACAGTATGAATTTTTGTTGTATGAATATCTGAATAATAGCTAATAATCCTGTGGCAGGTAGTTATTGGCTAGGGAATTTACAGTCTGCAGAATAATTATATCAGAACTCCAAAATATAAAAATGGCAATTTAATGGTCAAAGGGATATCATATCTGCACTTTTCTTTGATTTTATATTAGTTGACATTATCAGAGGCTAAAATACTAATTAACTGAAGATGCTTTACAAGTTTAATTGTTTGACGCCTATACGGAACCGCTTCTACCATTTTGGTTGTCAGAAAATGGTAGAACTAATAATACAGGAGATAAAATGTATTTCCCAAATCTTGTACTCCTTCTTTCTAAAACTTCTTGTATAATGTCATTTCTTGAAAATTTGTACAGAAGTACTTAACTAAATATTATAATATTCACACACAAAAAAGTTTAAGTGAAATACATAGTGAATTGTATTAGAAAGAACATGAGTTTTGGAATAAAGAGACTCAGATACAAATTTTGTCTCTGTTCCACTTTATTTAGGACTTCTTTCCTAATTGTCTCACCTACTGCTTTTATTTTGGGAGATACCCACATTGGTGAACATCAGACTATGTGCATTTATCTTTTCTTCCATTCTTATAAATGATTTTATAAATTAAAATCATTAAAAATTTAAAATTTTTTAGAATGTTGAAATGTGTGACTCTTTCCAAATTGAAAAATAACCTTGAGTTAGCTATCATTCCTTGAGAATAATTTAAATAAAGAAGCATTTTTAATGACATTTATTCAGTAAATATTTATCCCCCTCTTCCTTCTATCCTGGGAGAAATATCCTTCTTCTTATCAAAGAAAAACAAACAAAGAAGCAAACAAAAAATCTACGCATTTGTTCTCTGGATCACATCCAATGACACATCTAGAACTTTGGTCTTTGGTTACATTCTTTGCTCCCTTGCATTATTAATTTCTTATTCTATATGGTCATTTACATAATTATAGAAAAATACTCTCAATCTCCAATGTTAAAAAACAGAAAATAAAGTAAAACCTTATCCTGACACTTCTAACCACCTTCACGTTTCTCTGTTCCTTCTTAGCTGGATTTCTTGAAAGCACTGTCTACAAAATCTGTTTTTATATCTTCACTTCATATTTATACCTCAAACAAGTTCATTTAGGGTTCTACTCAAATTTTACCAGAGAAATTACCTCTATGTTACCAATTCTATTCTATTTACTGCGCACCTACTATATGTCAAGAACTTGTCTAGGGATTCAGCATATAGCAGTGCAGAAAATAGGCAAATATCCCTATCTTTAAGAAGCTTATATTCAGATGATGAATAACACTATAAAGAAAAATAATACAAGGCAGGAGGCAGGGATCTGAAAGCCAGGAAAAGAGATGTAATTTAAAATAGGGTGGTACAGAAGACCCCACAGAGAAAATGAGATTTAAGTGAAAATGTGAAGTATATCAAAGATTGAGCCACACAAATTACTAAGGGAAGAACCTTCCAGACAGAGAGAACAGCAAATGCAAAGGCCCTAAGACAGGTGCACTTGCGACACTTGAAGAACCAGCAAGAATGCTGCTGTGACAAAAGAAAGAGTGGGGAAGGAAGGGGTGAGGTCAGCCAAGGTAAAAAGGCTAAGTCATATAAGTAAATTAGACACAATTTTACAGCAGTTGAGATTGAATCATTACAGGGCCTTAGCTGAGCAAATTTTCAAAATACTATTTTGGCTGCTTTATTTCAAATAGACTACAGAAGGCCAAGGATGGAAGCAGGGAGACCTTTTAGGTAGAAGTTGCAATGACTGAGGCACGAGGAGATGGTAGCTAGAAATTGGGTGGTTGCAGTGGAGGTGGAAGGAAGTAGTTACAAACATTATGGATATTTTGAAGTTAGAGCTGATCATGACTGGTTGACATGAAACGTGAGAAAAAATGAGTCAATGATGATTTCAAAGATTTATTCTGATGACTGGAAAAGAAGAATTGTCATTTGCTTAATGACAGAAAGACTGGAAGAAGCAGACTTTTCAAGAAAATATCCATTCAGTTATGGAGATGTTAAGTTTGAGAAGCATATTAGAAATCCAAGTGGAGATGTTGTACGGCATTTGCACATGCGAAGCTGGAATTCAGGGAAGAAGATCTGCGCTGGAGATATAACTCTGGTAGTCATCAGCATAGAGTATTTAGAGCCACAGGATTGAATGAGATAATCAACGAACTTCAGGCAAAAGCCTGAATGCGGATCAGAAGTCTGAGGGGAAACCAGTACGTGAGACTGAGGTTTCAGCAGTGAGTTGGGGGGGTAGGAAAAGAGTAGCATTCTAGAGGCAGAATGTGTTTCAATGAGGAGGGGAGAATTAATTGGGCCAAATTCTGTTAATAAGTTAAATAATACAAAAATTGAGAAATAGTGACCCCTGTTCATTATAGGGATAGACAGTGATTGGAAGTGGTCCAGGAGAGAATGAGATGAGAAGAATAGAATAGAATGAATATCCAAATATTCTTCTAAGAATTTAATGTAAAGAAGAGCAGAAAAGCTTTTAGAGCATGTCATGCTTGACCACTCCATTTTTCATGGAACATTCTGTTGTCTGGACTTCTACAAAACCACTGTCTTCTAGTTTTCCATCTACTTTACAGATACTTGGTAGATTCTTTTCAATATCTTGTTGGTTCCTGCTCCTCTACATAAAATTTAAATAGTGAGTTTCTCAGGGCTCAGTTCTGGGTTGTCATTTCTCTGACTTTGCACTTTTGTGTCTTTGGGGAAACTCAACGAATCCCATGGTTTTAAATGCTCTCTTTATGGTATGAATCCCAAATGAAACTTAGAACTCCTTATGAACTCCATATATAGATACTCAAATTCCTTCTTTACATACCTATATATGATCTTTTCTGTGATGACACAAATATACACAAAATATATTTGATGAACTAAAATATAAAAGGACTCAAAGAGTGTTTTTTCTTTCTTTTCACTATAAAATTTTTTCTCCTTAGAGTCTTTTATGTCTTACCAAGGAAATTTTAGAAGTCATTCATAATTTCTTCTCTTCCCTCGTATCAACATCCAATTAATCAGTAAGTCCTGTCCATGTCAACTCAAATTTATATCAAATCTGCCTTCATTTTTACCTCCTTATCCTAATTCAGGCAGTTGTTTTCTCTCACCAAGCCGTTTTCCCACTTTCATTTTTGCCCCTATTTTTCCATACATATGTGAAAAAAAACTCAAAGTTAAATCATACTGCCAACTCTCTCTTGCTTAAAATTCTTCTATATATTTTATCATTGCCTGAGGACATGATTCTACAACATTACTTCAGGTCACTTAATTCTTTTTTTTTTTTTCTACCAGTGAGTAACATTTTATTGTAATCATTTCTGCGGTGGGAAGAGAATTTTCCACATTGGAAAACCCTTTCATAACTGTTATCTCAGTTGGTCCACCCAGATGAGTGGTGCAGAAGTTCATGGTACCTGTTTTTTGTTTCTTTTTTTTTTTTTTAACATTTTTATTGGAGTATAATTGCTTTACAATGGTGTGTTAGTTTCTGCTTTACAACAAAGTGAATCAGTTATACATATACATATGTCCCCATATCTCTTCCCTCTTGTGTCTGCCTCCCTTCCACCCTCCCTATCCCACCCCTCTAGGTGGTCACAAAGCACCGAGCTGATCTCCCTGTGCTATACGGCTGCTTCCCACTAGCTATCTATTTTACGTTTGGTAGTGTATATATGTAAGCTGTGACAAAGTGAGACAGTGGCATGGACATATATACACTTAATTCTTAATTCTGCTATGCTTCAGCACATGGGTATTTTTTAGATCCTTCAAACATGTTAAGCTTTTTCTTCCACAGGGCCTTTGTTTATTCTGACTGGCCTGTTCTCCTCAGTCCCACTGCTCTGGGACTGCCCCACTCCACTCTTCTCATACTAAGCTTCTTGCTTTTTCATTACTTCATCAGGGAGCCCCCTCCATTTTTTTCATTTATAACAGACGTTTGCACTTACAATTCCTTTCTTTATTTATTCTTTTTTTTTGGTCTGTTTAACATATATATAATTTTATTTAACTGTTTCCTCAACTATATTATAACAGTCATGAAGGCAAGGATTTTGCACCTCTCTTTCATCATCCTGTCCCCTAGCCAAGTACATAGAACATCCTCAATAAATGTTTGTTGAATAAATGAATGAATGGATGGATAAATGACTGCCATGGGCAGGTCACAGTTGAGACTCTGTGTGAGTGAATTTAACATGTCTCTTAAGGAACTTACTGAGAGAGGAACCTACAAATAACATGAGACAAAATATCTCAAGTGGCCCATTTAAGTATATTCTACTGGGAAGAAATTTATAATATTAATACTACGAGCTGACTTTTAAAATTCTTAGTATGTGAGAAAATGTGTTAATTTCCTTGTATACAATTTCATCCAAAAGGACAACTCTTTTGAGACACACTGTATTAACATCTCTATTTTACAGTTGAAGAGACTAAGTTTATGAGGGTCCTAGAGCAGCTAAAAGGTAAAAACAGGATTTGAACCTAGACCTCCTTTTTCTAGAGTTTGCAGTTAGAACCATTTATCATAAAAAAATTCACCACTCACAAACTATATTTAAATTCTTTCATATTTTTTTCTGATACATGTATTATTTTTTTCACTTGTGTTAAACTATAGTTTTCTTAACTGTCTCTGTAAAAACAAAAAAAAAATGCTCACTCATGGAGAAACAAATGTGGAATCAGAGCTATGAACCTTCTTTAATGAGGCAATCAGCTTTAATTGAAAAGAAAATTGAAATAATCACTTGGATCTAAATGTCTATATTACTCAACTATTGTATTGAATTTAACTTGGCTGTGTTGATGAGAAAGCTGGAGGTCAGAACTTACAGAGTTAAAGGAAGACTCAATTACCTCATTAATCAAGTTGGGCTCAAGGTCTGAAAAAAAGATTTAATTTGACTAGGTTATACCTTTTATCACATGCTACACATCCTTCTCATGTTTCCTGACATTTATTATAAAGAGATATGGATTTTCCTGTCAACTTGTCTTACTAGGGAACATGTCATTATTCCTCTGACATCTACCACAATTGACTTCAATCTTTACATAGACTTCCAGTTTGTAAAAAATGTCTAAATAATTACATGAGGTTATAAACCATAGTAAGTGTGAGAGATAGTGGGAATTCAGAACGTACTCATATTTAATAACATAATATAGAAATTAACTTGTGTTGAAGTTACCAATTTTTTTAATGTTTCACACCTTATAAAATCAGAGTAGCATATGGTATTCTAGCAAACACTTTCCTTGTTAGTATTTTTTCCTGCAGTATTTTTATTAAGTGTTTTTGTCAGTTACCTAACCTAAAACACGGATAATATTAATGTCATACAGAAATGGAAAAAAAAACTACTGTAATAATTATAATATCAGTAATAGTTTATGGTTTAATAAAAACCAAAATAGGCTCTGAAAAAATAGAATATAGAACAGAGGTTTTGAGGTAAGAGGAGGAAAGAACAAATTCAGGAATCTGAATTATTTAGTGAGATATTTTTAGAAGAGAAAATGAAGAAAAAGCATATTTTTGGAACAAATGGAAAAACCAAGATTTAACTCCAGACATTCTGATTCCAGAAATACTATTTACTACTATGCTATAGAAACCAGTGTTCCTATTATCTTCAAATTACATCATACAAGAAACTGTATATTTCAACAATGTATCAATCAAATCTTTGTGTGTGTGTGTGTGTGTGTGTGTGTGTGTGTGTACAGACTTGACAACATATCTCTATCACTTCTTTGAAAGACACTGGCCTCCGAAGATATGAAACATTTATTTTCCTACTGATATATTTAAGCTATCCCCACTCTATTCCCCTGCAAAAGCAGTAAAGACTAGTGACAGAAATACACTGTAACAATATAATTTATTTTGAAAGGGATATCACTTTTTTTTTTGGTTTTGTTGACATCATCTTGATTAAAGAGGCCCTCAGGTACAGGTATTTTTGTAAAGTTTTCTATTAAATTAAAATAATAGAACTTGTACGACTTTAAAATGTGTTAGTCTCTAAATACCAACAAAACACTAAAGAATGAAATTCTCTTGTAGGGTACGAAACAAATTGGTCCCATTCAGATTCAGGTTGATTTTGGCCTACAGCCTTACTTATCATTTAATTAAATGGGAATGCATTATGCAGAGCTATTAAGTAAGTCCTGTAGCAAAAGAAGCAAAGAAATGTAGCATGAAAATACATCATAAATTATATAGAAAGAATTCTCACAGGAAGATAAGAGTATCACGGGGTCATCTATATACAAAGGTATACTAAGAAGCATTCAACATCCAAAGAGAAAACATGAGAGAAAACAGAAGAGTTACTGAACAATGTTAATATACAGGAAGACTTAAAATATTGGGTCTTTTATTTGCAAAATAGCATTGTCATAAAAAAGGACCTTGACCTCACTTCCTTTACCTCTAATCAGTAGTTTTGGAAAGATCATTCCATTTCAGAATATTTAGCACTAGATCTAGTTAGTGTCTTTTTTTCCAAGGTAACTTAATAGCTGTGGAATCAATATTATAACTCAATGGAGAAAGTTAAAAATTAAAATCTGTGTACTAAGAACGAACTTTAATTATTTTGGCAATTCTTATGCAGAATTTTAGGAAAAGGAAGTAAATGAATCAGAGGCCACATTTTTAATTTGCTTATTAAAGTATTTATTCATGGTTGGCAATATTTAGTGAATAATTTCTTAAAGATTTAAGTAATTTAATTAAAAAAATGTCAAACACATTTTGATAACGTTAGATAAATTTGGTGCCGTGCTTAAACTTCCATGGATGAGTAATTTAACTTGCATCCAGTGACTGTCTATCTATCAATCAACAGAGATTGAGAGAAAGAGATGGCAAAATAAACCCCTCAGCAAGTACTACTGAATCACTGTGAACCAGGAAAAAAAAGGACATCAGTTTCCTCAGTCTGGTCTTCAATTGCCATGTCACACAGTCCACAAATAACTATGGCTACATAACCATGGTTTAGATGCCCTGGGACTTATTAAAAATAAACGTATAAATGAATACAATCATGTCAGAACAGACATATACTATATACTGACATATTCATAAAACATGGACTATGTAACTTAAATTAAGACCATATAGAAATCAAGTTCATTTGATTAATTCTTTTTTAGAGTCAGAGCTGCAAAACAGCCCTGAATAAATGAGAACATTTATTCTCATAACCATATACACAAATTTTGTAAAAAAAATCTAAAATATAAACATGCCCTCAAATGTTTTGTCATCTGCAAATAATTCACTGAGTTATAATTTAAAAGAGAAATGAAATCATTCAAGATTTTTTAAAACTTAGCCAAAAAAGAGAATGATGATTATATAATCCATCTCCTTCAGTTTCTTTATGAGCAAATTAAGACTCAAAGATATTCAGCAAATTTTCTACAGTTAACATACATTATACACTGTATAATATACCATTATACAGTGACATAACTGGGATTCCAATACATAACTTTAGATCTTCAGCTTAATATCAGTGCCTCTCCAAATTTCTCTTATTGAAAACAAAGAAATTTTATGTGCATAGCCTTCTATTTACCTCAGATCCATCCTAGACTCCAGAAATTCCCAACTACTGGCTGATTTTGTATTATCTATTCCTTGTTGGCTTTTCATGTTTAGTTTATGAGCTACACAAATCATAGGAGTTCAACTGCGGTGTGAGAAATAGATTATTGGGAGAGAAAATTTTTACAACTAAAAGAAGATGCAAATCATATGTAAAAATAGTATACTGTAGAAAAATTAATAAACAGAAACTTCAATTAAAGGGGTTGTGGGAATTCCCCAGTGGTTAGGACTCCGTGTCTTCACTGCTGAGGGCCCAGGTTCGATCCCTGATTGGGGAACTAAAATCCCACAAGCTGGCGGTGTGGTCAAAAATTTTAAAAATTTAAAAAATGAAACAGTTGGGAGATGAGAAGAGGGCACTCTCATGCCCTGCAAGATAGCAGAGCCCAGCAGGAAGAAGAAAGATTCCTCTTCTTTCCTGGAAAGGACTCAGCCAATGAAAAGCCATGGATGGACACTCTGTTTACTGTATCTCCTCCAACTTCTTTTCCCCCCTATACAAAAGGTCTTCCCTTGCCATGTAGGGACTTGCATATGGTTCTCCAAGACTGCAGACCCCTAACCCTAATTGCAATTCTCTGCTGATCTCAGACCCATCTTTGCTGGAGAAATATCTGGCAGTCTATTTGCTTTAGATCAATGATACAAAGTACTGAAAAAGATAAATATAGTTTCCATTGGCTATTAAACAGTCTGACAAGGTAAAAGTTTGATTTCAGCAAGTGTGTAAACATTTCCATATATATGTATGTGTATGTGTGTGTGGAGTGTGTACTAGGAGGTTAGAATGGGGCTCTTCCTGATTCAGTTTCAATGAATGCATTGATTTAGCGGATATAGAGATATTTAAGTGAATGTATGATAGATTTAACTTCTTATATGAATCATTTTCAAAGGAATTGTAGGATTATCTGTTTTGTGACTCATGTACTCTTCAGACCCAGCAAGGATGTCAAAGGGAGACAGGAGAGAAAGAAATTGATGAAATTGTTTCCTTTAAGAGAGCCCATTTAGATTAGGGCCTTTCTGAAGAACTACCTTCTAGTGCTGGTCTAGTGAGTTGGGCTTCAACGGGATCACTCAGTTATGAAATTTGTTTCATGCAGTTGGCACACAAAAAAGACTGGCACACAAAAAAGACTGTTCATCTCTGAGAAAGCTAAAGTCAAATTCACACAGTAATAAGCTAAAACTGACATCTGTTGAGGAAATCTTAGAGGGTAAAAGAGAAGAAAAAGCTTCTGTGTTGAGATAAACCTGATCTTTTTGTGTTTCTCAGAGCAAGAATTTGTCTCCTGTTTCACCAAGGATTACAGAGATTCAAAATGGCATCATCTGGGGACCTGTCCAATTAGGCCACATGAGGGGTAAAAAATACCTTAGCACAAGAAGACTGAGGGTATCCAATGGCTGGGGACCAAGTTGGGCAAGTATCCCTTTAGAATACTGATGAATCCCCCAGGGATAAGGAATTTCAGAAGAGAGAGGCCCCCTGAAATCACTGAAATGGCCCCACGACTGCCCATGACAGAGTCAGCCTGAATATTAGGATGAGAGAGGCTGTAGCCCGCTTAGGACTTAGGTCCAGGCCAGTCCCTTTACCTCTTCTCCAGTCTACCTCTGTTTGATCTCAGAAAAACCTAAAACAGCAGCAAGGAAGGAGTTTGGAAGAAGGAAAATATCAAGGTGGAGAGACCAGAACAGCCAATCTCAACATTTCCCTTTCTTTACACAGGTACCTAGCTAGCAAGCCTGGGATGGGAAACAGGGTAAAAAGTTTGGCATTCAATCACACTTACTGTTTTGAGTAATATCTGGGGCTTGGTTTTCTAATTATAGAATTGAAACTGTGTTTCTAGTTTTATGGGCGAAATTATATTCCTTTAAAATTCATGTGTTGAAGTCCTAAACCCCAGTGCCTCAAAATGTTACTGTATTTAGAGATAAGTTATTTAAAGAGTTGGTTAAGTTAAAATTAGTTCTTTATTGTGGGCCTTAATCCAATATGACTGATATTCTTATAAGAAGAGGAAATCTGGACATACAGAAACAGACACAAGTCATGGGCATGCACAGATGAAAGGCCATGTGAGGACACAGCAAGAGGTGACCATCTTTAAGCCAAGAGAATGGCCTCAGAAGAAATCAAACCTACTGACACCTCAATCTTGGGTTTACAGCCTCTAGAATGGTGAGAAATACATTTCTGTTGTTTAAGCCAATTAGTCTGTGGTAACTTGTTACAGCAGCTCTAGCGACCTATTTCACTGGTATAATGTGACAACAGGACCTAACTAGGTTTTCATCCTGGAGGAGATGTATGTTGAGGGTGTCTTTCTTCTATAAAACTGAAATTATTTATTAGCTTTTGTCCATATATATTAGCTTTTGTCCATGAAAACTAGAAGAAATTTGAGGCTCTTCTTAAAACTTAATATGCATTTGTGACACTTTGCTTTTTGTATACAGTTACCACACTTTCTGAAACAATGAATATCTTTATAGGGAAAATGAAACAAACAGAATGTATGAAATCAGGCCCATGGTAGAGAATCAGAACATACTGAATCAGAAATATTCATTCAATTTCTTAAACATGAGGTTAATCTCAATATCTTTGTGGTAGGAAAAGACAAATCTGTGCTACACGTCCGAGAGAGTGAACATATGTTAAAGGGCACCAAAAAAAAAAAAAAAAAGAAAGAAAGAAAGAAAGAAAAGAGAGAAAAAAGAGAAAAAGAAACTGGTTTTCAAATAAATTAATGCTTCTAAAAGTACTAAATAGGAAAAGATGGAATTTTGTTAAATGCTTTTATTTTATGGATTTATTTAAAAGTTCATATGGTAGGGAGAGAAATCATAATTTTAAAAATTAATTATGGACTCTAAAGTTCTGAGATAAGGCAGATATTGGTGGATAATAACAACAAAAAGTTGAGGAAAAATGATAAAAATGACACTATATCATGTTCTCTCATTGTATTTACTGTGATTTTTGAACAGATTTCCTACATTTTTTATAATTGCAGAACACTAACAGCTGCCAAAAGAAGACTGTGGAGGCTGTACAGTCCAATATGGCAGCCACTAGCCACCTGTGGCTTTTGAGCATTTGAAATGTAGCTAGTGAGACTGAAGAACTGAATTTTCACTTGTATTTCATTGTAATTAATTTTAATTTACATTTAGAAATAGGCAGCACAAAATATTTCATCCATTAAATGCAACTTTATTGAATAGGTAGACTACATATTAACTGCTGCATTGTGTAGGATACAGTATTGTAGGCAAAGTATTGGAAGCATACACTAATGTAACATTAAAATGTGTTTATCTGAATATTTAATTCAGACAATAAGAATTATATTGAAGCCTAAGTAAATCATAATTGCTAACAAAGTATTTATTATTTTAAGTATAAGTAAATGTTTCTTCTGGTCTATAAAAAAATCAACTCTTCCCAATGAAAACGTAACAATCAGTATGAGTTGTGCTGTGAGTGTAAAATATGCATTTAGATTTCAGAGACTTAATGACATATTTTGCATTCTGTTTTTCAATTATCATTTTTATGTTGATTAAATGTTGAAATGTTAACATTTTGGACATATTAGTTAAAAATAATTAAAATTAACTTCGTCTGTTTTACTTTTTTATGTGGCTACAAGAAAATGTAAAATTATATATATATATATGTATATGTGTGTGTGTGTATGTATACATAACACTGTGGAGCTAAGCTATCATTGTAGCAACTTTTATGAGTTACTGGCATTGGGAACAGTAAATTAAGCCAAAAATTTTAGAACTAGAAAGAAGTGTATTGTTCCATTATCTAATGGCCTCAGGGTCCTGAGATGTTAAGGAATCCATTCAAGTTCACAGAGATGGGTCTGTACCCAGATTTACCAACTTCCAGTCTAGTGCTCTTTCCAGAACAATACTTGTGTGAAGGAAAATATAGCCCTGGGAATCATAGTTTTTATTGTCATTTCTTATTTAAAAATCTGCTTCAGAAAAGAGTTTACTGGCTTTTTTTTTTTTTTTTTTTTTTTTTTTTGCGGTACGTGGGCCTCTCACTGCTGTGGCCTCTCCCGTTGCGGAGCACAGGCTCCGGACGCCCAGGCTCAGCGGCCATGGCTCACGGGCCCAGCCGCTCCGCGGCATGTGGGATCTTCCCAGACCGGGGCACGAACCCGTGTCTCCTGCATCGGCAGGCGGACTCTCAACCACTGCGCCACCAGGGAAGCCCTACTGGCTTTTTGTTATACTGATAAGCTAGAAAAATAAGTATTTGCTTGGAGGTTTGACAGAAGTACATGACTGCAAAGTCTGGAGGCTCATGTTAGTTATAGAAACTCTAAATGGTACTTGTATTTTTTTGTGGGAAGAGAGCATATAACAATGCAAAATGGTTGTTTCCTTGTTAGACCAATAGTATAATGTTTTAATTTGACCTTTTCCAACAAAAATATATGGGGTATTATGAACTCATTGCCTTTCCTAATAAGGGTTATTATACTTCTTTCATCTTAAGCTGTTTTATAGCTACAGATTTCTTCTCGGATTTTCTAATAACAATCAGTAGTACCTGATCTAATAAAAGGATAAATAAGCCTGTAACAGCAGACTATTTTGTCTGTTTCACCCCATACACATATAGTAACAAGGAATATACTCTGCTGATATTTAACATGTTTAATTCATAAGATGTTTGACTGTTAAATATCTGATATATTTTTACTCTGAGTAATTTTCATTATAATATCTACTGTATTGAAATCTGTATTAATGGATTTTTTTAAAATTAACAACCAACCACTTATATTATGTAATGATATAAATGAGCCTCCAACTAATTACCATGAAAGGTTGGGATATTTTTATTTCACATAATATTCCTATTACTCATAATACACTTGAAATTGCCTTCTAAGTCATTTTTAGTCAAACAATAAAGATGATGATGCTTCTCCTGCTACTGCTGCTATTAGTAATAATAGCTAACATTTTATATAATGCTTACTATCTGTCAGGTACTATTCAAAGTGCTTTACATATGTTAACTAATTTATTAACTGACATTGTTTTATGAACATGTCACTTATAGTCAAGGACAGTCTATTTTCACAAATTCATTTATTTTATTCACTGAATTTGATTCTCAATGAATTTTAGCCTTTTCTAAAAGTAAAAAAATCCATTCTGTGAATTTGCAAATTTGAGTATAACTAAGACTGGAGTTCATAGCGGAATAAGCACAGGCCTTAGAAGCAGAAAGCTCTAAGGGTTGAGACCTGGTTCTGCTAATTCCTAGTATGACATTGGGTTTAACACTATTTTGACAGGGCTGCAGCTAGCTCAAATAGGATGTCGGAATGAATCAGACAAATAAGCCCCTTTCCCTGGGTGATGCAGCATTAGGCAAAGGGCTTAGCCAGAGGTGCACAGCTCCCACTGCCACCTTGCCTGGGTGTCCTTGTGCAAGGCATGTCTGCAAACTTGTCCTAGAGTCTTTGTTTCTTGTTTGATAAAACAGAGATAATGCAATAGATAGATATTGTGAGGATTACATAAAATAATGCATATGCAAATATTTTGTAATTTGTGACACATACATCTGGATGTACAACAGTCAATCATTCTTTCAGCATATACTGGGCATCTATAATATGGTAAACTCTGGGATGCAGAGATAAAAAGATACAGTCACTGTTTTTTGAGAGGTGCAAATTATAAAACCATAAAACAATTCAGAATCTGCTTTCCAGCTTTTATACAGTAGGTAGAATATTTATATCGTCCATGCATTTTAATTTACACAGAGGTGTGCTATTCTTTTAATTGAACAATACATTTTAAAAGGCATCCAATAGTAATAGAGAGTAATAATTTTTGCTACTTGCTGGTCACTTTGAATTTGTCATAAACCAGAAGGTCTGGGGTGATACTGAGAATACTGAGTAACAGCTGGTAGGGACTAGAAACTGAATTGTGAATGTTGAACACAGAAGTATCCAGAAGGTGCCCAGCTATGCCAGCAATTAGCCATTTGCTGTATTATAGGACAATCGAGGGGGTCCTGAAGGAGATACGGCAGTTCAGGAGTCAGGAAGGCAGTGCAGGTACTCTGGGCCTAGTGGGAGTGGCTATTTACCAATCAATACTATTTCAATATTTTAATTATCTGTAGAGCCATAGTGGACTAACACAGTTTTATATCACATAGTTATCACGTGTCCATTCTAACGGAAAACTACTCTGCATCCTTGAGACACAAGTCTGAAAGCTTTCCTGGACCATGCATTCTCCTTCACTCCCCACATGCACTCACATTTTCTTAATTATAATACTTCAGAAATTATTTTTCTCTTAGTGGAATATTTACTCATCATTTACATACTAGACAAAAAACTCTCTTAATTCAGGGATTGTGTAATATCAGAGCCTAGTGCAGTGTCTGGTACAGAGTAAGTGCTCAGTAATATTTTTGTTGAACAAAATCGGATGGATAGGTAAATAAACAAATAAATAAATGTGCTATAATACATGTCTAATGGGAGCTTTAATTTAAAAAATCATTTTAGTTTAATTAAACAACATTAGCAATTGGCCTGCCTTATTTATAACAAGTTAATTAAATAACTGAAGAAAAGAACAGGCTAAGTAATGGTAAATTTATTGACAGATAAAGTCAATCCTTTCTATCATAACTTATAGGATCATTTCCCAAAATGTGTCCCGAGGAGTCATAGTTCCAAAATATGCTAAAAGGGCTTATCTGCTTAAATAAAATAATTCAGTTTAAATTTGTTTAACCCAGTGCTTCCAAAGCATTTTGGGCCACAAAATTGGCTGATCTGCTTTGTCATACAGCAGAAACTAACAAACCATTGTAAAGCAATTATACTCTAATAAAGATGTTAAAAAAAAAAAAATTGACCTCTGCATAACTATTACCATACAACTCTAAACTTCAGGAAAATCCTAGGTTAATAATATCTTTGTCATTTAAACAAACTTTTCCTAAATTGCCTTTAGCTATTTCTGGGTATCTTTGAATTTGAATTTAAGAGTCTAGGGATTTTAATTTCATGATGTCATTTTCAAATGGCATGGTAAAACTGCCTATGAAATAAATGTAATAATTAAAGTCTATAGGCTTATTGTCTCAAACTCCATTTTCATACCAATATGGAGGAATCAATCACATACAGTGTTTTTGACTACTTGTACCTGCTGTGCTTGATTGAAGCCCTTTGGAAGTCATTTTGAGCAATTATTGAATCATTACTAAAAATAAAATTACTTGATCAATATATTTGTCATCTCAACAGAATTATAAGACAGTGAATTTTGTTTATTAAACACTAATTCATCAATTATTTTTTGTTATGTGCTATTCTTTAGGTGATGTAACAAAACTGCCCTCACTAGAGATAGTAAATGTGAACATTTAAGACTCCTTATTGTGAGTAAAACCCTATCATATATATTCATATACAAATGAATGCTAAATGGAATAGTATTGAATCACCATGAGGTACCACCATAAAAGAATGGCAAAAAAAGAAAAAACTAATAAAACAATGGCAATTTTTTGTAATACTTCATGTTAATTTTTTGTATACTTGAAAATATAAGAAATTCATACAAGTAGAGACTAAAAAAGTATTATTCATTAATTCATTACATTATAGTAATTTAAAGTATTGGATAGAAATCACATTAACTGAAAGGAAAGTGCTAACCCAAAGTTAGTTGGGATAATGAAGACAGTAAATATTGTAGACAATGTATTTAAAAAAATAACTGCAGCTGTAAATGTTCAATAATGTTGAACATTATTAAATCAATACAGAATAGATTTTAGGCTTATGTAGGAAACATAATATGTATATTTCCTTGAGGATATCAGTTTCTCACTTAATAAAAGGTAGGATGTTTTGAACATCTTAAACATTTGTTTTTCTTGTTACTATTAATCTTGATTCTGTGGACTTCCCTTATTCTTTGATTACCTTGGATTCCTCTAATTTGGGAGAGTTCTTGTACAACCTTGACTGAAAATTACATTTTTTAAAGTCCAACCCAGATATTAATCTTGAGAGTCATGCTATATTGAGAGAGATTATGGAATATAAATTTCAAACAGTTCCTTTTTCAGATCAAAAGGCAAGCCTGGAAGACTAAGTTAATAGAGCTTTACAAAAAGTCATGATTAGTGAAAACTCAGGACATGACAAGAGAAAAGTTCTCCCACCATCTGATAGTAACGAGAAGTCTAAGCTGCACCTTCATATAAAAACTCTCATGGAGGTTTTAGGTTAGTGAGGGACAGTACAAACTTTTATATAGATTTGTTAAACCCCATTTGCTAAAGGAATTAATTCTGAAGTCTTACAGCATTGATTTATGGAAAAATGTAAGCACCTTAAATACATACCCACATTCAGTAGAGCATCAAGAATAATATATGTCCAAGATGGTAGTTTTGCATTTTGTTGAAGGATGGGTTTTGGGTGGCAGGCACATATGAGTGAGTTAACAGAGAGCCAGGAACCTGTCATGGGGCTATGATGGTAAGAGAAAAATAAAATTTATTGTAGAATATGTGGTTTAAAGAGTTCTAGCTAAAGAGTGAATGGAAGACCCAGCAAAAAGTATCATGGAGTCGAGTCAGAAAGGTGCACCACTGACGATGCTAAAACTGCAAACTATAAGTTGCCTTGTGGACACCAGCAGTGATGTCTACAGGATTCTCAGGTACCAAGAAATGGTGTCTCCACTGAAACCAGCTAATTTTCATGAATGAGAACAACGGTTTACATATAACTAGTAGGTTTCACCCCATTACTATTAGGCCTCATAGAATATCACTTATAACTAGAAGCTTTCTTTAAAAAGGGAGGAGGTGACCTAAGCCCTGAAAGTTTGAACGTTTGCCCCAAGGAAGCTAAGTTAACACAAAAGAGACTTTTATCCCAGAAGAGACTGTCAAATTTTAAGTTTATTCCATCACCAGTAGGCATGTGTGATCCAAATTAAAATAATAAACAAAAATATTTTTTTTCAGTTTTATATTCATCAAGTACTACATTTTAAACCTACTAGATGTTTTAAATGATCTATATTAAAACTGGATATTTGATCAATTATCTCCTGTTAATAGTAGTTGCTGTATTTGAAGAAAGTAATCTAAATCACATTTATTTTACTAAGATATTTCTTGATTTTCACAAATTCCATGAGATTTTAAAATAAGGTTAATATAATTTGCCTTTCACTTTTTAAGATATAGCAATAATGGGTTTATATATATTAATTAAACACATTAAGAAAGAACACTTAGCAAATGTAAGCATTATAGACCTTTTTTTAAGTAACAATCTATAATATTTTCCTTTTTGACTATAAGTCAGAGTCCCTCAAGTATCAAGGTTATGGAGACTGATTCAATTCCTCAGAAAATAATGAAATTTTTATAACAGAATCTCAATCCACTATTTAATATGTTGATTTATGTGACTATTTCTTTACATACTTCAAATTTCATTTGAAATGAAATGATAACTACCCAGTTACTGTTAAACATATCCACAATTTACGAACAAAATTTTGGGCTGGGAGATATATAAGACTGGAAAATAAATTTTAAGGATTGGAATGAAAATATAAATATAGTTAGCTATGGAAGAATTTAATTCTAACATCATTATCAACTAATATGATAAAAGGCCTTAAATTTTATATTGGCACAACTATGAAATATACATTTACATCACACAAGAAAATGCTATCAAAGAGTTTTTTTTTTTTTTCCTGGTAGCTACCCTATTTATTTATTTATTCATTTTTTTAACATCTTTATTGGAGTATAATTGCTTTACAATGGTGTGTTAGTTTCTACTGTATAACAAAGTGAACCGGCTATACATATAGATATATCCTCATATCTCCTCCCTCTTGTGTCTCCCTCCTACCCTCCCTATCCCACCCCTCTAGGTGGTCACAAAGCACCGAGCTGATCTCCCTGTGCTATGTGGCTGCTTCCCACTAGCTATCTATTTTACATTTGGTAGTGTATATATGTCCATGCTACTCTCTCACTTCGTCCCAGCTTACCCTTCCCCCACTCCATGTCCTCAAGTCTATTCTCTACATCTGCATCTTTATTCCTGCCCTGCCCCTAGGTTCATCAGAACCATATTTTTTTAGATTCCATATATATGTGTTAGCATATGGTATTTGTTTTTCTTTCTGACTTACTTCACTCTGTATGACAGAGTCTATCACTTCACACCGGTCAGAATGGCCATCATCAAAAAATCTGCAAACAATAAATGCTGGAGAGGGTGTGGAGAAAAGGGAACCCTCATGCACAGTTGGTGGGAATGTAAATTGATACAGCCACTATGGAGAATAGTATGGAGGTTCCTTAAAAAACTAAAAATATCAGGGAGTTTTTAATGGTTGCTTTAGATAGACCAATCGTTACTCTTAGACCATTTTGATTACTAAATATCTTCTTTTAATTATCTCTATCGGTTGTGTAGACA
Source organism: Globicephala melas (assembly GCF_963455315.2). NCBI lineage: Eukaryota > Metazoa > Chordata > Mammalia > Artiodactyla > Delphinidae > Globicephala > Globicephala melas. The sequence continues at coordinate 55,447,253 of NC_083330.1, forward strand.
TTATACTAGTTAAGTTGATGAATCTCATAGACCAGATAGATTTATAAAGACAAAAGTAAAAGAAGTTATTTTTTTTTAATCCCACAAAAATGTTTAAGTATTTCAAGATAAAGTAATTATTTAGCATTAAAGGAGACTTAAAGATAAAAAGGTTATATTGTTATTAAAATCAAAAGGAAATAAAGTACAAGATTAGGAATTATTTTCAAACACTACAGGCCAATAGAACTCAACCTCCTATCCTCTTAAAACTCAGTAAATGAAAATAACTAGCTTACTTTATAAGCTTAAAATACTGCAGTTTGTCCATGTATGAAAAGGGGATTATTTTGAGATAAGGATTCAAATTTGCTTATGAATTTTCCCCCAAAATGTACTCAATTAAAATTTAAATAATAGGGACTTCCCTGGTGGTGCAGTGGTCAAGAATAATCCTGCCAATGCAGGGGACACGGGTTCGATCCCTGGTCCGGGAAGATCCCACATACCTCAGAGCAACTAGGCCCGTGCGCCACAAATACTGAGCCTGTGCTCTAGAGTCCGTGTCCCACAGCTACTGAGCCCACGTGCCTAGAGCCTGTGCTCTGCAACAAGAGAAGCCACTGCAATGAGAAGACTGCACGCCACAATGAAGAGTAGCCCCCGTTCGCTGCAACTAGAGAAAGCCCGTGCACAGCAACGAAGACCCAACGCAGCCATAATTAATTAATTAATTAATTAAAAAAATAATAATACCTTCTATTATATATATGCATATATTCACTGAATATTTCTTAAACTGTGCTGACAAAGCTGTGTCCACTGTCTTTATCAGAAATAGCCCATTGGGCCATGTGCTACATTCCCATGAAAGTAAACTATACCTAAACTGTCCAAACCAAAAAGTTTGATCTTCTCTTATTATATCACACTCCCACCTACAACTGTGAAATCATAAACATGACTCACATTGATAGTTATAAAATTACAGGAGAGATTTCATGATTAGATAGTGAAATATGATTCCCTCCCTTTTTTTAAACAATGTAAATATGAGGTACAATAAGAAACAAAATGGTGTCTAAACAAAATTAGAAAAAACTGTAATTAAACAGATTGCTTTGATGCTGTGCTCTATTTTTAAACTTGGATTTTATTTGTGATTTTTAAAATTCTGCTATACAGAGGAAACTGTTTCTCAGTTACAGTTCTAACAAAAATCCTATTTTAAATTTCGGTTCTAAGGATAAGTGCTTTTTTCCTGGAGAAATATGGACACCCTCATTTGTGACAGTGAGAAATACAAAACCTAACATTTTCCTTTTTTTTTTTTTTTTTTTTGTGGTATGCGGGCCTCTCACTGTTGTGGCCTCTCCCGTTGCAGAGCACAGGCTCCGGACGCGCAGGCTCAGCGGCCATGGCTCACGGGCCCAGCCGCCCCGCGGCATGTGGGATCTTCCCGGACCGGGGCACGAACCCGTGTCCCCTGCGTCGGCATGCGGACTCTCAACCACTGCACCACCAGGGAAGCCCACATTTTCCTTTTAATTGTGATTCCTGGATTTAAATGTTATGTTTGGTCACAATTTTTTAACTATTTGTACCTCATTGTTAGACAGTGTGTTTCTCACTCATTGCATATGGTTGATTGTCTCTTTCATAAAACAGCATCTTTACTGACTGCATGTCTGAATTTTACTATAAGAAATCTTAATGCCTTTTGATTTGCACAACAATAACATGTCTAGCCACTGTGACTATTTTTACTCTTTGGGAAACCAAGGCTCAAGACAACTTAGACAGCAGTTAGTAACTTCGCAGTTCAACGCTCATCTTCTGACCCCCAAATCCTATTCTTTCCCACTATATTACGTTGCATCCCTGATAATCTTATTTATTTTTGTTCAGTAACAGTGCACACACGTTTATGTCAAAACATTTCCAACTGTAAAAAACAGAGTAACTAGTCTGAAGTTATTTCCCACTTAAATTATGTGCGTCTAAAATGTCAAGCAAGGGCCTCTGTGTAACTGGGGTTTATGACAGTGAATTTTCAATACGATTTGAAAGTTTTGTCCATTAAATGTTTTTCTTACCAAAAAGAGGCACAGCTGATCCCAAAATGATAATCTCTTTTAGACCCTATATGAAATATTTTTCTACATAAATTGAAAATACACTGTATTACTATTGACATACCTTTGTTAAATTGCAACTGTCTCTAAAATGTTAACCTGCATAAGAATCATATCAACAAAATTATGAAAGATAAGAGAAAAATCAAAATGTGATAAAATCTATAAGGATTTAGAAAGCTTAATCTATAATATAGGAAAATTCATATACTTAGATATTTGGAATCAATTAAATGCTGTAATTCCTAAACTTACATGTCAAAAACAATTTTATAAATAACTACAGCTGTAGTATCTTTGCACATTAAAAATGTATGATATGCTGAATAACTTAAAATGAAAAATGTAATAATTTTCACACTTGAATAACTGATCTTTATGGATAAAAATAATACTTTTTAATAAACATGATCTAAAGGTAAAATTTTCTCTATTGGACAGTTGTCATCTGAAAATCTCCTTCCAATTTAGAAATTAAGAAAACTTGATCAATTATTCATGTAAATGGAAAATAATAGATTTTAGGTTTATAATAAAGATCAAGTGACAATAATATAGGGATTTCAATAAATAGGGAACTTCCAAATACCACAATTAATGAAAAGTTATACTATTTATGTGTGAAGTAGCACTATTCAAGTTCTCATTAGAAGAGACTTAATGGAACTTGAATGTAGGAATCTTATTTAAAATCAAAGACTAATATAGTAAAATGACATTGAAGTGATTTTCTTTGGGGGAGAATTGAAAAATTTTAAAGCATAGAAGAGATAAGAATAGAGTTTTAAAAGAAGAGATTTCCAGTATAAATAAACTTGGTGGGGGCAGGAGCTGCTTTATTTATTTTAGATACATGTGAATATTTTCAATGTGGGATCTGGGGGAGGGAAAACATATTCTGTATCAAAGTCATTTCATTTAAATCATGATTTTTCTCAGTACTTTTGAGTCAGAACATACTATATTTGTTAATGTGTTATCCTCAACCTCTACTTAACCTGATTTAAGTTATTATATCTAAAAAAATAAGCCAGCCTATAACACAACTGAAAGGAGGTCCTACGGAGGAAAGCATGTTGCTGTGTCTATGTGCCTACTCCATCAATTAAGGATCAATTAAGGGACAAGCCATAAAAAATAGCTAATGGTATTTAGGAATCCTTAGGAGTTTTCAGTTAATTTTCACGGTATTTTATAAAGAATACAGATTAAACAGAAATGCTATGGGGAAAGTCATCAATCTTTGGAAACTCAGAACATTAAAAATGAACTCAAAAGACTAGATAAATCAATAATAATTACTGAGTACTCAATAAGTATTTGAGTTATTAGGAAGCTGTGCTACATGGAGACTTGGCTGTGACTTTTGAATAGTATATTCTACAAAATTTTCTATCTTGAATTAGTTATAATTTAGACACCACTGAAATTATATGGTAGCATAGAACAATCTAAAAAGCAGGATTATCATCAGTTCATGCCAGGGCATGTATTCAGCATGTCAGAATTATGAATTTTATAGCTATTTAAGTTAGCCTAGTAGAGTTTTTGTTAATCAAATTTCTTTGCTTATAGTTTCAAGAACTGCTTTTCCAACTGAGCTTATGTTTAGGTAAAATATTATTTGGAGATAATGCAATTAGAGAAATCAAGCCTGAATCTGGCAAGTTTCGAAAGGATACAGTGCAAAGGTGTGTTTTTATATTAAAACTTTTCCTTGATTTTATTATAAAATTATAGCTTACACTTTCTCAGGCCACTTTATTCCCTCTACAGTGTGAAGATACAGATTACACCAAAAATTATCCTCTTTTGAGCTCCTTTTCCTGCTGAAAATAGAAATAATTCATACCCCATAAAACACTTCCTTTCTATTTTACTACAGTAAATTCATTGATATGTTATTCTTCAGTGCTAAAACCAGACAGGCAATGCAGGAAAATCAAACTGCATCTTGAAAATACTATAAAAGTCAATTTAAGATTAGTGAGTAGAATACTGAAAATGATAACTAAGCACACAAATCTACTAGCAGCTTTGTACTACTGTCTTATAATGCAAAACAACCTATATCTAAAGATACCAGTTTCAAAAAACCATACTGCATAAAACAAACAAAATACCATTTTATTTTTTTAAGATAAGAGACCTATGTTTGTTTTTTTCTCTCCAGGCTGTACATTTAAATATAAAATAAGTGCTACTTTATTTCTATTCAGATAAAGAGTAGAAGACATCTTACTGAAAGATTCCATGAATCAAACAGAAAGGATCACCACATGAGTCAAAGATGATAGTCTTTTGAATTTCTGCCATGCCATCTGCCTTAATTCATTGAAGAGGGAATCAGAGCCATAAAATTATGTGAGTGGAAAACTCCACAAGGAAAGGGGTGAACCCAGAGATAAAGAGGCTCTACAACAGCTAATTATTTTCAATAAAAATTCCTATTTTTGAACTACACAAAAATTTTAGAAATTTAAATGGAAACTCAGTAAAATATAATTGCAAATTTAAAAGTGACACTGGTTGAAACTGGTAAGATTCGAGTTACTATGCCCAGTTATTTTTAATAAAATAAAGGAAAATAAATTTCTTTATAAACATTTTACTTTTAAAATATAATGTTTTATGATGATAACAGATATGATAGACAATATATTCTATCATGAGAGATGTTAATACAATGCACAGCTTTAAAAGCAAATTTGCATTCATTTTTCCATTCGAATTAACTACTTTACAAATAGAAATTATAGGTTTTTCTACAGTGGACTTTGTCTAAAATCTTCACTTTTAAGTTACAATCTTAGGAATTTTTATTACAGTGATACCCAATACAATATTACAAATACAATCACAATAATCTGTTGCTATTACTGTGAGAAACATATCGATAGGGCATCTGTAGAAAGGTTACTGGTCTCCAAAGTATAAATTGTTGAAATTTGTATTCCAGAAAACAATATGTAGTCTAATACTATTTTAGGTATTAACTATAAGCTGCCTAAAGTCATCATATTCAATTTACAAAGTGCTTCAGCTGAAGATTATTAAAAAGGAAAGCACTAAAAAAAAACATAAATGGAAATATTTAACTGTGGCAATATTCACTATTCTCTGAACAGTAGCTAATATACTGCTAAGAATGAAATGAATTATTAACACAAGTAGTCTGAGAATAAGTGCACCAAACCCACATAATATTACTAAACATTGTAGAACCTACATTTTTATTAATACTCCATCTTCATAATAATCAAATTCTAAACAAAGAGTTTTTTCAAGTTAATATATCAAATACTATATCTCACTTATTCAAAACTTATACCTGTAAATAATAATACTAACGAAGTTAATGAAAGTAACATTTGCAAAAACACTGTATATGGAAATGGATTTCAACTGATGAAGAGCCTATTTACAACTGCAGTTTTCTGCAGTGTTTTGTGGTACATATTTAGGTAGTATGTTCAACTACTGAAGCACTTTATTAAAGGTAAATATTACACCTATTACACATTACCTTTTAGAGGTTAACAATATTCTTTATTCTGGACAGTGTACTACAAAACTCAACTAACTTTTATACTGTAATTTAGTTATGATCACAATATTGCCTCAGCAAGAAAATGACCATTTTTGCTTATTCAAATTACCATGGGGTAATGCCAAAGATATTTTGCCTCTATGATAAAATGCAGTTGTGTATACCAAAATCATTTTACACATCAAAAGAGGCAGAGGTATTCATTAAATATACCTTGATATGGAGCACTAAATCCACGGTATCGGTGATTGCTGTCTGTAACAAAATGCAGTCTGAGCCAGTTTTTGTTGCTGATAATTGGTGGTGGTATATTCATTCCAGATAACCTGAATTACAGAAGACAACAAAAAAAATTTAAAAAGCTTTTAAGTAGTAAACATTTTCACTGAATTGGGACCCCCCAAGATGTCTACTTGTATACAATATTCGTGACTTTTTGCCTTGCTAACTTTTTAAGCACAAGTGAAATAGTTATTTTATGCATAGAGAAGTCAATCATAGAATAGTGTAATTCCAAAATAAGCTATTCCAATCAGCTTGCATATATTAGTAAAATCAACTGTAAACTGCATATAATTTTGATTCTCCAAAAATAGACAATAATAACCATAATGGCTGCTGAGCTGACAGTGCTGGTCACAGCATAACACATGTATGTATCAATACAGTATAGTTACAAAACAGAAAGACTTTAAAGCAATTGATATACTTTTTCTATTTAACATATTTTCAGCATTTCACATTCAATGGAAGATTTCACAGTTTCAATTCATAGAACAAGCACTATTTTAATGTAATTGCACAATATTGTACATTTAATGATTAGCTCTCATTATAATGCATACTTCTATAAGGCTCTGGAGGTCTGCTCCAACTGATAGATAGAAAACAGACTGTACTTTGGATATATAGTCACCACATATCTAGTCACAAAGGTAGCACTACATAATCTCCTTAAAGCAAAAATTTTAAACTATGCCCCAGATACTGGTCACAATTAGTAGATGAAATAACTCTCTTGCTCTCTAATCTTTTGAAGATTTCCAGCAAAGTAGTTTTGCTGATTTAATTCAACAAAGGAATACCACCCCTACATACCTAACAATTTCAATACTAGGTGTGTGTTATAAAGCCAAGGTAAAATACTCTCAAAAGACTATTACATCATGAAAGACAATTTTAGAATAAGGTTTCCTAATAACCAGTATATGACATATCTTTCCCGTTCTTCAAAGCTTACACTTTTCTTCATAGGAAGGCAAACTAGACAGCTGGTGTGTGTGTGTGTGTGTGTGTGTGTGTGTGTGTGTGTGTGTGTGTGTGTGTTGGAGGAGGTGATTTCTTCTCTCAGTGCTTGGCAGTCATTCATTCTAGGGGACAGGTAGGGGAGATTGGAATATCCATCCTTGCACATGTAATCAGCAGGTGTAGACACAGTGATGCAAAAACCCTTTATCTTACATTCTCCTCCTTTATTTCCTAAAACTCACTTTTCCTAGGATATTTGGGAGCTAGCCATCACTTTTAGTAGATGACCACCTGCCATAGCATAAAAATATGAATTCACATTTATTTTATCATTGTGCCCATGAATGAATAGAATGGGCTTGGCAACATTACTGTGTAATCCAATTTTTTTGGATTCTAACATGAACAAGTTGGGTTCTATCCCGTATAGTTCTCATTTCTCCACCAGCTTTGGAATGAATTTTCTTTAATTTTTCCCCATCAATGCCTTATTTCCTCTCTTCATAGGGGTGACTGTTTACTAGTCAAGCCGGCTGTTTTTTTCATATCTGAATTGAGTAAAGACAGACATATAACATACCTGTATAATTTTAAAACTCATGTTTTAAAAATTTACTTCATTACTTTCAGAAAATGCAGTTATCCAGGTTATCTTTACTTTTGTTTGCTTGTTGGTTGGTTTGGTTCAGACAGCAATTCAATGAAAAAAAAAACAAAACTTGGATTTGGTACAATTATATTTGCAGTACAGTAGCATGTTTTATGCCAGATTTTGATTTACAATTTGATTCTCTTCAATTCCCCGATTCAAGGAGCATAAACATCCATTAGGAAAAGTTTAAATTATTTCTGACAGGCTGCACACATTTCTAAATGTAATGAGAGTATAATACATGAATGGTTGTGAAAGACTAAAGAACAGAGTTTGGAGAACGGTCCTTAAAAAATCCAACAGATGAGAAGCAACACAACAAGGACATCACGAAAAGTGTGAGAGGAAAGAAGATGAAACAGACAATGCAAAAGGATAAACTTTCCATCTTTCTCAGGAACATCAAAGATAATTTGAGTAAGAGAGTGTCGTAAAAGCAAGTAATAGCTACTATGGAACTATAGTTTTTAACCTGAATTCACCTTCAGGAATTGAGAAAGATAGAACTGAAGATGTTACAGAAGCAGCAGCTAGGAAACACAATGTACATTAGGTGGAGCAAAAATGGCAATTTAACAGAGGTGGAACTAAGAGGATATTCCTGACAGCCTCAGTGCTTATTCTCATGAAGCATAACTGTAGATAAGTCAAGACAGTGAACTAGAAATAGAAAGCAAGTGCACCAAAGACTCATTTGCCACCAGAGAATGAAAATAGCTTCACTGGTTATAAGGGAATCACACGGACCTTCCTGACTGTGGTAACTTAATATTGCTCACTATTTAAACATGATTTACACAGTATGACTTTGTGGCTTATGGAGCAATCTAGTAAATGAAGTTACATATATCTGCAACACATTTCACATGTTATCAGGAGGTATGAGAAATGGAGGACTAAGATGTGCCAACTAGAAAGATTCCATTAAACTAATTAATTGAGATAATTAATTTCTTAAATACTAAAGGAGATATTTTGTAAATATAAATCACTGTTAATCCTATATGACATTACTATGGTCATTTGAAGGTAGGCAATATGGATTAATTCTAGTATAAAGCCAGTGAGAATCACCCCTTAGTACTGAAAAGATTAAGTATACGCAACAATTATTAATTGAGCACTTACTATATGACAAACACTGATGCTAAGGGTTGGAAATATAATTGTAAACAACACATACAAGATCTGTGGTCTTATAAATAAAGAAGGTAACATAAACAAATGAGCGAGATAATTTCAGAAGGCGGCAAATGATGTACCAAAAAAAAAAAAGAGTAACCTGATAAAGAATGTCTAGAAATGAGGTTTCAATTGGTCTATTACCTTCTCTATTTTACACTCGAAATAGCCATACTCATGATTATATGTCACAAATTACTATACTGGATTTTAGGAGAATTAAATCAATGAAAATAATCATAATGATAAATGTCATAAATCTGTATCCTACAACAGTTATTTGTACCCAAAAAGAGTTTAAGACATGGCTTTTGTGTAATTAATAAATTTGAATGAACACTGTAAATTAACAATGATATAAAATTTCACTGCATATTCAATATAGAATACTGAAAATAATACAGTGTAACTGGCCATAATTAATCTTTGCTAAATTTATTTTTATTTACATCATTTTCCACAGAAATAGTAACTAAATAATAAATTGATATTTAAAAATAATGCAACATTGGGCTTCCCTGGTGGCGCAGTGGTTGAGAGTCCGCCTGCCGATGCAGGGGACAAGGGTTCGTGCCCCGGTCTGGGAAGATCCCACATGTCGCGGAGCGGCTGGGCCCGTGAGCCATGGCCGCTGAGCCTGCGCGTCCGGAGCCTGTGCTCCGCAACGGGAGAGGCCACAGCAGTGAGAGGCCCGCGTACCACAAAAAAAAAAAAAAAAAAAATGCAACGTTTTCTTTTACAGATAGTACATTGGAGAATATGATCATAACCCTTACAAGATTTTTTTAAAAAATCAAGTGTAAGAATCCTGAGAGAACCAGAGGTCTTTACCATTTTTTTCAAAAGTCCCTAGAACTACTATGAACTTACACCTTTGGTTTATAACTCTCTTGACAGGTACTCATTGCTGTCATCTGTTGACTTTGGTTCTCAACTTTCTCAAAATTAGCATTTGCAACAACAGGTGTCATCTTTGGTGGCTCTAACATCTATTTTTCAATCTGTTCAGTTCCCTAAGATCAGTCAAATCTAATGATCTGTTTTACCTCATCTTTAGTACCTATAGACAGTCAAACCTAAACCCATGACTTTTCAAATAATCACCTGCCTGACTCCTGTCATAGAGTATTCTGCCTATGCTTTCCTCTTAAGAGTTTTATAGTGCCTGGCCTTACATTTAGGTCTTTAAACCATTTTGAGTTTACTTTTGTGTATGGTGTTAGGGAGTGTTCTAATTTCATTCTTTTACATGTAGCTGTCCAGTTTTCCCAGCACCACTTTTTGAAGAAGCTCTCTATTCTCCATTGTACATTATTTCCTCCTTTATCAAATCTGAGATGACCATATGTGCATGGGTTTATCTATGGGTTTTCTATCCTGTTCCATTGATCTATATTTCTGTTTTTGTGGCAGTACCATATTGTCTTGACTACTATAGATTTGTAGTATAGTTTGAAGTCTGGGAGCCTGATTCCTCCAGCTCCGTTTTGCTTTCTCAAGATTCCTTTGGCTATTCGGGGTGTTTTGTGTTACCATACAAATTGTGAAATTTTTTGTTCTAGTTCTGTGAAAAATGCCATTGGTAGCTTGATAGGGATTGCATTGAATCTATAGATTCCTTTGGGTAGTATAGTCATTTTCACAATGTTGATTCTTCTAATCCAAGAACATGGTATATCTCTCCATCTGTTTGTATAATCTTTAATTTCTTTTATCAGTGTCTTATAGTTTTCTGCATATAGGTCTTTTGTATGCTTAGGTAAGTTTATTTCTAGGTATTTTATTCTTTTTGCTGCAATGGTAAATGGGAATGTTTCCTTAATTTCTCTTTCAGATTTTTCATCATTAGTGTATAGGAATGCAAGAGATTTCTGTGCATTAATTCTGTATCCTGCTACTTTACCAAATTCATTGATTAGCTCTAGTAGTTTTCTGGTAGCATCTTTAGGATTCTCTACATGTAATATCATGTCATCTGCAAATAGTGACAGCTTTACTTCTTTACTGATTTGGATTCCTTTTATTTCTTTTTCTTTTTTGATTGCTGTGGCTACAACTTCCAAAACTATGTTGAAAAATAGTGGTGAGAGTGGGCAACCTTGTCTTGTTCCTGATCTTAGTGGAAATGGTTTCATTTTTTCACCATTGAGAATGATGTTGGCTGTGGGTCTGTCATATATGGCCTTTATTATGTTGACGTAAGTTCCCTCTATGCCTACTTTCTGCAGGGTTTTTATCATAAACAGGCGTTGAATTTTGTCAAAAGCTTTTTCTGCATCTATTGAGATTATCATATGTTTTTTATTGTTCAGTTTGTTAATATGGTGTATCACATTGACTGATTTGCATATATTGAGGAATCTTTGCATTCCTGGGATAAAACCCACTTGATCATGGTATCTGATCCTTTTAATGTGCTGTTGGATTCTGTTTGCTATCATTTTGTTGAGGATTTTTGCATCTATGTTCATCAGTGATAAGGCCTGTAGTTTTCTGTTTTTGTGACATCTTTGATCTTGGTATCAGGGTACTTGGTGGCCTCACAGAATGAGTTTGGGAGTGTTCCTCCCTCTGCTATATTTTGGAAGAGTTTGAGAAGGACAGGTGTTAGCTATTCTCTAAATGTTTGATAGAATTTGCCTGTGAAGCCATCTGGTCCTAGACTTCTGTTTGTTGGGAGTTTTTTAATAACAGTTTCAATTTCAGTACTTGTGATTAGTCTGTTCATACTTTCCATTTCTTCCTGGTTCAGTCTTGGAAGGTTGTGTTTTTCTAAGAACTTGTCCATTTCTTCCAGGTTGTCCATTTTATTGGCATATAGTTTCTTGTAGTAATCTCTCATGATCCTTTGTATTTCTTCGGTGTCAGTTGTTACCTCTCCTTTTTCATTTCTAATTCTGTTGAAATAGGTTTCAGATAGATTCATTATAACCACATTATCTTTGACATTTTAGGGATGTGTGTTTATGCATTTGTATGCATAAACTACTATTCACGTATATTAAGTAGTTAGGGTTGACAGGTTGGATATTATTAAATTAAAACTTCTGCTCGTTGAGTGGAGCTGGGTGTTAGCATTGAGATGGAGGTCGCTGAGAGGGCTTTCGCCATTTGATATTATGAGGAGCAGGGAGCTCTCTGGTGGAACAATATCCTGCACTCTGCTCTCCCACCTCAGAGGCTCAGGCCTGACACCCGGCCAGAGCACCAAGACCCTGTCAGCCACACGGTGTATAGTACAGGGAACTACATTCAATATCTTTTAATAACCTATAATGGAAAAGAATCTCTCTAGTGCTGATAAGCAATTCCAGAAATTCTGTTCTTGAGACAGGCTGAAACTGCAATTAAGTCTTGGTTTGCTGTCCTGGGGGCTAGTGGCTCTACCTTGAGCCTGTTTTTCTTTCTTCTTCTTCACACCGTGAGCCACGGAGGCAGTGTAGAACTAGACCAGCTTCCAGGACTCATCCTGACAGCTGCGACTCTTCTCCGACTCTCACGGGAATGAGGTTTGGCTGCCAGGCGTTCTGCCTGCCAGACACATGGTAGCGTACAACTCTCCACTGCTTGGCTCGGCCACTTTGCTGAGCTGCTTGTTTCTCAATGCTACCTAATATATCCAAATTTTCTACTCAATATCCCCACTTGGGTTTCAAATAGGTGTCTCAAACTTAAAGTCTAAATCAGAATTTTTGATGTCCCCTTCACAAGTATGTTTTTCCTCTATTCTTCAATACTCGAATATACTTCAATATTCGTCAAATGGCACCAACACACATGAGTTGCTCAAACATTTAATTGTCATCTTTTAATTCTCTATTCTCCTCACTCCCAGAAGCCCAATCCATTTGCAAATCTTCTTCTGCCTCTAAAATCCATCTTAAATTTGTTCATTATTTTTACTGCTGCTTTTATCATAATAGCCAGGTCCCCATGGTCTCACATAGACCCTGCAGTAGGGTCTTCTTTTGATTCTACTGAGCATTCCTACAAACTGCTCCTTATCCAGTAGCCAAACTGTTCTTTTTCCAACCTACTTATTACTGCCATGCTTAACTTTTCATTAAACTTGAATTAAATTTGGACTCTTTACCCAGGCCTCAGAAAGCCTGGAAATTCCGGTCCTTGTCCACCCTCCGCGCTCATCTCACACGAAGCAACTTTACCTTTAGTACATTCTAGCCACACTGACATTTCTTTTTCCTTAAACATGGGAAATTCTTTTCCACCACAGGGCCTTTGCACTTAACATTTGCTAAGTTTTGAATGCCATTTCTCCAGATGGTCCTCTGGTTACCTAACCTCATCTTTCATTATTCAATCAAGAGTTTATTCCTCATGTGACTGTACTAGGTTGATCCATATCAGGCCCTCCCCACTCTAGCACATGATGCTACCTTTTTCAGTTTTTGAGCTGGTTCTTTTATTTACTAATTTAGTAATTTTAGAAGCCCTTCCTTTAGAGTACCAGATCCATGCAAGCAGAGACCTTGTCTATCTTGATCACCAATCTATCTTAGAACTGCAGAGTAGTATAGAATCCAATTTAAATGAATTTCTTAAAATTCAATTGAATAGAAACTTTAACATCAATTTATAATTTAAAAAGAAAATTTAGGTCTTCTGTTTCAGTCAAAAATATGTACATCCATCAGGCATTCTGTGACAACAAAATAAGATTCTCTATAATCTAAAAGTTACCAGAACATGGATCTATAATAATTCATAAATATTAATGGAACTATAATTTTGGCCATATAATTATCATGTACTATTACTCAAATCATAAATTAGAAAAGACACAATGAAGTTATCAATAAATAATTTCATTAGAAATAGCCATAAGAGAATTTTCAGTTATAAGTAATGTTAATAAAGATGAAAAAAAATACGTATGACAACCAAGAATCCAATATTTCATAACTAAAATAGAAAGTTTTTTAAAATTGTATCTTCCTACATACCTATATAATAACTACTTCAAAACTACTACTCTTAGATGCAGAGGAGTGAACAGAATTAAGTACTCCAAGGCTGAGTATCTAGGATGTGAAACTTTTTTTTTTTTTTAATAAAACTGCTCATTTTGTTTGATAGCTGAAGTAATGAACTAAATAGTAATATGCATTTTGTCAACACATCTTCAAACACTTTGATTTTCCTATTATGGAATCACTAAAGAAAAATCTCAGCCATGTTTACCTGTTAAGGGGATTATTTTAATGAGTTGATAGGGATTTCTTTAAATTGAACTCACTGTTCTTGGTAAATGAATACTTTTATTGATATGGAAATATTTTAATTAAAATATTAAAATTCCGTTGAAAATTCACATATTGGGTACACAACCTTCTTTTAAATAAATTTCATGACTTTTTATCAGGAAAACTTGAAAATCATGATCTAATTTTGTTTTTATTGTTATTTTTAATTAGTAAACTACTTTCCTCTGAATATTAGCCAGTTTAGAACATCAGGTATTCTGTGTTCCATTAGAATATCGCCTGAGCTTTAAATATTTCCACTTAAAAATTTAATGAAATAGCTACACTTTAAATAAAATTCAATTATTATGTTTGTAAAACATTTTGTGTAACATATTAAAATTTTCATCAGTCTGTGTTTTTTTCTTTCAAACCAACAAGGAAAAAACTTAACCTCTAATCCAGGATAACAGAGAGAAATATTGGAAATAAATCCCTTAAGTTCAGTTTGTCTAATACTGATATATGATCTGGAATATGTCAATTCATCTGTTTCCATTCCAATCCCTATGTTAAAAACATGCACTACTGGGCTTCCCTGGTGGCACAGTGGTTGAGAGTCCGCCTGCCGATTCAGGGGACACGGGTTTGTGCCCCGGTCCGGGAAGATCCCACATGCCACAGAGCGGCTGGGCCCGTGAGCCATGGCCGCTGAGCCTGCGCGTATGGAGCCTGTGCTCCGCAACGGGAGAGGCCACAGCAGTGGGAGGCCCGCGTACCACAAAAAAACAAAACAAAACAAAACAAAACATGCACTACTAAAATGATATGCTTAAAGATGCTGAGTTGAATTAAAAAAAAATGGAAATATTTATATTATAATTTTATAGTCAAATATTCCCTTAAGTACTCTTTCTACTTTAATTAAAATTATTTTATAAATCTAAAGAAGAAGCTTCCCTACTGATACCTGTAATCCAGTATCTTCTCATGGCTTCACTTATTTGAAAATGCTGAATGAGGCAAAATTATACTTTTGCTCTATGGTGGGTTTTTAATTTAAAAATTCAATACCACCTACAAAAAAATTCTACACACTCAAAGTTTAAGAAAAGTATATTGGAGATAATATAAACTTCAATAAATGATTTATAAGTATTCCAGATTAATAACTAACAAATTACATTATAGCTAGCATAGTGAAAGGTAAGCAGGGTTATAATCACCTGGAAATTAGCAAATTTATTCAAGAAATTACACAGGGCAACATTAATGTTTTGTAGCACAGAGTCTACTCATGATCCCCAGAGACATTCACAATGGTTAAAAATCTAAACAGTTTAGAAATTAACAACAAAAGCACAAATGTCCATCTCTCTAGGCAACTCAAAGCAGATTAGATGATTTTATTCTGTCAGATTATATAAGCCAAAATTTACATTCCCATCACTGCATGAAACAAAGTCTATTAGATTTATGTTTTGAGACATAAATCTAGCACTTGGAAAATGGAAAGATTTATTTCTGATTTGGCCTTCATATGTAACTGTCTAATCATAGTGCCCTGATAACTGCTGTCCTTCAGTTACTGCATCCTACTTCCACAGTCTCCAGTCTACCCATTTCCCCTCCTACTTTTTAGATACTGCCTTTGTTTCAGGACAATAAATGCTTACATATAAATTAGATAAAATTTTCCCTGCTGATATTTTTGCTAACTACTGATTCACTAAAAGAAAACTACTACTTAAAATTGTATTTGAAATTCCTTTGTCGCTTACTAAATTCTAAAAGTGGCTATTGGCTGAAACGTTTAAAAGATCCTGAGACTGTAGCTATATGGAAGATGAAGGTATTACTTGCTAACTTGAGTTTTAGAACCATGAATCATTTTGGAAACACCAGTTATTTTTTAAAAAGTCTGATTTACAGAGAACAAAGAAGAAAGACAGGAATTTAGACATGGGCTATCACCTTTGCTTCCAGGTTTCTACTGGCAACATTTGAGTTGGAAACAGAAACAGGAACTTTCTACTTGAACTGCAGAGGAAAGCAGAATCCATTTCTCGGAAGCAGCTAGGGACTCAGCATAAGATAGAGTTTAGTGTAATACTTTTTTGCTTTTAATAAGATATACAAGTTAATTAAGGGTAATTAACCTAGCAGTTGGTTCTAAAGACTACAGGGCCTTGTTGTCTTGCCAAGGTTCATGTGGGACTCTGAGGGCTGCAGGTGCTTGGAACAGAATACCATAAACCTGAGCTTACTTAATTTGTGACAAAATACAATTAAACCATAGACAAAATTGTGATACGTCTCCCACCTATTTGCGCCTATTTAAAATCTTTGATTTTAAGCTATGGTATTCATGTATTTCAAAGAAGTACTACATATTATAAAGAAACATCATTATATGTTTTAAAAAAAATGGAAATGGAAGAAAAGGAGGTTGTACCAAATGATAATGCAGAAAATGTGCAGTTGGCCCCCTGGAAAACATCTCCTTCTCTTCTCTTCCATAAGGCCATAACTGTTATTTCTTTTTAAACTCTCTGTCAGCTTCTCCTCAGTTCCTTTATGGTCTCATATTTCCCTGCTCTCTAATGTTTAGAGTCCCATGCTCACTATTCTTTTGCTTTGGAAGGTATCCCTGAAAAACCTTCCTTACTTCAGAGGTTTCTGCATCAGCTTTATGTACAGGATGAACTTTAGTGTCAAACAGACTGTACTGGAGTGTTAGAGGGACCATCATCCACATGGATACTAAAGTCATCCACGATAACTGTTTGAATCACAATGCAGAGCAAATTTGTGAGTTTGCGAGTTAAGTCCTAGGAACATGACGTGGAATTACAGGAGGAAAGGAAATATGAGGCTGAGACAAAAAAACAAACATTTTCCTGTATTTTGTAACTGATGGGAAAGAAATAGATGGAATTAACTGTTCACACATTTCAAATGGACTTTTCTCATAAAGTTCTTTTAATTCTAACAGCTGGTTTAGTTCCCCATGTATTTTTGATATTTGATTCCTATAGCTCTAGAATTTATACCTCTAGAATTATGTTCATGTTTTATAGTGGAAGCACATTTATTCAATATCATTGGGACACGTGAATGAAAAGTTAGTGAGCAGGGTATCAAATACTCTGTAAAAGGATCAACAAAAATTTTAAATACTTTATCTTAAGACATGTAGATGTATACTCATTCACTGATCTTCTGATATAAACCCAAGAATTTTCCCTTTAAGTAGATATCTAATAATTACAATTGTAATTAATTCCTTACATATTCTTTATACATAATTCATGATATACAATTTCTTACCATTCCAATTTATTTAAAATTGAATAATAATTAAATACACCTATTAAACAATCTCAGTTTTAAAATGCTTCTCTTTAATATTATTATTTCTACTATTTTTCTATTGTTTTCTACTTTTAACTATTTTCAGTTATTGTATTCCTACCTTTAAAGGTATCTTGTCCATACTCAGTCTATAGAAATTTTCAGTGATCCATCCTTATTAAGTTGTCCCAAAGCATCCAAATTATTTTCATACAAATAATTTTCACTGTTTATTCACTGATATTTCTTCAAGAAACATATATACATATTCACACTAATTCCCAAACCTATGGTCTGTGAATTTGTTTTACAAAGTTGTATTCACTGAATTCATCTGAAGCTACACAAAAGTATTTTCTGCTTTTGGAGGTGGTTTACATACATATATATGAAAGGAGGTATACTTTATTACAGATTTAGTGGCTTCTGATTGTCATATTGTTAAAGGCCAACTTACATGTAAGAAATAATTTGAATAATAATTTTGACTGTTTACATAAATCTAACTAGAAAAAGACAAATGAAAACAAAGCTATATACCCTACAGTGATAAACTGAGATTAGAATTCAGATTTTCTAAAATCCTTTGAATTTGTACAATAAGGATAGAATATTCTGCCTTCTTCCATCATACTTTTTATCCAACTGATATTGTCATTGCTGTGACACTATAAGTTATTTAGTTAAAGCATATCTTCACTTCATGGATATTCATTTGAAAACTCTACTGATTTAAAATACATGTTACATTTTATACTAAAAATACCATGCTCTACATTTAACACATGTTTTGTTTTCTGCATTGTCAGATTTAATTTGGTGATGAAAGTGCAACTCAATCCATGTCGGACTCACTATTTATACACTTGGTTTCCTTTGAAAATCAAAACCCTGACCTAGAAAACAAGCATGCTGTTCAGGGACACCATCTTATAAGTTTGGTCGTTAGCCACCTGCTGTTCTCAATAAATCAGTCTGCAAACTACTGATCCATGTCACAGCATTTTCACCTATTTGTGGAAAGAATTGCTTACAAACCCACCATTCTTCCACTGAGTTTGTTCAGTTGAAGATATCCTACTTCCTTTAGGTCTAATTTATGTTTATAGACTTTTAAATGTAATATTGTAATAAGTATTAGTTAAAATGGTATATTAATAGGCTGTTAAGTACTGTTATATGTTGTAATATATTAAAGGACTTACCTAAATTCATTGCTTAAATGATATTATTCATTATAACTATAATGGTAGAGGCTTATTATAATCAGTATATTTTAAAATCACTTCCATAGTTTTACATTATACCATTTGCTTTGTCTTCAATCTCAAACACTGTTAAGTAGCTTAGATAATTACTTAGTCTTTGAAATGGTGGATTAACTTTAAAATAAATTTATGAATACAATTAGTATGCATCAACAAGTTCCCATTTTTTTCATTTTGCTAAAAAATATGTATAAATTGTTTTGTTCTTTTTTGTTTCACTTTGCTTAATGTATAATCTACTTAACATGTTTACAGAGCAAGCACCCCATAAGGAAATAATAAACCAGTTACACAGAACTTGAGATTCTTTAAAAAGATATGTTTCTTTTTAATTGAATTACTTAAGCCCTACCTTACTCTTCAAAAGTCTATGATACTCTTATCAATAATACCACAGGATAAAACTAAGTTATCAAGGAAACTAGTAAAGGGTATTTAATAAACGAACAAGATAAAGTCATCCTCTGGTGAGCTGGAGCCCCTGGTCCAGCTTGAGAGAATTTGCACATCTCTTCACAACCATATTCAGTGACAGGAGGTTACTAGCTTGGTTGGCATGGAATTGGAACACTTCACAGATCAGTAATTTTTTTCCTTTATTTTGGAAGAGGAAGTTTAGTAGCTTATCACTAAGGCCATCCCACCTCTGCAAGTCTAGAAAATATTCTGGATGTACTCTATTATACAGACGAAATGTTCGACATGACAAAATTATGTACCATAGAGCAGAGCCACCATAAGTTCAGCTTGGATGCTTTTTAAAGTAGTACAGCTCACTATGTTTAATAAAGTATCCATACAATGATTATTTCTAAGCTATGTGATTTCCTGCGGTATCTTCCACAATAAATTAGTGAAAAATACACAAATATATAATTGGTGATCTAAAGTTTTTGGATATAAATTAATTAGGTATCTGTAAATATATACCAGACATAGTGCTTTGGGCTTGTTTAGATTTTAATAAGCTATTTTATTTGGCAATAAAAAGTAGCTGGATATGTTATTTCTTAGGTCACCCTTAGTTTGTAACAATAAAACCATAAAACTATCTAGAAAAAATGTATCTTGCTATTTTAAGTTCCAAGTACATCAAAAAGCTGTTTCATGTCATTAAAGTCCAAATAAGAGACATGGGATGAGGGACAAAAATAGCCTGTTATTACTTTATCTGGTTTCTATAATACATTCCTTCAAACCCTCCATTATGATGTCATGAAGAGTTAGGAGATATTACAGCATGAGTAGCTGAAGTTATGAAGTAAGTTCATAAAATTTAGAATCAGTAGTCTCCATATCAGGTGTGAAATGCGTATGATTTATTAGTATTGGTATCTATTATGTAGTCAATACTCTATATCATATTATGGTTACATTTTATAATATATACTATGTTGCTGTATATTATATATAATAATATATTAAATATTTGTATATATACATATATACTTTGTAAATGAATAAACAAATAAGCAAACAAACAGATATTGGCAATGAATACTCAATTGTTTTTTTCCTGATAGATGTGCAAATTTAGAAAGCATGGAGACTTTTGTTCTGTTCTTTCTTGTCTGAAGACCAAAAGCCCAGGCAAAAGCAAATCATCTTGCTCTGTATTTTGTGTTATAGAGTAATGATCAGCAGTAGAATAGCCAAGTTACTATTACAAGCTTCAGGTTCTTCATCCATAAATTTTACAGGAATTTCAAGATTGTTGTGAGGATTTTAAAGGTTTTAGCATATATCTTAGAGGGAAAAAGTGATTTTAAGTATTAGGTCTAGGCCCTATATATAGTTTGTTGTGGAGGGATAAAGTAAAGAGTGAGGAGGGGACTGTGGTAGAGAACTTCAGTTTAAAAAAAACGAAAATAATAGATGCGATACGCTATCTAAAACACAGATAAGATTAAAGGTGTGTTTGGCCAATCAGAAAGGGAAAATTTTAGTTGGAGTGACAGAATTCTTTCCAAGGCATTTATTTAATTTCAGACTTTAAAAAAATTAATTGAAGTATAGTTGATTTTCAATGTCGTGTCAGTTTCAGGTGTACAGCAAAGTGTTTCTGTTACACACACACACACACACACACACACATAAATATATTCATTTTCAGATTCTTTTCCATTACAGCTTATTACAGTATATTGAATATAGTTCCCTGTGCTATACAGTTGGTCTTTTTTATCAATTTTATATAAAGAAGTGTGTATCTGTCAATCCCAAACTCCTAATTCATCCCTCCCCCTCCTTCAGCCTTTTAAATCAACTGTGCCTTGGATTCTAGCTTTCACTATATCAGAGAAGAATCTATAGTATACCTTGTTTGGACTTGTATTCCTACTATAAATCTGAGAAAACAAGCCTCACTAACATCAATCACATATATCATATGGGAGGATAAACCAGAATCTGTCTTCATTCCTGATTCTAATGTAGAGGACTAAATTGTGGTATAAGAAAAGAATCTGTTGACAAGGGTCATCTAAAAATCATGAACTATCTCTGAAGAAATGAATAGCTGTTGGTTTAAATTCTCACAGGTCAGGACTAAGGAAAATGCTTCTTTGTAATGCTGATATACTATCCCATAATAAATTAGGTATGGGTGAGGTGGAAATTAATGCCATTTTCTTTATTTCTAATGGAAGAGAACAGCCTCAATTTGGGTCAGTCAATGTAAAGGCCTGAATCCTAAAGGAACATTTTTTTATTTTCTAATAATCCAAGATTGGTTTTTGCTTCCTCTTGAAATGGCAAGGAAGGAAAAAGAGAATTCCAGCATTGGTTATCTTCTTGTGCTCCAATAGTTTACCTGGGAAAGATGAATAAGTGAAATTTTCTAGATCCCTTTAATCCTCACGTTCTCTCAGTATCCAGATTTTTCAGTAATGATCCAGTCTAAATGGAAGTCACTGTCCCTACTCTAAAATGGAATTCTACAACTCTAGTCTGTTACTACCCCTGGTTACCTTATTCTTGTCTATCAATAATGCGCCAACAAAGCAGAAGGATACTCTCTTACAATCATGAAGATAGGGAAGATGTCCCATAATGAATTTAGAAGCACATGTCCTAGTTTAGACAGTCAAGTGCCTTTTACAGTTTTCACTTAAATCAAGTAGAAAAATTCTATGACCATTCCTTTTCAGATGAAGAAAAACTTAAATAGGTTAACTAACTATTCAAAGACACGTGGCTAATAATTAGTAAAATAGGGCTTGAATCTAGGCCTGTCAGTTTCCAAAACTTCAGCACTTAAAACTACTACCCCATGCCTCTCTCAGGAATACTGGCCAGAAGGTTCAGCAAGGCCTTAGCCCTTTTCAAAGTCTATTGGGCTTTTTCTCCTGTAATGTGACAGATGGCCTATTTGTACAGATGGCCCTCAAATCAGTAGCTATTTACATCTGAGTCTAAGGATTTTATTTAAATTCGTTGTTGCTGAAAGTACATTTATTTACTTAAATGTTGAACTCTTTAGTATACTAAAATAATACATGTAAACCCCTCTCCATATGGTCAGAAATTGTGTTATCTTTTACTAAACATTGCTAGCATGTATGCCTAGTGTTTGACAAAAGGTGGATAATCAATAAATGAACATATACATATATTCTTGCCCTGAATGTATACATAAACAAATGATCATCTAGGAGAGAAAGAGAAATATGTGTGTGCATGCATGTGTATATGTGTGTGTGTGAAGGTCGTACTTATTTTAAAGTATAAATATATTAGTCAAAATAGGCAATTTGAAGGCATTCTGTTTGAGCAGAAAACTATTCAAAGTTTAATCATGAACTTTTGTGGAAATAGCTCATCATACGTTAACAGGTAGCAGGTGAAATAAACCAACAAACTCTTTGAATCTATCTAATATTCCAGTAATTTTTTAAAGATACAACATTAGAATTGTTCGAAAATCTTAAAGAAGCTTGAGAAATTACTACAAAAACCACTGGGGTGAGTGGGCTGTCCATACATTGCAGCCATTATAAAAAGGAAAATTTTAAAAGAAAGAATAGGCTAACTATAATACAATTGTATGAATAATAATAAGCAGATTAAACCACTGTCAAACATTAAAAGCAAGAAAGAATAAAAGTTAAAATGAATGAAGAACAACTTTGAAAATTAGATTTAAAATGCAGATAAAACTCTAAATCAGTAAAATCAGATATTAGGTACATAAGAAAAATAAATTTTTATGTTAGTGTTATTGTTTACATATATACCTATTTTTATAATAATCATATATAGAAATAAATACCTCTGTTTAATGATTTTTTACTATTCAACCACTTACAATATATGCAACATTTTCTTAAATTTAACCAAATTATTTTTCTTCTCTGTCTTAGTTCTTAGCTCTTTAGAGATAATGTTTATTCTTTTGAATGTAACTGACTTTAATATATTTTTACAAAGATAGTCACTAAGTCAATATTTCTTTCATATTTTTCTAAATCAATATGTTTAACCACATTCAGATTCATTCATTTGGTCTCTTCTCACAGTTTTTTATTAATCTACTTCATTCCCCATATCTCTGCAAATGTGGAAAACAAAGCTAAAGTTCTAACTGGATTCACATTCTTACACAACTCTACATTAAAGATTTAAAATATTTTTTCTTATTTTACTTTACCATTTTTATTGAATACTGGTTTCTAACACTATATAAGTTTCATGTGTATAACATTACAGTTCTACTTCTATATAACACAGCATGCTCTCCACCAAAAATTTAGTTTCCATCCATCATCGCACAGTTGATTGACTTTACTCATTTTGCCCTATCCTTACCTCTTCTCCTCTGGTAACCACTACTCAGTTCTCCGTACCTACATGTTTGTTTTTGTTTGGTTCGTTCCTCTACTTTGTTTTTTTATAGTCAACATATGACTGAAGTCATACTGTATTTTTGTCTTTCTCATTCTAACTTACTTCACTTAGCATAATACTCTCAAGCTCCACCCATGTTGTGGCCAATGACAAGATTTCATCTTTTTATGGCTGAGTAGTATTCCACTATATATAAATACCACATCTCCTTTATCCATTTATCT
This sequence comes from Globicephala melas, assembly GCF_963455315.2. NCBI lineage: Eukaryota > Metazoa > Chordata > Mammalia > Artiodactyla > Delphinidae > Globicephala > Globicephala melas. The sequence goes on from NC_083330.1 coordinate 55,470,894, forward strand.
GTCAGCAGGCACTTAGGTTGTTTCCATATCTTGGCTATTGTAAATAATTACTGGATGAACACAGGGGCGCATGTATCTTTTCAATTTAGTGTTTTCATATTCTTTGGATATATACCCAGAAGGAGAATAGCTGGATCATATGATAGCTCTATTCTTAATTTTTGGGGGGACCTCCAGAATGTTTACATAGTGCCTGCACCAATTTACATTCCCACCAACAGGTTATGAGGGCTACCTTTTCTCCAAATCCTTGCCAACATTTGTTATCTCTTGCCTTTTTGATAATTAGCCACTCTTACAGATAGGAGGTATTATCTCATTGTTGTCTTGATTTGCATTTTGCAAATAATTAGTGATGTTGAACATCTTTTCATGTGTCTGTTGCCCATCTATATGTGTTCTTTGAAAAATGTCTATTCAGTTCCTCTGTACAGTTTTAATCAGGTGATTAATATTTCTGTTGTTGAGTTGTGTGAGTTCTTTATATATTTTGGATAATAACCCCTTATTGGATATAACATTTGCAAATATCTTCTCCCATTCAGTATGTTGTCTTTTTGTTTGTTGATGGTTTCCTTTGCTGTGTAGAAGCTTTTTTTTTTTGGCCATGCCATGCAGCTTGTAGGATCTTAGTTCCCCAACCAGGGATTTAACCTGAGCCCTCAGCAGTGAAAGCTCAGAGTCCTAACCACTGTACCAGCAGGGAACTCCCACAGAAGCTTTTTAGATGATGTAGTCTTATTCATTTTGCATTTGTTTTTCTTGCCTGAGGAGTCATATCTAGAAAGATATTACTAAGACGTGTCAAATAACATACCGCCTACGTTTTATTCTAGGAGTTTTATGATGTCAGGTCTTACGTTCAAGTTTTTAATCCATTTTGAGTTGATTTTTGTGGTTTGAAAGAGTGGTCTAGTTTCATTTTGCTGCGTGTGGCAGTTCAGTTCCCTTAACACCATCTAATTAAACAGACTATCCTTTCTCCTTGTATATTCTTTGCTACGCTGTTGAATACTAGTTGTCCATATATACATGGGTTTATTTCTTGGCTCTTAATTCTGTTCCATTGATTTATGTATGTTTTTCTACCAGTACCATGCTGGTATTTTTGAAGTATAGCTGATTTACAATGTTGTGCTAGTTTCAGGTATACAACAAAGTGATTCATATAGATATCTGAATCTCCATAAATACATGTATCCTTTTCCAGATTCTTTTCCATTAAAGGTTATCACAAAATATTAAATATAGTTCCCTGTGCTATACAGTAGGTCCTTGTTGTTTATCTACTTTATATATAGCAGTTTATATCTGTTAATCCCAAACTCTCAATTTATCCCTCCCCTATCTTTCCACTTTAGTAACTATAAGTTTGTTTTCTACGTTGGTGAGTCTAGTTCTGTTTTGTAAATAAGTTCACTCGTATCACTTTTTTAGATTCTACATATAAGTGATATCATATGACATTTGTCTTTCTCTGTCTGACTTACTTCTCTTAGTATGATAATCTCTAGGTCCATCCACATTGCTGCAAATGGCATTATTTCATTCTCTATTATGGCTGAGTAATATTTCATTGTGTGTGTGTGTGTGTGTGTGTGTGTGTAGGTATACATACACACACATATACATATATGTACCACATCTTCTTTATCCATTCATCTGTCAATGGATATTTAAGGTTTCTTCCATGTCTTGGCTATCGTAAATAGTACTTCTATGAACACTGGGGTGCATATATCTTTTTGAATTAGAGTTTTGTCTTTTCCAGATATATGCCCAGGACTGGGATTGCTGGATCAAATGGTAGAGACTCTAGTTTTAGTTTTTTTAAGGAAGTTCCACACTGTTCTCCATAGTGGCTGTACCAATTTATGTTCCCACCAACAGTGTAGGAGAGTTCCCTTTTCTCCACACCCTCTCCAGCACTTATTATTTAGACATTTTCATGATGGCTATTCTGACTGGTGTCAAGTGATATCTCATTGTAGTTTTGATTTGCACTTCTCTAATAATTAGTGACGTCGAGCATCTAATCATGTGCCTGTTGGCCATTTGTAGGTCTTCTTTGGAGAAATGTCTATTTAGGTCTTATGCCCAATTCTTGATTGGGTTGTTGTTTTGTTTATATATATATATATATATGTATATATATATATATATAGAGAGAGAGAGAGAGAGAGAGAGAGAGAGAGGGAGGGAGGGCTGTATGAGCTGTTTGTATATTATGGAATTTAATCCCTTGTTGTTCACATCATTTGCAAATATTTTCTCTCATTCCATAGGTTGTCTTTTCGTTTTGTTCATGGGTTCCTTTGCTTTGCAAAAGCTTTTAAGTTTACTTAGGTCCCATTTGTTCATTTTTGCTTTTATTTCCATTACCCTAGGTGGCAGATCCAAATATATATTGCTGCAATTTATGTCAAAAAGTGTTCTGCCTATGTTTTCCTCAAGCAGTTTTATAGTACCCAGGCTTACATGTATGTTTTTAATCCATTTTTAATTTATTTTTATATATACTATTAGAAAATGTTCTGGTTTCATCCTTTTCTTTCTTTTTTTAATTGAAGTATATTTAATTTACAATCTTTCGGGTGTACAGCGAAGTGATTGCTACACACATATACATATTGTTTTTTCAGATTCTTTTCCATTATAGGTTATTATAAGATATTGAATATATTTCCCTGTGCTATACAGTAGGTCCTTGTTGTTTATTTAATATATAGTAGTGTGTATCTGTTAATCCCAAACTCCTGATTTCCCTGCCCCCTCTAGTTTCATTCTTTTACACATAGCTGTCCAGTTTTCCCAGCACCACCTACAGAAGATATTGTCTTTTCTCCATTGTATATTCTTGCCTCCTCTGTCATAGATTAATTTACCATACGGGAATGGGTTTATTCTGGGCTTTCTATCCTGTTCCATTGATCTATGTGTCTGCTTTTCTGACAATACCATACTGTTTTGATAACTGTAGCTTTGTAGTACAGTCTGAAGTCCTCTAGCTCTGTTCTTCTTTCTCAAGATTATTTTGGCTATTTGGGCTCTTTTGTGTTTCCGTACAAATTTTAAAATTATTTGTTCTAGTTCTGTGAAAAATGCCATTGGTAATTTAATAGGGATTGCACTGAATCTGTAGACTGCCTTAGGTGGTATGGTCATTTTAACAAAATTCATTCTTCCAATGCAAGAACATGGTATATCCTTCCATCTGTTTGTGTGGTCTTCGATTTCTTTCATCAGCATCTTATATTTTTGGAGTACAGGTCTTTTGCCTCCTTAGGTAGGTTTATACCTAGTACCTAGGTATTTTACTCATTTTGATGTGATAGTAAGTGGGATTCTTTCCTTAATTTTTCTTTCTGATATCTTGTTGTTAGTGTTTAGAAATACAACAGATTTCTTTATATTAGTTTTGTATCCTGCAACTTTACCAAGTCCACTGATAAGCTCTAGTAGTTTTCTGGTGGCATCTTTAGGATAGTCTATGTATCGTATCACATCATCTGCAAAGAGTGACAATTTTACTTCTTTTCCAATTTGGAACCTTTTATTTCTTTTTCCTCTCTGATTGCTGTGGCTAGGACTTCCAAAACTATGTTGGATAAAAGTGGCAAGAGTGGGCATCCTTGTCTTGTTCCTGATCTTAGAGGAAATGTTTTCAGCTTTTCACTGTTGAGTATGATATTAGCTGTGGGTTTGTCATATACAGCTTTTATTATGTTGAGGTATGTTCCCTCTATGCCCACTTTCTGGAGAGTTTATGATAAATGGATGTTGAATTTGATCAGAAGTTTTTCTGCATCTATTGAGATAATCATATGGTTTTGATTTTTCAATTTGTTAATGTGGTGTATCACAATGATTGACTTGTGGATACTGAAAAATCCTTGCATCCCTGGGATAAATCCCACTTGATCATGGTGTATGATCCTTTTAATGTATTGTTGAAGTTGGTTTGCTGGTATTTTGTTGAGCATTTTTGCATCTATGCTCATCACTGATGCTGACCTGTAATTTTCTTTTCTTGTGTTATCTTTGTCTGGTTTTGGTATCAGGGTGATGGTGGCCTCATAGAATAAGTTTGGAAGTGTTCTTTCTTCTTCAATTTTTGGAATAGTTCCAGAAGGATAAGTGTTAACTCTTCTTTAAATGTTTGGTAGAATTTTAGCGGGGCCTGGTCATAAGGTGACTGGTTACAGAAACCTAAGGAGCCCCAGGGCTAGTTCTGGCTTACTGGTGGGCAGAGTCCACACCTGATTCGGGCTGTTGCCCACCCCCTGGCAGGTGGAGCCAGATCCTAGAGTTAGTGCTGGAGTACTGGCAGGCAGAGCTGTTCCTGGAGTCTGGCTGCAGGCAGGGCTCAGGTATCCCAGAGGTCTTTTCAGATCACTGAGGGTGAGGAAGGGTGTCCCGGTTCCTGACACAGTTGGATATGAGGCCTGGGGTGTCCCAAAGGTTGCACTGGCCTGTTAGTGGGCAGGACCAGGGCCCAGCTAGTCCAAGGGCAGGGTCTGGACTGCATTGGTGGACTTGTTCCATCAGCTCTGGGATCATGGTTTTCTTGCTTCTGGTGTCTGCTTCCTGGTGGGTGAGGCTGGCTAGAGTTTTGTGCAGTCTTCCTTATGGTAGGGGAGCTGGGTCTTGGCCCTCTTGTGTGCAGGGCTGTGTCTCGGGGCATGTCTGGAAGTGGGTGCGGGCTCAGGAAGTCTTTAAGCACCCTGTCTGCTGATGGGAAGGGCTGTGTCCCCACCCAGTTAATTTGGCCTGAGGTGTACCAGCACCAGTGTTTACAGATTATTGAGTGAGGCCAGGTCTTGGCACTAGTGAGCCAAGATGGCAGCCATCAGGAGTGTTCGTGAGGTTGAATGTTCCTAAATATGTCTGCCACCAGTGTCTATATCCCCAGGGTAAGACACAGCCACCTGTCTCTCCAGGAAACTCTCTAAAACCAGCAGGTAAGTCTGGCTCAGGCTCCTATCAAATTACTGCTTTTGCCCTGGGTCCTGGTACGTGTGAGATTTTGTGTGCGCCCTTTAAGAGTGAAGTCTCTATTTACCCTAGTCCTGTGGGGCTCCCGCAATTAAGCTCTGCTGGCCTTCAAAGCCAAATGCTCTGGGGGGTTCATCATCCCAGTGCCAGACACCTGCATGGGGAACCTGACATGGAATTCAGAACTCTCACTCCTGTGGAAGAACTTCTGCAATATAATTATTCTCTAGTTTGTGGATTGCCCACCAGAGGGATATGGGATTTGATTATATCACGAGTTTGCTCCGACTACCTGTTTCATGGTTGCTTCTATGTATCTTTAGTTGTAGAAGATCTTTTCTGGTAGGTTCCAGTCTTTTTTCATTGATAGTTGTTCTGTAGATTGTTGTGATTTTGGTCTGCTTGTGAGAGGAGATGAGCTCAGTGTCTTTCTACTCTGTCATCTTGGCCATCCTGTCTCAGATTTTTTAAGGTTAATTTCAGAAGTGGTTTCAAAATTTCCCCTCCTCCTCCAGGCACTCCTCCCAACATTCAGTGCCAGGCCAGCCACTCACTGAATCCAATACCATGCTGTTTTGATTACTATGGCTTTGTAATATAGTTTGAAGTCAGGGAATGTAATAATTCTAGCTTTGTTCTTTTCTCTCAGGATTGCTTTCACTATTTGGGGTCTTTTGTGGTTCCATATAAAAAATTTAGCATTTTTTGTTCTATTTCTGTGAAAAATGTCCTTGGAATTTTGAAAGGGATTGCACTGAATCTATAGATTGCTTTAGGTAATATGGACATTTTAACAGCATTAATTCTTCCAATCCATGAACACAGATTATCTTTCAATTTCTTTGTGGCTTCTTCAATTTCATTCAACAATGTCTTCTTCAATTTCTTTCCACAATGTCAAAACCTGTACAGTTTTCAGTATACAGGTCTTTCACCACCTTGGTTAAATTTATTCTTAGGTATTTTTTGTTGTTTCAATTGAAAATGGGATTGTTTTCTTAATTTCTCTTTCTGTTAGCATACAGAAACACAACAGTCTTTGTATGTTGATTTTGTACCCTGAAACTTTACTGTATCCATTTATAATTTCTAACAGTTTTTTCGTGGTGTTTTTAGGGTTTCTATATATAAAATCATGACATCTGCAAATAGTGATAGTATTTAGTGTTGTAAAGTTCGGTTAGAGGGCTGGGACTGTAGGCACCACCTCTGCTGTTCTCTTGGTTCCACTTTCTCTATGTGTTCTAGTCTACCCGCCTTTAGATATATAAATGTGTGGAATTATCTGGTGTACTGGTGTTTTGGGAACAGGCACCTTTGTTGCACCATGGATATTTTATTAGTTGTAGATTAAAGGGAAAAGACAAAGGTATATTTTCACTCCACCATGTTGCTGACATCAGGCTAAAACTATTTTTCTATTTATCATCTTATACAATTTATAATTTATCTGTTGCTGGTGTGGTTTCCTACTGTATTGTTCCTGTTTCGTATATGTAAGTCATCACTCAACCACTCCCATCCCTATCTGTGAACTTCTTCCTATAAAACATCTTTTCATTTTCTGAGGGATTATCAGAATTTTCAAGTGCTAACTTCCATTTCCACTTTTCAAGGATATTAGTGCTTTATTCCATTCATCTTTGTTTATATGTTATGAACCAATTTATTTTCACTTAACTGGCAAAACTATATATATATATATATATATATGTATGTATATGTATATACATATAAAATCAGGCAGTATACAGTGTTTACAAACACAAGAAACATGTATTAAACAAATAGTATGCTAAAACATTACTAAGCAATGATCTACAAATATACAAACTGCTCTTAAGGAAACAGGGAGACCTACGTCGTTAATAATTTGTGGCTAAAATTTCAGAAGAGAATTTTAATGAGTTACTGAAGAGGTAAGAACTCTTTAAAAACTGTCTGAATGTACAACTCCTAGCTGAATAAGTCATTAGTTCAGTTAACTGCCAGAATATTCAATTATTGGTAAATTGGTAAATATTACTCAGGTATGAACAAGTACGTATTCCTGGTTCATCTCACAGTCAACTATGTCCTTAGTACAATGCAAGATTCTGGTGTGAGTATCACAAAAAAACAATGATTACATTACTTCAGACAAAAGAAAAAACATAAACACATGGCCATCAGTATTATCAATCCATACTGAACACAGAATTGTATAGAACTGACTGAAATTGCAGAATACAGATTTAAGAAGAATGTGCCAGTTTTTAAAGTTGGGAAAGTGATGAAATTTTTATACTTTAAAGCCTTGAAAGACAAAATGTATCTTGGTTGCATACGTTATTAACACAGTTCCAGGCAAAATGGACAGAGAAATACATGTATATTAACAGAAATTATATAGCAGAGAGAAACATTCAAAAATTATAATTTATTTTCGCGCTTTTCTAATATTTCACAAAATATTTCTTATATGACTTTTTTCTTCTAAATTCAGCACCAGGAAAAGAGTGGTAGATGTGAGTTTATACATGGTGTGCTTATGATTTGAAAGCGTTAATATGGCTCTTCAACTTGAATAAACGGCCTGAGTAAATCTCATATACCATTTTCCTAAAATCACCCGGGCAACATTCTGCTTCAATGGTTTAAATGTACCCTGGTAGTTTAAAACATAATTGCACTTCTCTGGACACCTAATTGACTACAAGGGACTGACTCAGGTACTTTAAATACAATTTTATTACTTTAATTATTGTTCAGTGAGGTGTTCCAAAGTTTTAAAACAAACTGCTCATGTGAAATTTTGTTTCCAGGAAAAAAGAAAAAAAAATGCTATCTGAAGTAAATTTGTTTTTTTTAAATAAAATTCCAGCTTTACAGAAGATAAAGTGAAAAATTTTGGGTGAATTTCAGTAAAATAATCTTTATTGATAAGGCTTATTTAGTGAATGTGATTCTCATTGTCAAACAACAAATGTGAGTATTTGGAAAACTGAAAATAATAATAATAGCTAAACTGTATTGAGCAAAGTAGGCCCATGCTGAGGTCTCCTGGGTACAATTTCATACTCCCATTAGGTGGGCATTCACATTATGTTCATTTTAGAGATAAGGAGAATTAAGTATAGAAAATTTAAGTATGTTGTTCGAGGCCAGACAGCTGGAAAGCAGTGGAGCTGGGATTCAAAGCAAAGTTCTTTGGTGCCAGTGATTTTGACCATTACATTATAAACAAAATCAAGACTAAAATATCAGTAACTGCAATGGCAACACCATTTCCTGCTTACTATGTGTGACACATATAGTTTTATAATAACTGATAAATGTTTTATACATTATCTTATCCACATAATAAACCTTCTTCTCTCCACATTTTTACTTGGTGCACAGGAGAGGAATCACGTCCCCTGACACTTTGGATTAGAGTTTGCTAGGGTACCATCACAATGTACCACACACTGAATGATTTAAATGACAAAAAATATTTTTTTTCACAGTTCTGTAGGATAGAAGTCTAAGATCAAGATATCAGCAGTATTGGTTCCTTCTGTGTGATGTCAGAAAGAATCTGCTGCATGCCTCTCCCCTAGCTTCTGGTGATTTCCTGGAAACCCTTGGTATTCCTTGGCATGTAAAGGCATCACCACAATCTTTGCCTTCATGTTCACAAGGCATTCTGCCTGTGTGTGTCTCTGCCCAAATTTCCCTGTTTTATAAGGACACAGTCATATGGGATTACGGTCTACCTAATGACCTCACCTTTAACATGATCATCTGCAAAGACACTATTTCCATCCAAAAAAGTTCACATTCACAGGCTCTAGGGCTTAGGATTTCAACAAAAAAAATTTCGCTGGGATACAGTTCAACCCATAACACAGGTCCTGTACTCCCTACCACTTATTTTCAGTTCTCCTGAAAAAAAGATAAATGCTACTAATATGAGTGATGAGACCCAGAGCCATTTTTACATCATTTCTCAACAATGGGCAGGATAATTGACTTAAAGGTCTACAACCATTCTTCATACACTCCCTGTTTCTTTCCATGTGGTAAACACACCTAGCCCTTAGGACTGGGCCAGCCATCATCTTTGTGTGCGTGATTAGAAAAGTCAACTGACATTCTTCTCCACAAAAGCAATTTTGTTTTGTAGAAATACAAATTAAGAATCATGTTAGTCTTTTAGAACTAAGCCTCCTATGCCAGAAAGTTCCCTGTTACACCTGCAAACAGCTGGGTCTTTCTTAAATGTTAAACAAAAATAGCATAATTTATTTTCTGTTTGAAACTGTTGATCCTGCTATTGATGGCTCTGTGGCTGTCAAATCCAGAGTTGAAAAAGTGTGAATTGAAAAATTCTAGCAAGAAAAACCCACCCTTAAACCTTGACAGGTATGATTTGGGTCTCACTGTTAATGCTATTTTACAGATAAGCAAACAGTACAAAGTTCTCAAGCAAACAAATGAACAAACAAATAGAAGGAAGAGTAGAGAAGACAAAACTCTTCTGATATTTATGCCCTTCCTCCCTGTCAAAAGGACCAAATAAAATAAATTTTATTTAAGTTCCTTAATTTATTTCACAACGGGCTTTAATTTTGTATATTAGAACAGGCTATTTTAAACTTCACATATACTCACAATGACACCTAGCAGTTTAGAAAATAAATATAACCCTAATCTATTCCAGGGAAGTCCTCTCATCTAACAGTGAAGAAAACAGCAGAGCATAGGAAACCTCTGGGTTTCACTGCCTGCAAGCTTGGAATACCACGTGCTTCTCCATTTCAGTGCCCACTCAGATTTGGTGCTAGCCCTGTCTGCTTAGTTTTATAACAGAAATATGGAATTTGAACTAAAAATATCTAACTAATTTTAAATTCCATGAATGTAAAACAGTATTTATTTTGAGAGCTAATCTAAAGTAAATTAAACGTATTTTTTCTTGAATCTGTTACGATCATGTTTGGCTTCAGGGGATAAAACTCTGACTTATGGTAGCCTTAATGAATAGAAATACATTGTTCTTATTTAGTAAGATGTCCAGGGGTGGGCAGTACAGGGCTAGTATAATTGCTTAAGGTGACTAAGAGTATTGCACTCACTAACGCTCCCTAGTCTCTGGTACCCCTGCTCTTTCTGAGCTCAATGAAGACTGTACTACTTTCTTGCCCTACTGCAGCGAGGCAAGGTCATGTGACTAGTTCAGGCCAAGAGACTAACAGCGGAAGTCTTGTGTCACTTTCAAATTAAGGTAGTGAAAAGTCCCTTCATGACCCTCTTGATCTCTCCTCTTCCCTCCCTGATTTAGAAGGCTTACGCTGTAATTGCACTTATAGGAGAGCAGCAGACTAGATCCCCTAGCCACTGTTTAAAAGGCAGCTGCCCTAGAGAGGACCTGATACTACAACTGACTATGTTTGAGTCAAAAATAAACTTTTGTTTATTAAGCAATTGAGATGTCAGGGTTGATTTGTTGCATTCCATATCCTAGACCCTGACTGATACATGATGATGGCTTTCATCCTCATGCTTGCAGTAAGGTAACTGCCAACATTTTAGCCATCACTACCACATTTCAGGCAAGAAGTTGGGGAGGGGGGGGAAGGTGAAAGGGAAATTGCCAAAGGTAATTCTAGCCAAGTATGCTTTTTCAAACTGCTCTCCTAAAAGGCAATCTCAGTGACCTGTACATGAATTCCACTGGCCAAAATTCTTTAACATAGCCATTACAGTTGCCTGGGAATGTTGGAAGGTGAATATATTTAACTGAATACTCTGACATCCCCCAAACAAGTAAGAAAAAAGAGAAAATTGGCATAAAGCAGTCATCCAGTAATATGTGTCTCAATCAATGGAGTTCTTCTAGAAAAGAGCTATTTCCAAATTTTTCTGGGACCTTCTAACTTTCAAATTCTTCTAAGTATTTCTTCCTTGATCTTTCTCAACTTTCAACACTCTCGGCTACTATCCTCCCTGAAGATGTCTCCTCTTGCTTCCATAAAAACTCTCTTTCTGCATTCTCCTCCTTCCTCTCTTACAACTTTCTCTTTGGTTCCTAATTTCTCTTCCTGCCCATCTACCAAGGTTGCTCCTTCTCTGTTTTTATTATTCCACTCATTCCCTTTGAGCTCATGTATTCCAATAGCTTTATCTATGATTCCCTAAAATTATTCTCACTCATATTCTAAATCTCTTCTACCTACGAAGTCATCATTTGGACAGTCAATATCTAAATAATTAAATGCTTTTCTTCCCATCAATCTCCTCCTTTCCTATATTCCTCATTTCATTTAGAATCAGAAAATTTTGAGACATGACCAATTGCTCTATCTCTTTTATCCCATCTTACTTCCAACTGATTTTCAAATACTAAAGACTAAGTTAAGTTTAAATCATTCTCCCGATCCTCAACCTGAGTATAACTTGATTGGTTCTTGTTCTTTTCATCACTCACAGGGGCCAGTTCTCAAAGTTTCTGAGCTGGTACACTTGTCTACAAATATTCACTCCATTCTCACACAACAGCCTTAATGATAATTCATATTCCAAATCTGATTATGTAACTCACCTGTTTAGAATCATTATGTGTCCCTGTTCCCCCCCAATTAACCTTCAGAATAAAAGCCAAATATATTAGTAAGATATGGCAAGATCTTCATAATCAGGTAACCTCCCTGGAATTTTCACTTTTCATGTACCGAAGAACATACTATCATTTATCTACATGAGACTTCTTAAGGTTGTTTTTTTTTTTTTCTCATTAAATGTTTCATTTATTTTGTACATCCTCTATAAACTTTTTTCATTTTTAACAATATTTCTAATGGTAAACATAGAATTGTTTCTCACTTTCTACTCACATGTGTATAAAAAGCAAGATGAAAAACACAACATACTATCTAATCTCTTAGAGATTTACATTTGGTTGCTTCTGTTGAGAGCCAATTCATGAGTCTCTCTCATTTCTTCACATCTTATAAGTAGATCATTGACTTCCTTCTTCCCAATCTATCTTTTCAAGGAGTTTTTAATCACAAACAGCCTCACAATTCAGTTAAGTGGAGCAAAGGGTAGGTTTCATCACACAGCCCTTGAAAGACAGAGATAGCATCTTACTCCAGAGGAATGGATAGGCAATTCTTACTGTTCAGTATAAAAGATTCAGGTTTCCTCAATTCAGGGTTTCTGTCTTAAAGGGACCTACCACATGTGCAGCTATCACTTGGTCCTCTTCATGTCACCCTGTGGGAAATGGGGTAGGAGAAACTGACAAAAACCTGAAGTTCACCCTGTTGCTGTGCCATGGTTAATAAAGTCCTTTGGATCTGACCTAGATGTCTTGTGTCTTCTCCTGCATATTTGAAAATATGTCAGGCTAACCTATTAGTTGACAAGTAGAATACAATTTATGAACCTTCACAGTTGACAGTTTTCTCCCTAGGGAATGTTGCCTAATTTTGGATCCTATGGAACTCAGTCTTGTCATCCTAATTAAGCAAAAGCCTTGCTTTAAGACTTTGCTGAAATGTACTCCCTACATGAAGTTTCCCTTAAGTTCTTGAGCCAGTCTCTTCCTCCTATATTACTCCAGATATGCTTTATGCATATCTATAAGAATCTCTCAGGGAATTGTTGATTTATAGATGTTTTCCTTATGAGCCTGTGATCTTCTTACTAAATATTATACCTTTTTTGACTGTATATTCTGTACATGGCCTGGTATGTAGTAAATACTAGATGACTCTCCCTTTAAAAAGAAAATTTATTGGTAGGTTATCTTACATATGCTGTCTCTAAAATGTTACTTAAAGTGCAAAGACACACATATACACACAAAGAATACATTGGTTTCTACTGATCTATCATCACCAGTCTCTTTTTCCTACAAGAACTAACAGTTTAATCTCACTGTTCTTCTGAAATTGTAATGCATTATTAATTCCATCTTCTTAAGCAAGTTGCCTGTAATTATAATTGTCTTTCTAAAAAAGAAAATGCAACAGCTGCACCTACTCTGAAAATGGACCCTTGGAGAATGTAATTAAGTTATTTCAATTTGGAGACTGAATATTATCAAGAGCTATGGGATGCTAACCTTAAGGTAGACCTTTCCACCAGGTTTTTAATAGTATGTCATTTGCAGAAACCTAGATAAGTACAAAATTAGAATGTAAATTTTTTGCCTACTCCAATCAGAGTCTTAATAAGTGGAATTATATATCATATAATCTTACACGCTATAGTTAGAACACTTGGTAGACCACGGAGCTGAGGCAGTTAAGGCCATGTGTTCACTACTTTTGTGACATTCATTATAGCTTTATTTACTTTGTTTTATGGCCATGGAGTTTCCCCATAACCCACAAAAAATATTGCACAACTGTTTTTTTTGTTGTTGTTTTGTTTTTTGCGGTACGCGGGCCTCTCACTGCTGTGGCCTCCCCCGCTGCAGAGCACAGGTTCCGGACGCGCAGGCTCAGCAGCCATGGATCACGGGCCCAGCCGCTCCACGGCATGTGGGATCCTCCCAGACCAGGGCACGAACCCGTGTCCCCTGCATCAGCAGGCAGACTCTCAACCACTGCGCCACCAGGGAAGCCCTCACAACTGTTTCTTAAGTTACAAACTTAATGCAAAAAGAAAGCCGTTATAAATTGCTCATCTCTCTAGAAAATTCTATTCCAAGGGCATAAATATTTTTCTATAGATTATGCCTTCATATATGACAATAGAATGATTTTATAATTGGCAATTACTTTAGGGGGAATGAAAATTAAATATGGTTTAATATTATGTTTAAACAGTTCAAATACTAAGTTAAAACAGTGTTTTCAAACATTACTTCATCTTATTTATTACATTTTGCTTTTGATAATGGTCTACATCTTTAGGCCTGAGATGATCAATGAATGGCTAAATGACTGGTATCATAGCAAGCACTGTCTAAGCAAAATTCAGGCTAGATGAAGTTTTATTTGATGAACACACCATTTAATATTAATAACACTTGGGAAACACTGATGAAACTGTCAATGAAAACAGAAGCCTCACATTAAAAAGGTATCATTATTGATTTCATGAATCCTTTACTGCCAATAATAAATTGCTTACCTCTCTATAAGTCTTTTCAAAGAAAAGGTCTTACTACCTACAAACAATCATCTATTTGGGGCGAAAGCATTAGTCACTTAAAACGTTTACTTATTTTGAGCCAAATTCTCTCCCTTTATAATTTATAACTGTTAGCCTTAGTTTTTCCATTTATTCGAACTGGCTAAGTATAATCTCTCCTGCATTATCAATATTTTAAACATCTGAAATGATCTCATGTGACCATCCTAAGTGTTAAATATTTCATGCTTAAGATTACCATGAAATAGCCTCAAAATATATATTTAGCTGGTAAACCAGATCTAATAGGGCCTTGGGCTAATTCATTCTTATCAACAGAGAGACAAATAATTTAATATTTGAAAGAGACTTATTGAAGATAATGGTCATGAAATATGCTTATAGTATTCAGAGTAACTCATCTATCTCAACTTATTTAAGTGGCACCCAATATTATTAAGATAGTTAAGATGGATACATGCTGATATTGACCCTCACATGAAAACAAATAACAGGTTAAAAAATATTTTCAGAGTTTGTCACTGTTACAAATGATTTACTGTTACACGTAAAAATGATAAATGCAATGTACCAGTGATTTCCTGCAAAGATCAAAATTTTCTATTAGTAACATAAAAGCTGAATACTCTGTAAATTCTGCTGTTTAATCAAAGATGATTTGACATGGGGAAATAGTAGATATAAAAAACAGCATCAAGCAGTCACCATTTCTTCTGGTCTCTACAACTACTGTATTCCCACTGAGCACTATCACTAGAAACCAAACTTGAAGGAGTTTAAGAAAACAAACACAACAAAAGATGTTACCTTATAAAGTAAAGCGTAAACTCATGCATCTCGGTCTTTATACATGGCAGTAAGAACATGGAAATAAAAAACTTATTCAACTAGAATCTAGAATAAATTCATGGACGCTAGATATACAGCAAGTTATCTGTGTAGATATGTAAATTAAGAATTCTTGTGGACAAAATTAACCTTTTGAACTTGATGCCTAGTTATCAAAGTTGTCTACAATAAATCCTTTGCTGCTACTGTCAAGGATAAATTTGTGAACCGACTGTAACATTGGCCTAATCCTTTATAATTTAGAGTTTGAGTTAATGTAAATAATAAATTAAAGCTAGAGGGCAATGTTATAATACCTAGAAGACCAACATTAAATAGTTCTTCAGTTTGAGGCAGTTTTACAATCATAAAATATAAACCTTCTTTTGATCTTCAAAAGCTTTAGAAAAGTGTAAAACCCAGAAAGAGTAAATCTGTTGCCTATGCTTACCCCAAAATTTAGTGGTAGAGCTAGCACATGCTGTATATAATAATGCTTTATATTTTTAAAATATTCAATGGTCTTTCTTAATAGAACATTTATAAATAAAATTTGAGCAAATTTTATCTCATTAAAGCATATCCTTACAAGGATATACAGTGGATTCCAAATGAAAGGTTGGTAATAGAACTATAAACTATGGTTATAATGACACAGCCAATGTCTTGGGAAAGTCTAGGGAGACAATATGACAAGAAGGAGGTGAGAGAGTAGAGTCAGAAAAACTAGTTTAAAATGTCTCCAATGCACAAGAAAGGCTAGAGGTGAAGCGAGGACAGTTTAATGTCACCAGGAATACAAAGAAAAGAAGTGATATGAGAGAAATAGCAAGGAATGTGTCAACTAGTAATTGAACTACTTGGAGTGGACAACAAAAGAAGTCAGAAATTACTAATATTTGAGACTGAATTTAAGAATTATAGCATTTTTGATATGGGAGAAACCAGTGAGAATGTATGTCTCCGGCACAAGATTATGTCTTTGTTTTCTGAGATGCCTAATTGGAGTTTCTAGCGTGAAATGTCTAAGTAAAATCTGGAACAAAAATAAAGAAGGGGAGTTTGAAGTTAGGAAAGGACGTTCTCTCACTCATCAAAAATAACTGATTTTAAAAGCTTTTTGTTCACATTCGTACAGCCTGGGTAGGGGAAGACAATCCTGGCAAGAAATTACACTCAATGCAAAGAGGAGACCATTTACAGTCACATGGGCTGTGCACTGTACAACACAAAGATGTGTCATTTACATAGACTATGATATAACTGGAGTCTCCTGGAGTTCTATGTTGTATCACCTGCCCAGCTCTACTTGCTGGATGGGGAGTACGGTATACACTCTTTTTTCCCCCATGCCACACAGATCCCCTTAAGACAAATCAGAGATAAAATAGAAACGTAAGTATGCTTTTATGGCATCAATTCTTTTGAACATCCATTGCCTGGTACATAGTTTTCATTGTGTAAATAACTCCAATTTAGTAAATTAAACATGAAATATGTTCTTTGCCTTAAAATATTCTTAAATTAAAAAAATAAGCTATCATGAAAGTTCAGCCTACCTTTCATTAAAATATATGAACATAAAACAAATTATATCATGATTTTTATTAGCCTTATCTTAGTCATTCTGCTTTTGTATAAATTTGGGGTGTTTAAAAGCCTCACTTGTGGTTAATTTTTGGATACCCATGTTGGCTTTAATGAAAGTGAAAATCTTCATTATAAAGTCTGTATTTTATTTCATTTTGTTTCTCTTTGAGGAAAACTATTTTGAAAATACTGTGAGTTAGCTAAAACCGCTGTATCACTTTCTTATTCTATTTGAAGAGTAAGAGATGGACAAACTCCTCCTAAGAATCCCATCTATATGTAAATGCCACAGACAGGAAGTGTTCACCGAACACCTTCAGAACCAGACCATGTAGGAAACCAAGCCAGGGCTCCTGAGGCAAAGGACAAAAAAAAAATTTGAATACTAGACAATTTGTACCTGTTACTCTCTGAAACATGCAAGATTATGGACACAAAGCCTGTGAGAACATCTTTTGTCTCACAAGCAGTATATATTTTAGATGAATGGAAATGCTGCTTTGTGCAAGGATTATGGCAACTTTTTAGCAACCCTGATGCAGGAAGAAAAGTATATTTGAAAGTATTTGTCTGTCATTTACCTTTTCAAAAAACATTTACTATCCTAAACTGTCCCTTAAAATCAAATATTAAAATTAAACAAATGATTGAGACGGTAAAAATAATTTGGAATTTCTCAAAATAAATATTATTCAATATATATCAGATAACATACTTTGGCAAATAAATTATAAAATTAGCAAAATTTAAATTACTGAATTAATATAAAACCTACATTTATATTTTCACCACAGGTAATCTTATTCTCAATGAACTTGCTAGAAGTAGTGAAAAAATGACCAGAACAATTTTCCCTAGTATTAAACTTTGATTTTTCTTCAGTTCAACTTAGTTTCATTTTTTTCTTCCTAAGTAGAGAGAATGTTATATATATAGGCTGCCAAAATTTACATTTATACAAAGATTGAAGTAACACAGTAAGTTTATAGGATTTTATATATTGGCTAAAGGAAAATGAAGATTCTTTGAGTGTTAGAAATGGAACACCAATCTTTTGTACAAACTTAGATGAAGACAAATCATACAGATAGGATAGAGCTGAAGAGCTGCACACTAGAAGAACATACTCCAAATCTTTGTTGAAGTAAAAATTAAGTAGTACTTTCCCATTCAACATTATTTTTGGAGTTCTTTGAGGAGTCACTGAAACCACTGCTTCAGTTCTCTATTATAATATTCTGACTTCTTGATCACTTACAATAAGACACCCTAGTTTAAGTGCATTGTTGCAAAGAAACCTGGAGTGGTTATCTTCTAAACCATACTGATAAGATCTTAAAGTGTTTTAAATTTATAATAAACTGCCTTGGTATTTTAATATATTTTTCTTTCTCTACATTCTACCACTTTCAGGTAAACACACTCTTTTTCTGGGCTTGCATAGAACCTTTTGCCTCATTCTTTGGAACTGTCACTGTTCTCTCTCCTGTGGGCAAGAGCAGGGTCTTATTTTATTCTTTTCCTTTAGTTCTCAACGTATATATTGGGTGATGTCTGCCGAACAGATGGACTTCAGCACTTCTTAAATGAAACAAAAAACTTTGTCAACCAACTCAAGCGTACACAGGAAAGAATCTAAACTAAATGCTTAATGACAGAATGCCTAATTAAATTATACTATATCTGCCCTCCTTAATGGAGTAATGTCAAAGAACAGTTTTGAAGCTTTTGATTATTTGAAGATTACAATAAAATAAACGACACCTGGAATGGTCATGGCTATTCAAAGTTGTGAATATCATAATTATTTTAACTAACAAAAGTTTATCATGCATCTACAATATACTAACTAGGCTAGGCACAAGCCATACACATAAGAGTGAATAACTTAATTTGTCTTTGAGGAGCTCACTATCTAACAGAAGAGAAAGAAAAAACACTCCGCAATACACTGTGATGAGCACTACAAATATTACTTAACAAATATAATAAAACCCACATAAGTAAGTTATTAACTCTGTAGGTACAAAATGAGTCTCTACTACTATAAATATTTTCATTATAAAAAAACATGGTCAGGAAAAAACAGGAAAAAAATTACATGTTTTTCATCAAGTTTAACAGGTTTCATTAAGAAAAACCAGGTTTCTTGGTTTTTCAAAACCAAGCCAATCAAAAAACAAGACAAATTTGATTGACAGAGAAAATACAAATGATGTAAATGTATTTCCTTCAGTTCTAAGTAAGATTTAACATAATAAAAACTCATGATCATATTTCACATTCTAAATATAAATTATTTCCATCTATATCATTATTTCTGTTACTTTTTAAGCAATGAAAGAAAATGAGTAAAACCTACTTTTCTACTTTCCAGTTCTCTGTTGTAAGAACTGGGAAACTTTAATGGCATTTCTCCCACACTGAACTTATGTAATGGAAGTATGGAAACATTAATTAGCACCATACTTTTATTTCATGTTGTTATTTGTCCTTGAACCCTTGAATAAATTTTGTACACTATACGAAAGAGCTTATCTATTCCTTTAAATGTGCTCTGAAAATCAAACAAATTACTGAAAATCAAACAAGTTACTGAAAATCACTGTTAGTTCATTAATTTCCAAGGAATTCTATTAAAAAGTACCATAAACTAGGTGTCTTAAAAAAACAGATAGTTATTATTGTCTCACAGTTCTAGACACTAGAAGTTTGAGGTCAAGGGTCAGCAGCACTATGTATGTTCTATCTGAAGTCCCTACCACAGGATCCTTCCTTGCCTCTTCCTTGCTTTCGTATGGTTGCTGGTAATCCTTGTCATTCCTTGGCTTATAGACACATAATTCCAATCTCTGCCTCAGTACCACATATCCTTCTTTCCTGTGTGTCTATATCCAAATTTTCCTCTTCTAATAAGGACAACAGTCAATGGATTAGGGCCCACACTAATCTAATCTGACCTTATTTATACTTGAATATATCTGCAAAGACCCTATTTCCAAATAAGGTCACATTTATAGGTAAAGGGATTTAGGTCTGAATATATTTTTAAGGGGGACACGATTCCACCCACTTAACGTGGTAACAAAGAAGTGGTAGTTTGGCATAATGGAAATAGCATGAGCAGGAATTTTAGGGAACTGGCCAAAAGGCTACTATCCTTCAACATCCAGTTCAGGGTCTACAAGTTCTGTGGAAGTTTCCCTGACAACCACAATCCGAATGCTTCTCCATTTTCTGAACTCATAAATACTTCTACCCTGTACCTTGTATTTGGGGCTTCTATAACATTTCTTCAAATATATAATACAAAAACAAAACTAGGATGCTTATTCTTACATTTCTTTATTTATAGGATACTCTAAACTCCAAGAATACTCTTACATGTAATAACTACTTAAAGATAATTATTTAAATTCTAAATGTTCCATTATATTTTATTTAGAATGATGAATTTGTACATGATTACATAACAGAAAGTAATAAAACAATGGCTTAACACCATAACATTGTGTGTACAGACAGTTAAATGTGGGACAAAAAGGAATTTTGTTCAGCAAAGGAAACCAAAAACAAGACAAAAAGACAACCTACTGAATGGGAAAAAATATTTGCAAATGATGCTACTGACAATATACTGCCTATAGAAGACCCACTTTAGGGCAAAGGACACACATAGATTGAAAGTGAGGGGATGGAAAAAGATATTTCATGCAAATGGAAACGACAAGAAAGTGGGGGTAGCAATATTCATATCAGACAAGACAGACTTTAAAACAAAAGTCTTAAAGAAAGATAAAGAAGGATACGATATAATGACAAAAGGATCAACAAAAGAAGAGGATATTACACTCATTAACATACATGCACCCAATATGGGAGCACCTAAATACATAAAACAAATACTAACAGACATAAAGGGAGAAACTGACAGGAATACAATGATAGTAGGAGACTTTAACATCCCACTCACATCTATGGACATATCTTCCAGACAGAAAATCAATAAGGCAACGCAGATCCTTACAGTTAGACTTCATTGATATTTTCAAGAAACTACATTCAAAAAAATCAGAATATACATTATTTTCAAGTGCACATGGAACATTCTCTAGGACAGACCACCTACTGGGACAGAGAACAAGCCTCAACAAATTTAAGAGGATAGAAATTATTTCAAGCATCTTTTCTGTCCACAACAGCATGAAACTAGAATCAACCATAGAAACAGACACAAACAAACAAACAAAACATTTACACAGCAAATAAACAACATGCTACTAAAAAGCTGATGAGTCAATGGTGAAATCAAAGGGGAAATTAAAAAATGCCTTGAGAAAAGTGACAATGAAAGCACAACCATACAAATCTATGGGGTGCAACAAAAGCAGTTTTTAGAAGGAAGTTCATGTGACACAGGCCTTCCTCAAAAAACAAGAAAAATCTCAACCTAACCTACCACCTAAAAGAATCAGAAAAAGAAGAACAAACAAAACCTAAAGTTGGTAGAAGGAAAAAAGTAATAAAGATCAGAGAGGAAATACATAAAATAGAGATTAAAAAAACAATAGAAAAAAACAGTAAAACCAAGAGATGGTTCTCTGGCCAGGCTCACCAAGAACAAAAAAGAGAGAGGACCGAATAACAAAAATAAGAAATGAAAGAGGAGAAATAACAACCTACACCACAGGAATACAAAAAAAAAAAAAAAAATACTATGAACAATTATATGCCAATAAATTGGACAACCTAAATGAAATGGACACATATCTAGAAACATACAGTCCACTGAAACTGGATCAAAAAGAAAAAGATAATTTGAACAGAACTATCACTACAAGTGAAATAGAATCTGTAATAAAAGAAATAAATAAATAACTCCTTGCAAACGAAAGTCCAGGACTGGGTAGCTTCACTGGGGAATGTTACCAGACATACAAAAAAGAACTTATACCAATCCTTCTCAAATTCTTCCAAAAGACTGAAAAGGAGGGAGCATTCCCAAAGTCATTCTACAAAGCCACCATCACCCTGATACCAAAATCAGACAAAGACACTACCAAAAAGAAAATTACAGGCCAATATCTTTGATGAATACAGATGCAAAAATCCTCAACAAAGTATTAGCAAACAGAATGCAACAATATATAAAAGGTATCATACACTATGACCAGGGTGGATTCATCCCGGGGTCACAAGGATGTTTCAACATATACAAATCAATCAATGTCATACACCATATAAACAAAAGGAAAGACAAAAAACCCATGATCATCTCAATAGACACAGAAAAAGCATTTGATAAAATTTAACATCTATTCACGATAAAAACTCTCATGAAAGTGGGTATAGAGGGAACATACCTCAACATGATAAAAGCTATTTATGACAAACCCACAGCCAACATAATACTCAATCCTGAAAAGCTGAAAGCCTTCCTGCTAAAATCTGGAACTAGATAAGGATGCACACTCTCACCACTTCTACTCAACATTGTATTGGTAGTCTTAGCCACAGCCACCAAACAAGAAAAATAAATAAAAGGTATTCAAATAGGAAGGGAAGAGGTAAAATTGGGTTATATGCAAATGACATATGTTATATAGAAAACCTTAAAGATTCTGCACAAATACTATTGAAACTGATAAAAGAATTCATCAAGGTAGCACAATACAAGATTAACATACAGAAATCTTTTCCATTTCTTTACACTAACAGTGAAATATAAGTAAAAAAAAAAAATTTGTTTATAATCACACCCCAAAAAAAAAACTATGAATAAACCTGACCAAGGAGGCAAAAGACTTATATGCTGAGAACTATAAAACATTGATAAAGGACACTGAAGATGATTCAAAGAAATGGAAAGGTAGCCCATGCTCTTGGATTGGAAGAATTAGTCTTGATAAAATGGTCATACTACCCAAAGCAATCTACAGAATTAATGCAATCCCTATCAAATTACCCATGACATTTTTCACAGAAATAGAGCAAATAATCCTAAAATTATATGGAACCATAAAAGACTTATCAGAATTACTAAAATCAATCCTGAGGAAAAAGAACAAAGCTGGAGGCATAACCATTCCAGAGTTCAGATAATACCACAAAGCTACGGCAATCTAAACAATGGGATATTGGCACAAAATAGACATATGGATCAATGGAATAGAATAGAGAGCTCCCACATAAAACCCACACACCTACAGTCAATTAAATTTGGACAAAGGAGGCAAGAATGTACAATGGAGAAAAGACAGTCTCTTTAGCAAGTGGCACTGGGAAAGCAGGATTGCTGCATGTAAATCAATGTTAGATGTGCAAGTTGAACCATCTTTGTGACCCTGGGATGCACATCAATGTAGCTGGTTGTGCAAGATGGAACACATCCTCACACCATACACAGAAATAAACTCAAAATGGCTTAAAGACTTAAATATAAGACATGACCCCATAAAACTCCTAGAATATAAGACATGACCCCATAAAACTCCTAGAAGAGAACATAGGCAAAACATTCTCCGACATAAATTATATCAATGATTTCTTAGGTCAGTCTCTGAAGGCAATAAAAATAAAAGCAAAAATAGGACCTAATCAAAGCTTCTCCATAGCAAAGGAAACCATAAACAAAACTTAAAGACAACCTAACGATGGGATAAATTATTTGCAAACAATTCGACTGACAAGGCTTAATTTCCATAATATACAAACAGCTCATAAAACTCAATAACAGAAAACAAACAGCCCAATCAAAGAATGGGCTGAAGACCTAAATAGACATTTCTCCAAAGAAGACATACAGAGGAACAACAGGCACACAAAAAGATGTTCAACAGTGCTGATTATTGGAGAAATGCAAATCAAAACTACAATGAGGCATCACCTCACACCAGTCAGAATGGCCATCATCAAAAAATCTACAAACAATAAATGTTGGAGAGGGTGTGGAGAAAAGGGAATCCATTGCTGGTGGGAATGTAAGTTGGTGCAGCCACTATGGAAAACAGTATGGAAGCTTCTCAAAAGACTAAGAACACAGTTGCCATATAAGCCAGCAATCCCACTTTTGGGCACATACCTAGAAGAGATGAAAACTCGAATTTGAAAAGATACCAAGAAATAGTCAAGAAATGGAAGCAACGTAAGTGTCCATCAACAGATGAATGGATAAAGATGTGGTACACACACACACACACACACACACACACACACACACATATACATGCAATGGAATATTACTCAGCCATAAAAAGGAATGAAATAATACCATTTGCAGCAACATGGATGAACCTAGAGATTATCATACTAAGTGAAATAAGTCAGAAAAGGCAAATATCATAAGATATCACTTATAAGTGGAATCTAAAAAAATATAATACAATGAACTTATTTACAAAACAGAAACAGACTCACAAACATAGAAAACAATCTTATGGTTACCAACGGGGAAGGGATAAATTACGAGTCTGAGATAAGAGTTACACACTACTATATATAAAACAGATAAAAAAACGAGGACTTACTGTATAGTACAGGGAACTATATTCAAAATCTTGTAATAACCTATAATGGAAAAAAATCTGAAAAAGAATATATATGTATATATATACACACATATATATACACATGTATATATCTGAATCACTTTGCTGTACACCTGAAACTAATACAACATTGCAAATAAACTATACTTCAATAAAAAAAATTTAAGTACCTATTATTTTCAAACATAGGAGATACTGAATATTATTAAAATTATCATTCTTATGGAGAATAGTACAAATATGTCTAAAGTCTCCATACCTTCCTTTATTATACCCTTTGTAATTTGACTGTGCAGCTTCTCCCAAGAGTCTGCCATCTGCCTTCTCTTGAATTGAAAAATCCATATCAGTTTGTAAGATTCATTGTCTCTACTGTTCTGTGCTTCATCCAGGAAACAAAACAAAACAAAGCAAAACAAAAAAGAAAAAAAGAAAATATCTATATTTTCTAATCACTATGACTGTTGAGTATATTTAAAATATGTTAAATAAAGTTATGTTGAACAGAAAATGAGTGTTCAGCAAAAAGATTACAGTCATTGAAGAAGAGAGGGGCACTGCATAATAATATGATTTATAAACAAAGTCTTTCACTGCTCAATCAGAAGTGAGTTTAAAATAGGTTTTAACATTTAACTTTTATGTTGTAGTTTGTATGTAAGTAATTCTATATGAGTTTACTAATTATAACTTTGGAATCTATGCTATAAAAGCAATTTTGGTATAAAAATTTGCCTGTAAGAGTTTTTGAGGGTCACAACACCATTTTCTGTATAAGTGGATTTAATCAAGTTAGGCATAGGCTAGTTTTATGGAAATTATTATGTTAAAGGAGGAAAGAACTATGGAAGGTAACTTACAAAAGCAATGGTAAGTCAGGAATTACAGTTCCACTTTAACTAGAATGAAATCACTAAGAAAAATATACTGTTAAAATGAACAAATACGATATATTTCAAAGTTCATAAAATAATCTAAGATATTTGTGTATTACAAACATACCAATACATAAAAACCTATATAACATTAAAACTTTATATACCATATTATACAGATTTCTAGACTCTTAATTAGCATTTACCTTTTTTTGCAAGCTCTCAAGAATAAATGGTTTATACTAAATTACAGCTAAAATTCATGGATTAAAAAACAGTGTGCTTCAACACTGTGAAAATGACTATACTACCCAAAGCAATCTATAGATTCAATGCAATCCCTATCAAACTACCAATGGCATTTTTCACAGAACTAGAACAAAAAATTTCACAATTCGTATAGAAACACAAAAGACCCCGAATAGTCAAAGCAATATTGAGAAAGAAAACTGGAGCTGGAGGAATCAGGCTCCTGGACTTCAGACTATACTGCAAAGCTACAGTAATCAAGACAGTATGGTACTGGCACAAAAACAGAAATACAGATCAATGGAACGGATAGAAAGCCCAGAGATAGACCCATGCACATATGGTCACCTTATCTTTGATAAAGGAGGCAAGAACATAAAATGGAGAAAAGACAGCCTCTTTAATAAATGGTGCTGGGAAAACTGGACAGCTACATGTAGAAGAAGGAAATTAGAACACTCCCTAACACCATACACAAAAATAAACTCAAAATGGATTAAAGACCT
Source organism: Globicephala melas (assembly GCF_963455315.2). Lineage (NCBI taxonomy): Eukaryota > Metazoa > Chordata > Mammalia > Artiodactyla > Delphinidae > Globicephala > Globicephala melas. The sequence continues at coordinate 55,496,613 of NC_083330.1, forward strand.
AAATATAAGGCCAGACACTATCAAACTCTTAGAGGAAAACATAGGCAGAACACTCTATGATATAAATCACAGCAAGATCCTTTTTGACCCACCTCCTAGAATAATGGAAATGAAAACAAAAATAAACAAATGGGACCTAATTTAACCTAAAAGCTTTTGCACAGCAAAGGAAAACATAAACAAGATGAAAAGACAACCCTCAGAATGGGAGAAAATATTTGCAAACGAAGCAACTGACAAAGGATTAATCTCCAAAATTTACAAGCAGCTCATGCAGCTCAATACCAAAAAAACAAACAACCCAATCCAAACATGGGCAGAAGACCTAAATAGAAATTTCTCCAGAGAATATATACAGATGGTCAACAAACACATTAAGGATGCTCAACATCACTAATCATTAGAGAAATGCAACTCAAAACTACAATGAGGCATCACCTCATGCCAGTCAGAATGGCCATCATCAAAAAGTCTAAAAACAATAAATGGTGGAGAGGGTATGGAGAAAAGGGAACCCTCTTGCACTGTTGGTGGGAATGTAAATTCATACAGCCACTATGGAGAACAGTATGGAGGTTCCTTAGAAAACTAAAAATAGAACTACCATACGACCCAGCAATCCCACTACTGGGCATTTACACTGAGAAAACCATAATTCAAAAAGAGACATGTACCACAATGTTCATTGCAGCACTATTTACAATAGCCAGGACATGGAAGCAACCTAAGTGACCATCAACAGATGAATGGATAAAGAAGATATGGCACATATATACAATGGACTATTACTCAGCCATAAAAAGAAACAAAATTGAGTTATGAGCAGTGAGGTGGCTGGACCTAGAGTATGTCATACAGAGTGAAGTAAGTCAGAAAGAGAAAAATACTGTATGCCAACACATATATATGGAATCTAAAAAAACAAAACAAAACAAAAAAATGGTTCTGAAGAACCTCGGGGCAGGACAGGAATAAAGACACAGACATATAGAATGTACTTGAGGATACGGGGAGGGGGAAGGGTAAGCTGGGACGAAGTGAGAGAGTGGCATGGACATATATACACTACCAAATGTAAAACAGATAGTTAGTGGGAAGCAGCTGCATAGCACAGGGAGATCAGCTCAGTGCTTTGTGACCACCTAGAGGGGTGGGATACGGAGGGTGGGAGGGAGATGCAAGAGAGAGGAGATGTGGGGATATATGTATATGTATAGCTGATTCACTGTGTTATAAAGCAGAAATTAACACACCATTGTAAAGCAAATATACTCCAATAAAGATGTTTAAAAAAAAAAAATCCAACCCAGAAAAAACAAAAGAAACAAACCAAAAAAAAGTGTGCTTAGAAGAGGCAAACTCCATTGGAAATCACTTCTTTCCCTCTCCAGGCCATGCTCTACCAATACCTTCAATCTCTTCCATTGTCCTAATGTAGTTTGACCTAATGTAGCAGTAATGTTGGTGCCTGCCTCATTGTACTTATATTGTTACTAAGTAGTTTTGTAGAAATATTGAAGTGCATCAATTATTGCCACTAAAAACTCATGTTTTAAAATCTCAACTGGATTCAAAACACTGCCCAACAATCCTTCGATTTCCTTAGTTGTTTGTTTTTCCATTCTCCAAAGAAGATATTTCAAATAATCCCACTCTCCTTAAATATCCTAATTTATCACCTCCCCTCAGTTTCAGGAGATGACCTTGAATCTTTCGTCAGGGAAAAAATAGAAATCACAGAAAGAATATATCTCGATTTCTGGTCACTACAGTCATAAACTTTAATGCAGACACACCTGTTCTTTCACACTTTTCTCCTTTCTAAATGGAGTGGTGTCCCTGACTAAGGCTAACGTACAAGTTAATAAATTGCAGAAAAATGAATCAAATGAATATGACAAGCACTAGAGTTTCTGATGAAATTAAAAAAAAATACACAGATGAAGGGAGTAAGCAAGAAGAACAGTGGAGTTTCAGAGTTGTAGTGGCTCTAAGTAATACTTATCTAGGTAATACTATAGGGAATACTTTATTAGAGAGGAGACAAAAAGAGCAAGGAATTATGAAAAGGGCATATTGGGACTTCCTTATGAATAACAGTGACAAACAAGTGGTGTTTGATTTTTATGGATTAAATAAGATGATAAAATTAGTCATGTATTTCACATACTAGAGCTTTGGTTTAACCTTAGAGATCTGTACAGTTTTCCAGTCTTTATGAAACATCACACAAGATTAAAAAAAAAGTGGAATCAGACATGACATCTTTTTCCCTTTGATGTTGAAACATATTTTTGATGAGTGCATTCCTTAATTAAAATATTATGTATAAGTAAATGAGTTTCTTAAATTTAAAAACACAAGTAGTATTCGTTTACTTGTGCACTTGCATTAAAAATGCAATTTATTGGGCTTCACTGGTGGCACAGTGGTTGAGAATCCGCCTGCCAATGCAGGGGACGCGGGTTCGTGCCCCGGTCCGGGAAGATCCCACATGCCGCGGCGCGGCTGGGCCCGTGAGCCATGGCCGCTGAGCCTGTGCATCCGGAGCCTATGCTCCGCAACGGGAGAGGCCACAACAGTGAGAGGCCCGCGTACCGCAAAAAAAAAAAAAAAAAAAAAATGCAATTTGTTTAATTAAGATGGAACAATGAATGCAAGGTCTGTTTCTTAAAGGTATAAAAACATCACTAATAATAATTAGTGTACACACTAATAATTAGAAGGATAACTTCAAATTTGTCATAAATAATTATATATAATATATATACATGAAATTTGTATTTTTTTATTTTTTATATATATAATTGGTTTTACATCAAACAATGATGTTTTATCTCACATCTAACAACTAACTTTTTTCAACCTAAGAAGTCAGAGAGGAAATATTTTGCATTTACATGGAAGTGGTCTGGTTAGAAACCTTTCAAAACGCTTCTCTCAGTAGTGAGCTGTTATTTGTGTTAATTCTGGTTTCATCTATTATGTAATTCTTTTTTTAATGGATGAGCAAGCCTTACATACATTCTTAACGCTTCTTGCTGCACTGTCAAACAGGTTGTCCTTAAGGCAGAAAAAATATATTTAATTGTACTAAAAATGGTAAATTAACCATACTCGGGATTCTCAGATATCTACAAGAATTTCTAACTCTTTGAAGCAAACTTATATTTAAGTATCAACCCAATATATAATGTCAACTTCAGGCTATATTTAAAAACATTAATCCATACTGTGGTATTTATATGTCAAAGTTTCAGGTTTTCAAAATGTTTTGCTGATATACATACATAGTTTTAAGAAAACCCTGGCTGTATGCCTAAGGAGTACTTTTGTAAAAAAGTACACTGCAGCAAGCATTAGGAGATCTTAATTTTCATCTTGAATTTTCAACAGACACAATGAGCCTCAAGATTCATTTCCCTCAAAGGGGAACACTGAGCAGTCGGATCCTTAAAATTCCTCTGGCTCTCATCATTTTATGACTACTCTGTTTGTCTAAAGAGAGGCAACCATGGATAAAGAAAATGTAGCATATACCTATAAAGAAATAATATTCAGCCTTAGAAAAGAAGGAAATCCTGCCATATTCAACAACATGGATGAACCTTGAGAACATTACGCTAAGTGAAATAAGCCAGCCACAGAAGGACAAATACTTCATGATTACACTTACATGAGATAGCTAAAACAGTTAAACTCATAGAAACAGAAAGCGTAATGGTATTTGCCAGTGGATGGACGAAGGGGAAATGGGGAGTTGCTATTTAAAGTTTCATTTATACAAGATGGATAAGCTCTAGAGATCTGCTGTCACAATATTGTGCCTATAGCTAACAACAATGTATTGTACACTTAAAATTTTGTTAAGAAGGTAGATCTCATGTTAAGTGCTCTCATCACAACAACAAGAAGGTTAATTCAAAATTATGGAATCGTAATAGATATTTAACCAAATTACTGTTATGCATAAGCAATAATATGCATGAACCATAGCTTCATTGCATGTTTTAGTCTAATAACTGTCAGAAATAAGGTAGTAAACAGGAACACCTGTTTGATAGGATTAGTATCTACAATATTTACTTTGTAGAATGAATATTATAGCCAGTTACCTCTAATTAATTTATCTTATTTAGTTGGACAATTGTTGATTCACTAGCACAGTCTTTGTGCTATCCATTACATAAATTCATACCATATACATATGTGTATGCATCATAGAATTAGTTTAATTAGCTTGATATATCATGTTAATTAGACCTTCAGCTTTTTGAGTACTAAGAAATATTTCAGCTCTTGTGGGATAGCTTAGAGGACAGTTATATGACAGAGTTGCAATACTGATAAAACCAAACTTACTGCTTTATTTGCTATAGCAATGGACTGGAATCATCTAGTTTGCAGAGTTACTGATTTCATGCCTATAGAATGTAAATGAATACATTTGTGTGAGAGCTCAGAAATCCACACTTAAAGAAATGCTACAGGCAATTCTGATGTAGATATTACAAGAACACCATTTGAGAAATACTGCTAAATTTGGAACTATTAGCATATATAATAATATATATATTCCATATATATGAATGATAATATACCACATATATGTATATCTGATTTATGTATTTGTATATAACATATACGTACCTATCTGTATCAATACATATCAATACGGACCCACACATAGTTGTATTATATGTAAAATACTAATGAATATATATTTTCTCTGGAGGGACTGCATCAGTAAAAACAATGTGGAAGTTTTTTAGTTATATCCTAATATTTCTCCTTTTCTTTCATTAACAGGTTTTTAGCTGAGCAAAGGCCACCTAGAAGAAGAGTCATACTTCCTTGTGTCTCTTTCAGCCAAGTGGCCATGTAAGAAAATTTTGGCCAATGAGTACAAGCAGAAATAGTAGAAAATGCAGGGTAGCAACTAGAACCTTGTTTAAGAGACAGTTGAATGATGAATACCCTTTGGCCCTTCCCTTCCCCTTTCCTTCTTCCTACTGTCTAGACTGTAAACTAAATGGATGTAGTCTGGACATGATATGATCTTTGGAATGAAGGCCACCTACAAATAGAATAGTAATATAAAAGGATCCTGAGTATTTGATATCAGGGGTTTCCACAACTGTCTTGTACACCTACGTCCAGACTTTAAATTTAAAAAACAAAACAAAAACTTGCATCTCATTCAAGCCTGTTGGTGTTTTTTTACTTTAATTTTCTTTTACAGTTGAACCTAATCCAAACTAACGCATATGGCTTTCTTAAATCAAGTGTAATCACTGGGTAAAAGAGGTAAAAACAGATGGTCAACTGATGTCCTTTTTATAAAGGGCAAAAATCATTTATTCATTTCACGAGTATATTCGAAATACCTAAGGTGTACAATGTAAAGTTCTAGATATTATGTATAACTTGAGATCCAAGCTGTCCTTAAGATTCTGTTATTTTTGTAACAATATGTATACAACTAGAAACAAAGTACGACAACCAATAATCATGAACATCAGGAGAACTGCAAGTTCTTAAGATCACTGAAGCCATGGAGATTTATGCAAATTACAAAGTAGAGTGAACAGAAAAAAAAAAAAAGAGAGAGAGAGAGAGAGAAACAGACAAACGTTGGACAAATGCGGGAACACACAGAAAGGATAAAGAAAGAAAATCCACTCAAAAAGATTCTGGAAGATACAGTCAGTAAGGAATAAGAAAGGGTAAAAGACAGGACTTCATAGTAACAAGGGAGATGGATGTTCTTGAGGAAATGATCATTCAAATGTTGCAAATAAATCAAGTAAGATAAGTATTAAAGTAGGAATTCAGATATCATTGGTCATTTTGGAAAAGGCAGTTCTAAAGAAATGACGGGACAAACCAAGTTACATCTAGTTAAAGAGTGATTAATCAGGGAGCAAAAATTGATGGTGTAGAAGAGAATTAAAATTGTGGGCATAACACTCCTCAGTGAGAAAGGATAGGTTCTAGTGTACACATGGAGGAACTAGCTTTCAATGGGAGTTAGCCTATGATGGAAAAATTTATCAGCTCAAATCTAAATATTAGGTGGTTAGCATTATTTAAACTACCTAATAAATATAAATAAATGTGCATATATAGTTTAAATAAAATACACTATATACTTTCTTTTATTCTTAATTTGAATACAATTAATTTAAACAGGTCTTCCTATGTTATATGATCTGAGTATGTTTTTGCTAATATTCTGATTTTGATAACTGTGTTAATTCCCTTGATTTTATCCAATACTCCATTTTTTTAGATACTGTAGAGATTTTTAACTATAGGAGAGTAGGAATAACTATGCCAAATAATTATTCCTACCTCAATCTCTGTCAGAATTATGTTACATATTACCAGTTTCTGGGGGGAACATGCTCTGTGGAAATTCTGCTGAAGCCTCAACCTTATACCTTACAAAATGAACTCATTTCCCTTCTGTTTAAAATATATTAATGGGTCTTCCTGATCTTTCTATTATTGTTCACATGTGTACTGTCATCCAACCTGAAAAATTACAATTATTATACAATTCTTTATTACTGTCTGTGATAATAACTCATTCCTTGTGGTCTTTGATTGCAAGCCTTTGGTCTTTTATTTCTATGTACAGGGCTTCCAAATTGGTTAAATTCCTTATAACCTCTGCCATGGAATCATCCCTCACTTGACCTTTTAATCTTCATTTTCATGGTCTACCTCACTCTCTAGTTACTGCTGCTTTTTCCTCCTTCCTTCCTTTCACAAACAGATTTTTAAAAGGAAAGATTAGTTTCACTATCTCCACTTCTTCACTTTATTACAGCAAGTCTCCCCACTCTCTCCATCACCAATTTTTTGCACTTTAGCAGATCATTCCCACCAGTGTGAACACAGGGTTTTACCTATCCCAGTTTAACAAACAAACCAAAAATTAAAAAAAAAAAAAAAACCCTCTTGACTCTACTTCTTCCTTCAGCAATTGCCCTATTTCTTTGTTCACCTTTGGTTACAAATGTCCCTGAAAGGCTTATGTATACTAATGGCCTACAATTTTTACTTTCCAATTCTCTCTTAAAACCACTCCAGTAAGACTGTCACCGACAAAACTCCTTTCATCACAGTAATCAATAACCTCCATATTACTAAATCCAATGATCAATTTCAGAGTTCATCTTACTGGCTTATCATCAGTATTTGACATAGTTCATCAGTTCCTTCTCCTTGATATACTTTCATTTGGCTTTTAGGAAACCACACTCTTGGTTTTCCTCCTATCTTATTAATTATCCTTTTGAAACTCTTACCAGTTCCTCCTAGCTTTGTTGTGTTTTTAGTGTTGGAGTGTCCAGGATTCAGTTCTTAGTCTTTTTCTCTCTCTTTTTTTTTAATTTAATAATCACTTCCCCTTCTAGACTTCCAAATTTAGATCTTTATCCCACAACTTTAATTCTGCACTAAGACTTGTATAGCCAACTGCCTCCTTGAAATCTTCATCAGAATGTTTATTAGCCATCTCAAACTGCACATGTCCAAAATTAAGCTCTGGAGCATCTCTCCAAAAATGTTTCATCAACAGCCTTCTCAATATTAATTAATGGCTATTTCATGTCCTCAGTTCTTCAGGCCAAAAGCCTTAGAGCTGTCCTTGCTCCTTCTTTTCCTTGAGCTTCACCATCAGTTAGGAAATTCTCTTAACTTTATCTTGAAAACCTAACAATTTCTCATCACCTCCACTGTTATTTCCTCATCCTAATAATTATAACATCTTACCTAGATTACTGCAAGTAATATCCATTTTTCTACCTTTCCTCTCTATAGTTTCTTCCACAGAGTGATTCTTTAAAAACTAAGACCAGGGCTTCTCTGGCCGCGCAGTGGTTGAGGGTCCGCCTGCCGATGCAGGGGACATGGGTTCGTGCCCCGGTCCGGGAAGATCCCACATGCCGCAGAGCGGCTGGGCCTGTGAGCCATGGCCACTGAGCCTGAGCGTCTGGAGCCTGTGCTCCGCAACGGGAGAGGCCAAAACAGTGAGAGGCCCGTGTACCGCAAAAAAAAAATAATAATAATAATTAAAAATAAAATAAAATAAAAAAATACGAAGTCCAATCACTTTAATGACTTCATATTTCACCTAAAAGCCAAATATAGGTCTTTATCTGGGCTCCATTAATTCTCTTTTGCTTCTACTATTTTCACCCATGTCAATACTTTTGTAGTCACAATCACCTCCTAGATGTTCCTTAAACACAATGAGGCACACTCAAGATTATATATTTTGTTCTAGACATCATTTCTGCCTGGAATGCTCATTGTTTAGCTATCTTACTTGTGTCCAGACTTTGCTCAAATCTCAACTTATCAATTAAGTAACCTACACACCCATCACCCTACTACTGCTCTCCTGACCTCTCTTACCCTACTCCACCTGTTCTTTCTTATCACTCTCTGAACAGAGTGTGTTATTACTTTATTTATATTGATTGCTTTTTAGAGCCTTTTTCCCGTCATAGGGCATAAGTTCTACAGGAGCAAGCCTCTCTGCCACTTTGGTCACTGATGCATTTAGGACAATAGCTGCCATGTAGTAGGTATCTAATAACTAATTGCTGAATGAACACTGAATGAATAGAATTCTAGTAACAACCCGAAAAGATTAAGTTTGGAAACAATTTTAAAGGGTATCTAATCTAACTCTCCATCCAATGCTTTGTAAATAAGGCAGCACGTAGTTACTTTCTACCTCCTTGACCCTGCCATAGCACCTAAGCAGATAATGCCAAACAATATTAGAGTTGAGAGAAGCCTTAGATATTACAGACAAAGAACCTGAGATCTAGGGAGGTGACATAACTTACCCAGTTTCATCTATCCACAAAGAGTCAAAGCTAAAACTAGAACTCGAGCTTCTTTATGCTATGTTATTTTTCATTTCACTGAAATGGAATTAGCTAATATTCAACAGGCCTCATAAAATTCTGCCATCCAGTAATGACTGAGTAGATCTTCCATCCCTGTTGGATCATGCAACGGTGCTGCTGACTGTTGTTTAATAAACAAGAACTTAATGAGTTAGCACATATAGCTTATAAGAGAGGCATTGGCTAACTTAATATTCTCCGTGCAGCACAATTACTGGGCTGATTTATTCCCTGTTGCCAAAGTCAAAGGCAGGTTACAGTAAGCCCTGCTTCACTGCCTGAACTTCCAGAACAGAATAAAATGCATAGTGGCCAGTGGCAAGTTCCCAGTTCCTCAATGAAGGGCCTGTAATCAAGGAATCGTCTGTAATTTTAATCAAAATAATGTAAATGGGTCCCCTGTTCTCATTTATCTTTTCAGTTCTATTAAGGATTGAAAATATTATATGAGCAATGCATACTCATAAGAAAGAACCAATGTAATGCCACCTGAAATAAAATGTCTCATTCTGATGACTATATGTTTAAAAAGATATGAGAACATTAAAAAATGTAAAGGGATTAGAGGGCCAGGATTAGATTTAAAGTTTTAATTATTCACAGATCATTTTATACATCAATTCTGTAACTAATACAATTAAAAGGAATGTTGTTTTATTACATTTAAGTGACTACAGACAATATTATTTACTGACACTGTATCTTTCAATTGCCATTTATAAAAATATAACATAGTTTTCGTATTTGTATCATTTTCTTGAAAAGTGCCAAATGACCTTGGTGTTTATATTTTACAACAAGGAATTTAACAAGTCTATCTAAATATTCATGGTAACATTAATTTAAAAGGACAGTAAAACAATTAATTTCTTGCTATTTTCTTCCTGAGGAAGGGGGAAATAAATAAAGTGGTCCAGTGTCATTTAATGAGAAAATGAAGAGAAAAGAAATTTGTAGATCTGATACTATTATTGAATAAGCTGTATTTATTCCAGAAACTTGGAAACATACGAAGGGTGTTCATTTAGATGATAAACAAATTATTACTAAGAATGCTTAATCTGAAAAGAGAAAGTAACTATTATGAACATAAATGGGTATGTTATGATCCCTAAAGTAAATGTGTTAGATTTGGTTTCTAGAATGCAGTGGTAACAAAGGAACAGGTGCCAAGAAACAGTGTTTTCTAATTTCCTTCTAGTAATCAAATATGTTGCAAGTTTAAAATTTTTCATTTTTAATGGGATCTCTTCTACACCAAGAGATAAAATTATTGGAAAATCCACGGCATTATCATCTACCTTGATATGACTCAAATATGTAACACTGTAGAAGTAGCAATTTATGAAACAATAGTTTTTGAATTCTCTAACATTTTTAAACCAGGATTCTGCTGAGTTTCATTGTACCCAGGCACAAAATTATCATGGGAAGAGTTAAAGTTATATAAACTTGGGTATCGAGGGACTGAAAGATAGAGGAAAACACAAACAAACAAAAAAACAAAGTTGGTATAGCTAAGTGTGTTATTTTCATCTTACCTAAAAAGGTATGACTAAGCTGATAGAAACACGGTACTTTTGCTGACGTCTAGCCAACTATGAATGTATTAAAACACATACACACACACACACACAAACACACACATTTACCTAATGTCCTTTCAACAGCAATCTGCAATGTTGTCTTATTCTTTCTTCTTCACATTTGTCTTGCCTGTGTGACAGCTTATTCCCCTAGATTTCCTCCTGTCTCTCTGTCTTAGTCTCCTTTGCTGGATCATCCTCCTAAGCCTGGGCCTTATATGCTGTTGATGCTCCAACTCAATCCTAGTGCCCTCTTATCTTCTCATTCCATCCTGTCTCTGTCTAGCCAATGTTATTGATGCCTTTTGGTTCTATTACCATCAATATCAACTACACTATCAGTGATGCTTCTCCTCACAGCTCCTGAATCATATAGATAGATATTGTTGTCTATTAGATGGCTTTAACAGCATGTCTCAAAGAGACTTCAAACTAAATATATGTAAAACATCTCTCAATAACCATAGCATTCCCATCCCAAACGTGACCTTCCTTCAACATTTTCCAATTCAGTGAGTATCTCTCCTGCCTTTACCAATTTACGCAAGCCAGAAATGATGTTTTATTTGAACACCACCTTCTTTATCACTCTTCAATTCACTACAGAGGTCTTTATCATTATACCTCCTAAAAATCTCTCAACTCATTCTACTTCTTTATCTCCATCAGTACCATCTTAATACAAGCTACCATGATTTTTTTTCTTGGATTACAGCAAACATCTCTTAAGAAATTTTCTTACAGCTAATCGAGCCCCACTTCAAATCAATCTCTATACTTCAGCAAGAATCATCATTTGAAAACACAAACCTCTTCATGTAATTGCTTTTGATAAAAATCCTTTAATAAGTTCCTGCTATTCTTATTAAATATTTTACCTGGTTTAAAAGGCCCTTTTAGTCTAGAGTTTACCTATGTCTTCATTTCACTAATCCCACCATTCTTCAATTACTAAGTCTACATTATACTTCAATGATATCAGTGCATTTAAATTTTTAAAACAGCATAAAGAAATATTTTCTTTTTACAAATACTATATCCTAAAAGTATGTTCTGAAAACTCTAATTTTCATGAGACCATGCCTTGAGTCTCTAAAGAAACAGACCACATTCACCCAGATCACAGTGTTTAATTTTTGCCTTCAGATAACAGGATACATAAAAGAGCTATCTACAAAAACAAAGGCAAATTACTTCCAAGACTATTCAATTAATCTGAAAGGAACCAGATTATGAACCAGAGTATGAACTGGCACACTAAGGAACACAATTGTAGGAACAACTCTTATTTCCTTATACAAGTTTTGATAAAAATTACATTATTTTTCATTGATTGAGTGATAAAGAAATACTGATGGAAAGCTTCATCTTTCAAAATTCCATTCTATATATTAGTACCCAATCTCCAAAATCTTCCTCAGCTCTGACAGCTACGCCTTACAATTTTCCTGTAACTGTTAGTTCTTTTAAATATTTAATCCTTTAAAGGCCCACATACAGTTTTTCTCTGATTCCCAACTGGCCTCAGGCAATGACATCAAAGCTAGATTGATAGAAACTACTTACCATATTGTAGGTGGCTCAGAACCTTCTATTTCTAAGTAATCATACTTTTCTTCCATTTGGAAATCAGTAAATATGAGTGAAATTGTGTCCCCAGGCTCTGCTACAATGGTCCAAGTGCAATCAGCATTATTATGATACTCATTAGGAAAACTAGGGCTTGATATGACGCCACTAGATCCTCTCATTGTTCCTCCACATGCATCTTCAGCTGTTGAAAACAAAGATGAGATGTTCAGATATAAATCATTAAGAGAAATGCGATTAAATCAACTCTGTTAACATTATTGGATAAAAATAACAGGACAAATGTTGTGATACCAAGTGCATATTATAATAATAGAGATTAAATGAGAAGTCCATGAAAAATTTAAGCACATATATAAATACAAATGCTATCTTGACTATTTTATAACCATTGATTGAAACAGCAATGAAAGTAAGTAAAAATCTATACTCCAATTAGATCTCAGGATAACAGAATTAAGATTTCCTTTTCATTGATTAGGTGATGAAGCAAGTAAAACAAATGAAACATCATTCTTAAGGTCTATAATAGGAAATCTTTAGTCACTTTGTGCATGTTCATGGTAGGTCTGAGCTTTGTTTTTATTTCCTTAATGTAGGTATATACCAAATAAATGATGTAGGAGAGAATATAATATAGTTTCTGTCATTGGCATTTTTCAAAAGCTACTGAAAACATTTGTGGAAATGCAGTTTAAATAGAATACATCATCACATATCTACAAAACTTTAATTAGAAAGAAATAATATAGTAACTTCAATAATATATTCAGTAACATATCTTTAGTAACACATTCCTATGACTCTATCAAACAATGTAAACATATTTTGCTAGGTATTCATACGATTATGTATACACAACATTATAAATGCAATGGCATCAATGCTAGGTTAAATAGAAACTATCTACTTATGATATTGTAGGTGGCTCAGAACCTTCTATTTCTAAGTAATCATACTTTTCTTCCATTTGGAAAGTTTCTACTAATTTTACATTTGGACCTGTGGTTCTCATTTCCCAAATAAGGGTCATAGATTATCCATGAGTCTACTTTTGGCCAATGTTGTATGTAACCCCAACAGAGGGGTTACATGACCACCTGTGTTTAGTGTTAAAACATAAGATAAAGCTCCTTGCTTTATAAAGAAACTGAAGCTATAAAATTTGTCTTGTCATAACACTGTTTAGGCCAGTCAATAGGCTACTAGATTATTTGTGCAATCAAATTTCTCAAGATTTATGCTGTTATCTTGAGCTACTCAGGGAATTCCTTCCATTCAAATCAAATGTCTGAGGAAATATCTAGCTCTATAAAGACCAATTATTATTTGATGTAATAGTTAACAATCTGTAACTTTAATAAATAGAGATGGCAGCATCCTGTTTAACTCCACAATGGGCATGGAATGGCAACATGCTTTGGTACTGGGAACAACTTTCTTACCATATTGTATGCATTAAATAACATTAGCTTCTTTCTGTCCCACTCTTTACCCACCTAGCTCCATAATTCATAAATTGAAAGCATAAATAATATTGTTCTTAAAAGATACTTAATTTTCATCATACACTACTGTGTATATGATATTTATTTTCATGATGCCCTCTCTATTTTTTTAAGTCTGTTGAGTAATTAGAATGAACTAGTAGTGGTCCAGTCTAGACTATGAGATATATTACTACAATTTTCTCGTCAGAACATACAATGCCTTCCCTCAATACCTTAACTTTAACCTCTGGTGAAAATGTCCTGCTGCCCCCAATCCCCAACCACAAATTATTTCTACTTTTTGTCTTCTCAGTACTAACACCAACGCTGAGTACTGCTTCAGAAATAAAATGTTACATTATTATATATTTGTAGTGTAGCTGGCATACAACATATTCAAACCAGCTCTGTGAGCTATTTACTTCCCTGTCTCTAGATAAAATCTCAGGCAGAAACATTTCAGTTCACACTCAGATTAAGAAAAAATTCCTCCACTTTTTTTAATTCAAAAATATCAATTTATCAATTAATTTGTCTAGTCCTGGATACTCACAAAAAATTGTGACTTCATTTAGGTTAAGGTTCTTTGCTCCCCTGGGCTTGTGGCAGATGGGGCAGAGGTGAGGCAGTGAAGTGGGCTCTTCTTCCCTGTTTCCCCTCCTAGAATTTCTTTTCATCCACCCCTGCTCACTGAGCTCTCTATGATTCATCCTAGATTTGGAAGTATAAAGGATCAGGGGAGATGAATCTTATTTGCTTGGTACTGATTTGGTACTGGTTTCCAAGGGCTTTGGCAGATGATTAAAGAAAGATGGTTCATTTTGTTCATGAACCTTTTCATGGGACCCTCAGAAGTAACCCAATCAGTTCCCTTGTTGTGGGTGAATGTGTTTCTCTAGCTGGCTGCTTATTTTCTCCCTCATACCATGGGTATAGAATGGTATCCTTCCACCCTCTTTCCAACTATGTCTCCTTATCCTTCTAGGTGGGCCTCTTGGGCAGGATCTAGGACAATTCCAGGCCAGAACTCCCTCACAAAAGTCCTGCATATGGTTAAGAAAACATGCCCCATTTATTTATCCTCTGTGGACATGCAATTTCTTCCCAAATGTAGCCTTCTGGGTTTACAACAGCAGACATTTAAATATTTCAGCCATGGTCTTAATGATAATACACTGTGTCCCCCAAGCTCCAGGGCAAACAAATCAATTTCTCTGCATGGTCTCCTTTAAGAAGTAATCTAGGCTCACAAAAGAGAGAAATCACCCCAAACTCCTGACACATGAGATGGAGAGCAACTAACAGCATAGTTCACTCCAGGGAAAGTCTTCAACCCAAAAGCATGACTGACTTGCAGTTGAAATCAAGGATGGGAACTGAGATCTTCCAGCATTCAAACCAATGCTCTTGCCAATTCCTGTATCAAGTTCTTTGTTCAGCACTCCTGTTTGATCTCTTTATTACTACAGAGACTATCATAGAATCAGTATCTGACAAAATTGTGAAATAAATAAAGTTTGCTTTTAGTACACGTTAGATATACAACATTTTGGCTAGGTAAACTACCTGAATGCTAGAACCTTTGTATTGCAATTCAGACTGGATTTACTATAATATTTATAAAAAAACAATACATTTTCTGTAATCATAGACTCTTATAGTAAAATGTATTATCTAAATTAAAATTTTTACTTTATACCAGAGTTAGAACAAGTGAAAGGCAGAATTAGGACAAACCATGAAACCCTTAAATCTAGTGCTGTGCTCTCTCTGCTAAGTAATATTGCCTGGTCTCTGGGCAAAGTGAGTTGGTACAAATCCTGTCAATGATAGAACTTTTATTCTTTCAGCATCACTCTGTCCTGGCCACCAGGCTTGCCCGTTTGATTAGTGTTGTCTGTAGTATCTTCTGTCCCACATGTCACAGAAAGGGCAGGGTTCACAGGCTATTAAATAGAACCATTTTTTAACATACTCAAGATACACATGGGGTCATGTTGGTTACTTGTATACACTTTCTGTGAATTTTAAAGTTTATTAATTTGGTTATCTATTCAAAAAAATATTCATTGAGATCTACTAAGTACCAGGAGGAACTGCGTTAGTCTCTCATGCTACAGTGGTGATCAAAAGTCAGCACAATACCTGCCCTCATTAAGCATCCTGTCTAGAAGAGAGTAAGGCTCTAAACAAATGACAAGATAAACATATAAAATTACATTTCTGTCAGGTACTTTGCAGAAGGAGCATTTAGTACCGACATTGTATGTTTGGGGCTTTGCAGTAGTTAGAGAATTCAGAAACAAGGATTCTTTGAGGAAGCAATGATGGACTAGAAACCTGAAGGGTGAATAGTTAATGAGGAAAAGGAAAATTGTTCTGAGTAGGTACACTTATGCTTTCACCAGAGGAAATGGGCATTCTCCAAAATTTTCCAAACTGAAAGAAAATCTGTGTGCAACTGCCAAGTGGTACCAAATGAGGTGGAAAGGCAACTAGGTGCTAGACCTTGCAGGATCTTTCTGACAAAACTATTCAGAGCAGTGGAAAGTTACTGATGGGTTTTCAGCAAAGAGATGACATGATTGGTTTTGAGTTTTGAAAACATTCTGGCTGCTCTATGAAGAGGAGAGGGAAAGAAGATAATGGAGGATACAGATTAGGGGGCTGAATCAAGAATCCAAGCAATTTTTGGCATGCTTTATTGTTTCCTAAAGATAAACCACCTCTCGTTTATTCAGTAGTTTAGCATATTATTATCTCAATATCTTCAAAAGATTAATTTGGTCTTTGTAGGCACTTTGGAATAAATAGTATCACTGCACAATAAATCAGAATAATTCTCTTAGGCCCATTTTTAAGAACAGTATTTTTTCACCTAAAGAGTAAAGCAACGTGATTAAATATCTTACACTTCTCTTGAGGTTAACTAGAAGTTATGATTGCTTCAAAATGTAGTTATTTAACATACAGGGAATATAAAAAAGGTTGGTAGTTTCTCTACTCTTGTCCTAAAATCTGTATAGGTTGTAAGATTTTAGGTGTGCTTTTTTTTTTTAATGCAATACATAGGCTGAATGATGGCAAGTTGCATGTTAAGAAGTTTGAAGACTCAGTCTGTTGTAAAACATGAAGGAAACAACCAGTTCAGCCAATAGAATCAATGAAGGCAATGTAGTCTTTTGAGAATAAGAATTTTTTAAAACGTGATCATTTGATTTGGGATTTATTCCAATCACCTGAAGGAAATACTAACAACTCCCTCTTAAATTCTTAGTGTACTCAAATCTACTGATAAAAAAATATAGCTATTAAATTTAAAATATTAAACCTAATTTTGTTTATAATATTATAAATCTATCATCGAATACTCCTATTTCTACACTTTAAAATAACTAAATTTATACAAACTTGATAAACAATGTCCTTTAATCTCTTACAACGTATAGAGCAGGGAAAAAAGTGACAAAATAAAATCAAAATTATTTGTACTTGTTTATCCCATTTGTAAAATTTATCCCATTTGTTTACCTTTGTTTTTATTTCCATTACTCTGGAAGACAGATCAAAAAATATATTGCTTTGATTTATGTCAGAGAGTGTTCTGCCTATGCTTCCCTCTGAGAGTTTTATAGTGTCCAAGCTCACATTTAAGTCTTTAATCCATTTTGAGTTTTTCTGTACAGTGTTAAAGAATGTTCTAATTTCATTTTTTTTACATGCAGCTGTCCAGTTTTCCCAGCACTTTACTGAAGAGACTGTCTTTCCTCCATTGTATACTCTTGCCTCCGTTGTCATAGATCAATTGACCATAGGTGCATGGGTTTATTTCTGGGATTTCTATCTTGTTCCATTGCTCTGTATTTCTATTTTTGTGCCAGTACCATACTGTTTTGATGACTATAACTTTGTAGTATAGTCTGAAGTCAAGGATCTTGATTCCTCCAGCTTCGTTTTTCTTTCTCAAGACTGCTTTGGTATTCGGGGTCTTTTGTGTCTCCATACAAATTTTAAGGTATTTTGTTCTAGTTCTGCAAAAAATTCCATTGGTAATTTGATAGGGATTGCATTGAATCTGTTGATTGCCTTGGACAGTATAGTCATTTTGACAATATTGATTCTTCCAATCCAAGAACACAATATATCTTTCCATCTGTTTGTGCTGTCTTCGATTCCTTTCATCAGCATCTTATAGTTTACATAGTACAGGTTTTTTGTCTCCTTAGGCAGGTTTATTCTTAGGTATTTTATTCTTTTTGGTGCGATGGTAAATGGTATTGTGTCTTGAATTTCTCTTTCTGATCTTTCATTGTTAGTGTATAGAAATGCAACAGATTTCTGTGTATTAATTTTGTATCCTGCAATTTTACCGAACCTCATTAATGAGCTCTAGTAGTTCTCTGGTAGCGTCTTCAGGATTTTTTATGTATTGTATCATGTCACCTCCAAACAATGGCAGCTTAACTTCTTTTCCAATTTGTATTCCTTTTATTTCTTTTTCTTCTCTGACTGCCATAGCTAGGACTTCCAAAACTATGTTGAATAAAAGTGGCAAGAGTTGACATCCTTGTCTTAGAGGACATCCTGATCTTAGAGGAAATGCTTTCAGCTTTTCACCACTGAGTATGATGTTAGCTATAGGTCTGTCATATATGGCCTTTATTATATTGAGGTATGTTCCCTTTATGCCCACTTTGTGGAGAGTTTTTATTATAAATGGGTGTTGAATTTTGTCCAAAGCTTTTTCTGCATCTATTGAGATGATAATATGGTTTTTATTCTTCAATTTGTTGATGTGGTGTATCAATCTATTGGTGTGTTGTTTGATCTGTGGATATTGAAAATTCTTTGCATCACTGGGATAAATCCCACTTGATTATGTTGTATGATCCTTTTAATATATTGTTGCATTCATATTGCTAGTATTTTGTTGAGGGTTTTTGTGTCTATATTCATCAGTGATATTGGCCTGTAATTTTCTTTTTTTGTGGTATCTTTGTCTGGTTTTGGTATCAGGGTGATGGTGGCCTCACAGAATGAGTTTGGGAGTGTTCCTCTCTCTGCTATATTTTGGAAAAGTTTGAGGAGGATAGGTGTTATCTCTTCTCTAAGTGTTTGATAGAATTCGCCTATAAAGCCATCTAGTCCTGGACTTCTGTCTGTTGGGATTTTTTAATAACAGTTCTAATTTCAGTACTTATGATTGGTCTGTTCGTATTTTCTGTTTCTTCCTGGTTCAGTCTTAGGAGGTTGCACCTTTCTAAGAATTTGTCAATTTCTTCCAGGTTGTCCATTTATTGCCATACAGTTGCTTGCAGTAGTTTCTTATGATCCTTTGTATTTCTGTGGTGTCAGTTGTAACTTCTCCTTTTTCATTTCTAATTTTATTGATTTGAGTCCTCTCCCTTTCTTTCTTGATGAGTCTGGCTAAAGGTTTCTCAATTTTGTTTATCTTTTCAAAGAACTTTTAGTTTCGTTGATCTTTGCTATTGTTTTCATCTCTATTTCACTTATTTCTTCATTTCTATTTCATTTATTTCTGCTCTAATCTTTATGATTTCTTTCCTTCCACTGACTTTAGGTTTTGCTTCTTTTTCTTTCTCTAGTTGCTTTAGGTGTAAAGCTAGGTTGTTTATTTGAGATTTTTCTTGTTTCCTGAGGTAATACTGTATTGCTATAAAATTCCCTCTTAGGATTGTTTTTGCTGCATCCCATAGGTTCTGGATCATTGTGCTTCCGTTTTCATTTGTCTCTGTATTTTTTAATTTCCTCTTTGATTTCTTCAGTGATCCACTGGCTGTTTAGTAGCATATTGTTTAGCCTCCATATGTTTGTGTTTTATACAGTTTTCTCTTTCTTGTCATTTATTTCTAATCTCATAGTGTTGTGGTCAGAAAAAAGGCTTGATATGATTTCAGTCTTCTTAAATTTACTGACGCTCTCTTTGTGGCCCAGCATGTGGTCAGTCCTGGAGAATGATCCATGTGTATGAGGGAAAGATGTGTATTCTGTTGCTTTTGGATGAAATGCTCTATAAATATCAATTAAGTCTACCTGGTCTAATGTGTCATTTAAGGCCTGTGTTTCCTTATACATATCGATAATTACTTTAAATATAAATGGATTAAATGATCCCACCAAAAGACACAGACTGTCTGAATGGATACAAAAACAAAACCCACATATATGCTGTCTATAAGAGACCCACTTCAGACCTAGGGACACATACAGACTGAAAGTGAGCAGATGGAAAAAGGTATTCCATGCAAATGGAAATCAAATGGAGTAGCAATACTCATATCAGACAAAATAGACTTTAAAATAAAGACTGTTACAAGAGACAAAGAAGGACACTACATAATGATCAAGGGATCAATCCAAGAAGAAGATATAACACTTGGAAACATACAGGCACCCAACATAGGAACACTGCAATATACAAGGCAAATACTAACAGCCATAAAAGGAGAAACCAACAGTAACACAATAATAGTGGGGGACCTTAACACCCCACTTTCAACAATGGACAGATCATGCATCTATTTTTGTTCGCATATCTGTTTTATTAAAAGAAAGACTGACATATAGTAGAGGTTTATAGGAATTTACTGAATTAAATATGAAATAAACAAATGAGTAAATATAACCATTTAAGCTCATCATCAAATTAAATTCTGATGTCTGAGCCATCTATGGGGTAGAATAAAAAGAAAACACAAGTAATATGTCACTATTACAAAAGAGATTAATTGATAATTGGAACAAAATGTCAAAACAAAATAGAAGAATGAGAAGGACTGCCAAATAAATTTTAAGAACAAAATGTATGTTGCAGGTCAAAAGCTTTATAATAAAAAGGTGAGCATAAACAGAAACTGATTATTGCTATTCAGTACCAAGCAAGTGGGAGTTAACTAATTTTTAGATTTTTCTCCATATTTAACTTCAATAAAGTACAACTTCTTTAATTACAGATAGCAGAATTATGTATGTGGAGTATTCAAGAGACTCACCAGATAAAATACATGACTTAATCTGTGAATTAAGCAAGGTTACTGAATACAAGGGCAATATACAAAAATATATCAGCACTGAACAATTACAAACTGAAATTTTTTTAAATATCATTGCTAATAGGATAAAATTTCAAAAATTTAGGAATAAAAATAGAGAAGGAAAGCCTGAGTAAAGCTCTAATTATATTTTTGAGAGAAAATATAGACCTATGTAACTAAATAGATCTATGTAAATAAATAGATATTCCACGTAATCTAAAAATGTCAGTTCTCCCCAGATTAATCTAGAGACAAGCCCAGAAATTTGCAATTTGAAACTATGGTTTCAGTAAAGATAGTAGCTACCAGCTCAGTTCTTTCTATTTTATAAAAGCCCTGTCCTTGTTTATACCTTATTTTTAACCTCCATTGCTCTCCTTGAGGCCCCACTCCATGTGCTGATTACTACTCTCAGAAGGCAAACTTTAATGCTACTTCATTTAAAAAAGAATGTTCAGGGTATGATTTCTCTCAGAATTTCCAAAGTCTTATCACTTCTGTTTCAACACAGATTGAATTATCAGAAATCTGTGTAGAGCATTTTAAAACACCTATACATCAACCCCAACCCCAAGATTCTTATTTACTTGCTTGATAGTGGGGTCAATAGTAGGGCAATCTTTTTTTACATTCCCTAGGTGATTCTACTGCATAGTTAGAATCAACAATCACTGTAGTAACTCATGTAAAATAGCTAATCCATTCATTTGGGTACTTGACCCTATCTTCTACCTAACTCCAGGTCTTTACTTGGGATCACTTAAGCTGATAAGTACCTCTCTAATACCATCCTAAAAGTCCATATAAGATGGAAGCCAACCCCATCCACCTCCAAATAGCAAGACAAACTAAATTTATCTTGGTCTATTAACCTCCTTTTCCTCTTCCCTTTCCAAATTCCTCTGAAAATGTACCTTTGCTTAATGTTTCTACTTATTTACCTCCTAGTGATCCCTCAGTTAACTGCATTCTTGTTTCTCTTCATACTTTCTATTGAACCCCTTCTCCTAAGCTCAACATTGACTTCCTAACGGACACATACTTGTTAGTATTTTTTAAATGGGTCTCTCAGTGACAGCTGGCATTGTTATTAACTCATTACTCTCCTATTCTTTGGCTTCGATGTGAAATATTTTACTGGTTACCCTTGTAGCTGTCTAACGCTTCTTATCCATCTACCTCACTGCCTCCTCTTTCTCTACCAGTTACTTTAATATCAGAGCTCCCTAGGCTTCTACTCTTCTTTTAATATACTTTCTCCCAAGGTGATATTATCCACTCTCTTTATTTCAACTATCCTCCAGGTAAACTGACAATTCTGTTATCTATGTCATTTAGCTCAATCTTTTTCACTGTCCATTCAATTGTCTAGGGGGAATCTTCAATGTTAATAAAACATATTAACCAGTTTGGGTAGCAATTAGCCTTTCCAAAATCTTTGTCCATTTCATAGTGATGGACTGCATAAATTTCAGTAGGAAGGGTTACTAATTCTCACCTGGAGACAGAACTCTCAAACACTGTAGGAGTTTGAAACAGTAGCTGGGAATAAGTAAAAGAGAAGAAATAATTATCATTTAGACATGAGGAACTTTTGCTTCCAAGATTCTGATAGCAAATGTTGTGAAGCAGAAACAATATTATGTGTTTACTGCTCCATTTTCTCAGTAAGACTGCATATCACCACCACCCAGGAAGCTAGAATGGTGCCCTGAAGCTAAGGGCTGTCAGATGGGAATTGGGCAAAAGCGACTTAAGTCACATCCAAGCCTAGTTCTTAAGAATATTCTTTGACATCCTTTCTGCTTAGGAATGATACAGACCATGACTTCAATCCCATCTCCTTCTCGTGTACCTTTATAATTTATTTTCTAAAGGGGAGCCTAGAATATCTTTTGAAAGTGGAAATCACATCATTTTATGCACACTCTCCTGTTTGTAACATTTTAATGGCTTTCCTTGAATTTAGAGTAAGACCACTGTCCTTACTTTGGCCTTAACTGATCTTAATTCACAGACTTCTCAAGATAACAGCTATCACAGATGGTAAAAACTACAAGATCAAGATGGGTCACCAAAGCTACATTAGATATTGCATGGGTGAGAAATAAATATTTGCTGAATTAGACAACTGTAATGTCAAGATCTGTTTACTTTTGCAACATGGACTATTAGTTATATAGACAATAAAAATCCATTCCACTGGAACTCATTTTGTCAAATAATTTACTTTAATTAAGGAATTCTCAAATTCATATTTAAATCTGATGTATTTTTGAGGATTCTTCTCCCTGTTCTACTTCATAGACCAGATCACTGAACAGTCATTTATGTCTTGTGTTTAGTTTTATAAATAACTTGGAGTACTTCACCATATCTAAAATTATAGAACTTGAGCCCCATTTACTTGAAAATGGAAATTTTAAAATTTGAGTGAATCTGTTAATTTAGTTTAAAAAAGACAAGGCTTATTTAAACAGCAAGAATTTAACCCTGCAGGGACAGAAACAATTTATGTCTTTTTCATCCCTGTATTTTCAGCGCTTAGAAATATGCCTGACACTTAATGGGGAACCAAAATATCTATCTTAAATGACATTGAATAGAACGGCTTTGGAGGATATATTACTGACTCTTATATGAACTTTGAATGATTTTTTTCATAAAATTAGAGTATTTCCCTCATCCAATTCAAGCTTGCTGAACTTAGGAGTATGTTTATTTCTCAAATCTTTCCAGATAGGTACTGAGTTCTTTGAAGATAGGAATCATGTTTAATACAACTAATAGTAGTTATATATTTGAGTATTAATTTTATGCCAGTCTCTGTGCTATCAATTTTAAATATATATAAATATTTATCTATTTCCCTATATATTTTTGGTTGATTTACTTATCCATGTTCTACCATTTCTCAGTGTGACCAAATTAATATCCTTCTAATGAGAGCCTACTGTATAGCACAGGGAACTCTACTCAGTGCTCTGTGGTGACCTAAGTGAGAAGGAAATCCAAAAAAGAGGGGATATTTGTACACGTATAGTTGATTCACTTTGCTGTACAGTATGAACTAACACAATATCGTAAAGCAACTATACTCCAACAAAATTTTTTTTAAATATCCTACCAACATCAATTCCTCTTTCCTCTCTTCTGCCATTAAAATTTATTTGTTACAAGGAAGTAAAGAGTGCTTTTTTAAAGTGGAAATGAAATGATGTCAATCATACTTTCCTATTTGTAACATTCTACTAGCTTTTCTTGAATTTAGAATAAAACCAGTGTCCTTACCATGACCTTAATGATTGCAACCACAGACTTCTCAGTAAACTCAATCCACAGTGCTCATTTTCCATTTCCTTAAATTTAACAAAGCTCCCTCCACCTTTAGGACCTTTGTTCTAAACTATTATCTAAGCTGGTGGCTTCTTCCTCAAGATCTTCCCAAGGCGTCTCAATGATGCCATTCAAACTAGTGAGGTCTTGCTTCACTAATGATTCTAGGTAAAACAGTCCCCCATCAGTCTCTGTCACAACATCTGCTACAGTCTCTTCATTCAACTTATCACTATCCAGTAGTTTTTGTTGTTTTCTCATTTATCTCTAGAATATAAATGTCGTGCAATCTTGACTGCATTACTAATACACTAGTCACACAATTATCCCAAGTACTCAGAATGGGGCTGGCTTATAGTAGGTACCTAAATAATACTTTATCTGGTTAAATATATTTTTTGCTCCCCAGTATGTCCATGAAATTTCTTGGACAATTATTTGACAGTTTTATGGTGAGCTTAGAAATGGGGGCTCTAAAATCACAGAGACCCAGGCACAAATGCAACACTAATAAATTGGGTGACCTAAATCAATTTACTTAAATTTCTTCTAAGCTAGATTCTTATTTGTAAAATTATCATTATTTTGAGAGTACACATTTATTGATTTAAATGTTACCAACAATCTCTCAGTTACATATTTTCTATATTCCTTATCAGTGTCCTGGAAGCTTTATTTTTGTAGGTAGGAAGGTTCCTACAAGGTGATGGCACAATTGACTTGTTACTCCCTCTGGCAAAATTGCCACAGCAGGGAGACAAGAAGGCACTCTCAGTCCCATATAGTTCATTTCACTCTTGCCATCTCTACTGATTAAATGAGTGCTGCTCCTTGTTTCTCATTTTCTGCTACAAAATAGAGTAGTAAGAAAAGAAAAGAAAAGAAAGTGAGAAAAAAAGTAGCAAATCCTTGTCCATGAGGAGCCCTGAAAAAAGGCAATTAATTAAAGTATTTTACTGTAATTTGAAGAGTTCCACAGAACCTGATTGCTTAAAAACTGGCTCTCTCTCAATCTGCTCCTGAATTTACTATATTTTAAATATGTTTGCTTTGAAATCTATTTCTAACCAATGATATTCAGAAGAAAGTAGATATTTAATGAAACAGTTAATTTCAGTTAATAATGGCTAATATTCATTGTGTACATGAAGGTACTGTTCTAAGCTTTTAAAATAGTGTTTTTAATGGGATTAGGCAATATTGACATAACGCTCTTGTGCAATTCATGATTACAGTTGACCCCTGAACAACATGGGTAGGAACTGGGCAGGTCCACTTATACGTGGATTTTTTTCAATAAATATCTACTACAGTACTATATTATCTATGTTTGGTTGAATCCATGGTTGCAGAATTCAACTAAGCCATGGATGGCTCACTATAAAGTTATATGCAAATATCAACTGTGCTGGGGTCCATGCCCCTAACCCCCACATTGTTCAAGGGTCAGCTGTATATTATAGCAATGCTGACAAAATTTACAACACATTGAAATATTTCCACTTAATTAACAATCACAGGCCTTTTATGTGCATCAAGAAATTCATTCTTATTTAAATTAACTGAACAAATCTGATCCCTTAATGATATTTTTCTTTTTTTATTATTTATTCTAAACTAAATGAGTATTCATATTTTTTGTATCTCAAATGTACATTCTTAGCAATAATGCTCAGGATGTATTTTCAGGTTGGTTTAATATGATTGTTGCTTCCTTTTCTTTTTTATTCTTTTCCTTTTCTTTTTTGGGAGGGGCGGAATGGTGTAGTCTACAACTATCTGGTGACATGAGATGGAATGAAATGGAAAATTATGCAGATCATTATTGTATATTTTTTTGTTGATGACTGTTCTTTAGCTGTAATACAACTTCCTATTTCAAAACAAAGTGTTTTTTATATACATGTGAATGTGTTGATCAAAATTAGATTTTCATCTGATCAATTTTAAAATTCAAAGTTAAGAATGAATAAAATGAAAACCTTAATACCTCTTAGTTAATAAGTATTTACAATATTAGCATTTACTTTTACATGTAAAAGTAAACAGTGTTTTCATTTATTCAATTGATAATCTGAGCACCAATTTTGTACAAGGCATTACTATAAGAAATATGTATCAGATTCTACTACAACAGAAGTTGCTACAGCAAAAATGCACTGATCAAAAATTATAGGTGATCCACAGTTCAAGTGTAAATTTTTAGCTGTGTGCTGTTCATCCAAAATCTTGCCACCTACTACTTATCTGGGTCACCTTTTCGGGATGTCAGTTGCCATGTGGTTAGAGAAAACAAAATAATTTTTATAGAGTCCAAAACCAATTATAACTGGGAAGGTAAGTCCAAAGCCAAATGTAAATGAGTTTTGGATACTCTGCTCTTTTGAATAATTTATCTCTTGGCACAATAAATGAAAACTTGGCTGCACAGTCATACCAAGGGTGAACAGAGGTATAGAACATGCACATTTTCATGCAGGGCCCCAGGAACAGCAAAGCTTATCTGTTTCTAAATGGTTAATTTTACCATCCATCCAAAGTGTCAGTGAGCCAGTTAGTGAGGTGAAGCTGCACTTTAAATGATGTCCAAGTGTTTTTTTATACAGTGTTATTTAACATTTGCATAAAACCAGCTTTTTTGTGCCTTATGTTTCCAAATCAATTTAGCTTTGTGTGCTAATATTTTACTACAGCCCTAGAGATAAAGAAGCATGCAGGTCAGCCATGTGTGTTGCTAAATCCCCAAAGGAAACCTTCACTAAAAACCAAAAGATTGACACCAGACAAGATTAGCAAAAGAATTAGTCATGCATAATCAACTGTGTTAAATACTGGGGAAAAAAACATCTGCTTCTCTTGTCCTTCAGGAAAAGGCCATCAGGGTAGAGTGTTAATGCTTCTGGCGTATATTTTTACGTGCTTCTGAGTGTGCCATTGTTTTACAAAGATGGATTTGTTAGAACCAACTACCACAGCTACTTTAAATGCTACTAATGAGGAAGGCAAGTAAAAGCTTCCATGCCCTGTACTATTTAATTCCCAGACCTAACTAGACCCAGAGACCTCCTGAAGGAATACAACAATTAAGTCTCTTTCTCAATCTGGAAATGAATAGGTTTGGACTCTATCTTCAAAAATGCTGTACAATGGCTGAAATTTTCCAAACCAACAAACCAACAAACAAAAATATTCAAGCAAGTCCTTTCCCTAAAGGGCTTATTATCTAAAATTGCTGATTAAAACAAAGGAAGAAAATCCTATCAAATAGCTAAAAATCATTCAAGCTCAATTTCTGGGAAAACTGGGGATTTGTGCAGTTTTTCTTTGTTTTTTAATATGCTAAATTTTAAGATCTCAAAGAATTATAACTAAAATAGGATGATTTTTTAAAAAAATTTATTCAAATACCTCTCATACCATCTAATAATATTTAAAATCTGGATTATTTGGGAGGATTATTTTATTGTTACTATTAAGAAATAAACCAGAGAATAGAAAAGTAAATGATGCATAAAAAGAGATATTCTATACTTTAGTTCTTATATGTTCAGTCCATCTCTTTCCCTTCTTAGGTCCACATCAAGAAAATAAATCATTTTAGCATAAGTGCTTTAGCCAATTAGGTGGTTACTTCTTTTTTTTTTTTTTTCCAGTACGCGGGCCTCTCATTGTTGTGGCCTCTCCCGTTGCGGAGCACAGGCTCCGAATGCACAGGCTCAGCAGCCATGGCTCATGGGCCTAGCCGCTCCGCAGCATGTGGGATCTTCCCGGACTGGGGCACGAACCCGTATCCCCTGCATCGGCAGGCGGACTCTCAACCACTGCGCCACCAGGGAAGCCCGGTGGTTACTTCTTGAGACATCATCTTTCTTTCTACCTGAAATCTACAGGGACATAGCGAATTGTGAGGTACACTGGATTCGGTGGCTTCATTGATTAAGCATATATATTATGCAAATCCTCTGGTTTACACTTTACTTGTGTTGTTAATTAAGCCTTATTCACAGGCTTATTTTAAAGATGAGGAAATAAGCTCAGAGAGGGTAATGACTTTATCCTCCATTACACAGCTACTAAGCATGTGGATTTAGAAAAATTGTGTGAACACTGTGTGCTAGGCAAAGTAATACCTCCCCTCATAGATGTCATCCCTGGTAACCTATGACTATGTTACTTTACATGGCCAAAAATAATTAAATGTTGCAGATGCAATTAAGGTTGCTAATCCGCTGACTTTGAAATGATGGCAAGATCACCCTGAATTATCCCAGCAGGAGACAAATTGAAAGAATGATTAAATTCATACACACATACACACTATAAGTATATACATATGTGTGTGAAAATATAATAATGTGTGCAAAATTATACATTTGAAAATATGTAAAGTATAACTATATTTGAAAAAATATATTAACAAATATAAATATTATATAAGGTTAATACCAAAAAACTTTTAAAAATTAATAATTTGGTTGGAATTAATAAATGCAATTTTGATGAGAGTGAGATTTGAGACAGATTGTTAAGGGAATGGTAACACAGATTGGCAGAAGAATAAATAAGGAGGAAGAAGAGCAAAGGGAGGAGAATATACAACTCTTTTTACATAGTTGTTGACTGTTTGACAAATTTAGGCATTTTTATCTTTCATAAGAAACAGCAGAAGACTCCGTTTACTTTCCCGACTTCAGTTCTTTCCACACCTCCCCTCCACGCTTCCTCTCCTCCCAACTAACAAGCAAGCGCTCCCACCACCAGCATGAGTCCCACTTTTTTCCCTTCTCCTCTTAGATAATCCCTTCCCCTCTTGTCTCCTTCACTAACTAGATAACTCTTAACTTTTGCTTTCAGCATAATCTCAGTTATTATTTCTCTTAATCCTTTTCTGACTTTTCCAGGCCAGGCAATGGTTTCCATCTAAGTGTTTACATTAGCACCATATAGCACTACATTACAGTAATATGATTTATTTGTGTCTTCAGGATACCATAAACTCTTTGAGGTCAGGGCTGTGTCTTACCTCTCAATTCCCTTTTGTCTAGCAGAGTTCCTTGCTTCTGGGAAGTGTTTAACATTTGTGGCAAGGAGATTACTGAATGAACAATGATTCAGAAATTAGAAACTGGAGTTCTAAAATCGCATGTTAACAATCACCTGTCAATGTCCACTTGGATATCTCACAAGCATCTCAACGTTACATCAATAAAATGAGGTCACAATTGCTTTCATACTTACCACCTTTTCTTGTGTTTTCATATATTCAATCAGCCATTCAGACATGATACAACATTTATTGATTACTGACTGTGTACCAGAATGTATTTAATGCTTTGGGGACCATCAGCATCACCACCTACTCTGTGGCTCGAACAGGAACTCTATGTATTTCCTCCTTTCCCTCATCCCAGTCCCCCATATCTAAGTCACCAGCAAGTCCTATTCATTCTATCTCCAATAAATACTGAATATACCAACTTCTCCATATCTCTAGGTTTAATCCTTTGATCCAAGCTGTCATCTGCATCCTCCTCCTGACTTGTCTCCTCATTTAAAGTCTAATCTCCTTTAATTTCCTATGCAGCAGCACAACTGATATTCTGAGAATGTAAATCAGAGCATGTTCCTCTCCTCCTACAATGCTTCAGTGGTTTTGATCACATTTAAACCAAAAGCGGAATTCTTTCCTGTAAGTCCCAAGGACCTGCATGACCTGGTCCCCCAATTTTGCCTTTCCTATTGTGTTGCCAGCTCCAAAGCAACCACTAAGGTCTTCTTTCATTCCACTGAATACTCCAACCAAGTTCTAACTTCAAGGCATTGTATGACCTTTCTTCTGCCTAGAATATTCTTTACTCCACTCCTCACTGGAAAATATCTCTATCAGCTTTTAGAGTTCAGATTAAATATCACCCACAGAGAGAGGTCTTTTCTGACCATTTTACCTTAAAAAGTTATCCATTATTCTTCATTTCTGCCCCCTGTTTCTTCATTTCAGCCTCTTGGTTTTTTTCTCTCATAACCTATTACTATATTTTACAATTTTGTAATTACTTTGGTTTGCTTTGTTTTGTTTTTCTGTCCTGTACCATGAAGGAACAAAGAATGCTGAGTTTCCTACTGAATATTTAGTTCCTAGCAGAGGGCTTGGCATTTACTACACGCTTAATAAAATTTGAAAATGATGAATGAAGAGAACAAGAAAAAAAAAGATAGGAAGGTAGGTAGACAAGAAGCAATACAGAATTATAACTTGTTGCTTATCTATTAAAACAAAATCCGTAAAAACAGTCTTTTCCCCCCATGGGTAAAATTCAATGACTAGCTCACTGTAGAAAAGATTTTACACTTAAAAAGTAGAGTTAGGAAACAAAATTTGCATGTAGAATTTTTATTCTATTAATCAATGACTATGTCAATTTAAAGTTTTAAAAAATACTCCATTATATAAATCATATTAAGTAAAAATGTGTTAAAACTGTATTAAAGAGGAAGACCTAGATGCATTGGTTTAAATAATAAATCATAAATATAATTAAAATGCATTTCCAAATATAAAAAATAAGTTAATTTGTTTAAAAACTATAAAAGATACAGTTAATACATGCACAGAGCCTTATTAAAATTCTAAACATAATTTAATATATAAATCAATTCCAATCACTTTTTCTCATTTCAAGAACAATTTCAAAATATTGCTCTTCATCGTCTATGCTTTCTTACTTTCAAATTAATCTATAGCTACAGATTGAATGCTTACAAGCAATGTGTGGTGCTAAGTGAATACAGTTCCTCAGGCATAGTGAAAATGTCAACTTTATGGTATAATTTTTTTATGTCAATGGATAATACAATATTTTATAAAACCTAAAAAATGCATTTCTGCTTAAATATTCTGTTTACTGATAAACTGTCTTCCATTGGAAGTAATCAGTACTTTCATATTTTCTTAGCAATGATGACTGCATATATGAACTGTTGCATACAGAAAATATTAAAATGCATAATGAAGACTGGATTTTCACATACACAGAGTTCAATTTTACACACATTTTTATATTTGTCTTTTCATAGTGTAAGCATAAACTTGGCCCACAGAAACTCAATGACTATAATTCACTGACACATATTTTCTCAGGGTACTCCCACCTTTTGAAGATATAGGCGGCAAAAGAGTGGGAAACAGGTCATAGAAGGCATGGAAAGGAAAGCTTCATCCATTTTTTTCCAGACCTCAGAGAAATATTCTCTATTTTCTTTCAGCATTCCAATGATAAGGAAGAGACCTAGCCAAAGGATTCAACAGCAGGCCACTCAGCCCCCCCAACTGATCAGAGTTAAGGATGAAAAAGGAAATCTATCCCATCTTATTAATATGGGCAACTAGATAGAGGCTTGTGATGAAATTCCCATTAACTGAACAAATATTTATTGACAACCTGTTAAGACCTACCACTGTGCCAAGCATTAATGATAGAAAGATGAAGTATTATAGCCTCAAGAAACTTCACGTCCAGTAGGAAATTATAAATTACATGTAAAAAAGCATTTTGGAAATACTGAGGAGTAACAGCTACCCCAAAGAGGCTTCATGGTAAAGTATACACAATTGTATATTTTCTTGTATAGTCATTAAAACATGACTATGAAATTAGCCAAAAAAAAGAAGGAAGGGAGAGTGGAAGACATTTCATGCTAAGAAGGTAACCAGAACAAAGAAAAGGAAGTGAAAACAGAAGGATCTGAGTGGGGAAATCCAACCTATAGTTAGAAATAAAAATTTCACATTGGGCTTGCTTTTCCTACATGAAAAGATGTCTCAGGAGTGACTATGGCAACATGATGGATGGAGCCTGGAATCTTGTACTTGGCCATGAATTTGTTCTCTCAGAGACAGGAAGATGGATGCAGCCAGTAATTTTGCAGAGAACTTTTAGTTTATACATGTTTTGACTTTATGATATTTTGAAAATCTGACATATTAATAAATTTATAACAGTAATGTGGATATAATTAATACTATTATCATACTATCATTACCAGCATTATTAATCATTAAGGTTAAAAATAATAGCATCTTATATGTCATTAAGCACTTTGTGGCATGCACTGTACTAAATGCTTTGCATGCATTATAATTATAATCCTTTAAGGGAAGTAAAATAAGATTAATCTGCATAAGATATTGGGTTGGCCAAAAAGTTCGTTCGGTTTTTTCTGTACGATGGCTCTAGCAGGACTTAGTTGTCATTAACTTCTTTTGAAACAATTTTGTTAGCTTGTATTGTGACAGCTGTCGTATCAGCGTGCATTTTAAAAAAACTATCAAAATTGGTGAATTTTTGTGTAGCCATTTTAATATTGGAAATGGAAGAAAAAAAGAAACATTTTCAGCATATTATGCTTTATTATTTCAAGAAAGCTAAAAACGCAACCAAAACACAAGAGAAAGATTTGTGAAGTGTATGGAGAAGGTGCTGTGACTGATCAAACATGTCAAAAGTGGTTTGTGAAGCTTCGTGCTGGAAATTTCTCGCTGGACTATGCTCCACTGTCGGGTAGACCAGTTGAAGTTGATAGTTATAAAATTGAGACATTAATTGAGAACAATCAATGTTATACCACATGGCAGATAGCTGATATACTCAAAATATCCAAATCAAGCCTTGAAAATCATTTACACCAGCCTGGTTATGTTAAATCGCTTTAATGTTTGGATTCCACATAAGTTAAGTGAAAAAACCTTCTTGACCGTATTTCTGCATGTGATTCTCTACTGAAACATAATAAAAACGTTCCGTTTTTAAAACAAATTGTGATGGGTGATGAAAAGTGGATACTGTACAATAATGTGGAACAGAAGAGATTGTGGGACAAGCGAAATGAACCACCACGAACCACACAAGAGCCGATCTTCATCCAAACAAGGTGATGTGTATATGGTGGGATCGGAAGGGAATCCTCTATTTATGAGCTCCCTCTGGAAAATCAAACGATTAATTCCGATAAGTACTGCTCCCAATTAGACCAACTGAAAGCAGCACTCGACAAAAAGCTTCCGTAATTAGTCAACAGAAAACGCATACTCTTCTATCAGGATAACGCAAGACCGCATGTTTCTTTGATGACCAGGCAAAAACTTACAGCTTGGCTGGAAAGTTATGATTCATCTGCCGTAATCACCAGACATTGCACCTTCAGATTTCCATTTATTTCAGTCTTTACAAAATTCTCTTAATGGAAAAAAATTCAATTCCCTGGAAGGCACCTGGAACAGTTCTTTGTTCAAAAACATAAAACGTTTTGGGAAGAAGGAATTACCAAGATGCCTGAAAAATGGCAGAAGATAGTGGAACAAAACAGTGAATATGTTGTTCAATAAATTTCTTGGTGAAAATGAAAAATATGTCTTATTTTTACTTAAAAACCGAAAGAATGTTTTGGCCAACCCAATAGCAATCATCAGAGAGAGAAGTAGTTAGGAAAAAGAAGTGAAGTCTCCACAGGATGAGTAAGAGTTTTCCAAATAGAAGGAGAAAGCATTTTCCAAAGAGACAACAACACATGAGAATTCACAAGAATATTCAAGACATATTCTGGAAACAGAAAGATCCTTGTGCGGCTGTGCATTGGGAGTAGGGAAGGGGACTTACGTGTAATGAAATTGAAAATTCATGCTGAGTCCAAATTAGCAAGTCATTTGCCTTAGTTAAGAAGTGTGAAGTTTATCTTGTAGCTTCCAGTTTTGTTTTGTTTTGTTTTTTTCAGCTAGTGAGTAACAGGATTCCATAAAGAAAACATAAAGATCAGTCCAAGGTTTCTAGCTTAAGACAGCATCTTGATAGTAGATAACGTTTCCCCCAGTATGTTCTTGGAATAAACATAAAGCCAAGGACACAGCCTTGTAAAATAAGATAAAAGCAAAAAATAAATAGACAAAAACAGGACTACATCAAACTTAAAAACTTTTGTGCATCAAAGGACACAATCAACAGAGTGAAAAGGCATCCTACGGAATGGGAGGAAATATGTGCAACTCATATATCTGATAAGGGGTTAATGCCCAGAACATATAAAGAACTCCTACAACGCACTGACCAAAAGAATCAAATAACCCAAATAAAAATGGGCAAGAAGCTTGAATAAACATTTCTCCAAAGATGATATACAAATAGTCTACATGCATATGAAAAGTTGTTCAACATCATTAATCAACAGAGAAATGAAAATCAAAACCACAAGGTATCACCTTGTGGGATCGTCACACCCATCAAGATGACTACCGTCAAAAAATAACAAGAAAATAGCAAGTGTTGGCAAGGATGTGGAGCAACTGAAACCCTTGTATACTGTTGGGAGAATTGTAGAATGGTGCAACCTCTACAGAAATCAGTATGGAGGTTCCTCAAAAATTAATAATAGAACTACCATATGATCCAGGAATCCCACTCTGAGTATAAATCAAAAAGAACTGAAAGTAGGGTCTTAAACAGATATCTGCACATCCATGTTCATAGTAGCACTATTCACAATAATTACAGAGTGGATGAATGGATAATCAAAATATTGTATACACATACAAATGAACATTATCCAGCCTAAAAACAGAAGGAAATACTGTCACATGGTACGAGTCAAATAACCCAGTCACTAAAAGACGAATATTATATGGCTCCACTAAGCTATCTAAAATACAACTGACCCCCAAACAGCACAGGTTTGAACTGTGCACGTCCACTTATACACGGATTTCTTCCACTAAATATTCACTACAGTACTACATGATCTGTGATCTGTGGGTGCAGAACTGTCTATACAGAGGGCTGACTGCAAAGTTATATGCAGATTTTCAACTGCACAGGGTAGGCGCCCCTAACCTTCATGTTGTCCAAGAGTCAACTGTAGTCAAATTCATAGAAACAAAATAGAATGGTAGTTACCAGAGGCTGGGAGGAAGAAGAAAAAGGGGAGTAGTTGTTTAATAGGTATAGTTTTATAGTTTTGGATTTGCAACATGAAAACAATGTGAATATACTTCACTCTACTGAACTTCACACCACTTGGAAGTGGTGAAGATAATAAATTTTAAGTTTCATGGTTTTTACCACACACACACAAAAAAGCTAATGAGCAATACCAGCATTTAAGAATTACGGACTGCAGCAGTTTGCAGAGTTAAGCAATACCAGCATTTAAGAATTAAAGACTGCAGCAGTTTGCAGAGTTAATAAACTCATATATGATCAAATATGAAAATGCTTTTCTTGTTCTGGGCTAAATTGTAGAGTAGGTAAAGTCTTTCTATCTTATTGTCATTCTTCTACTTTACCTCCTTATACTACTTTTTTCATTACAACCTCAGCTCTTAGAAGGAATGCCTCATATAGGTTTAATCCTTTTTCTTCATCAGGATAAAAAAAAAAAATGAAGAATCTTCTTTGGTGTTCTATGTGCTATGTGTCCTAGGTACATTTATTTCAGTTTCAATAGCATGCTTTCAGTTGAGGTCAGTGCTCATTCCATTCTATCTCATAGTATTCATGAATACTATTCATATGAATAGTATTCATAGAATACTATTCTATCTCATAGTATTCAGTTGTTGACACAGACAGTCCACTTGTTACAGGACAACAGTCAAAGAAATCAAAGGGTTTGGTTTAGAAAGGGTGTTAGAACATGGCTAGCCATTTATAGGGTGTAAACTAAAAGTAACAACTGTAATCTTATTAGAGGGGTACTGTATCTACACTATACATATACATATACATATACCTACCTATGCATGACACATGCCTGTACACATGCACACATACATACATATACATTTGTGTCTACATATATTTATATATATTTTTTAGGCCTTTATAACTTTATAAGATAATCTCAGTGCAGGGGATGTGTGTGCTGCTATGCCATTTATATTTACATATACATATACTCAAAGAGGGACTGCAGCTGTGTTTTTTAATGCGAATGTTGATGTATACCTGACACATATTAGGCTATAGATGATCACTTCCACACTAATTTGGCTATATGTAGACCGAAACCCAATATAAACACCATTTTCAAATTACTGATAAATATGAATAATTAAATGAGTGATAAAAATGATAATTCCAGCATATAGGCACATAGTAAAAATATAATTTAAATGACTACAAGCTCAGTCATACATCCAGTTCTTTGGCCCTTGTTATGTTTCTTTAGATTGAATAATTTTCTTGAGTTTTGATATCAAGTAATACGTATTGTGTTCCTACTGGGGAGGTGACTCTGTATGAAAAATGGCTTTGTGAAACTCAAAAGAATACTTGAGTAGACTGTATTTCTAATCACTATATAATTTAGCTCAGTTTAAGGAGAGTTGGATTCTATATTCTAATCAGAATATGTGAGTTGCTTCTTATTGCATAAAGTCTGTATTATTTAAACATTAGGAATTCCCAAATGCTTAGAAAAAATATATTTAAGTCCTGAGGGCAATTAATTTCACTTTCATTTATGTATTTTGCAGGCAAGTCATTATTTTCTTAGAAGCCAATCATTGTTTTCTTGATTTGAAATGATCCAAATCAATGACTCTTAAAGAACCACCCAAGGAAACTGATCCTTTCCCCCACAGGCCACTACTGGGTTGACCTCTGCAGAAATATGTGCTAATAAATTTGAATTAAGCCCTAAAATACGAAGAAATTTTAAAATATGAAAAATGTATTTTATGTCTGAATTTAGCTGAAAAGTGCTTAATATGTCTGATTAGTATTTAATTAATTGTTTCATGTAAAAATATTTTGAATGTCTATTATATATCAAGCACTGTGTTAGATACTGAGAATGCAAACATGCACAATGTAGCCCTTGAGAAACTTACAAGAAGTATGGGGGAAAGACCCATGACCATAATAAAATAAATTATCGTAAGTACTGTGAGAACAAATTAAGTATGAGAATAGCTAGAAAATGAAGGAGGGGATGGTCAAGTGTCTCTGGTATTGGGAAGCAGTGCTGATAACTGAATATTTAAAGATGTAGAAAAGTGTTCTGAGACACAGGAGACAAGTAAGTATTTGCTACTAACTGCTTTGCCCACTATGATAACCACTAGACATCTGAAGCTCCTGAGCATTTAAAATGAGACTACTATGACTGATGAAGAGAATTTTTAATTATAGCTAATTAATATTTAAATTTAAATAGTTATCTTCAGGAAGTGGCTACCATATTAGGCAGCCGATCTCTACAAAACTGTGAATAATTTGGTATGGCTGGGACATAAATCATATCGTTTAAAGATCATGGTAATAGATGGAGCTGAAGAGAAAAACAAAGGCAAGAACTAAGAAAGCCTTCTTTGCCACAGGTAAGTCAGATAAGTAGGATGACAACACAAAAGACCCTATCAAGTTTATTAAATGATCATAAGTGACAGAAGCAAAGGTAGTTTTTCTTGGAGTTTTGGAAGCAGAAGGTTGGTTTTAGTGGATTAAAGAGGTTAGTGAGAAGTGAGGAAGTGAAAACAGTAAGAATTTATTATTTTTCAGATATGTTGAGTATAAAAAGAAAGATCTATAGGAAGGTGGGGTTGAGAAAACATGGGTGTAAGGAAGGACTGTAAATTGGGAAACTAGAGCATGTTCACAGGTAGTGGAGGAAGTCAGAAATACGGATCATTTTATAGACAGTAGTTTGAACTAATAAATTCAGTAAAGCTGCAGGATACAAAGTCAATATACAAAAATTCGTTGGGTTTCTTTACACTAACAATGGATCATCAGAAATATAAATTAAGAAAACAATCCATTTATAATGTATCAAAAAATACCTAGGAATAAATTTAACCAAGGAGATAAAAGGCTTATATATTGAAAACTATACGACATCAATGAAAGAAATTGAAGAAGACACAAATAAATGGAAAGATATTCCATGCTCACAGACTGCAAGAACTAATATTGTTAAAATGTCCATATTACCCAAAGCAATATACAATTCAATGCAATCTATATCAAAATTCCAATGATATTTTTCACAGAAATAGAGCAAACAACCCCAAAATTTGTACAGGACCACACAAGACAATCAGAGAAGAAAAAGAAATAAAAGGAATCCAACTCGGAAGAAGTAAAACTCTCACTGCTTGCAGATGACATGATACTATACATAGAGAATCCTAAAGATGCTACCAGAAAACTATAGCTAATCAATGAATTTAGTGAAGTAACAGGATACAAAATTAATGCAAAGAAATATCTTGCATTCCTATACACTAACAACAAAATATCTGTAAGAGAAATTAAGGAAACACTCCCATTTACCACTGCAACAAAAAGAATAATATATCTAGGAATAAAGCTACCTAAGGAGACAAAAGACCTGTATGCAGAAAACTATAAGACACTGATGAAAGAAATCAAAGATGATACAAACAGATGGAGAGATATACCATGTTCTTGGATTGGAAGAATCAACATTATGAAAATGACCCTACTTACCGAAGCAATCTACAGATTCAATGAAATTCCTATCAATCGACCAAGGACATTTTTCACAGAACTAGAACAAAAAATTTCACAATTTGTATGGAAAATCAAAAGACCCT
Source organism: Globicephala melas (assembly GCF_963455315.2). Lineage (NCBI taxonomy): Eukaryota > Metazoa > Chordata > Mammalia > Artiodactyla > Delphinidae > Globicephala > Globicephala melas. Next base: position 55,535,205 of record NC_083330.1, read on the forward strand.
GAGTAGCCAAAGCAATCTTGAGAAAGAAAAATGGAGCTGGAGGAATCAGGCTCCCTGACTTCAGACTATACTGCAAAGCTACAGTAATCAAGACAGTATGGTACTGCCACAAAAACAGAAATATAGATCAATGGAACAGGATAGAAAGCTCAGAGATAAACCCACCCACATATGGTCACCTTATCTCTGATAAAGGATGCAAGAATATACAATGGAGAAAAGACAGCCTCTTCAATAAGTGGTGCTGGGAAAACTGGACAGCTACACGTAAAAGAATGAAATTAGAACACTCCATAACACCATACACAATAATAAACTCAAAATGGATTAAAGACATAAATGTAAGGCCACACACTATCAAACTCTTAGAGGAACACATAGGCAGAACACTCTATGACATAAATCACAGCAAGATCCTTTTGGACCCACCTCCTAGAATAATGGAAATAAAAACAAAAATAAACAAATGGAACCTAATGAAACTTAAAAGCTTTTGCACAGCAAAGGAAACCATAAACAAGATGAAAAGACAATCCACAGAATGGGAGAAATCATTTGCAAATGAAGCAACTGACAAAGCATTAATCTCCAAAGTATAGAAGCAGCTCATGCAGCTCAATAACAAAAAAAACAAACAACCCAATCCAAAACTGGGCAGATCTAAATAGACATTTCTCCAAAGAAGATATACAGACTACCAACAAACACATGAAAGAATGCTCAACATCACTAATCATTAGAGAAATGCAAATCAAAACCACAATGAGGTATCACCTCATACCAGTCAGAATGGCCATCATGAAAAAATCTGTAAACAATAAATGCTGTAGAGGGTGTGGAGAAAAGGGAACCCTCTTGTACTGTTGGTGGGAATGTCAATTGTCACAGACACTGTGAAGAACAGTATGGAGGTTCCTTAAAAACTAAAACTAGAACTATCATACGACCTAGCAATCCCACTACTGTGCATATACCCTGAGAAAACCATAATTCAAAAGGACTCATGTACCACAATGTTCATTGCAGCTCTATTTACAATAGCCAGGACATGGAAGCAACCCAAGTGTCCATCAACAGATGAATGGATAAAGAAGATGTGGCACATATATACAATGAAATATTACCCAGCCATAAAAAGAAACGAAATTGAGTCATTTGTAGTGAGGTGGCTGGACCTAGAGTATGTCATACAGAGTGAAGTAAGTCAGAAAGAGAAAAACAAATACCATATGCTAACACATATATATGGAATCTAAAAAAAAACAACAACAAAATGGCCATGAAGAACCTAGGGGCACGACGGGAATAAAGATGCAGACCTACTAGAGAATGGACTTGAGGACATGGGGAGGGGGAAGGGTAAGCTGGGACAAAGTGAGAGAGTGGCATGGACACATATACACTACCAAATGTAAAACAGGTAGCTAGTGGGAAGCAGCTGCATAGCACAGGGAGATCAGCTTGGTGCTTTGTGACCACCTAGAGGGGTGGGATAGGGAGAGTGGGAGGGAGGGAGACACAAGAGGGAAGAGATATGGGGATATATGTACATGTATAACTGATTCACTTTGTTATATAGCAGAAACTAACACACCATTGTAAAGCAATTATACTCCAATAAAGATGTTAAAAATTTAAAAAAAAAGAATGGGTTGAAGACCTAAATAGACATTTCTCCAAAGAAGACATACAGAAGACCAACAGGCGCACGAAAAGATGCTCAACATTGCTAATTATTAGAGAAATGCATATCAAAACTACCATGAGGTATCACCTCACATCAGTTAGAATGGTCATTGTTAAAAAGTCTACAAATAATAAATACTGGAGAGGATGTGGAGAAAAGGGAACCCTCTTACATTGTTGATAGGAGTGTAAATTAGTGCAGCCACTATGGATGACAGTATGGAGGTTCCTCAAAACACTAAAAATAGAGTTGCCATATGATCCAGCAGTCCTACTCCTGGGCATATATCTGGAGAAAACTCTTATTCAGAAAGATACATGCACCCAATGTTCATAGCAGCACTTGTTATAATAGCCAAGACATGAAAGCAACCTAAATGTCCATTGGCAGATGAATGGATAAAGAAGATGTACTATATACATACAGTGGAATACAACTCAGCCATAAACAAAGAATGAAATAATACTATTTTCAGCAACTTGGATGGACCTAGAGATTATCATGCTAAGTGAAGTAAGTCAGACAAAGACAAATATCATATGATATCATTTATATGTGAAATCTAAAATATGATACAAATGAACTTATTTACAAAACAAACTCACAGACATAGAAAACAAATTTATGGTTACCAAAGAGGAAAGGGGGAAGGAGAGGGATAGTTTGGCAGTAGCAGATACAAAGCACTATATATAAAATAGATAAACAACAAGGTCCTACTGTATAGCACAGGGAACTATATTCAATATCCTGTAATGAACCATAATGGGAAAAAAAAAAAAAAAAGAGCCTAACTGATTAAGTCTTTGAAAAAAAGTATCAAAATACTTAGGTGTAAATCTAACAAAATATCTTCAGGTACTGTATCTTGAAAATTATAAAATGTTGATGAAAGAACACCTAAAAAACAGAGACTCATTCTGTGTTCAATATAGTAAAAATTCAACATAGTATAGATGTTATTTTTTATTAATTTGATCTATATGTTTAATGTGATTCCTATCAAAATCTCAGCACACTTTTTGTAGACCCAGACAAAAATATTATAAAATTTATATGGGAAGGTAAGTGGACTATAAGAGCTAAAATGATTTGGGAAAAGTAGAATGAAAAGGAATGAACTGGTCTATCTATCTAATTTCAAGCCTTACATAGCTAGAGTAATCATGACTGCATGCTTTTGTTGGGGAGAAGACACACAGATCAATGGAACAGAGTGGAGAACCCAAAAATAGACACACACAAATATGCCCAACTGATTTTTGACAAAGGTGCAAAAGCAGTTCAATGGAAAAAAGAGAGCCCTTTCAACAAATGATGCTGAAGCAACTGGAAACCTACAGAAAAGCAAGATGAAGTCGGAGAAAACCTTTAGGATCTAGGACTATGTAAAATTTTCTTAGACATGACACCACAGGCAGGATTTATAAAATGAAAATTTGATAAATTGGATTTAATGAATTTATTTTTAAAGAACGTTTTGCAAAAGACCAATTAGGAGGATGAAAGAAAAGTTACAAACTGGGAAATAACATTTGCATACCATATACCCAACAAAGACTGGTATCATAAATACATAAAAAACTCTAAAAAATTAGTTTAAACCATTTTGAAAAGGGGCAAAAGACATGAAGAGACATTTCACTGAATAGGATATATAAATGGCAAATGAATACCTGAAAAGATATATATTATTGTACAGTATTGAAGACCTAAACATGTTCTGAGTTCAGAGACTACAGTGAGTATATGTAACTTTGTCTGATCACTATTCTCCACCCATCCCATTCTTTCTGGTAGCAGCTTGCTTCCTTTGAGGATTTGCCCTTTCATCATTCTAGGCAGTTCCACTGGGACCAACCAATCACAGTATTCCCACTCTCATCCCCATTACACCTTGACCTTAGGGCAAGAGGCATTTCAGTTTTGTTCAATCAAATTATCTCTCTTGAGAACCTGTATTTTGACTAAAGATGCACAGATTTAAAGGCACTGAATATGAATTTGTCATTCACAAACTATCTTGTCTCTGACAGTCCCAGAGATAGTCTCACTCTTTCCAAGAGTTGAATGCTTAGCTCTTCCCTTAACATGACTGTGATCCAACATCCTTCAAATATTTTTTTTCTTATTTGAATTATTCAGAATTGTTTTCTGTTGCTTATCTGCCCCTCCCATGGCTCCAAAAGCAACAAAAAATTCACTAAGACCAATTTACTTGGTTGTCTTAAGTCCCTATATTTTAGTCTTTAGGTACTTGTATTTCAAAATAATTTTAGCTACTCTAGTCCTCTTGCCTTTGCATATAAATTTTAGAATACTTTTGTCTATGTCCATAGAATAAAATACTTAGAAAATACCAACTGAGGTCTATTATGCATAAGGCTCTGGTCTAGATGCTAGAACCAGGAGGACAATCAATAAAACAGACCAAGTCTCTTAATCTTAGAGGTTACATTCTAATGGGTGAGAAGGAAAAGAAACAAATGAAAGTATATTACTGTTATTAAAAATATAATAAAGACTGAAAAACAATTAATTTGAATATTCAGAAAGAGAGTATGTGATAATGCTGGGTACTGTTTTTGCGGTACACGGGCCTCTCTCTGTTGTGGCCTCTCCCGTTGCGGAGCACAGGCTCAGCAGCCATGGCTCACGGGCCCAGCCGCTCCGCGGCATGTGGGATCTTCCAGGACCGGGGCACGAACCCGTGTCCCCTGCATCGGCAAGCAGATGCTCAATCACTGCGCCACCAGGGAAGCCCTGGGTACTGTTTTATATAGGGTGGTCTGACAAGGCATATCTGACGAAGTGATACTTAAAAGAGACCAGATGGGAATGGGGGAGTGAGCTATCATATGTCCGAGGAAGGGTCTTCCAGACAGATAGAATAGCAAGCACCCAGGTGCTGAAGTCAAGAGTATACTGGCAGGGTAGAAGAATCCCAAAACAGTGGTTGGGATGGCCTGGATGGAATGGGTGATGGGAAAGTGGTAGGAGATGGACCAGAGAAATAACAGGACCATGTGAAAATCTGAAGGTCAAATTTAAGACCCAAGGCAAAGACTTGGGCCTTAACCAAGTGTGGTGGAATATAATCGGAGGGTTTTAAGATCTGGTGGCCTTACAAAATTTACTTTGGGAATTTACTATGGGAATATTGGACTTATGGTTGATTAATAAATCCTTTTGAAATGGATGAGTGAAGTCCAAAATATTGTATTTTGATTTATTAACTGCCAGTTTTTCTTCTGACTAGAATGTAAATCTCAGGAAAGCATCTACTTAGCTTGTTTTGTTCACTTTAGTTGTCCAGTTTCTAGACTAGTTCATGGCCCAGAGTAGGTATTTAAAAATTTGTTAAATGAGTAAATGAATATCCTTTTACTGATGATAAAGCTGAGTCCAAAAAATATAAAGTAAATTGCTTTTGGTCACACACGCACAGTTATTTAGCAGGGCAGAATTCAGCTACACCAGATCTATAATATGCTGTCTTTCTACTACAATAATTAATTTAGTCATTCTTTCAACCAGCAATTATTGAGTACAAGGTAGGTGCTTAATACCATAACATTATTCTACAAGGAGACATGCTGCTTTTATTTCCTCAGTGAAAGAATCTGAGAAATAGCATAGAATGTAAAGACATTATGGTATTCATACTTCGGTTCATTCAAAGTAAAATAAAAGTTGACTAACATAAATCAAAAATATATTAATGCATAGAAAATGAAGGGCCAAAAATCAATACCGTGAAAGTTGATTTTATTTTTACAGTCAAGTATTCAAGAATATAAAAATGAGTATACACAGTATTTACTAACTTCAATACAACTACTTGTTACATTGGCAATAGGAGGTAGTATAGTACTAGGACACCCTGTTCACATTATAATGTGAATTGTACCCTCTGGAGCCTTGCATCTCAGCAGTGCTGAAGAAGTAAGAGTATCAATACATACATTCTAATTTACCAGTAAGTCATCTGATTTACTTTACAACTCAATGTATCAGAAAGAAAATTTTAAAAAACCTAACGTGAGTACATAAACAGTGAAAGAATTAATGTCAGGATTAAGGACATAATTTGAACAATTCCTAAGATCAGATACATTTTATTCAACATGTAGAAGGTGGCAAAGAATACAGATTAGCAAAGGGGAAAATAGAAGCTCTTACAGAGAAGGAATGCACGTCAGAATGAACAAATTAGGGTTGGCAAAATAATAATAATAATAGTAATAATAATTGTAGCTGTAAAAGAAGATCTAGACATTTTAAAAATGTTACAGCGGGACTTCCCTGGTGGTCCAGTGGTTAAGACTCTGTGCTTCCACTGCAGGTGGTGCGGGTTTGTTCCCTGGTCAGGGAAGATCCCATATGCTGCAGGGTGCAGTCAAAAAATAAAAAATAAAAAATTTTACAAAGCATTAGTTATGATTATTCAAAGGGCTATTAAAATATAGTTTGCAATTCTTCAGAAGTACTGAGTTATAGGGAATCAAAAGTGTTCCCTGCTTGACGGCAAAAGAAATTCATGTATAATAAAAACCGGCCAGGGTCAGAATCACTATGAATTTAAGTGAGAACTAAACTGGGCTGACTGTACTTAAAAGATAATATGCATAATTGAGCACTTTCACTGTGTACTACTGGAGTGTTTAATTACATCATAGAATAGAAATGTAACATTAAACATTATAGATCTTATGGCCTGATTGTTAACTGTGAATATTTTAGCATGATTGACATCACTCGCTAATAAATAAATAAACTAAAAGGTAGCATATGCTAGTACTTTTCCTTACATAGAAATAAAAGAGAGATGATTTGAGGAGAAGCTTTCTGATTATAAACTGTTTTTACAGTTTAGTCTAATAACCATTTATCGAGCTCTAAAATAAGTGATGGGAATAAAGAAAAATAACACTTAGACTCTGCACTCAAAAACTGTATACTGCATGAAATTCTTCCTGGCCTCATTCTTCTAATTATAAAATTTAACCTTAACAATTGACAGTTGGCACAACTTTTTCTCAAAACACTCACTTCTTTTTATTTTCATGATATCACACTCCGCCAGTCTTTCTCTTACATCTCTGGGAGGTTTTTCTATTTCTCACTTCTTGGATCTCCCGACCATCGTAGGTCTTATACTCTTCAGTGCCTCTGGACATATTCTTGGACGTGCTTCTCTTCCCATTCCATACTTTCCAACATTTACATTCCAAAGATCTCCAAGATTATAACCCCAGCTCACACTTCTCTATTCTGAGCTCCAGATCCATATATCTTACTCTTTGTTTTGTTTTTGTTTTTAACTTTGTCACTTAGATATCTTTAAAGTACCTCAAAATTAAAATATACAAAACTAATATTTCCTGGTTTAAATATATTTCTCTTCCATCATTCTTCATTTCAATGAATGGGGTGTTTTCCCTCACCTCTGTTCTCTTGACTGATAACTCTTCATCATTCAACCACACATCCACTGATTTAAAAATCTCTAAATTCTGTTAATTCTCCTCCCAAATATATATCAGATGCATCATGTCACTACCTCTCCTCTCTGACCACCCTTGGCTAAGTCACCAGTACCTCTTCCCTGGACCACTACAATAACTTCCTCTCAGTCACCTCTCCCATGTATTCTTGGTCACTAGAATCTTTGAAAATGCAGGTTTGATTCTGTCACACAACACCAACACACTGTCTCTTTCTCAAACTATTTAGTTGCTTCCCATTGCTCATAGGACAAAGTTAAAAACTTTTAACATAACTTACAATGTCCTACAGCAAAGTCTTATTTCTAAATTGTTGCATATCCACATTTTTCACTCCACTTTCTCTCACTTACTATTTTCCCAATGCACCAGAATTTTTTATTTAGTTCCTCAAAAGTACCAAATTCATCTTGTCTTCGACCACGTTGTTCCAACTGCTAAAAATACTCTCTTTATCACCGTTCTTATGCTTCTCACAGTCTTTTGCAATGCTGGCTTGCTTTATTCTTCACACTGAGCCTGATTGTCATTCCCTTGGGTTGCTTTCTCTAACCCTAAGCATCACTTATATCCTCTCATAGAACACAGAACACTACATCATTTCCTCATAGTCCTTACAACAATTGGAACTGTATCGTCTGTATAATTATTTTAATTTTATATTTATCTGCCTCTTTACCCCTCAGTAATGATGTGTAAAACAAACCAAAAGTCAGCGTTTTACTGGTTTCTTCATGTATGTTATAAAGTAACAAACTTTAACTTTATTAAAACAATCCAAATAGTAGCATTTTTTAAAAGAGAATTAAAGCTAAGTAGACACTAATTTCTCATATGATGCATTAGCTTTTACATTAATTACAGTTCTCTGAAGATTTATATAGGTATTATCAATGGCTTCATGTATATAATATTTAAAATAAATAAATCATGTCTGGCGATGCATGGTACAAATCTTGAATATGTGTATTTTGTGAAGTCAAAATCTTCTGAGGGGGAAAAAAAAATCTTCTGAGGAGCAGGTTGCCATTTCAGAGTTTGAGTGATGAAACTTAAAGTCTAAAATTTTAAGCTCAATATAATCTCTTACAGTTTCATTTACATTATGCCCAATATCTGGAACTTGAAAGATGCTTACCACAATTTTGTATCCTCTAACTGTTGCTTGCTTCTTCACTATCACATCAGCCAAATTCCTAATACAGGATACGTGGACTGCATCCTCATCTTTCAAGTTTCACTGCCTTCCCGCACTGTTTCATTGCTATATATTAAGACAGCTCTTTTATAATCAATTATTTTTCACTTCTAAAATCACACTGCTTGTAGAAAAATCCAAAAGTCACTGCTCAAGCTAGTGCTAATCAAATTCAATTCCTTTATTTAAGTTAAAGAGCACTTTTTGCTTCCTTGAATTCTATGCAATTCCTTATACCTCCAAAGTCTAAAAATATATTTTCCCAGAGAAAAGATTTAAATGTTTTCCAAAGTTTCATTGTGCAACATCAACCTAGCCCAAGTCCTGTGACTATTCATGGTGTAATCCTAGGCTCTACTTTTAGCTAAAGAATGGAAATGGTATATTTCCCTAAGATCTAATTAAACAATTTATGAAAGAGGAAACTCCTTTGAAAATAACATGAGCTTTCACATATGCTATCCCTCAAAGGGTCCTAGAGTCTCCAAAGTGTATCAGCTGTGGTGCCATCTGTGATCTGAATCAATAGCAAATGCCATCAATATAGAATTTAAGCCAAAAAGTTAGGATTCGGTCAGAACTTATTAATAGATTAGTAGAACACTGCTACCTCCTAACAAATTTAATACTCTGCATTTAATACTCTAAATGCACCGTGTGAAGATGAAAATTTTTTGAGCAACAAATACTTTCCTACGTAGTTGCAAAATTACCCAGGTTCTTTGATTCATTCACCTGGAAAATATTCAGTGATGGTATCATGATAGGCCATGATCCTATGGCTACAATAACAAACAAAATAGAAAAGTGTATCCCACTCTCTAAGAATATTCTACATGGGTTGTACACTTCCTGTATAATCTCCTCTGCTTGAGCAAAGGCTGAGCCGGTGAATATGAAAGTGTATCACTTCTGTGATTATTCTGTGTTCTGTTGCAAAAAGAAAGGGCTTTGCAGATGTGATTACAGTTCCCAGGTAGTTGACTTTGAACTAATCACAAGGAAGCATATCCTTGGTGTGCCTTATCTAATTAGCTGAGCTCTTAGAAGAGATGAAGAGTGTAAGTGCAGCAAGCACTCTCCTACTGACCATGAAGAAGCAAGTTGCCATGTTAAGGAGAGTGCCACATGACAGAGAATGGTGAGAATCCCCTGGGATTTGAGAACCTCAGTCCTAAACTACAAGGAACTGAATAATAACAACAACCAGTGAGCTTGGAAGATGAAACTGCAGCCCTAAGCAGCAATTATTTCAGCATGATGTGACCCTGAGCAGAGGATACAGCTAAGCCATGTCCAGATTCCTGACCCACAGACATTGTGAGAAAAAAATTTTGTTGTTGTTTTAAGCCATTGTTTGTGGTGTTTTGTTATGCAGCAATAGAAAACTAATATGGAGGGGGAAAGTCTTGTACTTTTCACCTCTTTAACTATTGAAGGATCATATTTAGTTCCTCATGATCACTACTGGACTTAGATATATAGATACATGAAGCATCCTATGAAAGAGTCACAGTAATATATTAATAATATAAAATAACAGAATATATAATTTGAAATATACCACAAATTTCCTGATTTTTATTAACAGAAATTTCTGATAAGTTCAGAGGAATTTAGTTAGTTTTATAACTGACATTTTATTTCAACAGAAGCTCAACGACAGAATCAAACCAAAAAAACTGTATTATTTTACAGATACTTTGATATGGTAAAAGAAAATCTGTGGTTTACAGTCAAGAATATTTAAACTCAAATTTTATTTCTGCCATTATCTTACTGTATGATCTTGGGAAATGCTTAGCTTCTCTGGAAAATATTAGAAATTTTGATTATGCCATAATTTGGCAAAATATAACAGTAATTTCAATACATTATTAGTGGGACTATAACAAGGTGTGTCTATTTTGGAGAACAGGTTAGAAATAATTGGTCAAACAAAGAATACATGTGTATCAATGACCCAGCATCACATTTCTGAGTACATGGAGACCTTAAAGTTACATGGGTGAAATGTTCATCACAGGGTTATTTGTGGTAGCAGGGTGTCAGAGGCAATCCAGGTATCCTTCAGTGGTACTACAATGGCTTAACACTATGTGAAACCATACAATACGGCATTAGAACCACCTGAAGAGCTTTCTAAAAAGAAATATTGATATTCTGGCCTTACCCTCAGAGTATCCAGTTGGTCTGCAATGGCCTGGGATACTAGATGTTTCATGGAAGGTTGTGCAGCCAAGGTTGAAAATTTTGGACAAAGCTTAAAATCAGGGTGCTGAGTAAAGGGTAAGGAATAGTAAGAAATCTAGAGCACAATACGATTTATGTCAATACCACTTATGTAAAAGCATATAAACACAAAATATCACTCCATATTTTATAAGGACACAAAAATAAAAGATGTAACTGACACATTTGAGCAGTTCCTTACGTGGGGAGATGCATGGGAGTACAGAATGAGGATAAAAGGTAGTTCAATATACACATATTCACACATAACTACCTGCATCCAGACAGGAAAGAGGTCTGACAAAGAATTCTGATAACAGCATTCCAGGAATAAGAAATGTGATTAACTCATTACTCTGTAACTGAGCTATAAATAATAACAATGACAACATAAAATTGCAGGATGAGACAATCTTTAAAGACCTATTTTATACTGTGCATTTCTTTTTTTCCTCCAGAGAGTACTTTTTAATGTATATTTCCATCTAGTAAGATGAAAAGTTCTCTTTACTCACTCATTGCCTTTTCAGCTTGAGACACTTTTTCTTTGGCTGAGTCTCACCTACTGAGAATCCAACAGATACAAAGGAATATGCCAAGACTTATGATTATTTTAAGAGGAATAATTAAGAGAACAAACAATGATTGCTCTGCAGAAGGAAAGACTTGGTAATAGAGACTATGAGACTATGAGAAATGTTTTCTAATATTTGAAAGGTCTTCATCTGTCATATGCAAAAAAGATGACACTGATTTTGTTTGGCATCAAATGGAACAATGGGAATCACTAGATGGAAGTTACAAGAACTTCACATTTCAACATAACGTGGCTTCTATTTAGAGTTGTCCAGATAGGGAAAGATATGCCATTGAAGATTGTGAGCTCACAATCATTAGAGCACTCAGTTACTTTATTAACCTTATAAGAAATCTAAGTGTATTGATAATCTCCACATTCAGGTTCCCAGAGTGCCAAATAGAAATATATTGTAAGTAAAACTGGATATAATTTCAATATATGAGTAAGCTATGATCATATGAAGCAACTTAAAATTTCCATTCCAAACAGCAGATAGTTTTTAATGGTACCTTACCTTTTTTATAGACTTTTCCCTTTACAGCACCCACCGTAGAATGTAATTATATAATTTGGTGGTGATTATTTGTAAATATCTATCTTCTTCACTAGGCTATTCTCTTCATGATGGTAGGACTATGGTTTTGTTGTTGTTGTTGTTTTTATACAGTAGTATCTCCAGTGTCTAGTGTATTTTTTAAAAATGAATAAATTGTCAGCTGCTCCAATCTATCATTTCTCTAATCCTTAGTTTCATAATATCTGGCCTTAAAAAAGGGTTACCATATTCTAAATAATGTTAGAAAGAGAATAGTGGTTTGATTATATTGAATTTTGGTCTTTTAAAAATAGGTTTGGGGGTCACCTCACACTCATTAGAATAGTTACTATTAAAAACAAAGCAAAACAAACAAACAAATAAAAAACAGAAAATAACAAGTGCTGGTGATGATGTAGAGATACTGGAACCCTTGTGTACTCGGTGGGAATGACAAATGGTACAGCTGCTGTGGAAGAGGGTATGGTGGCTCCTAAGAAAATTAAACATAGAATTACCATATGATCCAACAATTCAACTTTTGGGTATATACCCAAAAGAACTGAAAACAGGGTCTCAAGTCATATCTATACACCCATATTCACAGTAGCTAAAACATACAAGCAACCCACATGTCCATCCGTAGATGAATGGATAAACAAAATGTGTTATACAGACACAATGGGATATTATTCAACCATAAAAAAGAAGGAAATTCTGACATATGCTACAACATGGATGAATCTTGAGGACATTATGCTAAGTGAAGTAAGCCTGTCAAAAAGAGACAAATCTTGTATGATTCTATTCACATGAGGTAGCTAAAGCAGTCAAAATCAAAGGGAGGAAGGAAGAATGGTGCTTGCCAGTAGCTTGGGTGGGAGGAAAGAATGTAGAGTTACTGTTTAATAGTTATAAAGTTTCAGTTTTGCAAGACAAAAGAGTTCTGAAGATGGAAGGTGGTAACGACTGCACAAAAAAATGAATGTACTTAAACTGAACTGCATGCTTAAAGTTGTTTAGCCAGTAAATTTTTTGCTTTGTGTATTTACTACAATAGGAAATAGGGCTAAGAGAAAAAAGATTTTGTTACTATAAAACAAGAAAATTCACTAAGAATGTTCAGCTCTGTCATGTCTACTGCTTACCTTTTAAAATAATTTAAAACTCAAAGGCATATACTTAACTCCCAAGTGTAAGGACATCTTAGGCCACTATTAAAAGGGCTTTGGGAAAATATCAAACTGTATTACTGAGGCAAAAGAATGCTCATAATTCCTAAAGTACATCAAAAGGCTTAGTCCAGACTCTCTCAAAAGAGTGAGGTATTTGTGTCCCACTTATATTTTACCCACTAAAAGTACTGGAAACATCTGAGAACCATCTAAATCAGATAGATTTTATCATATTTCTTAGAATCCCTGATATGAATTATGATTTATAATGTGATATATCTAGAAAATGATCTTTTGGAAGTATTTTAAGATGTATTTTTCAGCATCATAAGCTTATTAAATATGACAAGTAACAGAATACACAATAACTGCATAAAACAGTATATTATATTTCTATGGGGACATACATGATTATAGTATTTAGGCAAACCCCAAAATATTTAACTTCAATATTGAAAAGAAAAAGAAAATAGTATACCTTGGGAAGAATGTATTTGGATCTTAGTACAAAGAAGCCTTTTGTACAGAATTTAACATTATCTGTTAGATGCATTTTGAAGCAAAAAAAACAGCAAGAAATTTAGTTTGTGCTTATTAGATGACAAGGCACTTCTGAATTTTATATCAGCATTAACAGGGCCAGAAGTAAAGTAAGTGAGGCACTAATCTCAGGTGCAAAAAATTCAGTAATTAAGATAAATTATAATTCAACATTAAAATTTTTATAAAAATTAATACAAAAATTCTATAATGAGCAAGTTATCAAAGTCTTAAATAAAGACAAGATCAATACTCTTTTTTTTAACCCCCTTTTATCTCCTTTGACTCCAATATGACTGGGCACAATATCATAATAAGGATGTTTGTATAACAAAGAGTATTGGAAGACAAAGACAGTATCACCCTCTGGAGCAGAGGGGAAATTTCTTACATAAATAATAAAAAAGAGTGTCTCCCTTTGGGGCAAATGTTGAACATGTTTGCTAGAAGTCTGCATTTGAAATACTGGGGTTTCCTAAGTTTGTGGCTCCTCAACTCTGACACAAACTCACTGCATATACAGTATCCACTAGTGGCATTTTACTTTGTCTTGTGGTATTCGGAGGGCAACTTCTGCAATAAGAACTGATTTAACTATGAAGCTCATGGTATTTACTGTGCTTTAATTAATAAAGTCCTTTGTCTCTGACCCAGGAGTCTCATGTCTTTGCTAATATATATGACACTGTGGCAAGTTAACTTCTTAGCTTCCGAGTAAGGCAAAATGTTACAACTTTCATAGCTGTAGCATTTTGTTTTGTTTTCCAATTTCTTCAAAGGCAAATAAAATCTTGGAACTTTCTGCATGCTACAATACTGGTGTTTTCATCTGATACAGTTTACTTAAGCCCCGCAAAATTTTAAATAGCTTTATATATAATTAATATTTAAAGGTCTTTAAATATATTTTCTTCAAAAAAATTTACACTAAATAAATTAGATATTGATGGAGTTGAAGAAAACAGTGGTGCATTTCATATACTTTCTATGTTTGCATTCAGCATTTCAGAAATAGATGCTCAAAATGCAGAGGGAGTTGAATTTTCAGAGGATGCCATATGTATTATAAGCATAGCTCTCTGTGAATACATAACTGCCCTATGCTGAATTTAAATCTAATTTTGTGACAGCTGTAAAAATGGTTATCTCATAAAGAAAAGCAAAGAAATCAAATTTGTTATTCTCTGAAAAGTTACAATGCTAAATAAAGCATTGTTCTGAATTTTAAACCATAACATTTCCGCCTCTAGTGCAGTTCCTGGGAAAATGTAATCTTTAGAAAATATTTATAAATCACCTTTCATGATGAAGAATTTTGAAATAATTTCCAAACATAAGTAGAAGGAAAAGTAGAGTGGAACTTCTCACAGAAAGTATTTGTTCATAAACATCTGGGCAGAAAAAGAATACTGCAACCACAACCAAGGGTGCTGAAAATTATGATTGAATAAATCAGGTATGTACTAAACCTACAAGATGCCAACACTTCCTGACAAAAAAATGAAAAAGAGGAAAAAAAAAAAAAACAGATGTCAACATAGAGAAAGGCTGACAACACTGATTCTACGAGCATAGGAGTAGGAACAAGAAAAATATTCGTGAATCACATGTATGGCAAGGAAGGTCCCCCCGTAGATTATTTTCAGCTTTTTAATTTTACTTTTATCAAATGATGAATGAGAACATAATAAAATAAAGTTGAATATCATCACTTGAGTTGACTCTAAGCTCACAGTTTTCAAGTGCAAGTTACCCAATTTCATCCTTGAAGCAAACTGAAACAGGTAGTGATATTTTCTTTTATCCTTTCAAAGGTCAAAGAGTCTATCCCTGAGTACAACTGCAAACCTAAGCTTAAAGTCATTATAACCATCCACTTGGGACACAGCATATAAAATATTATACTATGAAAAGATATATGATCAGAAGACATTTGGGTTATAAATATGTATAAACATATAGATGTGTATGCATATGTATAAAATTTTTAATGGGCACACGATAAGAAACTAATGATAGGGAAAATGTTTCTTAAATTTGAAGTAATAATCTTTCTTTCACCACATTTAGGAGGGAAAAGAATGGTGGAAGAAAATAAAGATGGTGCCAGATGGTATCTTAAAATCAGCAAAATCTTCTAAGGAGTCCCAGTACTCAAGTGTCTTTGAGATCCCTTAGCCCGTTAGCCAATATTGATGGTTTTTTACCTAAGAAAAGGGGGTGCCCTCATTAGAAACTCCAGATATAATATCTGTTCCTAAAAGCCATGTTGGAAGTATTATGAATATTTATAAATATTCTGCTACTTCTATGCTTGTGTAGGATGCAATTCGATACCATTTGGAGTCACGTGGCTTGTTTTAGCCAATGAAATAAAAAATAGATATATCCTGTCTTACCTCCTGACCAAAGTTTTAAGAAACACTATCTAGTTGCCATTTGTCCTTTTTTGCCCCTACATTAGAAGTTATGGGAAAATGTCCTGAGATGGGGCCTCTATAACCCTGAGTTAGCCAATGACTATGGTAAGCAGAGCCCCTCTGCTGCTTGCATTCTATAGGTAGACTGAGAAAATATTTAACTTTCATTATATGAAGGTACTGAGATTATAGGGTTATTTGTTGTTGCCGCATGACCTAGCCTAATCTAACCGATACAAGCCACACATTATTCAATTTTGATGTATTAAAATGAAAAGACATTTTTTCTTACTTTTTTTTCTTCCTGAACTGCAGTCACTTTATCTCAAACATCTCCACAGATGTTCATTATAATATCTCTCTTGAGCTGAATTACTCATGAGGGCAGAGGAATTAACCTAAATTTAATTAAGAAAAATCGATGAGGGCTTCCCTGGTGGCGCAGTGGTCGAGAGTCCACCTGCTGATGCAGGGGACATGGGTTCGTGCCCCGGTCCCGGAAGATCCTACGTGCCACAGAGCAGCTAGGCCCGTGAGCCACTGCCACTGAGCCTGAGCGTCCAGAGCCTGTGCTCCGCAGCGGGAGAGGCCACAACAGTGAGAGGCCTGCGTACCGCAAAAAAAAAAAAAAGAAAAGAAAAGAGAAAAATCGATGAACTGACTGAGGTTCTAATTAAGTGATTAAATTACTCCTCACTAATAATTTGTTCCTACAAAATAATAGAAAATACACTTAAAGTTCACTTGATTAACACTGTGGGATATAAATTGATTGCATTATTGTTCAAATGACGGAAAATAATGAAAGTGGCCTCTGCTCACTACTCCTGCTAACTGAAGTCAGAGTATTATAGAATGAAAGCTTCATCTCTTATAAGCTAATCAAAACACTGGTGCTCAGGAAAAACAACACTAAAAAAGCCATATACCAAAGAGTAGAGAAATGATGGTCATTGACCCTTTGGTAAATAACTGTAGGTGAGAATGATATCTTGATTTTACTGAAAACACAAGTTGATAGAATAAATGTTTTTTGAATTTATGGAGTCAAGTACTTTCAATTGCTTATCTATATAACTTGTTAACAAGTTTTACTGGGGAATAATTTGGAAAATCATAATTTATACTAATATGAGAAATAACCTTACTAAATTTTCCTTCTATAATCATCTGGGAAAGACTCTGCAAGGTTGTTTAACATATTCCTCAATAATAAATTACTTAAAATGGAAGGCTCATTGATGCATATTAGACTATTTCCATTGATTCAAGTGAATGTGTGGAAATGATGATAATATTTTTTTAATACTGAATCCACTAAATATCAATGGCTAAGGTACACAAAATATTTGGTCATATAGCAATATTTTAAACATTTTCACATTCTCTCTTTTCTACTTTTTCTTTATTCCTTTTCTATCTTTAATTTTATTTTTAACTCTGGATTATATGTTGAAAGTAACTCAAAATAGTAAGAATTCTAAATTTTGAGTGTCAGTTGTAAAAATGCTATGATATGAAACAAACTAATTTTCCCAAGACCTTGTGTATTCATAGCATATAAAGAAAAATGGACCATAACTTGTAATATTTACTTTGTTAATTTAAATTAAATTTAGTTAAACTTTAGAAGGTTTCACAGAGACAAATTATTCTCATACAACTAGACACTTTCCTGTTGAGATTACTGGGTATTGCTAAGGAAGAAAATCATTAAAATGCCCTCACTGAATAATCTACTTCCACATGCCACATAACATCCTTTTATCTCTGACCATTACCTAGAAATTCTCTCCTTATCCTCAAAGAAATCACCAGCAATATGATTCAGGAACAATATGTTTTGTTCAGGGGACAGATGTTAAATCAAAACAGATCATGCACTAAATATGCTAAAACATGTAGGAGAGATAGTCCTACAAGGAATTTAAATATGACCTTTCTGAAAATGTTACAGGGCTAACAGCAGCATGTTCCTAACTAAGCTTTAACTAGTTACACTAAGGTAGATATCAACAGCCACTCAAATTTTTCATTGCTAATGAAAATTTTAGTCTATCTTCTGTGCATTTACAGATGTCCTGGGGGATGAACCTTGATTTGTCTAAATCAGTTGATGGGGAATTCATCCCCCACTGACAAGTGACTGGGGTAGTCTTGCTTTCAATGAATTCAGAGTAATGCACATAGGAAGAATTATCATCATTGGAAAGTTACAGGTTCTAAAATCTTACTAAGATTTTACAGATAATGGTTTTTAGTTTACTCGGTTCTAACTCCTATTCCAGTGTGAACTTTGGCAGGGTTTTAACCTCTACCTGCCTCAGTGGATACTTGTAGTGAGAAAATCATAATACCTTATTGGTAAGTTTTTATAAAGGTAAAATGAGAATTCTTAGAACTATCCTTAGAACATGATAAGGACTTAAAAAATATTAGGTGTGTTATTATTATTGTTGAGATGGTGCTATAGACTAAATGTATGTGTTTCCACAAAATTCATGTTTGAAACTTACCAGTGCTTTAATCTTAGACTTCCCCGCCACCAGAACTGTGAGAAATAAATTTCTGTTGTTTATAAGTCACCCAGTCTATGTTATTTTGTTACAGAAACCTGAATAGATAAGCTGGATGATAAATAGAAACATCCTTCGACTATCATCCAACTCTGTGCAAACTGTGTGTGCGTGTGTGCACGCAAGTGCAAAATGGAGGACACAAACCTTCTGCCTATTGCCGATGCTCTCTCATTTACAATGGATACATTTACATAAATGCCATATTGCCCAAAAAACAAGCTTACCATCTCAAAAATGTTCAAATACACTTACTTAATGGCTTACACCCGCCTAGAGGATAAATCTGAGCTTTAAAACTCTCCTAAAGATGATTTCAAATGATCTTCTCAGTTGAAATTATAACCTCTCCTCTCTACATTTGTCTCCACCAGCAAAAGTCAATTCACTTTTAGTTTCCCCAGGTGATGTGTTACAGTACCACAGCTATAAACATTTACAACTGTACACATTATATATTACTAAATACATTTGTTCCCTAACCCTAGAAAGGTTGAAACATCTTGAGAGTTTGAAGAAGGGTTTGGTGAAGAGCAAAGAAACAACGAAAGACTAATAATTGATTATTAAAATTAAAATCTTTTAATTGATTATTAAAAGATTAATAATTGATTATTAATCAATTTTGAGTTGAAATAAACTGGAAGAACAAGACAGTAACTCAAGACAGCAGGTTGTTATAATCTTAAAACCTTTTGTTTACAAGGTTGATTAGATTTAATTTGAGAGAAAATGTTAAGCATTTTCAAAGACTAAGACTAAAGGAAAAATGGAAAGAATAAGTTTTATAATCAAGACAATGGGGAAGAGAGTATAACACGAAGGTTAAGAACGTGGTATTGGAGCCAGACTGCTTAAATCCAAATCCTCACACTACCTTTTACTAGCTATGTGACCTTGGGAAATATTAACCTCATTGTGCTTCAGTTTCCCCATCTATAAAATGGGGATCGAGATATTATCTACTCCGTATAGCATGAGTATGAAGATTAAATGGGTAATTGCAAACTGTCTCTGACCCAAAGAAAATGCTCAATAAATGATATGAGATAAAAAGAAGGCAATACAATATGAACATCTGAGTTATTTTTCAAATCTCCATCAAGATTAATCTCCCTCTCACCAAGACAAGATTCACAGCTGCCTCTGATTTTCCATGATATTTTATTTGTACCTTTCTTGAGGGATGCAGTAGAAGGGGCTGTTTATACTTTACTACAGTATATATTTATGTATGTGTTTTCCACATGTCATAGGCTCCTTAAAATCAGCAACTGTTGTGCATCTCTTCTCCATCATTGTCAATCAACAGATATTTATTTATTTTTGCAGTACGCGGGCCTCTCACTGCTGTGGCCTCTCCCGTTGTGGAGCACAGGCTCCGGACGCGCAGGCCCAGCGGCCATGGCTCACGGGCCCAGCCGCTCCGCGGCATGTGGGATCCTCCCAGATCGGGGCACGAACCCCTGTCCCCTGCATCGGCAGGCAGGCTCCCAACCACCGCACCACCAGGGAAGCCCTCAACAGATATTTAATTGAATATAAATACAAAAATATTATCCCTCCTTTATTTGAAAATATTTTTTGTAATTTTCACATATTTATTATTAGCACTTCAACCATCAAATTCTGTTTTTTGAATAAAAATTAGAGCAATAAAATGCCCGATATTTTTACTGACTCATTATACTTTGTACTGTGATGATTTTCTAAATATGCAGTGGCATTGACAATGACCTCATCTTAGTTGTTTAGAATCATTTTCTTCATTGTAGATATAAAGATTCAGGAACAACAGCCATTTAAGGAAGAGCTATGATAAACACAATCATATAACATTTTCAAAAAATTTGGAATAATCATTAATATATTTACAATAAGCAGTTAAAGATTCATGCTAAATATAAAGTTTTGTTAACTATATTCACACTGAATTTCCTGTATAAGGTGTCTAACTATAAAAAAACTAACTTATTTTTGAAATTAATTACACATCTATTAAATGACAAAATGTAAAAGACAATTAAGATCATATTAATGCAGAAATATTATGCCCTTGCTTCTGTTCTCAGATGATGAATTTTCACATCGAATTTCACATGTACAAACTAACAAAGAGATTCACATTTCGAAAATATACAAAAATTGGGTCAGAACTAAATCTAGATAGTTGGGTTTGTACGTCACTGATAATGGCCAATGACATTAGGCATGTGTTGTTTGATTATATTGATTCTATGAATACGATCCTCCATCTTTTCAATAACAAGGCCTCATTTACACATCAGTAAGATGTGATGCAACCCTGGGAAGCTCATTCTCTGAGTTCATATTTACTAATATAGGACATAGACATTAGAGTATACTGTGCCTTCTTCATGTTGTATTGCATAAGAAATTTTGCACTCTGCTTAGTAAGTGTGGTCTTCCCTCACAAATTGTTTGCTTTGTGAGACTATGAACTAATAATGCTCTCCAGATTTGTTTAGGTTCCCAGGTGGATTAAAGCCAAATTTAATGTTGATTTTAACAAGTATATAAGAATACAGAACATGACTTTTGTATATTAACTTTGCTCTTGGTTTCAACTTGCTCTTCCATTATTTTCTCTTAACACAGTTATCCTTATTCTCATTTATTTTATTTACTGTGTAAATCATGTTTTTATGCTACATCATCTGCCTTTTTTACATTAGCTATAAGTCAAATACAAATATATAATAAGTGACCTTAAAATTGTAACTTAGTTTGAATGCTAGGGTAACCTCAAACATAAGGAGCAATAAATGAAGGGAAAACTGTCTTACTCAAAAATACAAGGAATTAGTGACATAAATATGGAACCATTAAAAGCTATAGATAAAATACTTATTTTTCAAGACTCCTTCAATATTTAAGATACTTAGCACCAGTTTTACATACATAACAATTATATAGTAAAAAAGCAAATTATTTGTTTTGTTGAGTCAGATCTGCACTTGGGAAAATCCTAAGAAAAGTGACTGTAGAAAGAATTTAGACTTCAAGCACACTGAGCAATAGACCAAAAAAGTAGAATTTCTGAAGGCATTCAAATTTCAACATTTAAATTTTGTCTTCTAGTATTAACTGCACGAAAGATCTTTCATCACTGAATGGCTCAAACACACACACACACTTAACATAACTTACTAAGGTGACCAATAATACTGCATAGGAGAGAAAGAGCCCAAGCCAAAAATGTATGAAGTGTCCTTCTAGAATGATTCCTATAAAAATTTTGTTTACTGTGCTTTCTTAGCACACAAAAAAAGGACTTTTCACATGAAGCTAGTCCACATAGCTAGCCATGTGTCACATGACATTATTCAATGTCATTTTCCTAAATTATTTTGCCTTATCTTTGGAGTGATGGCTTTACAAAGAGCAATAGAATACCAGATGGTCACTGGTGTGGTTCACTGAGTTTATATCCTAGTAGGAAGTTAGGTGATTGCTCTTCAAGGTTCTTATCATGCATTAAACAATCTATTTCACCACAGGGAATTCTGAAGCTGTCAATATATTTTTGGCTAAGCATGTTCCATCATCTTTTCTGTAAGTCATGGTCCCAAATAATCATGTGAATTCTTTGTGAGCACTGAGACAGTATAATTTTTCTTTCTTTCTACAAGATTTGAAATGTAGGTAAGTGTTAGAAATGAGTACTGCTTAATATTTATAAAATTCTGTTTTTATTTTGGGTATAACATTATCAAACTATTTTGTTATTCTTCAAAAATATAAACTTTCCTCAAGCAATATGAATCTTTCATTTAGAACAAATACTTTAAATTCTTACACATCAAAACAGATAAACAAAAAACTCCAAATAAACAAAAGTCTCCACAGAAATATATGGCTTAAAGTTACACAGAATAGGCATAAACAATTGAAGACTCAGTTGCCTCAAAAAGAAACTGATTTTTGTGTTTGATTTTCAAAATACACTTTGTCAGCATCTTTCTAGGAATTGTAGAGAAAGAGAAAGAAGTGGAAATCATTCCATTAAGGAAAAAAACACAAACATCTATAAATTAACAATACATTATAATAACATATAATACCAAAAAAATACAGACTTAATGACCATTTCTTTATTGTCAAACAAAATGGATTAATTCAAAATGAGAATGACATATGAAGGAACAAAAAACTTGGACAATAGAGTAAGGCAACAGAAACGCTTGAGTTTTTATATACAGGATGGAAAAGGAAAAAATAATAAACAGCTTCCTGAATGGAGGAAGATGTAACTCACAAATACCTAGTGGGGAAAATAATGTGTGAGTTGAATGTTAAAGAGAATGCTCACTGCTAATTGCAGCAGCAGACAATTATATGGTAAAAATATAGAAATCCAACTTTCTTTTCTAAATATCAGAAATACACAGAAGGCCAGCACCTATTTCTTATACAAGAATGCCACTCTATCTTTTTGCATGGAATTAAAGTACACACATTTGGACAATAACCCAGGTCACCAAATAGATCATCTTCCAAATAAAAGTTCCCATATTCAGTAGACTATGAGTTTCATGAGGCCTGGGGCTGTTTCAATTACCATGGCTCTTAGCTGTATGGCATGTGCATAGTGACTTCTTAGTAGATACCAGTTTAATTACTGAATATATTTCAAATGTGAGAACTTCCAGAAATTAATGACTCAGAAATGCGGTTACCCATGGGAAACATATTTTCACCACTGATGTTTATTACTTGATGATCCCAATCTAATGTGTTAGGCTAATGTGGGGTTTAAAGGTCCCCTTAACTACTACAACTCTGAGAAAAATTCATTCCTCTGCCTGTATGGTCATAGAATGGATATATCTAGACCGGTTTTCAAATACCTGTTTTGATGATGACTATCATCAAGTAAGAAGTAAGGCAGTAATCACTACTTGTTGAATATTATGGAGTCTGTATTTTATATATATTAACTAATATAATCCTCACTATAGTAACTATCAAGTAGTAAGGACTCCCCTATCCTACAGATGAGAAAACTGAGACCTGAAACACTAAATATCCACATAAAGATTCTATATCTTCTCAGTGGCAGACATGTAAAGGAAACCAAAGCTTTTATCAGACCAAGGTCCACTCTTTGCAGACTTTTTTACTCTCTTGTTTTAAAGAAAATATCTTGGAGCTATAGGCATATGTTTAACTGGCAATGGATATTTTAAAATATTCTAAACACATATATAACACAAGTGATAGCTATTACTTCTATATTATTTTTTTAAATTATTTTTTCATGTATTTGAAACTATTTGTAATTTTTGAGTACCTTCTATGTGCTAAGCATTATAGAAACATTTTAAAAATGTTATCTCATTTAATCCAGTCTCTCTAAATTTACAATCTCCTGAGATAAGTAAAAATATTCAATTTTTGACAAAAGAAACAACATTCCAGTAATATGTGGCAGAAAGGCAAATCAGCTCATGGATCTAATACCCTTAAAGACAAGTCTTGCAATCTTTGCTCCATCATACTGGACACTACTAAGACAATTTAATCAGGACATTTTCATCCTTTTAATCACACAAATGAACTTTTCAGAACAAGGTTAGGGTACATGAGAAGGTGGTTGAGTGTTGGCCTGATTGTTGATAGAACAGCCTACATTTTCCTGGGAGAGATGAAGAAACAGCAAGTGACCTGAGACACTTGTCAATTTTTCCTTGTAGCCTGACATCACTAGGATTTTGGTAGTCTTTGAGGTGATAAAATAACCCCATTATCAAATGATTTACGCTTCTCTTGCATGTTTATTAAAAGGCATGCAGAAAATGTTTTCCTCATTACTATTAAATACAGCCGTTCACATAAAGAGACCAGATTCCTTTATCTGAAACGATAAGGCTAATGAATGATTTTGTGCCCAGATAACGTTGTCAAGATAGTAATGGAAAGTGTGGTAGAAAAATTCAAAGTTACACTTAATTTATGTGTAACTTTCACATGCACTTTTATTAGTTTGCCCCAGGTTGTGTATACCAAAATGCCATTCTGAATATAGAATATCATTATGAATTTTAGAATGGTTAATCTAGGACTAGCAAATCCATTTCACCTTGTCTGCCAACTGCTCTTAATTTGTAAGAAGTGTTGGGAGCACAGAGTTGAGGACTCTGAGGCCACATTGAAGCTCAGTGAAATAAATGGCGTGGAATGTCTATCAAAGGGAGAAGTGCAGAACAGGTATGTATGCCAGGTATTTTCATTCCAGACTTAGTGCACAGGAATTTGGTTTCACTTTTTATGGAATATTGTTTAGCCCAGCATCAAGCAGTTAAATACCTTTACAAATACTAGCAGATGGTGTTGATAAAGTTCATCATGCTTGTGAACACAAAAACCCTTGCACCATACTCTCTAGGTTGATGAGGCATTCATTTTTTCTTAAACTATCATGGTTAGGGATCACCAAAACAACTCTCTAAAAGCAAAGGTTTCATCAAGGAGAGAAAATGTAAACTCCAGGGAAAGCAATAAGCAGATCACTACAATGTTATCAGCCCCCTGCAAAGTTATAAATTAAAGAATCAGTGTGCTATCAAGTGGCAAAGAGTAGAGGAGGGAAGCCATGGACTGAATAGTCTTTTTTTTTTTTTTCAAAAATGGCAAACACACAAAATCCAAATTCACTATCCCTCTACTCTTTTAAATTTTAATTAAAAAAAAATGGCTAGTGGTAAATTGTTCCTTAGAAAACTAGATCATACACTCTATGAAGTATGACTTCATAGACTCCACCTTTAGCCAGTGAATATTAGTAATACATGAGAACTACTTTTGAGGCTAGAAAGGAAAATTATTGCCTCATTGAAAAAGTTCTTGCTCTATACAGTTTGTATTTTTAGCAAGTCCTCTGTGAAATTTTCTCTTAAAGCACTGTTCCAACCTCAACTCCCTTCCACTCAACTGGGAGAAATTAAGGTCTTCCTTATCAAGGTGCCTAAAATTCCATACATTCTGTTATTAAAGCAATTATCACACATTACTGTAACTACTTGATTACATTACGATCAGTCCCACTAGAACTGGGTTCTTAAAGGCAAGATGTGTTTCTTAATCATATTTTGATCCTCATCACATGAAATAATGCTTTGCACAGAGCAGGCCCTTAATAAATATATTTGAATGAGTAAATGTATTCATCAGTATTATTGATAAAGAGAAAAAAAGGTAAGCTTGGTAAAATGAAATTGAGGAGACAGAATTTCAAAAAAACAATGGGCGCCATTTTTTGATAGATAAAAGCCATAGAGGTTAGAATAGGAGTCAAAGAAAATATGCCTGAAGGGACTTGAAGATGACGAGTAGGGAAGTAGAGTATATGCCCTGGCAAAAACAAACAAAATGGCAACAAAATCAACAACAAAAACAGAAGTGCTGGTTGGAAGTTTAGACTTGGATATGAGTATAAATGATATTATCCATCAAGATTTTATTGACTGTAATTCCTTTTTTTAAAGAGAAGATGGTAACAAGTGCTAAGGAAAAGTGGAAAGATAGAGCTACATAAATAACTTTGTATGTAACTGACACTTTACATATGCTATCATATTAAACTCCAACAGTACTGTGATTTTGGTATTTCTATTAATTCTATTATAGCTAAAGAAATAGTTTCTAAAATAATGTAATTTTTGCTCAAAGGCCCTAGTAGGTAAGTGGAAGAATGAGTATTTAGATTCAGATCTTCCTGACCCCATAGGCTCTTAGCTGAAGGGAAAAAAGGAGCCCCACAAAGGAAATTAACTCTAGGATAGTGTTGGGAATACTCCACTGAAACCTCTTAAAACACTTCTTGGTTTTAAGTACCTTAAAAAGTCCTTTTGATTAAGGGAGTTTTATGCATTTAAAAAATTGACTAAACATTTTTGGACTGATTCACATATAAAACTCCATTTACTATCTTGTTATTAAACATTTTTGAAGAGAGATGCAAATAATTTTGGTGAAGTATCAAAGGGATAACAAGCTAAGGCTTTGGAACCTGACCGAATGGGTTCAAATCTGGCATCCCCCCCACCACACCCCAAATCAGGAAAAATTTCTTCATCAGACTCTAATGTTTCTGTACATCTTGCAAGCAGAGATTCCAACTGTCCTTCTTCTCTTTGTACCAAACTATCTTTTCAAAGGTATTTGTTCTGAAGCTCATGATTCCTCTCCTGTAACAACACATACTACATATGCAGATATCTCATACTCTTCATACATTCTATGGGAACTGGGCTTGGAGAACTGGAACAAACGCTGATGCTCTGTCTCCTGACACTTCTGTGAATAATAAACTCTCCTTTGTTTCTGACCCAAGAGTCTTGTGTCTTCTATCACCATCCAAGAAACTATGGCAGAGAAATCGTTAATTCCAAGTCAAGTAAAATCTCAAACTCTTCATGGTTCTTGACATTTCTTGAGTAACCTTGAACAATTTTTTAAAATTTTTTAGTTTCAGTTTCATACTGTGAAATTTAAAAGTGAGCATGCTTATAAATTTCCTAATATACTATAAATACTTAAGCAAACGATAGTTAATTAGCAGTCATAGAAGTAGATAGGGGTGCCATCAGCATCACTGTGGAACGAGAGATGCTCTCTTTGTTTCTCCTCTTCAAACTACAACCAGTAAAAATCCATAACTCAACAAATATGACTTGGCCCAGCACACCAGGGTGCTGGAGAATTCCACACATTTGTACATGTAAAGGTGGATGGACTGGAATACATAGAGAAGGCAGAATCAGAAGAAAAGCAGAGACAGTGCCTGAGATCCTGAACCCCCAACCACAGCAGCTGAGCGCACAGTCCCAGAGAACCTGGTAGCATCAGGGAAGGAGGCATACATAACTCCAGCCTCCCAGCCACAGTGGCTCACAGGGAACCAGGCAGCAGTGGCAGTTGAGCCTGCAACTGGTCTCTCCATCCATGAAGGTGCCTACCACTGCAGCCCTGCCCATCCACAGCAGTAGCACATGCAAACCTAATAACCCCAGATGCAGTAGAGGCAACCGAGACTCCAGCTCACTCCCTACTCTCCTACTCCCTCCACTGTAGCAGAGCCTGAGACTCAGGAGATCCTGGGCACAGAGTAGGTTCTTGCCATCCCAGTGCCCCAGGTAATGATGCCAGCTACAACAGCATCATTAGCAGCAGCGAGGCACAAGCAGCTACAATGATGGTACAAGGCAATACCTCTAGCAAAGGTGGTAGAGGGTGGAAAGTGCTGATTCTCAAATATAACTACAGGCAGCTCAGGTAAGAGAAACCAAAAACAGTGCTATAGCACAAGCTGCTGAAAAACAAAAGAAAGGCCTCTGACTACTAATCTGTTAAATCATTAGAATCAAGGAAATAAAGAACATTCATCTAAAGAAGAAATGTATCCACTACTTCAAATGTGCCGGCATAAGAACAGCTCATCAAGCCCCATGAAAAACCATGGTAACACAGCATCACGAAAAAGAAAATTCTCCAGAAACCAAACTTAAAGTCACACTTATGGAGAATTATCCAGAATCCGACAGCACATTAAAAGGATCATACAACATGATCAAGTGGGATTTATCTCAGGGATGCAAGGAGTTTTCAATATCCACAAATCAATCAGTTTGATATACCACATTAACAAACTGAATAAAAACCATATGATCATCTCAATAGATGCAGCAAAAACTTTTGATAAAATTCAACATACATTCATAAGAACTATCCAGAAAGTGAACATACAGGGAAAAACCCTCAACATAATAAAGGCCATATATGACAAACACACAGCTAACATCATACTCAATGGTGAAAAGCTGAATACATTCCCGCTAAGATCAGGAACAAGACAAGAATGCCCACTCTTGCCACTTTTATTCCACATAATTTTGGAAGTCCTAGCCACAGCAATCAGAGAAGAAAAGAAAGAAAAGGAATCCAAATTGGAAAGGAAGCTGTAAAACTGTCACTGTTTGCAAATAACATAATACTATACATAGAAAATCCTAAAGATGCTACCAGAAAACTACTAGAGCTCATCAATGAATTCAATAAAGTTGCAGGATACAAAATCAATATACAGAAATCTGTTGCATTTCTATACGCTAACAACAAAATAGCAGAAAGAGAAATTAAGAAAAGAATTCCATTTACCATCACATCAAGAAGAATAAAACACCTACAAATAAACCTACATAAGGAGGCAAAAGACCTGTACTCCAAAAACTGTAAGATGCTGATGAAAGAAAATGAAGACCACACAAGTAGATGGAAAGATATACCATGTTCTTGGATTGGAAGAATCAATATAGTTAAAATGATCATATTACCCAAGGCAATCTACAGATTAAATGCAATACCTATCAAATTACCAATGGCATGTTTCACAGAACTGGAACAAAATTTTTTAAAATCTGTATGGAAACACGAAAGACCCCAAATAGCCGAAACAATCGTGAGAAAGAAGAATGGAGCTGTAGGAATCATGCTCCCTGACTTCAGACTATACTGGAAAGCCACAGTTATCAAAATAGTATGGCACATGCACAAAAACAGACACATAAAAATGACAGAAAGTCCATAAATATTCCCACACATTTATAGTCAATCTACAACAAAGGAGGCAAGAATATACAATGGAGAAAAGACACTCTCTTCAATAAGTGGTGCTGGGAAAACTGGACAGCTACATGTAAATGAATGAAATTAGAACATTCTCTAACACCACATACAGAAATAAACTCAAAGTTGATTAAAGACCCAAATGTAAGACTGGATACTATAAAACTCCTAGAGAAAAACATAGGCAAAACACTCTTTGACATAAAACACAGCAATATTTTATTGGATCTGTCCCCAAGGATAATGGAAACAAATGCAAAAATAAACAAATAGTATCTAGTTAAACTTAAAAGCCTTTACACAGCAAAGGAAACTATAAACAAAATAAAAAGACAACCTATGGACTGGGAGAGAATATTTGCAAACAATGCAACCAACAAGGGGTTAATTTCTAAAATATACAAACAGCTTATACAACTCAATATCAAAAAAACAAACAACCCAGTCAAAAAATGCACAGAAGACTTAAATAGACATTTCTCCAAAGAAGACATACAGATGGCCAACAGGCACATGAAAAGGTGCTCTACCTCACTAATTATTAGAGAAATACATGTCAAAACTACAATGAGGTACCACCTCACACCAGTCAAAATGGCCATCATCAAAAAGTCAACAAATAATAAATGCTGGAGAGGATGTGGAGAAAAGGGTATCCTCCCACACTGTTGGTGGAAATGTAAATTGGTGCAGCCACTGTGGAGAACAGTATGGAGGTTCCATAAGAAACTGAAAATAGATCTACCATATGATCCATCAATCCCACTCCTGGGCATATATCCAGAAAAGATTAAAACTCTAATTTGAAAAGATATATGCACCCTAATGTTCATAGCAGCACTATTTACAAGAGCCAAGACATGAAAGCAACCTTAATGTCCATCAACAGATGAATGGATAAAGCAGACACAGCACACGTATATACATATATATACACACATATATATATATACATACACACACATATATTTATAAAATATTCCATTACACGTATAATGGAATGTTACTCAGCCATAAAAAGGAATGACATAATACCATTTCCAGAAACATGGATAGATCTAGAAATTATCATACTAAGTGAAGTAAGTCAGACAGAGAAAGACAAATATCATACGATATAACTTATACGTGGAATTTTTAAAAAATCATACAAATGAACTTATTTACAAAACAGAATTAGACTCAGAGACAGAATACAAACTTATGATTACCAAAGGGGAAGGGGGGGAGGGATAAATTGGGAAATTGTGAATAACAGATATATAAAATAGATAAACACCAAGGACCTACTGTATAACACAGGGAACTACATTCACTATCTTGCAATAACATATAATGGAAAAGAATATGAAAAAGAATAGACAAGATATAACTGAATCACTTTGCTGTACACCTGAAACACTGTAAATCAACTATACTTCAATAAAAGAAGACTATTTTATTTATGAGATGTTTTATATAAACCTCATGGTAACCATAATACATAAATCTAGAGCAGAGACACAATAAGGAAAGAAAAAAGAAACTGAGAACTATATCATAGAAAATCACCGAAATAAAATGGCAGACAGAAACAATAGAAAAAAAGAAACAGAGATATAGAGCAACCAGAAAAAAAAATGGAAGTACGAATGTAAATGGACTGAATTCACCAATTGAAACACAGAGTGGGTAGACAGAATACAACACAACAGCCAACTATATGCTCTCCAGGAGACTCAGCTCAGCTCTAAAGACAAGCACAGACTCAAAGGGAAGGGATGGAAGATGACACTCTAAGCAAATGGCAGCCAAACGAAAGTGGATGTAGCCATATTCATATGAGACAAAAGAGAATTCAAACCAAAAAATGATAAGGAGACAGATATGGAAATACTATAATGATAAAAGGTACAATTCATCAAGAAGACACAACAGTTATTAATACATATGC
Source organism: Globicephala melas (assembly GCF_963455315.2). Lineage (NCBI taxonomy): Eukaryota > Metazoa > Chordata > Mammalia > Artiodactyla > Delphinidae > Globicephala > Globicephala melas. The sequence goes on from NC_083330.1 coordinate 55,566,235, forward strand.
CCCTAAAATAGGAGCACCAACATATATAAAATAATTATTAACAGAACTAAGTGAGAAACTGAGAGCAACACAATAATAGTAGGGGATTTTAACATCCCACTTACATCAGTGAATGATGATCCAGAGAGAAAGTCAACAAGGAAACAGTGGTCTTAAATGAAACACTAGATAAAATGGACTTAATAAATTTACAGAACATTACATCCAAATGTGGAACACACAACCTTCTCAAGTGCACATGGAACATCTCAAGGATAGAGCATTTCTTGGAACACACAAAAAAGAGTCTCAGTAATTTAAGAAGACTGAAATCATATCAAACATCTTTTCTGATCACAATAGTATGAAACTAGATATCAATTACAAGAAGAAAGCTAAAAAAATCACAAATATGTGAAACATAAACAGCATGCTACTGAACAACTATTGGATCAATGATGAAATCAAAGGAAGATTAAAAAATACACCTGAAGACAAATGAAAATGAAAATACAACATACCAAAACTTATCAGATGCAGCAAACGTGGTACCAAGAGGGCAGTTTATAGCCAAACAGCCCTACCTCAAGAAATAAGAAAAATATCAAATATACAATCTAACCTAAAAGAACTAGGGAAAAAAAAAAAAAAAAGAACAAATCCCAAACTGAGTAGAAGAAGGGAAGTCATACAGATCAGAGTAGAAATAAATGAAAAGAGACTAAATAGACAATAGAAAAGATCAATGAAATTAAGAGCTGGTTCTTTGAAAAGATAAACCTTTAGATAAACCAATCACTAAGGAAAAAAAAAGAAGAAAGAAGGTGCATATAAATAAAATCTGAAAAGAAAGGGAAGAAGCAACAAAAGATATCACAGAAGTACAAAGGATTATAAAAGAATACTACGAACAGCTATACACTAACAAATTGGACAATCAAGAAGAAATGGATACATTCTTCGAGTCATACAATGTTCCAAGACTAAATCATAAAGAAATAAAAAATTTGAATAGACAACTGATAAGGTAATTAAAACAATGATCAAAAACCTCACAAAAAACAAAATTCCAGATCCAAAACGGCTTTTCAGGTGAATTCTACCAAATATTCAAAGAATATTTAACACCCATTCTTCTCAAATTTTTCCAAAAAATTGAAAAGGAGGAATGCTTCCTAACTCATTTTATGAGGCCAACATTACCCTGATACTAAAACCAGGCAAGTACACACAAGAAAAGGAAATTACAGGCCAACATCTGATGAACATATATGCAAAAATTATGTTACTATTAACGTTACTATTTATGTTACTATTAAAATTATGTTACAACAAATATTACTAAACTGAATAACAACAATGCATTTTAAGAGAGCATACATCATGATCAAGTGGGATTTATTCCTAGAATTAAAGGATGGTTCAACATCTGCAAATCAAGCAATGTGAGATATATATATATATATATACACACACACACACACACACGTATCTGTGTGTGTATATATACGTACACACACACACATATATCACATTAACAAAATGAAAAATAAATATATGTTCCACTCAATAGATACAGACAAAGCATCTGACAAGATTCAACACACATTTATGACAACTCTCAATAAAATAGGTATAGAAAAGAGTATTTCAATGTAATAAATGCCTAGAAGACACAAAGAAATGGAAAGATATTCCACGCTCAGCTCATGGATTAACACTGTTAAAATGTTAGAAGAATTAACATTGGAAGAATTAACACTGTTGAAGCATCCATACTACCTAGACCAATCTACAGATTCAATGAAATCCCTATCAAAATTCCGGCAATATTTTTCACAGAAACTGAACAAAAAGCCCTAAAAATTATATGGAACCACAAAAGACACCGAGTGGCTGAAGCAATTCCAAGGAAAAAGGACAAAACTGGAGATATCACACTGATTTCAAATTACATTACAAAGCTATAATAATCAAAACAGCATGATATTGGCAGAAAAACATACATAGAGCTCAAATGGAGTAGAATTGAGAGCCCAGAAATAAAACTACATATATATGGAAAATTAATTTATGACAAAGCAGCAAAGAACACACAATTGACAAAGGATAGTCTCTGCGGTGAAAGGCACTGTGAAAACTGGACAGCCACGTGCAAAAGAATGAAATTAGACTGCTATTTTATGCCATATACAAAAATCAGCTCAAAATGGATTAAAGACTTGAATATAAGACCCAAAACCATAAAACTCCTAGAAGAAAGCATAGACAGTACACTGTTTGTCATCGATCTTAGCAATATCTTTCTGGATATGTCTCCTAAGGAAAAGGAAACAAAAGCAAAAATAAACAAATGGGGCTACATCGAACTAAAAAGCTTCTGAACAGCAAAGCAAAGGACCAACAAAATGAAAACACAATCTAATGAATGGGAGAAGATATCTGCAAATCCTATAATAAATAAGGGGTTAATAACCAAAATAGAAAAAGAACTCATAAAACTCAACAACAACAACAAAACCTGATCAAAAAATGGGCAGATGACTTGAGATCATGATTTCTCCAGAGAATTTTTTGGGCAAGATTCATGCACGAATTCAGCTAATGTTGAACATGTTCTGTCTTCCAGGCTATGTACTTTGTACCTTTGTCTACATTAGTATATTACTATGTTTTCCCCATAATACAAGTGATCCTTATTAGTATCAATAATAAATTATACAGCATTCTTAATTTCACGAATTCCCATGCTAAACTCTCTACCAGAAATCTTTAAAAGATTCATAGATTCAGTCAGTATTTCAAAATGAAAACAAAATCATGATTTTGACAGCCTAACTAAATTTCTAAGCATCATAAACTCCATGTTTTTCCAGTACAAACATCAAGACACATATATACACAATGTATGTATAAATATGTATAGAAATATAAAAATATAATCCATTGTCTCATTTCACAATGTCCTAAGTATTTTTCTTAATCTTTCATGTACTGTATGTGCTTTTTCTAAGCTTCAGATTTTATAAAAGAAACAAGCACCAAATATGTTTTGCAAATATACTGTCTGATTATCACTCTTATTTTTAAAATATTTTCATTATGTCAAATGAATATTCAGTCAACATAAAAATAAACATTATTTTTTTCTTTACCTCTACAGATGGGAACAGGAAAATCCCATGAGGCTGTATTAACTGAACTGGCTATACAGGTGAGTTGAGGGTGGCCGTCAAGGATATATCCAGTTACACAGCTGTAGCGGATCTTGTCCCCAACATCGAACCTTGTACCATATAGCACACCTTTGGGTGGAACTCCTGGGTTTCCACAAGAGCTACTCTGCAATTCTATAGAAGGGAGGGAAAAGAAGAGTTTACAGTTATTTTAATATATATTTTAACATTTTACATTTATAAAATTATATGTAGATACAGGTGTCTTTTTTTTTTCCTTTTAAGAAGATTTACAGAGAAATGGAAATGTCTGCTATTTCAATTACATAAACAGAGAAGTATGGGAAAGGAATGAAATTTTACTGAATAGATATTAGGTGTCATTCTTCATGCCAGCAAAATTTAGATACTTTATATTGTTTAAGTTTGTGGCTATTTTTTAAATTAGTATTTATTACTCATATTTTACAGATGAAAAGATCAATACCATTTATGTGGCTTCTTCAAAGTTACATTCTACTAACATAATAATATGCAAATCAAGTTTCATCAGTATGCTCTCCATTACTCTGATGCTTCTACTTAACCCCCAACCATGAATATTTATCTGAAAAAAAATATAGTCTGGGTGGAAACTTTTTTTCACTTAAATAAGAAAAATATAGTGCAGCAAAAAATGGACATATTTTTGAAGCTGGAGAGATTGGAATAGAATTCCAGCTCTAATATGTGTTTAACCTGGAGAATACAATGAGAATTATCATAGTAAGTGCATACATTTGTGAAGTTTTAATTAGATCAATACGCAAAATATCTGGAAATTGTCTGATATTCACCTATTGCCCTGTTATTTTATTAGTTGATGCTTAAAAGTATACAAGTATACAAATATAAGAGATTTTTAAAATAATATTCATCTCAGAGAAAAATACATTTTCACTTTAAGTGAAAAAAATAGAAAAAATATAAAGAAATAGCAGAAGTTGGGGAGAATTATTTTTTTCTTATAGTATATTCTGAATTTTCTATTATATTACCTTTACATTATATTACTTTTATACTACAAATAATAATCAATAGAAATACAAACAGTAAGGAATGAATGGACTAAAAGGTATTCCAGTTTGAGTAAAGTCTATGGCTTACTTAATAGTATTATACAAATGTTAATTTCCTAGTTTTGATAACTGTGCTATGGTTACATAAGCAGTTAATATTAAGGAAAGCTGGATAAGAGCATGTATATGGGAACTCTGTACTATTTTCACAATTTACCTGAAAGTCTGAAATTACTGCAAAATAAAAAGGTAAAAAAGACGTCGCAATGCAAAAAAAAAGTATGTTTCCAATTAGTCTTGATATTCATCCTATTTGTTCAGTTAGTATTCCATGCAATATCATTTTACATTAAATCAAATAATTATAAACCACTAATATTGAAAATATCAATAACAATAGTAAGTAAAAATACAATACCAAAATAAAACACTTCATAAAATGTAGATATAACTGTACAAAAGCAATCATAATTTATTGATAATTGGTACAGTAAACAAAGCTGAAATTTTATATTTTTACCCATAATATGCTTATAGTACTTTTGAGAGTGTTTCTTACGTGAATTTTTTTTTCTGTTTAATTTTTCAAGAGTAATGAAAAGAAAAAAATCAATGATGAATTTCCAATGAGATCAATCAGTGAGAAGTGTAATGAGGATTCATAGAACTTGCTCTATATACATTAGAAATGAAGTATATACTTTTAGTTTAAAGCAATTATTTTAGGTTCTCAATCCTAGAAAAGAACTTGACGAATATTAATTAAATATCAATGGTTTCTATAAATAACAGGCAATTTCCTTAAGCTTCCTCACCATTTAATTATACATTATAAACTGATATCTGTAAAATATTTTAAAATATCTGTAACCAAGATTAATGATTTTTAATATCTCACTTTACTATTTCTCAAAGGCATATTTTATAGATTCATTTTCAGTAAAATTTAAAACATATTTATTGTCTATAAATTTTCAGCCATTCTTTACAAAATACTTTTAAAATGAACAGTTTATTTTGAGATAGTTTATTTTTTAGAAAATTCAATTGATTAATAGATGAGATGTTTGCTGTAAGAGATGGTGAGGTTAATAAGTTTTGATGAAATGAGTAAGAATTCAATCCCTTGAATATAGTAATAAAAAAGGAAATACTTTTAATGAAACTACAACTTGTGTCCTTAGATTCAATCCACTCCTTTCCCTCTCACCCCTAAGAAATAATTAAGGTCAGGACTTCAATTATCATGAAGTTATATATCTAGGGGAAAAAGCAGTTTCCAAATTATTTTACAAGAAGTGGTTAGGTGTAGGGATGAAAGGAAGAAAGAAGAAAGCTCTAAATAGTTGCTATACTCAAACTTAACTTTTATTTAAATGAACAAACATGCATTAGCCAGAAAAAAGTACCTAAAGCAAAAGGAAAACATGAAGTCAATCAGTGAATTAATAATAACACTGGTTGGAATTTTAATAGATTACCTAATCTAACCCTTGCCTTATGGCTGAATTATTTCTAAACCAGAAAACAGATAAGAATTTAGCCTGTTTCGAAATGAAACTCAAAGAAGATAATTCCAAAATATATCTGGTTCTCACCTTCAGAAATTCCTGCTTTCATTTGCCCTTGTTCTTTAACCTTCAAAAACAACAACCTACCCATCATTCTCTGTACATTGAGTAACCCAAGAAGACAATTATTAGGATGCTTCACATTCAGGTTTAATAGATCCCAATTCTATAGTCATTGATCATGGATTCTATTTTTTGTGCCCTCCCAACTCTTTAATTTGGGACTTCTCTCTAAGCTGTTTATATCCATTTTAAAACGCAGAGCCAAGAAAGATGTTATATTAACTGGAAGAATTATATAACCCACCATTAAAAAACCTGCTATATTCTGATTGAACATTCACTTTTTTTAATTTTTTTTTTTCTTTGCGGTACACGGGCCTCTCACCATTGTGGCCTCTCCCGTTGCGGAGCATTCGCTCTGGACGCGCAGGCTCAGCGGCCATGGCTCACGGGCCCAGCCGCTCCGCGGCATGTGGGATCTTCCCGGACCGGGGCACGAACCCGTGTCCCCTGCATCGGCAGGCTGACTCTCAACCACTGCACCACCAGGGAAGCCCGAACATTCACTTTTTATTCTTGATTTTTTTAAATAAATAGTGCTGCACATTTGAACTTTTAAATAAAATTAGCTTTTTCATTACTATAAGAATTTTGGAACTAGCTTTAGATTAATTTTTTAAACACTGTTTCTACCAGCTATCAAGAGTTTGAATTTCGGAAAAAAATGAAGATATACGTGGTAGGTCACGTTCAGTAATACAGATTACAAATCATTAATATACATGGTATTTACAAAGTAATATTGTTTATTATGAAATCATTCTTAAAGAAAATAGAGATTTAAGCATAAAATAAGAATTTTCATGTACTTCATTAAATGTACATGCAAGATTACCACATCGTGCTTGTCACTTCAATGTGTTTCTGAAGCAGATGATTAAATCTAAAAGCAGAATTGCTGAACAGACTACAGCTATCTTTCTTCACCAACAGATGACACTAATATATCAATCAAAAGGTTTAGGTGATTAAAATAAAACTACAGAACCTGATAAATCTCATTTGATATTCCATAATGCAAAGTTTAAAATGGGACTGGAGTGTGTTGGTGGGGTACTATCAAGTTATATTCACCATACTGTTGGTTGAGAATTGATCAAATTTTTTAATGCAAAGATTACTAAATAAAAGAAACTCCCGGGGCTTCCCTGGTGGCGCAGTGGCTGAGAGTCCGCCTGCCGATGCAGGGGACACAGGTTCGTGCCCCAGTCTGGAAAGATCCCACATGCCACGGAGCGGCTGGGCCCGTGAGCCATGGCCGCTGAGCCTGCGCGTCCGGAGCCTGTGCTCCGCAATGGGAGAGGCCACAACAGTGAGAGGCCCGCGTACCGCAAAAAAAAAAAAGAAACTCCCTATGTACTAAAGATTTATTTGAATTTACTCTTGGAATTATGCCACGAGATCATGTTTGTAAGACAAAACTGAAATACTTAGGGTGGACAGTTTAGTGAATTGAAAAGAAAACTGGAAAACATGTCTGAAGACTTTACACTCAAAATATGTCTCTAAAAATGTCAGAGACCCTTTATTTAAATTTACTGCTCTATCCACAATAAATTATTGTGCATTTGTTGGAAAGATGTATATTTTATTTATCTTCTCTCTTCTCACAGATATTGAAATTATCAGCAAGTAACATGAAGGAATTTGGTAACATAAACTATTCTAAAGTGTAAAGGATTGTTGATACAGCAAACAATTACTTGGGAGAGATACAAGATAAACAAAAATCTAATTGAGTTATAGAGGTTAGAGTTTAGTGACATTCATCTATATTAGTTAAAAGGAAACAGAACAATAAATTACTTGGTAAATGACACAATTTATTCATCAGAGGCTCTTGAGGATTGCCATTAACATTGCTCTGTGATGTGTAACAGGTAAAGCAACACCACCTTCCTTGCTTTCTAAAAATTTACAATTTGAGAATGCTAATAGCCTTAATTGTTGAAATCAGCTCTGAGCCACACTTTGTTTTAAACATTCATTTTCCCAACTTACATCTCACAAAATACCCAACACCATATATGATTTCCCTCATTGTACAGAAAGGGAAACTGGGAATCAGCTTAAGAAACTTTCCCATGGCCACCCAACTAATGAATTGTAGACTTGTGGTTCAAGCCTGTGTCTCTAACTTAAAAGTCTTAGATCATTTCAAAATTGCATGCTGTTACACATGAAAAGTAGATATTCATTCCACAAATGTTTATTAACAGCTATCATGGGCAATATTTTGGGGATATAGTTTTGCAACTGACAAACATGGCCCTTCCTTCATAGAGTTCATAACTTGATGTTAACCAAGGAAAGAAATGACTACAGAATATTAATTATAATGTAGTAATTGGGATAAAGGAAACATATAGGCTAAAATGAAAGTATATAATTGAGAAAACTTAGTCTACATTAAAAGGAGGTCTGGAAAGAATTTCCTGATGATGTAAGGTTTAAAAACAGGATAAAGAGTTAGTTAGAAGAACAACAAAAAAGGAGAATTATCAAGCATATTCACAATTTTAAAATATAAGACTCAAAGTACTATAATAGTTATTAGACTTGAAAATACAGTGAAGACAGGTCTTACGGATGTGGTAGGCTAGAAACTAAACTGGAAAAAAAGTATTCCAAAAGGGCTGACCAAAAATATATACGTTCATGTAGTGAATATATATCCTATGCATAAGTCATGAATAGAAAGGAGACCTATTCTGTCATTAAATGTTACTTTGAAAGAGATACCTTATATAAACTCTTCAGAGGAGAAAAACTGAGAGCAAATAATTGGAATCCCTAAATGTATTGTGTTGGCCAAAAGTGCCTTCAGTTTTTAAGTATAAATAAAAGACACATTTTTCATTTTCACCAAGAACTTTATTGAACAACGTTCACCCTTTTGTTCCACTACCTTCTGCCAGTTTTCAGGCAACTTCATAATTCCATCTTCCCAAAATTTATCTTTTTAAGCAAAGAACTGTTCCAGGTGCCTTTTACAGTCTTCCAAGGAATTGAATTTTTTTCCATTAAGAGAATTTTGTAAAGACCAAAATAAATGGAAATCTGAAGTTGCAATGTCTGGTGAGTACGGCGGATGAATCAGAACTTTCCAGCCAAGCTGTAACAGTTTTTGCCTGGTCATCAAAGAAACATGCAGTCTTGCATTATCCTGATGGAAGAGTATGTGTTTTCTGTTGACTAATTCTGAATGCTTTTCGTCGACTACTGCTTTCAGTTGGTCTACTTGAAAGCAGTATTTATTGGAATTAATCGTTTGGTTTTCTGGAAGGAGCTCATAATAGAGGACTCCCTTCCAATGCCACCATATACACATCACCTTCTCTGGATGAAGACTGGCCTTTGGTGTGCTTGGTGGTGGTTCCTTTTGCTTACCCCATGATCTCTTCCATTCCACATTGTTGTACAGTATCCACTTTTCATTGCCCATCAGTTTGTTTTAGAAACGGAACGTTTTCATTATGTTTCAGTAGAGAATCACATGAGGAAGTATGGTCAAGAAGGTTTTTTTCCCTTAACTTATGTGGAACCCAAACATCAAAGTGATGAATATAACCAAGCTGGTACAAATGATTTTCAATGCTTGACTTGGATACTTTGAGTATGCTGGCTATCTCCTGCATGGTAATGTTGATTGTTCTCAATTATGTCTCAATTTGATCGTTATCAACCTCAACTGGTCTACTCAACCGTGGAGATCATTCAGTGAAAAACCTCCAGCACAAAACTTCACAAACCACTTTTGACACGTTCGATTAGTCATAGCACCTTCTCCATACACTGCACAAACCTTTTTTTTTTTTTTTTTGCGTTTCGGTTGCACTTTTACCTTTCTTGAAATAATATAGCATCATATGCTGAAAATGTTGCTTTTTTCCTTCCATCTTCAATATTAGAATGGTTACACAAAAATTCACCAATTTTGAGGCCTTTTATAAATGCACACTGATATGATGGCTGTCACATACAATCTAACAAAATTATTTTGAATGAAGTTAAAGACAACTAAGTGCTACTAGAGCCATCTTACGGAAAAAAACAAAAAACACTTTTGGCCAACCCAATACATATAAGCAGAGATTTTCATAGTATGTATGATATGTACTATGTGAGTTTATTAATTGAATACAAATTCAATTTAATATGAATAAGTGCATTAAATAGGATCACCAAAATTAAATTTTAAAAAGGCAAACAGCCAAAATAATGTATGCATACTATTTGGATATGAGAATATCGACTTTACAAGGCTGTTGATATGATTATATAAAACAATATATATATGTAATTTATATGCTGAGCAAACACTCACTACATGGCAGGCATTATTATTAGCTCAACAAATTGCAACTTTATTATTATTACAATCAACTTTCCATTTGAGACATCTAAATTAGGTGTGATTATGATCTACTAAAGATTGGGTCATGCCTTCACTGTGGACAAAAATGTCACCTGCTATATCAGGAGACAAAGGATGTTGCAGCCATCAAGCCATCAGCCACTGCAACCACCCCCAGCTGTGCACCCGGAAGGGACTGAGGATGGAGAAAACAGGAGATTGGCCCTAGATAGTTAAGGTGCAAATTAAAGGAATGATTTCAATGAGCCTAGATCCTTGCATCTTCCCATACACAGAAAAGTGCTAAATTCATTAACTTGAGATGTCTGTTTTTTCTTTAGTTAACAGTAATCTTTTGATGTTCTGACTACCTGTTGTTGTGGGGTTTTTATTTGTTTTTGTGGGTTTTTTCTTTTGCAAAAACTCCTATATATCCTGGCTCTTCCCTTACCTCGTCAGAACAGTCCCTCAGAACTATCTGAGAGGCTCTCTCCCAGGTTTAAGTCCTCAGTATGTCTGCCAAAAAAATATAATTCTCAACTTTCAGGTTATGCATTTTTTTAAGTCAACATCATTAAATGCTAATTATTCAAGGTGTAATCTCAACTCCTGGTAGAAGATTTGTATAACCAAATTCGCAAAGTGTCACTGATTCATTCATTCTTTCATCTCCTGGTTGGTATCATATCAAGCATCATACCAGGCACAGTGATTATAAAAAGATCTTTGATGTGTTGTTGCAGCCTAACAAAACCCCAATAAGTTAAAGAATAAAAAGTTAAAAATACAATTTAAATCCTGGAAGAGTATATATTATAAAGGACTCTAGGAGAAGCGTCATGTTTTCCTTGAAGAAATTCAATAAAACCCTACCAAGTAATTTAGAAAAAGATGAGTGATATATACTAATAAACACATTAAAACAAACTTGGTTCTAAAAAAAATTCTGATTTCTTAGGAACACATGGATAATTGTGAAAGGCAAGATACTTAACAAAATATCAAGAGGAAAACCTGATCTTGAACACTGGAATGAAAATCAAATGAAAGAATAATGGATACCATGACTATAGAATTGCATAATTATTCAGTCAAATAGATGAAGCATGATCCTGCTGAGATCAATTAACAATGCTTTAAAACATTGTAAAATTATATCTACTATGGGAAGTAAAACCATGTTGTTTGTACTTGTTACAGAAAATTAATCTCAGGGTTTTATTTTTCCAGATGATTAAAAATAATTTAGGAGAGCATAACATCAAGTTGAACCACCTAGCACCTCTCATCCTGAGACTTCAAAGCACTTAACTAATACATTTTCCAACTCTTTTTGTGCTACGAAATGTTCTTTTATTACAGATACTGAATCATGTCATTCACACAGGACATCAATGGTGTTTGAGAATTCATTTGGAGACTGTGGCTTGACTAAACATTTTGTGAATATTTTGAATCAATTATTCTATCTATCATGTCCCCATTGACTTTAATTTCAGCATATATAACCAAATGGAATTTACTTCTTTAAACATTTGCTTTCTCACTAGCCTATGAGCATCTTGAAACGGGCTCTAATTCATCTTTGTGTATCACGGACTTAGTATTGATACATTGTGTGGTATTTTGTTGGCAAGCAAAAAAGGATTGCTCAGTTAATTGAGTTATCGCTAATAGAAAAATATAAAAGATTATCATCACACAGAGTCTGTAGGAATAAATGTTTAGACACAAAATAGAAGAGTGTAACTGGTACACAGAAAAGAGTCATAGGCATATCATGTGTTAAACCTGTGTCATAATAAGCACTGGAACACATTGGCAACATCTTGTATGGGTCAAATTACATAGTTGCGTCATTCAAAATTGTTTTCTTATGAAAACGCATTAACTTCTATAAGCCAATTCCTAAACATGAGAATAATTCCTAAACTGCTGGTCATGCCACAGTCCTCACTGGGACGCTGAAGATGGAGCGAACATTAGGCCTCATTTGCTATTTTGAAAGACATCCTGAAGCTTCAAATAGGTTCAGATTTGGCAATCAAAAGGATAAATGCCCATTATTTTTTTTTTATTTCTTTAACCTAATGAAAGGGAAGCCAAACAAACTACTGGCTGATAAAGAAGAAATGAAAGCAAACCAGCACTGTTCTAACTAATTTACCTAAGTGGAGAATAGATTACTAGATTGATGGTGTGGGTGTGAGGAGAAGTATGCACATAAATTACAATGTATTTCACGCAGGAGAAGGAGAAAAGACTACTGTCCCTTTTTTTTTTTTTAATTAAGATAAATCTTCTGGTGGGCTGATAATATTTCCAAAGGAACTTAGTGTGAACCAGTGGAAGAGTTAGTGTAAAACCAAACATAAAAATGTGTAACATCATTCTGTTCTGATATTGGGGTGTAGGTAGGGCCCATAGGCAATAGAGGTAAGTTCTGAGAGTCAGATCAAGAGTAATGGTTAAATATAATATAGAAAACCCACTGCACAATATCCAGGCAGTCATTTACTGGATATGTACTTTTGATCTGTGAATAAGAGGCACTTAACACCTTTCAATTTCACATAGCAGTGCCCCTTTTTTGGCAAAATAAATTTTACCACCTAAAATGAACTTATGAAGAACAATATTGTATTTGCTTTGTAAACTAACTACCACTGTATTAAAAGAGATGGGTGGAAAGCTAATGAAATATAAAAAATGTTATGATTATTTAAAGCTAACTATATCCTGTATAGTTACCAGAATATTAACAAAGCAAAAGAAAAATATAGAATGGAGGCATATTAGCAGCATCGTCACTATAAAGTTTCTATAAATGGAATAATGCTGCATCTGGCAGGGGTAGCATTTGATAGCGTGATTCAGAATAATAGAAAAATATGAATAGACTTTCCTCTCTGTATGACAGAATTGGGACAAGTATCGGTATTAAGACTTTTTGGATAAAAGTAAATTAATTCTTTAAAATGATGTGTTACACTGATTACAGATAATTTACTAGATTATATATTCATTGAATATGAGTGAGAGATACCACTATATTTCAGCAATTAATCAATTATCAAATAATTATTGAATCCTGAGGTATAAATATCAACGGGGTATAAAAATCATTTTCTCTTCTTTTAGACCTTATAACTCAATTGGAAAAGTAAGACATGTGTAATACAATCTTCTGGCAATTAAATAATAAAACTAATTCCAAAAACTGAAAAAATTTTAAGTTATATATTTATATAAAAGGAATAGTAGTATATGAAATGAGATGAGTAGTATTTTAGCTGGGGAGGACTCAAGAGAAGTCAAATAAATCACATGAATAAAGGCCCAGAGACAGAAATGTATAAGACGTGGTCAGGGCAATATACAAAACCAATGGCTTAAGCAGAATACCATACATATGAGAAAACACTTCAGAAAAGAATTGTCACACTTCGCAGAGCTTTTAAATTACCTCTCTTAGGGTCAATGCTATGCTAATGCTGCCAAAAGGCCCCCAAATGAAATGACTTAAATAGATAGTAGTTGTTCCCTCTATGTGACTCTCTGACCAGTCTAGGCTAGGATGCAAGAAATGGCCCGCAGGTCAGGTAATCCGATTCCCAATTGTTTTCTAACCTGTTGCTCTGTCATCCCCTTAGGCACTGTTGTACACTTGCTGAAGCTGGATTGCCAAAAAGGTTAAATTCCAGGCTACTGGGAGTTTAATCAGAGGATGTTCAGAGAAATTCTCCCTTCCTTCCCTTTACTCTTGACACAACCCTTTGTCTTTTCTATACCCTTTGCAAATTCCAAGGTTTCTGGGAGATGGACAGCCATTTTATGTTTGTTTGTTTTGTTTTTCCATTAAGGCCAACTCTAGTTCCTCATGGATCACTGACCTGTTAAGGGAAGAAAATGAATGGTCAAATTAAATCTCCCCATGTGGATAAGGGAAGAAAGAAGAATATTCCACAATCAATGGTCATGGAAATAAATAGATCCTGTTGAACAGGAATTATGAAGACCCTCATACCCTTGAAGACCCTGCTTCTGCTCTTGAGAAGGTGCTCCTTTGTCTTGTGTTCTCTGTTGTCTCTTGGTGTTTCCTGTTGAATAGTTCTTCCTCATCCATATTCCCTGTGGCAAAATTTGAAGTGGGTGTGGGAGAGTAGACTATCCTTGGGGCACACAGTTCTTAAGTCCTACAACTGTTAATGCAGGTTTGGTGCCTGAAAATTGCCTTAAGGACTGAACAACCAAAGAGTTTTGCAGATGAGTTCTAGGGTTTATTTGGCTAAAATTTCCTCTAAAAACTTAATAGGAACTGTTTTATTTGCTTCCAGTTATTTTCATGTGCCAGTGAACACTCTCCACCCACTCCAACTTGCTTTAACCACTTTTTTTAATTGAGACTACCTTGCATTGATCAGAAGCAATAAGCCTGGGCAGGAATGCAACATTCTTTATCTGATCTTTGCCCCAGGGCTGCCCTATAAGAAACTTAATAGGAGACTGATAAACCTTCTTATCCCCTGCTGTACAGAAGCAGTTGGCTTTTCCAACCCATAAATCACCAGAATTTTAGACTCTACTTTCTTCAATCTCTTCTTGAAAACTGGCCAATATCAGGCTGAGCTCTTTTCTTTGTTGTAAACTCTTGTCAAAGGCAGCCAGGAACAGGCCACACACCTTAACAAAGTTTTTTTTTTTTTAACTTCACCCTTTCAAGCTAAAGCTTCAGTGGTCTGTATTCCAGATTGTCATAACCATTACTTCATCACATAACTCAAAAAAGCCACCAGCCTTCCAGCTCATAATATGTTTCCTCACTACTACTCCTGACCACAAAACAGTAACACATATTTTAGGTTTTTTTTTTTTTTTTTTTTTAATATTTTATCTTTGGCTGTGTTGGGTCTTCGTTGACGCCCGTGGGCTTTCTCTAGTTGCGGCGAGCAGGGGCTACTCTTCGTTGGGGTGCGTGGGCTTCTCATTGTGGTGGCTTCTCTTGCTGCGGAGCACAGGCTCTAGGCACACGGGCTTCAGTACTTGCAGCACGCAGGCTCAGTAGTTGCAGCACGTGGGCTCTAGGGCACGCAGGCTTCAGCAGCAGTTGTGGCTCGCGGGCTCTAGAGCGCAGGCTCAGTAGTCGTGGCGCACAGGCTTAGTTGCTCCGCGGCATGTGGGATCTTCCCAGACCAAGCCTCGAACCTGTGTCCCCTGCATTGGCAGGCAGATTCTCAACCACTGCGCCACCAGGGAAGTCCCTAGGTTTTCATTTTAATGCACCACTTCTAGTACAAGTATTTCATCAATGCCAGAAATAAAAAACACTTTTTCAAGCAAAAGGGATTTAATACTGTTTCTAGGAACAAGTTCTAGGATGGACCTCTTGATTACCACAGAATCAGCCCAGTAAGGGGACTACTACCTTTAGGTCACTAATGGAATTAAGTTTACCTAGAATCATTGCCACCTCTCTACCAACCTCTGAACAGGAGAAGGAAACTGGAGAAGAGTCACTGCAATTATAATTCAAGGATCCACTATAAGAAAGTTTCAGAAATGTGGTTTTGCTTGTTTCTTTTCTAACATTTTCATATAGAAAAAGAGTGAAATGGAGATCGAAAGGTGTATCTGATCATACCACCTAATATTTAGGTATCTCCCCCCTTCATCCTGTTTCAGAGTTTACAGGTTAATCCTTTCAAAGTACCCTCATACAATCCTTCCAACTCTGCTTACAGAAGCAAATCCAATCTCCCACTTGATCAAGATCCTCCATAACCACACCCCTTTATACTTCTCCTAAATCTCCCTACGCTTGCCTAGTCACATGTTCTGTTTCAAATAATCAGTGCCCCTCAATATGATCTACTCACACTATTATGAAATATCTCCTTTCTTCTCTATCCAAATGTTTCTATCCTTTGACACCATAATCAAGTCAGATATTATATTTTTCATGTGCATCATTAAAACAGCAAACTCTTTAATTTGGACATACTGGGCTCTCAATATTTTTTATGGTTAAAGAATTAGCTTAATTCAAAGATGAACTGGGAAGTTAGGAAAATATGAGAAATCCAAATTATTTCAAATCTCTTTGTGAATTTAACTTCCTTGAGGAAAAAACTTTTGAACCCTATACTGACAAAAATACAAGACAATGATCTTTGTTGGAGGCAGGATTGGTGGGGAAGTGAAAACCAGGGCCTTCAGAGTTTCCTAGATGACAAGCAGTGAAATGAACCTTGACTATTTTACTATTCCAGAGTAATGTTCATCCTTTTCTCCCTATAGGAATAGCTCTGAAAGTGTGGAGGAAAACTAAAAACAAATAGGGAGCTTGTTCCAGTTGATTTGCGTTCTTGCAGTTGACCTTATCATTGGAAAAGGAAATACAGTAAAAGAAAGCTCCAATAATGAAATCAAATAAAACTGTCTTGGAATCCTATCTCTGCCATTCACTAGTGTGTGGCCAAGGAGGCTTTCAATACTTCAGTTTCTTCTTTAGTACCATAGGCATTACCAAAATTTATTTGGGCTACTTAAGCAAATTAATAGGAACTATGATTTTAACTATGTTGTGAGTTTCTTGATATCACCACATTCTAACATTCATTTACTGGTCACTTGTTTCATACTGAAAAGATGGCTGTTTGTACATGAACTCATTTTCCTCAGAAAATATGTATTTATGACACTTGAGTTCATTGAATATGTCTGATCTCATTCCATTCAAACCACATCACATTTAACAAAGGCAAAGGTTTCTCAACAATGCATTTACATTGCTATTCAGTTCATTTATCTTCACTGAGATCTTAATATTTAGAATGTATTTTACCTTTATAAGCATTGACACCTATTAATCATGCTAACTAGTTCTGTTACTGGTTATAGCTAATGGTATAATACAATAGAAACTGCTTCACCAGAGCTACGAAAAACTAATTGAAACCAATTATGACAATTATCTCTCTGTTCAGTTGCCTGCACTGGACTGTTCCTTCATTCCATACTGTCAGACTGCAGAGAATTTTCCTTGATGTAACCTATCCAATTGCATTTCAGGCGTTATTCAGTGAGCATGCATACTTCTGATTCAAATTAATAGGAGCTATGCATGGATTGAGTGAGGACTGGAGTTATTAGAATTGCAATATGAATATAAGTGAGAATTAAGTATCATTGGACTTTCTTATTTTAATTAAGTACCCAAACACTCTTAATCAAGCATATAATTAAATTTAAGAGGAAGTACATTGTGTGCTAATTGCCATTAATAATATGCTTATTTATACATGCAAACTCTATAATGGAATATATCTCCAAACTATTTCTGAATGACAATAACTTACTTCTGCATAATGAAACTATTAATGAAATGAAACTATTAATGAAATGTATGAATTCACACAGGAGAACATCAATAATTATGCTTCTTTTTCCCAACCTTTTTTTTTTCCTTATACAATGTATGTTTAGGGGATATTTGATTAAAACATAAGGAATTCATGTGCACTAAAGAATCTTTATTTTAGCTTTTTTTTAAAATTTTTCTTTTATTTTGCCATTATGTACATTCACAAATGACTTTTAAACATAGGTTATAAATTCTTTGTGCATTTATTAATTCATTAATATTTTCTAATTGTCGCTTGCTTATTAAGCACCTACTGCATGCCACACATTGGCCTAGGCACTGGGGATACAACAATGAGCAACATATTACCCCTTCTCTCAGGGAGCTTGTGAGCTAAACTTGCCAGCAGGTGATGGAGAGGGGACACAGATCATAAATAAGGTAATATTTAGGGTACTATTAGATAATAAATGTTAAAGAGAAATACAAAGCAAAGAAGGAAAATAAAAAGTTTAATGGGGGAGATAGAAGCTTATTATGTTAGCTAGGGAAGGGCTCACTGACATGGTGACATGTAAGATCTGACTAAAGGAGGCAAAGGAGCTAGCCATAAGGACATCTTGGGGGAATGTATTCCAGGAAAGTGAACAGCAAATGCAAAGACCTTGAAGCACAGAATGCCTCGAGCATTCGTGGAATAGTAAGAATCCATACTAGTTCCAGTGGACTGACTGAGGGGGAGATTGGGAGAAAATTAGGTCAGAGAGTTAAAACAAGGTCAGATGGTATATGACTTTGAAGCCATTGTAAATATATCTTCAACTAATTCATTTGATATCTACCTGTGTCTCTCATATAACTATTTCCTGATTTTTGTTTTTTTAAGGCATATGAATTATTTCCTCATAATTTATTCTCTTTCACCACCCTAAACTAACCCCCTCCTAACACTGCTCCCATAAAACTGTGTTTGAAATATTCAGTGTTAACACTATAACTATGTAAATGCTATTCTTAGCATTCTTAGCAAAGCTATACATTATACATAAACTTTTGTTTTCTGCTTCAGTTTCTATTTTCTGTGAAGTTAATAATTTCCCTTTTTTATTTATTTCATGTTGAATAAAAACTCAACTTCAAACTCTGCCAGTTCTCTGAATCATTTCCCAATAAATTTAGATACATCAAGCCTTCAACTTCAACTAACTGAAGAAAAATTTTCAGAACATTCTAGTCTCCATCTGAACAAGTTAATGTCTATTTTATGTTTCTGTTACCAGGAATTATTCTATATATGCCATTAAACTATCTTCTTAGTTGGATCCACTCTTTCTTACATCCCACAACGTTCACTTTCTTTGTTATAATGAAGCACCTGTAGCTTCTTAAGAATGTGTGCTTAAGAGATCAATAATGCCTCATACTATGCCTCAAACAACATGATAGTTTGGAGACGTACAGAATTCTAGTAATGAAGCCAGTTACATTAGGACTTGGAAAGCAAGGCTCTGTGACAGTGCTGATCTTGTGAAGGCCAAAGCCATTCTGAATGTTAGCATTTTGAATTTGCTCTTACTTTTCCCTATTTCTCTTGCTAAAAAATATGCATATAATCTCACAGCTTATGCTTTTTTTTTTGACAAAGAAGAAATTATTTCCATCAGATGTTCTGGATAGTTGTTGGTCCTTTCAATATGGAACTTCATGTCCCCTGCTTTAGAAAAAAATTTCAGATAATTTTCTCCCCTTCATTTTATCAATGATCTTTTTAAGAATGATTATTATTTGAAGGCCCTATTGGACTGCTCCTGTAATTATTGATACTATTACTACCAATATTACTTTGTCTTTTCTTTCTTATTTCCTATATCTGTCTTTTCCCCCTTTTTTCTGGAAATTTTCCTCAAATTTGCCTTTAAACTCTTCTAACGACTTTTTCATTTTTATTTCATTTTTTTATTTCTAAGAATATTTGGTTGTTCTTTCTCCATTGCATCATGTTTTATATCTTTTTGAGAACATTCATATTAGTCTTTTTGTCCATTTTTGAATTTTTCTTCTATGCATATACAACTTGTTTCCTCAAAATTGTTATATTCTGTTTGTTTTAGACCTTAGATTTTATGCTAGAGAACTTCTTCAGAAGTTAGGTTATTTTTGTTTGCTAATACTTACAAGTAGTTAAGTAAAAGCTGAATGGATGCTCTGAGTATAGAGTTGGTACTTGATACCTGTAGACTTCATTATAGTCTATTTTCCTTGATTGTTTCGTTGAGAGATCCATTATGTCAGTATCTTTAAATATTTCCTATTGGACTGCTTAGATTCTGCATAAAAGAGTCTTTAATCATTTGCTTGGAGAGTACTGAACTGGTTGACAGGTTTCTGTGATTTAAGAGGTGAATGATGTGTGGGTATGTGAAGAAGGAGGTGTCAAAATTTTGTATGGAAACATTAAACTGCTTGATTTTTGTACTGTACCTCTCTTTCCAATTGTATCTCAGACTCACCATCCAAAGACTCTTCTACCTCCTCCAGAGAATAAACTTCCAATATTCAGTTGGGGTAGGGAACAGGAAGTTGCCTAGTTGCATGTTTTTGCTCTCTCACCACTTCTTAATTGGATTTTCAACTAATCTTCCTCTTTTAAGCATGACCTTCACTGCCTCTTTTATAGGTTTCTGGTGCCACCAATTCATGAGACCTTCTGGACATTCTGAGGTATAAACTGGATTGTCTCTTAGTTTTTCCCACTAGTGACTTAAGATTCAACCTTCCGGTGACTTCTAAGTCTGTTATCACTGGCTCATCTAATTACTACCTCCCAAATTTTGTTTGGTTTTAATCCTCCTCTACTATCTATATTCTTGTGAGTTTTTGTCATTTAAAAACTCTTTTGTTTTAGATGGATTTCAGGAGAGAAAAATAATCAATGTGTTTAATTTTTCATCTTCACATAGAACTCAATACCCAGCCTTTACATATCAAATGGAAAATGATGAATAAACTATATAGTGGACATCACTTGTTAAGCATAAGGTACATCAGGTTACAGGTGGATAAAATCCCTGTATAATCCTAAACCCAAGAGATCTAGTTCTAGTAAGATATTTCTAAATATACGTAATTATGTTTATGAATA
Organism: Globicephala melas; assembly: GCF_963455315.2. Taxonomy (NCBI): domain Eukaryota; kingdom Metazoa; phylum Chordata; class Mammalia; order Artiodactyla; family Delphinidae; genus Globicephala; species Globicephala melas. Next base: position 55,586,944 of record NC_083330.1, read on the forward strand.
AGGGTAAACATATTTGTAAATGAGTATGTAGTGTTCTAGAGGATCTGGAGTCATTAAATTAGCAAATATGTTGGATTTACCTGCATACAAGTCTCATTTTAATGCAAATTAACTTGAATGTACATACTGTTTCACCTTCTGAGTCTAGGAAAACAACATAAAACAACCTTAGAATTGTAGAACAGAATGCCTGTTAATTTCAATAAAGTGAAAAAACATGAAATTTCATTGGATCAAGTACCAACTGTCTTTGAAAAAAAACTACACCAAAATAGCACATTATTTTAAACTTACTCATAACTGCACATGAGAGTGTTTAATATGATGAAAAAGCAAAGGATATTGCCATACTGCCTTGAGTTATCATACTCAAAAGTTAATCATACTATAATCATGCATAAAGGTGCATGTTAAAATATGTAAAATATTTTACCATAATTTTAAACTAAATATAATTTTTAACAATGCCATATATTTCTGAAACTATAAGACCAATTATTTTTGTTCCAGTTGTTTGTAGAATACACTGTTATACACAAAATATGTACTCAAAAATATGTAAATTAAAAAAAAGAAAAAAAACATTGGCAGGGGAGTGATGAACAGGCAGAGAACAGAGGATTTTGAGGTCAGTGAACTACTCTGTATGATACTATAATGATGGGCACATGTCATTACACATTTGTCAAAACCCATAGAATGTACAACACCAAGAGTGAACTATAATGTAAACTGTGGACTTTGGGTGATGATGTACTACTGTAAGTTCTTGGATTGTAACAGGTGTACCACTCTGGTGTGGTTCTTAGACAGATGCTCAAGAAAATACAGGTTATAAACATTTTAAATCTCATTGTTTCCAATTAGCAATATCATACCTACTAAGCTGTTCACTGTAATAAAATTCAATCAAAAAAGACAGCTAGGTTAGAAGGAAACATTCCACTATTAGGGTTCATAATATTCACTATACGCCTGAGGAAAAACTTGCTCAAATTCCTCCTAAATTCTGTGCCTGAGGACCACTGATGCATATATATAATTTTGTATTGAACTGTTATTTGCAGTTTTAAAAGCATATATGAAATGTATAAATCTAAGATGTATAATTAGATTCACTGTTGAATCTCAGAAAAATAGGGCACGCTGTGAGTATGTGACATCAAAGGGTATATGGGGACTCTGTACCTTCAGCTCAATTTTGCTGTGAACCTAAAACTGTCCTAAAAATAGTCTATTAAAAATAAAAATGATACAATTGATGATAGTTTACACTGATGCCATAAATTTCAGTGGGCATCCATAATCCAACCCTTGCTATGGCTTATACATAGTGTGCAATCAAATAGATTTACTATATAAGATAGTGTTATTAAATTGTAAGTATAGGTTACAGAAATTTCCTCCATCTTCAACTGCCCCCACTCTCACTTCTCTACTGCTGTAGTCCCATTCACTTAATTACAGGTCATTGTGCCTCTACTTCATTGACATCAAGAGATTAAGAGCATTAAAATATTGTTTTTATATTGTCATATATTATCCCTGTAAAAGCAAGTCACTGATATATTGTTTTGTTTTGTTTTTCTTACTTATTAAGAAACCATCAGTACTGAAAACTATTTCCCATGACACTGACAGTTCTCCACATCACTACCTATTCCCCCACTCCAAGCATCCTTAATATTCTTCTGTTTTTCAAGCTTCAGGTGCTTGTTAACAACTTTTATATTTTTAAAAAATCATGAGATTGTCAAGTATCTGGAACAGAAGCAGACTACTGAGATGGCTTTACTCTAAACAACTTGCTCTTAGAAGTCAAAAAGAAAGAACTTTGGAACTGAGCCTTCAAATGGAATCTGTGGGTGAGAAAAAATAAGCATCTCAGTGATGATTGCAGTTTTCTTTTTTGAATAAGATTGCCAGATGAATTACAAGAAGTCTAGTTAAATTAGAATTTCATTAAAAAAATGAATAATAAGTATAAACATGTCTTAAGTATTACATAGGTACGCTGTATTTTTTTGTTGTTGTTAAATTTAGCAACCCTATTTTTTTTTGCAGGGGGAAGAGGGAATCATTTAAGGACTCCTAGAGGTAAACGGAAGAGGAAGGCTCACTAAATCACAACAGACTGCATTTCCTACCACCATTATGAGAAGAGACTTACAGCTAGATTTAACTGATTAAATGTTAAATAATACAGTCTTTTGCACAATGGTAAGTATATTTTGGAATAAATTCATATCCACCATAACTAATTTTTTTAAAAAATTTAGCTTCTTTTCCTTCACTTCTATTCAAAGGAAGAGTTATATATCTCTCTTCTACAAATACTCAAGGAAAACATATACCATGAGAAAATTTGTCTTTCTCTCCAAATCCTTTCAGTCCATTTATTAGGAAATGCCACCCTCTCATAAGTTTTGGGGAGAACTTTCAGTCCCTTTCTCACTCCATGGGAAACTTATCTAATTGTTGACCTGCAGGACAGCCTCTTCTGTCTCTTTTTCCCTTAAGCTATTTCTCTGCAAACTTTTTCCGTTTTCCTTTTTTTTCCCCCTACAGATTAAACTCAATGGGGAGGCTCTGGGCCTAAAGGAGAGCCCTTCCATTTTTCCATCTGTTCATTTTGTGAATGAGTATAGGTATGTTTGTGAGGGACACATGGAAAGCTTTCACAAAAGTTAAATGGCACAATCAGTATTATATTTTTAAATATAACTATGGCAACAGAATCAAAGCTAAGTTGAAACAGCAAAAGGATACTAAAGACAACAGAATAAGCTTGCAAGTTTCCTCAACTATAGAAAAGAAGGTCTTACATCAATGGTAACATCAATGGTAAACTAATTTCCTATTAGTTAAAGTCACTCCTGTGCTCAGGAATCTATCCTTACTTCCCACTGTAGAAAGCCTTACATCTTCCTAGCATTAATAACACCCACAATTTAAGCTCACTATTCTTATATAACCATTTCCTACTCTACTTGTTTGTTTACGAGTTCTCATAAAACGTATAGTAAAGTGATTTAAAGAAGATCTGAAATCTAGCTCTGGTCCTGCCACACTGTATGACCTCAGATAAGTATTTTAACCCCTCTGTGGGACAATTTTCCTTACCCGTAAATTCCATGAAGATATGAACCATAGCTATCTTGTCCATTATTACATTTTTGCAATCAAACATCAGTTTGATTATTACTTGGCTATATATATGATCTGCTTATGAAATAATGCATACTTACTGTAGAAAAACTTTATAATAAATCATACCAAAAGTAACAACAGGCATTATGATGCTATGCAGACATAATGAGCAAGATGAGCTTACACCCAGGCTTTTTCTATGGAAATATACACCTCTTAAAAAACAAAAGACCATATCGCACTGAATATTTTATACTCTATTTTTCTATCAATAATAGATTGTAAAAATTATGAATATCATTAAATGTTTTTACAACATAGCCTTAATAGTTGTAAATTATTTATTATGTGCATATTCAATAATTTATTTAATTATCTGATTTATCAGATAATACCATTTCTGTTCTTTGTGGAAAGAATTAAGTGGAGAGATTGTTTTTATATAAAAATCAATTTACTTAACAAAAAGGCAGACTCAGCATTGGTGTTACATACCTATATTTCATAAGCATACAGAATCTTAGTAAATATAGTTGTTCCAATCATATTAAAATAGTATAAATGAATGAATTAATGCTATAATAACCAATACATGAATACTTATTTACTATTAAATATGTCTAAGAAGATCAACACATCCTGCAGTCCATTACTGTGTAGTGATTACCATGTGGACCTGGAGTTGAGCCAACATGGATTCCCATTTTAGCTCTGCCATGCATTAGCTGAGTGACCTTGAGCAAGTCCCAGTCTCCATGAGCCCCAATTTCCTTATATGTAAACTAAATATAATAATAATCACTACACATGGTCGTTATGAGAATTACATGGTATTGTGCTGATAAAATGCTTACCACATCACCTGACACATTATAAACTCTAAGTATAAGCTATTGCTACTTATTATCACAATTACTCTGCACATATGCCATCATTCTTTTAAATCTCAACACTCTGAAGAGAGATCTTCAAAATCATCTCTAACTCTTACCTCTCCCCAAAATAAATTGTATAAGTTATTATACATAAATCATTTCTGGCCAAATTTTACAATGGAATAAACTCATTAGGTGTAGAAAACATTTGGAATTTATTGTGCAGGGATATAGAGTTCTTACATTTATAAATGGAGAAACAATAAAATAGATTAGGTTTGTTTTTGTATTTTGTTTTATATTCTATCATGACTATCCTGAGAAAATATACAAAAATCTAAATTTAAAATACTTATCATAATAAAACACACATTTTGTTATTCAAACTTAATTCCACCCTTTAGAAAACAGTACAAATTCTATTCCGAAATTGGTCTTAATTTCATAATAGAAGGAAAGATTGTATACATATAGCTTTTTCAGTGCTTCACTGCAAAAAAAGAAAAGAAAGTATTTATCTTGGGGAATATGTTGAATTTCCTACTTTATATTCCACATACAAAATTGGCAAAAAGGTCCCTGACCAATATTTAAAATATCCCTTTCTTTCCTTCCTTCCACTTCATACACTAATTCAGGACATGTTTTGTTTGTTTTTTTTTCCCATGAATAAAGCACATTACTACATCTTAACTCAGTATTAAGCACCTTTTGGGGACAAACTAAATAGCTGTTTCAATTATTTTGCAATTTTGGTTATTACTATATAATCATTACTCCCTTACAGAAGCTGAGGAAATGTAAACACAGTAGCCTTACTGAGGCTCTCTGCTGACCATTTCAGAAACTGCAGTATGTTCCCTGATTCTGCACTCAACCTAGTTAATATCCTGTTTTCATTTGGAGAAATACACAGGATTATCAAAATCCCCACAATCATCAAATAGAGCCAATATTAAAGATATTGTAATATGAAGTTACTTAACTCTAAAGAGGTAAATCAACCATTTAATTTTCTGACTGTAATAAATATTTCTTTCTAATTTTCAAATTCCAATAGACGTTGAGTAGCATTTATGACTCATCATGCTAATCAGAAATAAATGTACTTTCACAATAATATCAGTAATATAGTATAGTATATTTCTAGTACACAAATGTAATCTGAGTAGGATAACGTTTTAAATCATAGTCAGGTATTGGGACTTCCCTGGTGGTGCAGTGGTTAAGAATCCACCTGCCAATGCAGGGGACACGGGTTTGATCCCTGGTCCGGGAAGATCCCACATGCCGCAGAGCAACTAAGCCAGTGCACCACAACCACTGAGCCTGCGCTCTAGAGCCCGTGAGTCACAACTACTGAACCTGCACACTGCAACTACTGTGCCCACGTGCTGCAACTACTGAAGCCTGGGCGCCTAGAGCCCGTGCTCCGCAATAAGAGAAGCTACCACAATGAGAAGCCCGCACAGCACAACAAAGAGTAGCCCCTGCTTGCTGCAACTAGAGAAAGCCCACGCGCAGCAACAAAGACCCAACACAGCCAAAAAAAAAAAAATCATAGTCGGGTATTAATGACTTAGATCTCTTTAGTAACCCCTTAAGTTAAAAACTGCTTTAACATTTTTTTTTTTTTACTGTGACATATTTTAGGTTAGATTCCCCAAGATAAAATATGTACCTACCTCCTCTATTGGTACAGAAGGTATTTTTAGTCCCCCATTTTCATGGAGAGTGAGTAAGCAGAGGCTCAAAGACATTAAGCAGCCCATCCAAAGCCACACCATTAATAAATGGTAAATGTAAGTTTTGATCTGAGGCAAATGATTGTTTTCCACTACACCATGTTGGATCTCATCACTATAGAAATTATAATAATTTCTATAACATTACAAAGCTCTGAGAAAATGCACAACACAATAAAATGACTTATTAGAGGTTAGAAAAACAGAAAGAAATTCTGGAGTTGAAAATGCTTCTTCCTATTGTGGGAACTGCTCTCTCAGGTCGAGGGTCTTGGTTATCAGAATATGAGTAATGAGAACAGTGCTGATTCCATGCTGACAACTCTCACAATTATCTCTAACCCAAACCTCGTATCTGTGCTTCTGATTTATATACCCAACTGCCTATTTAATATCTCCATTTAGATGCTTCATGAGCATCTCAAATTTAACATGTCCAAAATGGATTTCATGCTTTCTCTTCAGACTGCCATCTTTAGTGACCAGCACCCCCATTTCCCCAGTTGGAGGAAATGAGGAGTTGTCCTTATATCTGGCTCCCCTCACTCCTTTTCTTCATCTACAAATGTTACCATATTTACCCCCCCCCCCAAAATATATCTCTTAGCTGCTCACTTCTTTCCATCTCCACTGCTATCACCTTATTTCAAACCACCAAATCTCTCTCCTGGATGCTGTGATATGCTCCTACTTGGGCTGCCTATTTCCACTTTTGCCTCTCTGCAATTTATTTCTCTATACAGCAAGAGTGATCAGCTTAAAGGATAAATCAGATCATGGCACTCCCAATTTAAACCTTTTAATGGCTCTCATTTTGTTTATAATACCACCGATGGCCTAAAATGCCTATGTGCTCCAGAATACACTGTACTACAGCTAAACAGGCCTCCTTTCAGTTCTTTTGAAACAAAGCAAATCCATTCCTGTACTTGCTCCCTCCTTCCAGTCTCACCTTAACTGTCGCTGACTCAAAAAGGGGTTTTGTTTATTTTAATCTCCAGTCTTTAACAGCATTACTTAAAAAATAATTACTGAACTTGATTTACTCATTTACTATTTATGGAGAACATAAATCTCTTCAGGGTAGAGGCTATACTTCTTTTGTTCATCAATGGCTCCCAGTGCATTGTACAATCCTTGGCATCTAGAAAGTCTTAAGCGCCAGCTGAATTAATTAATTAGGTTAAAGTATAAATTTCACAAAGAAGCAAGATCTACTGTCAGGTTGAAGGGGGTCTTCCAAACCATTTTTCTCTCTCTCAGAACTCTTTCTACAAATAGCTACATATTAAAGATCTTCTTGTATTATCTCTTTCTAGATGGCATTGCATGGGGCTTATTTATGGATTCAAATCATTTCCTATGGTCACAGTTCTGATAGAAGGATTCTGAACTGCTGATAAATGTCCTTATTTCAAAGCTGAGTTTTGCAGTTTTTTATTTTTTGAACCTCTGCTGGCATCATTTCAAGAATGCAGTGAAGTGCATTAAGAATACAGTCGCTTGTATTTTATAACTGTTGTCTTCCTGTATTGCACAATTTCAAAATCCTCCAGGAGCTGACTATCAAAGGTTAACTGAAAGTGGAAACAAGTTTCAAAATTGTGATCAGAGCTCTCTTCAAACAATCTACCCTACTCATATGTATCCCAGAATGATCTAAATTAAACATTAACTATATCTTGAGCTAAAAAATGGTTTGACAGCCTGTTTTTGTTTTGTTTTGTTTTTGTTTGTTGTTTGCTTATTTGATAAGAATACTGTATACTACCAGGGAATGCATCATTAAAAAGACCTGTGCATTCTTCACACATTCTGTGCTTAAAATGGAGTTTCACCAGTTATATAATGTCATAATGTTTTCAAGGTGGCCCTTGACTTTCAACTTTGGTTATTACTACAACCTGAGCTTTATGCAAAGAGACATGTGACTTTTTGAAACAAAAATTATGTTAATTAAAAAAAAATTTATAGTAGGAAGTTTAGTTTTTATTTTATCCCATGTAAATCAAATCATTCCATGATTAGTTCACTTTACAAATGCACTTGATTAATTGCATAAAAGAAAGGGGAAAAGTTAAATATGCAAATTTTTATGTACTTCCCCCCCCCAGTTGAGTGGGATTGTTTTTATTTTATAACTGGAATTTCAACATAGATTTCTTGGTATTACACACTTTAGAGCTATAGCCCAAACTGCTACAACCAATATGCCACATGTTTTGCTGCTAAAACAGAGCCACAGAGCTGGAGAAAAGCAAAGTAAAGCAAAAACAATGCTCTATTGATGGCACTTTCACGAAATTGTAAATTTACTGGAATCGTGCCAAATTGTAACACTCGCCATCATACCCACTCTGCTACTATAAACCAGGGCTAGTATAAAGCAACTTTCCACAGCATAATAGCTGCAGTTTTTTCTTAAAATTAATTGCACATGTGTTTAATTATATAGCCGCTCTTAAAAGTAATTATATAAAATGTTATTTCTTCTTGGTCTTGCTTGGATCTCTCAAATTATAGTTCTCTAACTCTGAAAGCAACAATGAATTTTAATAAAGGGCAGGGTTTGCAAATTACTGTTGCCGGTTCCTGCGGGTAACTGAAAACCCTCTTTTAGAAACTGAATGAAATTCTATTGTCTTTGTTCACTTGCAAGTGAAAAAGGACTAGAATTGCTCAACTAGGCCACCAGAGGGTACTCTGATGATGACCAGAAGATACTCCTCTTGCAAGGCCACTACCTTGGAACTGCCTTTGTCATTCAATTGCTCTTAAAGACCTTCCTTGATGCAGCCTTTCATTCTGAAAGATTTCAATCTCTAAAACTCCAAAAGTAATATTATAAGTAATCCTCAAAGAACAATGAGCATAACTGGTTAGTACCTAAGTCAAGGTTGCCTGGTTTTCCATTATTCTCAGAACCGAGGTGATTCAGGCACGCTTTTACATAGACTGATTTAGACTGATTTATCTTTGGTTCAAGCTGCCAAATCTAGTTGTATTTAATTTGGAAGCAACAGGAGACAGTATAATGATTCAGTAACCCACTTATAGGTGTAGACTTTATATTAACAAGTAATATAGAGGCTAAATATGTAGCTCTATAATGAAGCTTGAAGAAGAAAGTGCACTTGGGATCAATATACTTTCACCAGAGCAATCATACAGATATTGGCATTTTGTTAGACCCAATCTAGTTTTGGACAATTTATGAAATTACAAATTGTCACTGGTGATCCAATTTATAAGGAAATCCATGTTTTTAACTGGTTTAATGTGCTTTTATAAGGCTCTCTACGCTATATCCATGCTTTTTAATTTTATGTAATTTTCATTCAGTGCAAATAATTAAAATATCAAATACCACTGAAAAGGTTATAATGAAACTTTACAGTCTTTAATCTCAAACCTTTCTACCTCTTCATGCCCACACATCAGTCTTGCTCCCTGGTAGCAAAAGCTTTTAATATTTTTAGATTTTTTTATCCCAAAGGTAGTTAATTACAAACTTTAAATACTATGTATAAACTGCTCTTCCTTGTTTTACCTATTTTTAGACTTCAACTACTTTCTATTATATAAATAAGGGTTTCACTCTCTTATAGCTTACCACCTCCTCTCCCTCTATACTCTTAATATAGGTGCATGCTAATTTTTAGTTAAATCAGTGATAGGTATTTATTGATATGGCTAGGCTCGTAGGAATATTATTCACTGCAGATTCAATTAGCAAATTATATTTTCCATTCCTGAGTAAACACTTGTCCCTCAGAAGCCTGGACCAGACTTTCTGGATGAGTTTAGGCTCGACCAGTTACCAGCGGTATGGCCTGAGGCAAGTCCCTTCATCTCACTTCCTCTTCTATATAATATGGGAAAATATAATATCTACTTTGTAGATTTGAGGCGTGAAGTAAATGAGATAAACCATGTGAAAGTCCTTTGTACAGTATCTGATACATAGTAATCAGTCAATAAATGTTAGAAGTGTCTCCATAATAACAAACATATATTCCTACAATGTATGTTTTTGTCCATATTATAAAATTATGATATGTAAAGGATATTATTATTTGCTTTGATCCACTTTCCATATGTAGATTTAAAATTTGTCAGCACAATTTATAGAGTACTTATTAAGGTAAATAAAACATGAAGAAAAAAATGAAAATTAAGACAGGAAGGAAAATTTCACTAATCTGACTTTTCCATATAGAAACATCAATTTGTATGCATATACATATTTTACATACACTTCATATATATGCATATATGTAGTGTATAAATATATATATAGTATATATATATGTGTGTATATACCTATTTCTGTATTTATATGATTTCCCTCTTAATAAACTTAGATATTGAAAATATCAATGAAAACAAAATATTTTTTAACTTTCTAAATTGCAGCACCCCTTTTAAAACATCTTTCTAAAGATCAATTTTAATTTCTGTTCTTTTATAATGTTGTAATAGATCACGCAGTAAGCGTATACCTTAAAAGAAACCTTGTATTGATTCCTTATTAAGAAAAACAGCATTGTTTCAGAGAATTGACAAACAATAGTGGTTGATGTTATTTTAAAAAGCTTAAAAGAACAAAGGTTTAAAGGAATTTTCAGAAACTCATAATGTGTAACAGTGTTTTATTCACTCTTTCCATAAATGTGGCACCTACCCAGTAGCAGGTATGTGCTTGTCACATGGGATACAGTGTGAACACATACGAGTGGTCTCTAGATTCTCAAAGGTTATAACCTGCAGGGGGATATTTACAAGTAAGTTAGTAATTATACTACAATGCAATACTTATTTTAAAGGTATGAATTGTTCTGTTATATTCAAGGTGCAGGATTTTTCTATAATTCATCTACTATAACTTTGAGGAGAGGATAACAAGTGTTGCTATCACCATACTTAAGAAAAACACCTTACCCAGACTTGGGAATTCAAGGAAGCCTCACACTGTTAATGTGAGATTTACAATAGAGGCATGAATTGTTCTGAAAGGTCGTTTTACAAAATAAATACAACTTATATGAAAGTAATGCTAATCTAATCTAAGCTATAGGTAAAGAGGAGGAATGACAAACAGGAGGGATAAATGAGATTTCCAGAATTTCACATTTATGCCTCCTTGTTGATAAGACAGAAAACAAAAGGGAAATAAATGCTTAACAGAAGTTAACTTTCTCTTATTTTATTTACTTATTATAAGAGCCAAACAAAGGTAATGTTATAAAGAACAACTTTTATCAAAATGATTGTATGTGTCCAGAACAATCATACTGTAGCTAATCTGTACTATATACGTTATTTTTCTTTGTTTACTTGTAGATTTTTTTTAACATTAAAAATATTTTTTATTTTCTCTCTTCCCCTTACTTTTGTAAAACAATTGACCCTGTTTATGAAACTAGCCACAATTTTACTTTCCACAAAAGAGGTGGTAAATACACACACACACACACACACACACACACACATTTTGTCCCACGTTGTTTTCCAGTTTTAAAGAAGTTACTTACAATCTTGGATTTGCAAAGGTCCAGCTACTGGAAGTATCATGTTTTGCTTTTCACAGTTAATCACCATGTCAAAATCAGAAATTATAACACTGATATCTATAAATAACGATCTCATTTTCACATCTGAGTTTCTTAATCAGAAATTTCAGCTTGACCTTTAATTCTTCAATGAAATTGCATGGATTCATAAAGTATGGATAAGAAATATTATGATTTCTATTACACAACTTCATATCAGAAGCTTCAAATCAGAAGAGTTAAAGGGATTGCTTCTGATTTTATTAAAATAATTATCTTCACCAAATGAACAAAATATATATAATCTATTTCTCATTTCTAGAACATAACCAAATATGAAAAAATATCATAATAACCATAAAGACCACTTAAGCTAATAAAAATGTTAATATTTACATATTTTAATCAAATCATCAGAGCATCCAAAACAAAAATTACTATTTTTATTATATACAGGAGAAAATGTTGAATAACTTGAATAACATGCAAGGGGTCAAAGGCAGACACCAGATTTAAACTCATGTGTCTCTGCCTTCCAAGTTTATGTTCTCTCCCATCTGCCACCCTTCTGAACTAAAATATGGCAATACTAGAATACCCTAGTGATGCACTATGTTAACGCATAAATAGAATTTTACTTTTTTAAATAGAAGGAAAGATTATCTTCCTTGGTTAAAAAGAGTCTTTCCTTTAGGCTTTTTGAAAATAATATTAGAACTTCTTAGATATTATGCTACACTTTTTGCAAATTTAGTAAAACAGTTCTGAGTCCTAAGCCTCTTCTAGAAGTCCCTAACAATGACCAAAGTGGCTTAGTCATAGATTCTTAGTAATAGATTAGTAATAGTCTTAGTAAGAGATTCAAAATTAAAAAGGCATGAACTTATTTGTAAGTTCTTATCAAGAAAATCATTTAAATACAGAATAGAGGATATTTTTTCCCTTCTAAGAATGTTAGAATCTATAGTATGCTTCCCTTTTCTTCCTCAATTTCTAACTAAATAATGCTCATTTCAATTTCCCTTTAAGCATCAGGGAGAACCAAGTTTAAATCTAGCAAAACACTAAAATTCACTAAATATTCTCTTTGTAAGATAAGTACAATAATGCTTAATTCATAGATCTTAGTGAGAAATACATGAAATAAGTAATATAAAGCAGTTAACCTGTTCCTAGAAAGTATTTAATAAATGTTACATTATTTTTGCCCTTTATTTGCTTTTCAAGAGGAAATTTTATGTTAAAATATAAAAAACTATTCAGAATATGAAATATTTAGGTCAATAATGTATAGTTTCAGAATGGTATATCATATTATTTTGCTGATTTTTAGAAATACTGCCTGATAATTATGCCACTAAAATGTCTTACATGTGGCAGTAAAACTTTTACATCAGAAGCGACAAAATAAAGGCAATGTGATGATGTGGAAAACACATAAAAATATGGAGGTGGATTTGAAGGCAAAATATTCACAAATAACTTAAATGATTCCAGGTTTCATATATTAAATGCCTGGAGATTTTTAAATATTTGTGGTTATTGCAAGTATAGGAAATTCAAATGATAGCATTCAAAGAATTTATAATGCTAGGTAGATGATAGTTATCTAAGATTACTAAGATAATAAAATACAAATAATTTTGCGAATATTTTTTTAAATACTAATAAAGAATTTAGCCTTCAGTGAACTACATGCATCACAGGAGATTTAAATAGGAAAATGCACATTAACCTCTGTTACCTACTTTCAAGCTAAAATTTAAGATGTCTCAAAGGTACCCTACTGGCAAAAGTGAGATGACCTTCTAGCTCTTACATGTCTTATTTACTTAAAAAAATTTTTTTTTTCTAAAAAAAAGTAGGATGCAGAATCATTTATAGGAAATGTAAGTGAACTTTAATATTGTTTCTGGGTATTTAATCCTAACTGCCTACTCATGCTCTCAAGACTTACATTTATCAAGAACATACCATGTTCAATACATTTTGGCTTGGGTTTATGGTGCTATATACTTGCCACTATATCCAATATCCATTCCAATAAAAACAGAGACTGAAATAGAAAAAGCTTACTATATGCAAAATCATTTGTTAAATGTTTTACCTGCATATTTACTTAATTTTTTCAACTATCAGAAAGTTAGCTATTATTTGATAATTGTATGCATATTATGATACATAGATTTAAAAGGTTGTGAAGGTTAGGTTAGGTTAAATGAACCAAAGCTCGAGTTGCTTGATCTCAGAGTCAGCTCTGAACTGCCATGGTATGCTGTCTTAGTAGAGGATTACACACTTTACTTCTCCAAACTAAATAAAATCTGGGAAAATTTAATATTTTAGATTTGATACTACCAACTGATAACTCTTCTGTTTTCACAAAACAGTGTCATGTATACAAAAGGTGTTTGAATGTTGTCTATTAAAAAATTGTATTGGGTGAATATTCTAATTTATAGCAAGAATAAAGTAGGAATTGATTTGTCTTAGCAAATGTCAAAGAAATCTAGGCATTACTACTTCAGATATTTTGAAGCTAGGCGATTAGAGCTCAATATATTTGATATTATAAGACTACATCAAAGGAGATCCAATGTTTCAAGTTTATGGGGTGCTAAAATATGATGAATATCATATATGCAGAATTCATTCTATTCATGACAAGAAGCAGAAAAGATCACTATAGACTGACTGGATCAAATCTAGTTATCAAAGACAACAGAATGATGAAATTTTTAATAAAGACAATAAGCAAATCTACCGTGATCAAAAAAAAAATAAGAAAACCAACTGACAGGAGACCTTCAAGATGGCGGAGGACCAAGACGTGAAGATCACCTTCCTCCCCACAAATACATCAGAAATACGTCTACACGTGGAACAGCTCCTACAGAACACCTACTGAATGATGGCAGAAGACCTCAGACTTCCCAAAAGGCAAAAAACTCCCCACATACCTGGGAAAGGCACAAGAAAAAGAAAAAACAGAGACAAAAGAATAGAAACGGGACCTGCACCTCTGGGAGGGAGCTGTGAAGGAGGAAAAGTTTCTACACACTAGGAAGCCCCTTCACTGGCGGATATGGGGGTGGCGGGGGGAAGCTTCGGAGCCACAGAGGAGAGCACAGCAACAGTGGTGCAGAGGGCAAAGTGGAGATATTCCCACACAGAGGATAGGTGGCAACCAGCACTCACCAAGCTGAGAGGCTTGTCTGTTCACCTGCCGGGGTGGGTCGGAGCTGGGAGATGAGGCTCCAGCTTTGGAGGTCAGATCCCACAGAGGGGACTGGGGTTGGCTGCATGAACACAGCCTGAAGGGGACTAGTGTGCCACAGCTAGCAGGGAGGGAGTCGGGCAAAACTCTGGACCTGGCTAAGAGGCAAGAGACTATTGTTTTGGGGTGTGCAAAGAGACGGGATTCAGAACACCGCCTAAAGGAGCTCCAGAGATGGGTGTGAGCCGCGGCTATCAGCACAGACCCCAGAGACAGGCATGAAACACTAAGACTGCTATTGCAGCCACCAAGAAGCCTGTGTGCAAGCACAGGTCACTATCCACACCTCCACTCCCAGGAGCCTGTGCAGCCCACCACTGCCAGGGTCCCGTGATCCAGGGACAACTTCCCCGGCAGAACATATGGCGCGCCTCTGCTGACGCAGGCTCACCCTGCATTCCGTACCCCTCCCTCCCCCCGGGCTGAGTGAGCCGGAGCCTCCTAACCAGCTGCTACTTTAACCCCATTCTGTCTGGGTGAGAACAGATGCCATCAGGCAACCTACAAGCAAAGGCAGGGCCAAATCCAAAGCTGAACCCCAGGAGCTGTGCGAACAAAGAAGAGAAAGGGAAATTTCTCCATACAGCCAGAGGAGCAGTGGATTATATCTCCCCAATCAAGTTGATGTACTGCATCTCTGGAATAGACAACAAATCAACCCAAAATTGAGGCGGTGGACTTTGGGAGCAAATGTAGACTTCAGGTTTGCTTTCTGCATCTAATTTGTTTCTGGTTTTATGTTTATCGTAGTTTAGTATTTACAGGTTATTATCATTGGTAGATTTCTTTATTGATTTGGTTGCTCTCTTCTTTTTTTTATATATAATTTTTTTTTTCGTTTTTCTCTTTTTGTCACTGGGTATGTGTATGCTTCTTTGTGTCATTTTTCTGTAGAATTCTGCTTTTACCATTTGGCCTAGGGGTCTGTCTTTCCATTTTTTTTGTTTCTTTCTTTGTTGTATTTTTTTTTTTTTGTATAGTTTTTACCACTTGTTATCATTGGTGGATCTATTTATTGTTTGGTTGCTCTCTTTTTTTTATATAACTTTACAATGTTTTTATTTTTAATAATATCTTCTTTTTATTTTAATTATTTTATTATTTATTTATTTCTGTTTTCACCCTTTTCTTTTGAGCCATGTAGCTGACAGGGTCTTGGTGCTCCGGCTGGGTGTCAGGACTGTGCCTCTGACGTGGGAGAAACGAGTTCAGGACATTGGTCCACAAGACACCTCCCGGCTCCACGTAATATCAAACGATGAAAGCTCTCCAAGAGATCTCCATCTCAACGCTAAGACCCAGCTCCACTCAACAAGTAGCAAGCTCCAGCACTGGACACCCCATGCCAAACAACTAGCAAGACAGGAACACAACCCCACCCATTAGTAGAGAGCATGCCTAAAATCAAAATAAGGTCAGAGACACCCTGAAACACACCACTGGACACAACATACTGATCAAGGGATCAATCAAAGAAGAAGAAATAACAACTGTAAATATTTATGCACTCAACACAGGAGCACCTCAATACACATGGCAAATGCTAACAACTATGAAAGAGAAAATCAACAGTAACACAATCATAATAGGATAATTTAACACCACACTTTCATCAATGGACAGATCATCCAAAATGAAAGTAAATAAGGAAACACAAGCTTTAAATGATACATTAAACAATATGGACTTAACTGATATTTATAGGACATTCCATCCAAAAAAACACAATACACTTTCTTCTCAAGTGCTCATGGAACATTCTCCAGGATAGATTATATCTTGGGTCACAAATCAAGCCTTGGTCAATTTAAGAAAATTCAAACCATATCAAGTACCTTTTCGGAACACAACGCTATGTGATTACATATCAATTACACTAAAAATATCTGTAAAAAATACAAACACATGGAGGCTAAAAAAAACACTACTAAATAAACAAGAGATCACTGAAGGAATCAAAGAGGAAATTAAAAAATACCTAGAAACAAATTACAATGAAAACACAATGACCCAAAACCTATGGAATGAAGGAAAAGTATTTCTAAGACAGAAGTTTATAGCAATACAATCCTACCTCAAAAAACAAGAAACACCTGAAATAAACAACCTAAACTTACACCTAAAGCAATTAGAGAAAGAAGAACAAAAAAAACCCCAAAGTTAGCAGAAGGAAAGAAATCATAAAGATCAGATCAGAAATAAATGAAAAAGAAAGGAAGGAAACAATACCAAAGATCAATAAAACTAAAAGCTGGGTCTTTGAGAAGATGAACAAATTGATAAACAATTAGGCAGACTCATCAAGAAGAAAAGGGAGAAGACTCAAATCAATAGAATTAGAAATGAAAAAGGAGAAGAAACAACTGACACTGCTGAAATACAAAGGACCATGAGCAATTACTACAAGCAACTCTATGCCAATAAAATGGACAACTTGGAAGAAATGGACAAACTCTTAGAAAAGCACAGCCTCCTGAGACTGAACCAGGGAGAAACGGAAAATATAAATGGACCAATGACAAGCACTGAAATTGAGATGGTGATTAAAAATCTTCCAACAAACAAAAGCCCAGAACAGATAGCTTCACAGCCAAATTTTATCAAACATTTAGAGACGAGCTAACACCTATCCTTCGCAAACTCTTCCAAAATATAGCAGAGGGAGGAACACTCCCAAACTCATTCTATGAGTCCACCATCGCCCTGATACCA
The DNA here is from genome assembly GCF_963455315.2 of Globicephala melas. Classification (NCBI taxonomy): domain Eukaryota; kingdom Metazoa; phylum Chordata; class Mammalia; order Artiodactyla; family Delphinidae; genus Globicephala; species Globicephala melas. Next base: position 55,604,255 of record NC_083330.1, read on the forward strand.
AAAGCAGACAAAGATGTCACAAAGAAAGAAAACCACAGGCCAATATCACTGATGAACATAGATGCAAAAATCCTCAACAAAATACTAGCAAACAGAATCCAACAGCACATTGAAAGGACCATACACCATGATCAAGAGGGTTTTAACCCAGGAAGGCGAGGATTCCTCAATATATGCAAATTAGTCAATGTGATACACCATATTAACAAACTGAACAATAAAAAACATATGATCATCTCAATAGATGCAGAAAAAGCTTTTGACAAAATTCAACACCCATTTATGATAAAAATCCTCCAGAGAGTAGGCATAGAGGAAACTTACTTCAATATAATAAAGACCATATATGACAAAACCACAGCCAACATCATTCTCAATGGTGAAAAACTGAAACCATTTTCTCTAAGATGAGGAACAAGACAAGGTTGTCCACTCTCACAATTACGATTCAACATAGTTTTGGAAATTTTAGCCACAGCAATCAGAGAAGAAAAAGAAATAAAAGGGATCCAAAACGGAAAGGAGGAAAGCTGTCATTGTTTGCAGATGACATGTTACTATACATAGAGAATCCTAAAGATGCTATCAGAAAACTACTAGAGCTAATCAATGAACTTGGTAAAGTAGCAGGATACAAAATTTATGCACAGAAATCTCTTGCATTCCTATACACTAATGATGAAAAATCTGAAAGAGAAATTAAGGAAACACTCCCATTTATCACTGCAACATAAAGAACAGAATACCTAGGAATAAACCTACCTAAGGAAACAAAAGAACTGTATGCAGAAAACTATAAGACACTGATGAAAGAAATTAAAGATGATACAAACAGATGGAGAGATAGACCATGTTTCTTGATTGGAAGAATCAACACGGTGAAAATGAATATACTACCCAAAGCAATCTAAAGATTCAATGCAGTCCCTATCAAACTACCAATGGCATTTTTTGCAAAACAAGAGCAAAAAATTTCACAATTTGTATGGAAACACAAAAGACCCCGAATAGCCAAAGCAATCTGAAGAAAGAAAAACACAGCTGGAGGAATCAGGCTCCTGGACTTTAGACTATACTACAAAGCTACAGTAATCAAGACAGTGTGATACTGGCTCAAAAACAGTAATACAGATCCATGGAACAGGACAGAAAGCTCAGAGATAAACACCCACACATATGGTTACCTTATTTTTGATAAAGGAGGCAAGAATATACAACAGAGAAAAGACAGCCTCTTCAATAAGTGGTGCTGGGAAAACTGGAAAGCTTCATGTAAAAGAATGAACTTAGAACACTCCCTGACACCATACACAAAAATAAACTCAAAATGGATTAAAGACCTAAATATAAGGCCAGACACTATCAAACTCTTAGAGGAAAACACAGGCAGAACACTCTATGACATAAATCACAGCAAGATCCTTTTGGACCCACCTCCTAGAGAAATGGAAATAAAAACAAAAATAAACAAATGGGATCTAATGAAACTTAAAAGCATTTGCACAGCAAAGGAAAACATAAGCAAGATGAAAAGACAACCCTCAGAATGGGAGAAAATATTTGAAAATGAAGCAACTGACAAAGGATTAATCTGCAAAATTTACAAGCAGCTCATGCAGCTCAGTAACAAAAACAAACGAACAACCCAATCCAAACGTGGGCAGAAGACCTAAATAGACATTTCTTTGTAGATCAAAGAAGATATACAGATTGCCAACAAACACATGAAAGGATGCTCAACATCACTAATCATTAGAGAAATGCAAATCAAAACTACAATGAGGCCTTCCCTGGTGGCACAGTGGTTGAGAGTCTGCCTGCTGATGCAGGGGACACGGGTTCGTGCCCCGGTCCGGGAAGATCCCACGTGCCACAGAGCGGCTGGGCCCATGAGCCATGGCCGCTGAGCCTGTGCTCCGCAATGGGAGAGGCCGCAACAGTGAGAGGCCCGCGTACTGCAAAAAATAAAAATAAAAAATAAAAAAATACAATGAGGTATCACCTCACACCAGTCAGAACGGCCATCATGAAAAAATCTGTAAACAATAAATGCTGAAGAGGGTGTGGAGAAAAGGGAACCCTCCTGCACTCTTGGTGAGAATGTAAATTGTTACAGCCACTATGGAGAACAGTATGGAGGTTCCTTAAAGAATTAAAAATAGAACTACCATAGCACCCAGCAATCCCACTACTGGGCATGTACCCTGAAAAATACATAATTCAAAAAGAGTCATGCACCACAATGTTCATTGCAGCACTATTTACAATAGCCAGGACATGGAAACAACCTAAGTGTCCATCAACAAATGAATGGATAAAGAAGATGTGGCACATATATACAGTGGAATATTACTTAGCCATAAAAAGAAACGAAACTGAGTTATTTGTAGTGAGGTGGATGGACCCAGAGTCTGTGATATAGAGTGAAGTAAGTCAGAAAGAGAAAAACAAATACTGTATGATAATACATATATATGCAATCTAAAAAAAAAAATGGTTCTGAAGAACTTAGGGTCAGGACAGGAATAAAGACGCAGACATAGAGAATGGACTTGAGGACACAGTGAGTGGGAAGAGTAAGCTGGGACGAAGAGAGCAGCATGGACATATATACACTACCAAATGTAAAACAGATAGCTAGTGGGAAGCAGCCACATAGCACAGGGAGATCAGCTCAGTGCTTCGTGATCACCTAGAGGGGTGCAATAGGGAGTGTGGGAAGGAGACGCAAGAGGGAGGAGATATGGGGATATATGTATATGTATAGCTGATTTACTTCGTTAAAAAGCAGAAACAGACACACCATTGTAAGGCAATTATACTCCAATAAAGATGTTAAAAAAAAAAAGTAAAAATAAATAAATATTGAGACTATAAAATTTGAGTAATTATTATTATTAATAATTATTAATTATTTTATTGTTTTCGGTCCTGACTCAAGTGCCCCAGGTAGCATGAATTATCTAAAGAAGGGAATGGCAAGAGTATAATTCAAAAGAAATAAAATTTGCCTTCAGAAAAAAAAAAAAGAAAATCAACTGTCATCAGAAGACAGTAAGATAATCTACTGCCACAAAGAGGAAAATGTATACTAATACCTGTTCAGTAGCAAACAAAAACACTAATAGAAGATATACGAGAAATATAGTTAAAATTTGTAAATTACCCATCCCTTCCAATCTTGTGTTATTTCCATTGATATCTTATTGCCCAAATAAATTCTGTGAACTACTTTACTTTTGCCATGGACGAAACAGTAGACACACATTGAACTACAGTTTTCCTTCACAGTATATCAGTTACTGATCTAAATCAAACTAGACAAACCTAACTTGGAAAGAGACTATTAAAAATTTCTCAATACATTTGTTAACTACAGACTTTAGTAGAACCTGCAGACTTTTAATCTGTAGAATGCTTTACAAACGGAATCTAAACTTTTAGCTCTGCTTTTTAGAATGTGGGACTTAACATGCATTTTCCCTCAAAAGGCTTAAAAAATACCAGGTATTCTGGAGTTATGTCAAACTCATCCATGAATCAGCTGTAGGCATGGTATGAGAAATCCTTGAGAAGACCCTAAATTTGGATGTCATGGCAGCATGAAAACAGTTTAACTTGCACCTCGATTCACGGAAAATTGGAAATGATGGGCATACCACACCAACATGATCTTTGGCTTTGATCAGATCAAAGTGAACTCTTATTATTGTTCCTTTGCCCTGTAAGACAACAATAGCAAAAAAATTTTTTTCATGTAAATATGTCTTTTCTTTTGTGTTATTTTTTACTGTCCAGATTGCAATGTTTAAGTTATCATATATAATCTAAATATGTCTTTAATTTATGATCAAATAAAAAATTATTCTTTACACATTTAGATTCAATACAATCATTTTCTTTGACCATGATCTGAAGACTGACTTCAAGTAGAAACTTGTGATGTCAGTGTTGCACCCCTGGAGATAACATACAATGACTTTATAATAAAAAAGCCTTAGAAAGAGAAAACTTCTTTGAGTAAATGAAAGATAGTTTCTAAGATTTTAGGTTAAAAAACAAAGAAATCAACAAATAAGCATATAAAAACTTAAGAAACTGACTAGTTGCCTGATTGGCAGTTTAACTAGTTAAGCTAAACCCTTTATTTAGAGTTATTTCAATATGTCACCGGAGTGTTCGTACTGGAATCAATGATTGTATGGTAGGTCCATGTGCAATCTAATTTTGTTTTCCATAACTGTGAATCATTCAACAGCAATGGGGATTTTGCAGAGCAGATGTCTGAGATGACAGAAGACTGGAAAAAACAGTCCACTCAGGATGCAGAGGTGAGGTGATGGCAACCAGTTCCGTGATTAACCAAGTAAAATTTTTATTGATTGAGAACATCTGCTTTGAATTTTATTTTATTTTTCTTATACAGCAGGTTCTTATTAGTTATTTACTTTATACCTATTAGTGTATATATGTCAATCCCAATCTCCCAATTCATACCACCACCACCACCACCCACCCCTTCGCTTTCCCCCCTTGGTGTCCATACGTTTGTTCTCTATATCTGTGTCTCTATTTCTGCCTTGCAAACCAGTTCATCTATACCATTTTTCTAGATTCCATATATATGCATTAATATACGATATTTGTTTTTCTCTTTCTGACTTACTTCACTCTGTATGACAGTCTCTAGGTCCGTCCATGTCTTTACAGATGATCCGATTTCGTTCCTTTTTATGGCTGAGTAATATTCCATTGTATATATGTACCACATCTTTTTCCATTCATCTAGCGATGGGCATTTAGGTTGCTTCCATGACCTGGCTACTGTAAACAGTGCTGCAATGAACATTGGGGTGCACGTGTCTTTTTGAATTATGGTTTTCTCGGGGTATATGCCCAGTCGTGGGATTTCTAGGTCATATGTTAATTCTATTTTTAGTTTTTAAGGAACCTCCATACTGTTCTCCATAGTGTCTGTATCAATTTACATTCCCATCAACAGTGCAAGAGGGTTCCCTTTTCTCCACACCCTCTCCAGCATTTGTTATTTGTAGATTTTCTGATGATGCCCATTCTAACTGGTGTGAGGTGATACCTAATTGCAGTTTTGATTTGCATTTCTCTAATAATTAGTGATGCTGAGCAGCTTTTCATGTGCCTCTTGGCCATCCGTATGTCTTCTTTGGAGAAATGTTTATTTAGGCCTTCTGCCCATTTTTTGATTGGGTTGTTTGTTTTTTAATATTGACCTGTATGAGCTGTTTATATACTTTGGAGATTAATCCTTTGTCTGTTGATTTGTTTGCAAATATTTTCTCCCACTCTAAGAGTTGCCTTTTCGTCTTGTTTATAGTTCCCTTTGCTGTGCAAAAGCTTTTAAGTTTCATTAGGTCCCATTTGTTTATTTTTGTTTTTATTTCCATTACTCTAGGAGGTTGGTCAAAAAAGATCTTGCTGTGATTTATGTCAGAGTGAGAACATCTGTTTTAAGATCACTCATTCTGGTTTTGAGTTACGATATAAGCATGAACAAACTAATTTTTTCAAACCTCACAGCAATAACGTAGATTTTGTGTATCTCTTTTCTCTCTTTTTGGCGTTGGCTCTGTAGAGAGTTTTATCCAAATTAGGAATTACACAACATCGCATACATTGTAACTAGCAAAATACATATAACGTATAAATACAATAAATTATGTTTCTTAAAAAATAGAGAAAAATCCAGAGAATAATGTGACAAACATCTGGTTATCCACCAACCAAATCTTGTGATTTTTTTTTAAATAAAGGATAAAGAATCATTATATACGTAGTTTAATCTAAATTCCTCTCCCAGGTACACACCTAACTCTTGCTCATCCCAAGGAAACAATCCCATTAATTTGGGCTGTAACCACTTATGTACATACTAAATGATATTGAGCATTTTATTTTTAACTTAAAGTACTGTCATATTCACATATATACACACATACACACACACACACACATATATGTAATTTTGCAGTTTGCTTTTTTCACCTAGTTGTTTTCAGAACATACATGTATTTTTTAATTGGAATATAATTGCTTTACAATGTTGTGTTAGTTTCTGCTGTACAATGACGTGAATAAGCTATATGTATATACAAATCCCCTCCCTCTTGGACCCCCCTGCCCCCATCCCACCCATCTAGGTCATTACAGAGCACCGAGCTGAGCTCCCTGTGATATACAGCAGATTCCCACTAGCTATCTATTTTATACATGGTAGTATTTATATCAAACCTCATCTCCCAATTCATCCCACCCTCCTCTTCCCCACCGGGTCCACACATCCACAGAACTTACAAATTTTTATACATTATGTCAGTCTACTCTATTCATCTTTGTCTCTTTATTCATATGTGCAAGACTTTTTTTTTCTACAAATTAAAAGTGAAATTACTGGACCTTAGAGTTTGTATATGTTTTTTAGATAGAACCAAATTGCTCTCCAAAGATTTTGGAATAAAATATATTTTCTAAACAGTTTGAGGGTTTCTATTCCCCTACTATTATTCCAAATATTTAGTATTTTTAAACTTTTCTAATCTGATGGGGGTGAAATAATTTTTTGAGGGTTTGAGGGTTTGTTTGAGGGTTTCTATTCCCCTACTATTATTTCAAATATTTAGTATTTTTAAACTTTTCTAATCTGATGGGGGTGAAATAATTTTTTGGATGTCACTTTAATCTTCAGTTCTCTTATGTTAAATGAGGCTGCATATAGTCACCTTCGTTTACGGGGCATTTAGTGTCCCTGTTTTATTAATTTTCTGCCTGTATCTACTCCTTCATTTTTAAATTGTTTGTTTTATCTTTTAATGATTTGGAGAAGCTATTTATACAATATGGATATGAATTCTTTGACTGCTGTATATTGCTATCTTCTCCCATAAACAAATCTTTATTGAGCATGTACTATGAATGAGACACTCACACAAATTATGGAAGTACAGTGACAATAAAAATCCCCGCCCTCAAAAGCATATACATAAAATCTACATAATGAACATAAATTAGTAATAAAAGTTATGAAGCTAAATGGTTATAGAGCATTGTGTTACACTATAGAAATGGCAACTTTAAAAGTCTTTGAGTGGCTTACACTTCAGCAGAAACCAGAATAAAGTGAGCCTTCTGCTCCTTACTATTCCTGTGGGGTTCTTTCAAGTTCTAGTTGATAGGAAAGTTTATTTTGTTTTCCACTGTATCTACGTTTCCTTTTATATTTACTTTTAATCTTAACTGTCTACTGCCATGTGTTTGCATACAGTAAGTTGTGTCTGTGGCATGTATAATGGGGAAGAAGATGTAGGTTATTTTGTATATTGATAGTAGCTCCCTGACCCAAACCCCTAGTAAATTGTTAATACATGTTTAGTGATTTTAGTATTGTACTGGCATCAACATCACACATTTATGGAGAATCTACAAGGGACATGATTTTTGTTCTGAGTACAGTGTATAAAAAAAGCAAAACTTCTGATCTTCTGCATCATCCACTTTCTAATCAAGAAAACATTTCCCAGGACCATTATTGTCTCTTTGCCTCATTATCTTCAAACTTTTATATTCAATAATTCTTTCTACCAAAATAAACTACAATATCATAATTTTACTTTTTAAGCCCTAGGATACAACTTGGTTTGAAAAATTTGTAGGAATGGCTTGGAAATTCTATGGTGAATGGATGGCTTAATAAAGATATCATCACACTAATTTTGTTGTTTTGTATATGATGTGAGTAGCACAAATAATTAACCAATTGTTATTCTTTAAAGCAAAATCTTAAGATATATCTCTAGTCTAAAATACAGAGTAGATTATATAGTTTTTCAGTCATATTAGACTGAAATAACAAATTTCTGAGTATCTGCAGCTTAAGTAAAATTGTAGAATTCTATGTTAACAAGGTGATTTAAACATGATAAGAAACTAAGAGGAAATTCCATGAATCAGATAGTTTAGACTACTATAGTATGAAAACATTCTTCAATCTTTCAAACATGCTATGGTATACAGAACCATAGGATAAATCAGATGCTCTTAATACAATATCATTGTTATGGTTTTAGAGAGGTGTGTGAGAAGTTCACTGATCTGCACTTGTTAACAGATTGTCTTTGCTTGTGATTTCAACAACAAAATTTAATGACCTCTGTTTTGAGCTTCAAGGAAAAGGCAAAACTCTGACATGGTTTGACTGATCAGCTTCAAAATTAAACCAAAGAAGTGGTCAACGTTGGTTTCAAAAGTTTCTATTTAATATTTTTGTCTTATATAGAAAGACAAAGGAAAGCTAAACATTAATAAAACAGACTCAAGTTGTTCCTCAGAACTTAACAGATTTGTAGATTTAACCTTTCTCAGGCTCATGGACCATTTGTTATTAATGATGTCAGTGAAACTGCTAATCAAAATGGAAGGGCCTTCAAATTAATTGCTACTGACCTTGGGAAAAATCATTATCTTCTAAATGGACATTCAACTGAAGGTAAAATAATTTCAGTCAGACTTTGGGTCATTAACTCATGACTGCAAATCTTCTTTTCTGAAAGTTGTTTGCTCTCAAGTAAATATGCTAATAAATTTCACACTAAAATTACATTTCCAACATTAAATAGGATAATGCAAGCACATGCAGAACAAAAAAGAAAGCCTTGATAAATCTTATTATGTTCACTTTCGTTTTCTATATTACATGTTTTTATGATTTCAGTCTCTATTGACTAGTCTATGTAACTTTTCAAATGTTCTCATTCATCTCTGGGATTTTATATACATGTATTTTACTTTTAACAATTTACCATACTCAAAACAGCTTTTTATTCTACCTCAGTCAAGCTCAGTAGTTTTCTGTAGTTGTCAAAAGAAATTTGATAGGAAAGAGACATATTCAACTTCCAAATGTAGCTTGCCAAGGAGGCAGGGAAACTAGCATTCTCATACACTGCTGGTGGAAGACAATTGCTTAGATGTTTTCAGAAAGTAACCTCAAAGTATATTAAAATGTGTTTTAGCCTTTGACGCAGCAATCCCATGAAGGAATCTAGTATACAGAGAAAAGGTAACAAGAACAAGATGTTTACTGAATATATTTTGTAGTGACAATAACCTAAAATTCCTATCCACAAGGAAATAGCTGAATTAATTATGATTTGCTCATAGAATTATTGATAAATGGATCTATCATTACTAACCAAGAGTGATGCACATGATATACTGATTGGTGATAAAAAAAAAAATACCTACTAACTTATATGTTCCTTAAGCTTATATATGAAAAAAATAAAATAAATTCTTATCTAATTGTTTTTATGTCTACAAGGGCAATGAGATATAGTAAGGAAAGTTTTATACCACGACATTAACATTGGTGAGCTCGAACAGCAGTGAATTAATGGGAGATGATAGCAAGAGTTCTAACAACTCTGTATTTTTTCAATTGTGACAATAAACACATACTTTTTTTTTTTAATTTCAAAGACTGAGCAAGTTTCAAAAAAATTAAGAACATAAAAGTGTAAACGTGGGCCTCCCTGGTGGCGCAGTGGTTGAGAGTCCGCCTGCCGATGCAGGGGACACGGGTTCGTGCCCTGGTCGGGAAGATCCCACATGCCGCGGAGCGGCTGGGCCCGTGAGCCATGGCCGCTGAGCCTGCGCGTCCGGAAACTGTGCTCCGCAACGGGAGAGGCCACGGCAGTGAGAGGCCCGCGTACCGCAAAAAAAAAAAAAAAAAAAAGTGTAAACGTTACCAGACTTGCCCTCCCACCATAAACAATTATAAAAGTGAACAAAATATATGTGGCAATGTTTTCAGGCACTGAATGACAAGATGTGAAAGACTACAATCCTTGAAGGAAGAAAAACATATGAGGTAAGACCTTTTGCCAGAACTTTCTTTAGCACATGGAGTTTGAGTCCTAGCAGAGCACCTGGCACTTGATGAACTGAAAAGCCAGAGATTGGAATATGGATTTGAGGGTATGGCTAGAATTGTGAACGGACTACTGAAAAGGAGAGAGATGCTGGAAAAGCAAGGTGGTTTGAGAAGGGAGTGCCAAATGTCTGTGTGGGGATTTCCCTGGGAAATTGGTCAAGGCCTAGGATTCACATGTGCAGGGCAAGAGTCCACAAAGCTTCACAGAGTATGGTTAATGAGGGACTAAGAAATGTACCAACAGATCAGAGACCATGAAATTGTTAAGAGTTTAAGTTCAACAACAGTGAAGAGACCACTGAGACCTTCAGGAAATTAGACCCAAGGAAGGCCAAGACTTAAAAATAAGAACCAGTCATAACATAAGGTGATTCCCTAGAAATAAGGAGAAAACAAAAATAGAAACACCCTGAAAACAAAACAAAACCTGAAAGAATCTAAATTTAGTCATTTGTTTGGCAGACCAAAACTTAATAATGTTTTTTAAAAGACAACATAATGTAGACCCATAATATTTATTATGGATAGTAAGTATATTAGCCATAAAACTTACGATATTTTTTTAAGCTAGATGTACAAAGAAGTAGAAAAATGTAGCTCGTAATCGAACAAAATAACATTCAGCAGAAACAAACCAAAGAATGGTACAGTACTGGAATTAGCAGAATAAAATTTTCAAAATATAACACATTTACAAATAATTAAATGACCTAAGAATTATATGAGGAGAAATAACTATTACTTGTCATCACCACATAGATAAGAATTGCACATGGTTACTTCATATGCTTGAATTATTTTTACTATAAAATATATATTATAAATTAAAATGCTAAATGTATCCTCTATATTAGCACTTCTATATTAGTGTTGCTTTGATATCATTTTCCCTGAAACATTTCAAAGCAACTCACATTGAAATAATTCACTTGACCATTTTTTATTAATCAAACATATAACTTAGTTACAATTTCATTTTTAAAACTATTCCACGGTTTTACAATGTGACATGCTTTGAAAGAAATAGGAAGGATCACTTAATGTTATTGCTCTTGTGGCTCTGGATTTTCACATACTGTTTCTCTTTATTTTTTTTTGTAGGTATGTGCAATATTGCTTTAAGAGGAGCTTAATTTTGGGTAGTTATTACAGAAATGAACTGTTTTTTTTTTTTTTAAAGACACTAATTGTACTTGAACATTTGTTACTTTGTTTTTTTTTTAATTATTTATTTATTTTTGGCTGTGTTGGGTCTTCGTTTCTGTGCGAGGGCTTTCTCTAGCTGTGGCGAGTGGGGGCCACCCTTCATCGCGGTGTGTGGGCTTCTCACTATCGCGGCCTCTGTTGTTGCGGAGCACAGGCTCCAGACGCGCAGGCTCAGTAGTTGTGGCTCATGGGCCTAGTTGCTCCGCGGCATGTGGGATCTTCCCAGACCAGGGCTCAAACCCATGTCCCGTGCATTAGCAGGCAGATTCTCAACCACTGTGCCACCAGGGAAGCCCTGAACTGTTTTTCAGATCATGCTCTTCCTGCTTACTACTTCCTGACATATACTTCAATTAAAAAGTTTTTAATATTAATCTTTTTAATTTTTCTAATAACTTCCTTTACTAAATAGGTCATTTTAATATATATTCAAGACTGCACTAAGTGCCAATTTTTTTTAAAAAAGCAGAAGATTTTATTGCTACCTTTATGAAGTTTATCATAACTTAATTTTAGTCTACCATAATTTTTAAGTCTTGAGCTCTGGAACCTAACAATGTCAACAAATGCAAGCTCCACAACTTCCTAGTTTTGTGACCCTGGAAAATTACAAAATTCTCTGTGTCCCAGTTTATTTATTTGTAAAATGGAGATGGCAGTAGTTTCTGCTTAATATGGGTGTAATGAATATTAAAAGGATTAATGATTATAAAACACTTGAAGAAAAAACGGCACATGGCAAAAATAAAATTAGCCTTTATTTTTACATTATTCATTTGGTGTTTATAACATATGCTAGTATGGAGATGTGTTAAAATATTTCAGTAGTATTAGAATTATAAAATGTATTTTTACGTACTTATTTCAAAATTATTAAATATTTAATGTCTATTATTTTATTCTTTCATTCATTTATCAAATATATATTAGGCACTTTCTTAGATAAAACATTACTCTAAGCCATGTGCGTGAATAACCATGTGTGGTTTGTATGTTGGTATAAAACAGAAAATACAAAGGTAAACAAGACGTTTTTCTACCACTAAATAGTAGTAATACTACTAATAGGCAATATTATTGCCTGCTGTTAATTAGTGATGGCAGGCAAGTATACAAATAATCCCAAGGAAACTCAGGGAAAGAGTAAAAATCCTGAATGTGGGCTGAAAATGAAAATAATCATCCCCATGTTCTCTAGCTGGTTATCACCATTTAACCTCTGATCAAGTCAAATGAGTGACACCATGCTTTCACAGACCTACCTGGAATTTTCACAGGAAATCCAGGAGCTTTTACTTTTGGACAAAATATGTTTTCTCTGGATTCTGTGGTTTATATTCTTGTAGCTTCTGCTTTTTTTAAAACCTCAAATATTTAATGTAATTTTGAGTCACACTAATCCCGCTTTGACTTATTTTCTTATTTTGTACTAACCCATTGCTGAAACTGGTCATTCTATCTCTATTTTGTTTCAATAACCCACTCAGTCAACAAGCAAGAACCAGCTAACATTTCCACGTATTAACATCTACAATCAAGGCTTTATACTTCCTGACAACACATATATTTCTTTCTCTTCTCATATACATAGAGAAGTATTAAATTTGCTGTGTACAATGACAAAATTTTAGCTCCACTGTAGAGTTTGTTCCTTTAAATTCTGGTTTTCATTATTCAACTCATTTACTTTTGATTTTTTTTACCTAAGAGGAATGGATTGCTTTGTGATATTAAGGTTTATTTGATTGTTGAAATGGAATCTCAATATCTACATGCAATTATGTAAAATCCAGCCTTACAGGTAAGGTTTTTCTATCTTAGAAATATGGAGCTTACTAGATATATTACTGTTTATTTTTTCTTTTTTTTTCTTATTATGAATCTGTTTAATATAAGGACTATGAAAGTGATAAGTTCAGATGAGCCTGGTCTTAGAAACCATGCTCCTTCCCAACACTGGGCTAAACCTGTATATTAATCCCAAAGAAGGCATAGAAAATCATTGCTGTTACCCCAAAATTACCTAAATGAATCACTGAAGCAGGTAAAAGGGATTGGAGAGAGTAAAGGGAAAACTGTTCCATGATGTACTTACCTAAAAACATCTAGGAAGAACATTCAGAAAAAATTTCATTTTGTGGGTATGGGTGCTTCTCTTGTCCATAATATCTTAGCTCTTATTTTAATTCATTGTTTTTGCCCTCTTTTCCACTAGTCAGATTCCTAATCTCTTCTAACACATAGGTAAAGTTTAATCTAAATATGCTCTGGAGTCAGAGCAGTTTGCTTTTCAAGAGGCATAGTCTACTCATGTTTACTTCTGATATACTAAGCAAATGTGCTATATTAAAAATATACTATTAATTACAAAGAAACATTTCTTTGAGAGCATGCTACTGAAACCAGTTTGTAGAGTTGTCAGAAAAGTAAACACACAATTCAGAAAAATAGACTTAGAGAATGAAAGGCAATTCTGAGTTGGTGCCTGGGAATCTGCAAACAAAATTTACTTTATCGGTTGGTGTTACATTATTACAGTTTTCTTTTTATTTCAATTCTTAGCAGTAAATATGTAATATTATCCTCATTAGAGTGGAATATGGACCTAATGTAAATAAACTCTTACATTAAAAACACTTCATGGATACCAACTAATATCTCTGCCCCTATCAATGTTAAAATCCACAGGAATTAATAGCACCACAATATGATTTAAAATATAGTTTCTGACTTTAGATAAACATATATTACTTTACACTGCATATACACATTGTAATCTTATCCTTGCAATTCAAAAAGCAATTCCACAGATGGTGTTTATGAATCTGCCTGAAAGCAGATGTTTGACCTGGAGTCATTACCATCACACATGTGGTCCATCTGTAGGTTAGTTTCTCTGGCCATTGTTGGTTGGTTTTTCCAGATAGTGTTCTATAAAGCCTTACCTAAAATTAACTCATGAACTACTTACTGTTATAAAGGACAAAATGTTGTTTCCTTATTGTCAACACACAGTCCACAGCTTAAATTAAGAATTGTAGATTATCAGAAGAAAGCAGTGCATGGAAAGAAGAAAAGGACCACGCTGGGACTCAGAAGCCTATAAATTCTATTACGGTCCCTAAAGCAGGCTTTTGTGATGCTCTTGGGAAGATTTACCTCTTTGAGACTGCTTCTTCGTCTTTAAAATATTTGTAATAATTTTCTTCTATATTCCCTAGGGTACTATACAGATCAAATTAGATATGTTTAGGGAATGCATTGACTATTGTACCACTGTATAGAATATTAGTATTATTAACTTTATGGGATTGCTTCTGCATAATTTTATCAACATTTTTTCACTTAAGAAAATTAGATATTTTACCAAGATCATTCTGGTTTACATAGAAAGGGAAACAAAGAGTTTGGGTTTTAAAATAAGCAAAGTGACTTGCACTTGGTCTTTTATTTTTCTATATACTCCCCACATTAACTTTAATTTCTTTCCTTTCATTTGATTTCATCCACTTCTAAAAAGTGGAGGAAAGGGGGAGAAAGAGAGAGCAAAAAAAATTAGAATAACAACAAAATCTTGTAGAAGAGGAGCAGACACTGTGAAAGGGTTCTATAGTTATTACTCTAGTAACATGAAGCCAGCAGAAAATTCTAGTCATCTAGGAGAGGCCATGTGAGCTACCCATGCCAGGACATGTGCCTTATCTCATTAATGGACCAGAGCAGACTGTATTCACAGAGAACTGGTGGCACTAATCTAATTCACTAGAGACTAAGATATTTACCAGGATGCAAATTTACTAATTAAAAAGAAATAAAACTTTATGAGGATCAGGCATGAGTTATCACCCACACCTTCTCTAGCAACCCTCACAGAACACTAGTTTAATAATAGTGACAATAGAACAAAAACTTAAAGCAAATATCTCCAAAATTTGTCTACCAAAATGAAAAGATATTGAAGCTTCCTAGTCAAAATTACCTTTCACCTTGTCTACGTTCTTAGGTGATTTTCTAAATCCAGCCCTCTAATGCTCATGAGTCTGTGTTATCACATTATCTTTTGCCTCTTTTTTTCTTTTGGTATATTTTTATTTTGGTTGTTAATTTCCTAAACTAAGCTACCGTTTCTGGTCTTCATGATATTTTTGGATAAAGAAGGAATTCCTACCTTCTTTAAAAACTTCTGGACTCTTTGATTTTGCCACTATATCTTTTTTTTTTAATTTAATTTTTTTAAAATTTCTGGTTGCGTTGGGTCTTTGTTGCTGCACTCAGGCTTTCTCTAGTTGCAGCGAGCAGGGGCCACTCCTCGTTGTAGTACACAGGCTTCTCATTGCAGTGGCTTCTCTTGTGCAGAGCATGGGCTCTCAGTATGCGGGCTTCAGTAGTTGTAGCACGCGAGCTCAGTAGTTGTGGCTCACAGGCCCTAGAGCGCAGGCTCAGCAGTTATGGTGCACGGGCTTAGTTGCTCCGCGGCATGTGGGATCTCCGCGGCATGTGAACCCATGTCCCCTGCATTGGCAGGCGGATTCTTAACCACTGCGCCACCAGAGAAGCTCACCATTATATCTTTAATTTTTTCACTCTCCAAATTCAATGTTCCCATTTCTCTACCCCATATGGCTAGTAATCACAGGGTAATTATATGGGAAGAATAATAATAAAAGTTACAAAAATAAACTTGAAATATTACATAGAGCTTTGTCCCAATCTCCATAGCAGAAACAATGCCATAACTCAAAAGAATGTCATGAGAAGTGATTTGAAATTGACCTTTTAAGGCTTTTTTTTTTTTTTTTTTTTTGCGGTACGCGGGCCTCTCACTGCTGTGGCCTCTCCCGTTGCGGAGCACAGGCTCCGGACGCGCAGGCTCGGCGGCCATGGCTCACGGGCCCAGCTGCTCTGCAGCATGTGGGATCTTCCTGGACCAGGGCACGAACCCGTGTTCCCTGCATCGGCAGGTGGACTCTCAACCACTGTGCCTCCAGGGAGGCCCGAAATTGGCCTTTTAAACATAACCATTTCATTTTGCTCTTTTGGAAAATAATGGTTCAACCATATGACTAGTTCCATATTCTTTCACATATGAGTTCTCCTTCTAGTCCTCCCACGTTTTCTGTTAGTGGGTATACTAAACTCTGCCTCCTGGTCTCCCAAGCATAGCTAAAGCGTGTGACAAAATTTAAGGAACTCACAGCTGATTACTTAGTACTTAATGATGTGCAAACGTTATTCTGGAAGAACTCCAGTCAAGTAACTTTACAGAGGGTAATGAAATTATTTGATACTTGCTCTAGTGAAGCTGTAGAAATAACTTAAATATATTTTCCTGAAACATTTTCTTCCTACTCCATATACTGAGTACCCATCATGTAAAAATTAAGGAGATTCTCCACCACTTAAACATCCAAAGCTCACAATTCAGCAAATCAAAGATCTTAATCATTCCTACTCTCTACTTTTATAGTTATATTTGCATTATTAATGATACATCTCCTTCTTCTAGTGTTGTATAGTATCTTCTAAATGATGAATAAAGAGCAATAACAGAGAACCTAGAATTTGACGACATATCAGTTTTCTCCTGTCTCAGTAATGTATGTGAAGTTACACTCAGCATTAAAGTTACACTTGAAAAACCACTGGTACTCAGTATAGTTATTTGCTAGCTGTGAATCTATCTTCTAGATGGTAATATCTCAGAGGTTGTTTCTAATAGAGGTTTTGTTTAAATATGTGCTGAAGGAAAATTTGTTTGCTACTTTCTTAATGTGCACAAATACCATGGATCTTTCTGACCGATCGATCAAGTTGCCTTAAATGAGTAAGTTTGAAATGAGTGCCCCCCTGTCAGATAGGAAAGATTCAGTCTTTCCTCTGAGAGTGTCAAAACCCAACTGAATTTTTTTTAAATGAGTGTTTTTAGCTACACCTACAGGTATACAGTATTCTTATAACACATATTAATGATATCCATCTCAAGGTATAATTGAGATATATTTAACCTAACTCTTATCCTAAAAGCAGAAGGAATAAGAAGCAAAAGTCTTAACTAGGTTTTCTTCCCTCAAACTTACCTATCCCAAAATAGAGTGAGAAATTAGTACAGGAATATATAGTCAGATAAGCTGTCTCATGGAATGGGAATAAAGAGACACATGAGTCATGGGTAGAGTAAAACTGTGACATGATTATTGGGCAGAGCCACAGATACAGTGGTGAGATCACAGATTGTGAATGCTGCATAAACCATAATGGCAAATGAGACCAAGGAATGAATGCACATGTCCAACACATGACTGAAGCAGCAATAAGCCATTGGATCTAAAGGGCCCTGTTAAACGGGTACATGGATTTTTCTATCAGCAACACATATGTGCAGATGACTCAATGGTCTAAGGCAAACCTTGACGAATGTGAGGACCACAGAATGGCTTATGTGAGAACGTCCACCACTATGGACACTTGAAATAAAAATTAAGTTCAATTAAAGAAAAAATTTTAAAAGTGAATCTGTTACATACCTGTCAGCAGAAAATCATACTCACTACTTACTGTGTATTTACTCATTTATTAAGAGCCCAGTATATGTCAGACACTATCCTAGGAACATGGGCATATTGCCAAAGAGCATGGCAGACATAACCTGAGTTCATAGAATTTATAAAGGAGTGAATTAAGAAAATAGGTAATCAAAGTTTGGCAATCACAGAATAGATACATTTAAATGTATAATTCCTAAACAGATTTTCCCCGCTAAAATTTTTAAGACTGTGTAAACCTTAAATATGTCAGATATACCATTTGCCCACCTTGTTGCTGAATCTTTGCTCTTGAGTTTTGTCTCTCTAATGTTTTCTGCTTCTTCCTCACTTCCAATCCTAGATAGGGTGCATGCCTTTGCTACATACACTGTAGTGCCAAATAATTTGACTAGATAATACTCATCACACTTACAATTACACTTTCTACATCTATATTCCTGGCCATTTGCCTAGATTCCATATCACATGAAGATAAGGATTGTGACTACAGTATTTACCACTGTGTCCACCATACCCAGCATGGAGCCTACACATAGAGAGGAAACTCATCATCAGATTCTTGAATCCATGAAAGCACGTCTGTGGAATGCTGAAATACTAGGTTGAGTCCTTTGTTTTCTGATGTTTTAAACTAACATAGGGATAGAAATTAAGGACTATAAGAATTGCTAGTAAAGATCTCCATTGAATAGTCTGTCTCAATGGCCAGATGTTTTAAAATTGCCTTGAGCAGCTGCTAGATAAATAAGGATAACAACTGTTGACTTAATTAGAGTAAATTTAACATCTTTGAACCTCAGTTTCATCCATTGTAAAATTATGGGAGTAGCTGAAATGATCTCTAACCTTCCTTTCAGTTTTAGAATTCTTCACTAATTTTTGTGATGCCCAACTTCCTGTATGTGACTAATTCTGCTCGTACAATCTATAACTCACTGTACAGCCCCAGAGATCTTTTGTTTAAAATTAAGGGCAGGTGCTATTAGAATCAAAGGATTAGAAGAGTTTAGATATTTTGAGCCTAACTTCCAGCAAATGCAATGCAAGAATCTCTTCAAAAACATTCTATACAAGGGTAATACAAAGACTACTGAATACTCCCATTCACTGAGTACCTAATACTTCTGTCCATTCCATTTTTAAAAAACTGATTTTATTTAAAAGCTTTACATTACACCAAGCATTACCATGTTACTAATGTCTTAATACTGACTCCCAGCAACTTTGGTTTTAATTCTGGTCTTTAGTTTTTTTCTTCTATTAGCCAATTTAGTCCCTTTTCCCTATGTTAGTTTTTTAAAAGTTTGAAAATGTCTATCAGGTTATCGTATTTTCTGTAAAATACTCATCTCCTTCAGATTAAATTTTCTAAGTTCATTTTAATTTTTTAATATGGACATGATTTACAACAATCCTAATTTCACAATTAAGTATGCAAATCTGCCCTTTACACTTGCCACCTCTGTTCATTTTCATCACTATAAATGCAAGTCATTTAAAAAAATCAGAAACTAGCACATGTAGTTATCTCCTTAACTCTATTTCAACTTTGTATTTCTTTGAATATATGCATATGTACATACTTGTGTATGGATACATTCAAGATTCCTGACAAAATTTTGTATTCTTCTCTTTTACTTAGCATAAATATTATCATAATCATTCCCTAAACTCACCATAGTCATAATTTGTTAGTCTTTGCTTGTAAGCTATAAATTATGCAACCATTTTCCTATAGCTAGAGGTTTTTTTTTTTTTTTTTAGCGGTATGCGGGCCTCTCACTGTTGTGGCCTCTCCCGTTGCGGAGCACAGGCTCCGGACGCGCAGGCTCAGCGGCCATGGCTCACTGGCCCAGCCGCTCCGCGGCATATGGGATCTTCCCAGACCGGGGCACGAACCAGTGTTCCCTGCATCTGCAGGCGGACTCTCAACCACTGAGCCACCAGGGAAGCCCTAGCTAGAGCTTTTTAAGATTGCTATACAGAAATAACAGATATTTCTGTTTCATAAAGATTTTTTCTTATCCTGAATAATTATTTATTTGAGGATATTTGCCAATAGTTGAAAAAATTTGGATCATGAATATGTATCTTTCCAAAAGCATTTCCAAAATGTCATTTCATAAGATGACACCATAGGCACAGAGTGCACTTTAGTGTAATGGAATGTAAGAGCATTTATGGCTCACTAATTTTGTTGCTGCAAAATGGTATCTAGGAATGCTTTTGTGGAAATATTTTCAAAGGAAACTAAATTATATTTGATCTTTTTGGTGTCAGCAAATGTCATAATTTATTGTGATCAATTTTAATTTTGAGTTTGTTATAAAAATTATATGTGGAAAAATTTATTTCATTAAACTAAAATTTGACAGTTTTATGGCATAGATGCATATTACTAAATATAATACACAGAAATACTTTCCTTCAGAAAGTATATATTCTAATAGGCATAGATAGATGATAACATTAAATACAAGGAAGGGGAAAGACAATTTGGGAGCAGTTTTCTAAAAAAATTATGGGAAATTCCTTTTCCCTAAAAACAGGAGTGCTACTCACATCTGACTTGGCATGAAATGTGAACAATCATTTAGACACAAACTATGCTCACTGCCTACCAGCTGAATATCAGTCCTAAATGTACATATTAAAAAATCTGATGCATTTCAAGAGTAATTTCAAGTCACTTTTTCCCAAAAAGATTAAGTGAAAATCAAGCACAATTTTAATAACTCTCTATAAAAGGTTTGATCTTAAGTGAATGAGATGATTACGTATATTACATTTAAAAATAAGCTTATAATTTTATCTTATTTGGCTTGAAAATTCAAGAAAGCTCTGAAGAAGACAAAATTATAACTGTATGTAATTAAAACATTAAAAGTATTGGTATGTAACTTCCATGTACTTTTCCTGACATTGGTTATTTACTAGTGGAAGAACGTATATTTTACATACTTGCGTTTTTTAAAAACTTAGTTTTTTTAAACTTATTGAAAAATATTAAAGAACTAAATTACTATCATCAATTTTAACCATGATAATTAGAGGAAAAAAACACGGTTCAAGTTATTTTTCAATTTGGTCAATTTTTAAAGACACATTACTCTTATTTTCTTCTATCTTTTTCACTGTTTGGAGATGACCTTAAGTTATCCAGACAGGATTTCTCATATTGTAATATACATTAATATCATTTGGTGATATATTAAAATGCACAATGTAATTCAGTAAGTCTGAGGTGAGGCCTAATATTTTCATTTCTAATATGCTGTCAGGTGATTATAGCTGCTGATTCTATGAACTACATTTTGAATAGCAAGGATCTGGGCAGACTAGCAGTAAAAGTGAAAAGCTGAATTTTTAAACTCTCATGTGGTTAAAAAAAAAGTAGTCATTATCAAATCAACTTTTTTTTTGTATCAACTTCTATTATAGGAGTAATGTCCAGTGTGTTAGAGAATAACTTTTCAGGTAATCAAATACCTTGCCTTCACTATGGTATTTGATCACCCATAAGTGACATCTGTTGGCTCATTGGCTCTTTTAGGAACATTACTCTCATAAAAACTCAACCTAAACTAAAAGAAAGAAACAGTCTGAGAAACTCTATTGTAAGTGTTCCACCCACAAATGTGTTTCCAACTGCAACAGATTTAGTGTTTCATAACATTATTTTTATGTAGGTGGAACATTTAGTTTTTATCCTTCTAATCATTTCCCTAGCAATATTTTAAAAAATCAGATTAAAGTTGAGTTAGACTTTGCAAGTACAAAAGTTAAGAAATAAATTTTAATAATTGATAACTATAAGTTCTTAACTTGTTATTTCCACAATTTTTGTAGGCTTAATCATCTTATTTTAAAAAATGAAATTATTAGATACAGTATCTAAAAATCAATACTAAACATTATGTCATTAAGTCAGTAATAACATTTGAAATTATACTGAATTGAAGTTATAATACCAATTAACTCGTATTCAATTAAACTCATGCATAAATTGATGTCATATTCAATGAATAATTACTCATATATATGTGTCTATCTACCACTGATTTATTTCTAAACAATATCATGGTTGAAGCCATTGTGTCATTAAAGTAGTAATCCTTAGATTCCTTTTAATAAATTCTTGACTGTAAAGTGAAAAAGAATATCTTATAAAAATAGATTATGCCCAGAAACTAAAATTATATTCAGTATCCAGATTTTTTTAAACTTGCAATTATAAACAAAATAGAATATTAATTATCAATGGAATAAAAATTATAACTAAGGTGGAAGATCAAATTGGAATGGAAGGACAAAATAAAAAAATATTTATTGATCCAAAAAAAAGAACAATGAAGAAGAAAATAAAAACACTGAATTGGTGGAGCAACTAGAATACAAATATTATGGTATAAGATTATGGTAGATATTTACTCTACTATGGAGAGAATTAAGTTAACTATAAACAGACTATAAACTCTAATTATAAGATAAATATAGTCAGAATGAAAAAAAGAAAATACCCAACCACAAGCTATTTACTATGCTAAATGAAAAAAGCTAGACAGAGGAATATAAATACTATATATTTACTAATATACATGAGACTTCAACTGAACACAAAATATTCTATTTAACAGAAATAGACATATGCTGCATCAAATTTCAGCAAATCCAGACAACTATTTAGTTCAAATTTAGGAATGGGCAAACATTATATAAATATTAAATTTGTAACCTCTCAAGCTTTATCCTCAAGAGTTGATTAAGAAAAAAATTGCATTCAGAAAAAAAAGAAATCCTTAACACAAATGGAAGCTCAATTTATTTTTAAGTTTATTAAATTTAAATGTTTATATTTTATCTTTTCAAGTTGAGCCAATTTTCACATCTATTTTCATAACACATATTGGTCTATGATTTTCTCTTCTTGTGAAGTGTTCGATTTTGGTACAGGGTAATATTGGCCTCATAGAATGAGTTGGGAAGTGTTCTTCCTAATTCTGTTTTTGGAACAGTTGGGAAGGATTGATAATTTTTCCTCAAGTATTTGGTAGAATTCACCAATGAAGCCATTTGGTTCTGGACTTTTCTTTGTGTGACTTTGTCTCTTAAATGTTAGGAAGTTTCAACTGTAATTCCTTTAATCCATGAGAAATTAGAGAGAGAAACAGAAGAAATGACCTGGCTATTGCTTTTGGTTGTTTAATAAAAATGTGATTTTGGGCTTCCCTGGTGGCGCAGTTGTTGAGAGTCCGCCTGCCAATGCAGGGGACGTGGGTTCGTGCCCCGGTCCAGGAAGATCCCACATGCCGCGGAGCGGCTGGGCCTGCGAGCCGTGGCCGCTGAGCCTGCGCGTCCGGAGCCTGTGCTCCGCAACGGGAGAGGCCACAACAGTGAGAGGCCCGCGTACCGTAAAAAAATAAATAAATAAATAAAAAATAAATAAAAATAAAAATGTGATTTTAAAAATTGGTAGTGTGTAATAAAAAATGAGGTAGTCAAAAAAAAAAATGAGGTAGTCTTTCTTTCATGGAAGCTATCCACTCACAACATACCCTTTTAAAATTTTAAGACTTGGTGGGTTTTAGATACCTTAAATTATCTAATTTAATCCTAACAAGAACCATAGGAAGTTCAAGAACCTCATATGTCATCTCCATTTGACATATGAGGAAACAAAAGCTAAAATAAATTACAGAACTTGTCCAAGGTCACAGTTACACATTTGGCAGCGTTTATGAGCAGGAATTTAAATGTCATAATCCTGCCTCAACTACTTAATAAACTGGCATAGTGGGTGAATTACTAACCTCTGGCCTCAGTTTTTCCATCTTTAAAATGAGATTAGCACTACCTACTTCTCAGGGTTATTGTATAAACAAAATGCATGTAAAGTGCTCATGACAGTGACTGGCTTACAGTATGTACTCAACATTAGCAGTGATTTTTTTACTATTTCCAGGTATTGCCCAGTTACACCATCTTAGTGGTTCTAAAACTCTTGAGTTTTAAGGAAAATAAGAAACTGTAACTCTTAGATTGGAACATATCCACTTAAAAGGAACTGATTCTAGTCACAAATAAACCATTTTACTACTACTTTTTGTACCTGCTTATTTTACTACCTGTGCATCTAGTCAAAAAATAAAAACATTTAAAGGAAGAAAAAAGTACATAAAATATGAAGTGGTCTTATTGTAAATGCTCATCCATTTACAAATAGTTCATACTGCCTTGTTTACAGTTTTGAGTTTTGTTTTTTGTTGACAGGAATATTGGAATCAATTTTTCCATAACACTTTCTTTTTCTCTTAAGTTAAGTAGGTTTAAGATGTGAATACTCAAACCATATTGCTGCAGATTCCCTAAATCCTTTTTAAAAAATCTCCAAATAATGTTCAAAGGTCACAGTGAAACTTAATTTAAATTATATTTATTTATTTATTTTTTGGCCATGCTGCACAGCATGCAGGATCCCAGTTCCCCAACAAGGGATCAAACCCACACCCCCCGCAGTGGAAGCATAAAGTCTTAACCACAGGACTGCCAGGGAAGTCCCAGTTAAACTTAATTTAAATGTACAGCTGTTGCAGTAACAAATCATTCAATCTGCACCTTCCTGACAAAATTCTACAGTAAGCTATATAGGTTGCAACTATGTTCAGGCACTTTTATTATTTCCTAGGAGTGTTATGAATTGTAGATTCTTCTATTTGCACAATTCATTACACTCTTCAAAACAGTTTCCTGTGCACCATCTTATTTGTCCTTCCCAAGAGGCCCCTAATGAATGGTAAAGTGTCCAGGAGACTTCTCATTCCCATTTTAAAGATGTGAAAACCAAGGTGGTTCATGTGCTAGTTACCATGCTGGGCCTGGATTTCAAGTCTCTTGAGCCTGTATTAATGCTTACCAACTGTCACTTCATGCCCTTAAGTTATCTTGCAGGGCAAAGTGAACTTTGTAACTGAAAGGATATTACAACATGGTTGCCAAAACTGCAGCAACAACTTCTACCAAAACATTTACCTTTGTGGTCCTTGGAAAATAATGTGCTAGTTGAACTGCAGAGTAGAGATAATAAGGTGTGGAACAATGCTGACACCCATTTTCAGACAGGTAAGAAAATCTGATTCTTGCGCAACATTTACTCTAGTAACAGTTCATTCTAGCCTTCTCATGATCAAGTTACCTAGCTTGTTTGCTTGTGCACATGCACAGGCGACTTCCCACACAGCTCTTTATCTCTACTCCAAGTATAATTTCAGCAAATGTACAACATGGCCGTGATTCTATTCATAACCCTCAAACACTGCTGGCAAAAGACTTAAATACAAAATGATTTCAAAGAACAATACAATTCTTCCCTTTAAAAAACTATACTTATTGAAAATTTAAACAAAAAGTTCCATTTCCTAAATTAGAGGTAAAGAGACTTAACTGTGGCCCAACTTTGTCCTTCCAAGCTTTTAATAGTTAGCTGAGTTTAACTTCCATCAACCAGCGTTCATTTGTGTCATGCCCAGAAGTTAACCCACAAGGTCCAGGTCCCTCCTTCCATCACCATAAATTTGACTTCAGGTCCTGGGAAACATGACTTAACCAACTCAAAGACTAGGATGTCAGTGTAGTGGTCCAACACCATTCAGACTATAATAATTTATTGCAATCATAATTTATCCAGCAGTTAATATGTATCAGACCTCCTTGTCCTATTTTACACAAACCTTAATTTAATTCTAGCAACTCCATCAGGTATTATTATATCCATTACTTGGGAAGAACTGGGGCACAAAGAGTAAATAAACAGTAGAAAAGCAACAGCAACAAAAGGCAGATGGAGGTCTTAAATCAGGGCCTTAACTTTAACCACTACATCAAAAATGCCTCGCCCTCAAATACCAACATGAGCCTTAAACTAATCACATGACCTTGGGCCAGTCATTTCATAGCTCTGGGCCTCAGTTTCCTTCACTATAAAAGTACCCACCCTCAGGGAGCTTTGGGGTGTTTTCCAGCTTTTACCGTCCTGTGAATTTCTGACTGGATTATTCCCCATTCCCGATTAGGTGTAAATGTTAAAACTAAAGTTTCTCAACCACTGCGTGTTCTAGTACATTCTCCATACTGCTCAGGGTGTTAGGGTCCAGTCTTTTTTTTTTTTTTTTTTTCTTTTTCCGGTACGCGGGCCTCTCACTGTTGTGGCGCACAGGCTCCAGACGCGCAGGCTCAGCGGCCATGACTCACGGGCCCAGCCGCTCCGCGGCATGTGGGATCTTCTTGGACCGGGGCAGGAACTCGTGTCCCCTGCATCAGCAGGCGGACTCTCAACCACGGCGCCACCAGGGAAGCCCGGGTCCAGTCTTTGCTTGCTGTTTTATTTTCAAATATTGAACCTGTAACGCTAACCCTAAATATTCTCCCTCTGTCCGATGTCACCTTTTCCAATACCAGGGATGCCGACGAGGCCTGATCCCACTACAGACCTTTACCGGGTATCTCCAGCCCACCTCAGGGCTTCCCAGGCAGCCAGCAAAAGGCCTAAAGAAAGCCCTAGAAACTAAGCCATAGAAAGCAGTTCTCGTTCCCAGAAGTCAAGGGCGGCTCTAGGGCACCTGCCACACCTGCTAACTCCTCAGGTGAGGCCTGGGCCTGGCTCCCCAACCTAAGCGGCCCAGGTTGGGGGCCCGCCCCTCACTGACGGCGCGACGCCGGAGGCCTGGGCCCTCGAAACCCAGTCCGACCCCTCGGCCCCCTGCACGGCCTGAGCTCAGTCTCTGGGTCCCTGGACCTCTGCGGCCCACACCCAGACCCCCAAGAGTCCTAACTGGGGTTCCCGAGGGCACGCGCAGGCCTCCCGTCTCACCTCCAGAATCTGGGGAACCGCGTGCGGCACGGGCGCCTCCTCGGGCCTCACAGCTGCTTCCGCGCTGCGCGGAAGAAACAGAAGCAGACGCGAACGTCCTCAGAGCCGCAGTACCGACAAACCTCCGCTAGAGCGTCTGCTGCCGGGCAGCCGAGTCCCACCGCTGGAAGCCCCTCCCTCCGCTTTTTAACAGGTTTGGTTTTTGTGGTTACTTGCTGTTTATCCCTTTGTTGTGTGTTGAGGTGGGGTCGAGGGGCAGTTGATAACTTATCTCTGTAGTTTATAGTGTCCGGAACCAGAGGAATGATTTTACTCAAGGAACTGTATCTGAGTAACCTCATCTTCAAGAGCACTTGATACAAATGTCAAGATGGTGAACATCACAGCTGAGACTAATAATATAATAATGGAGACTCGTGGCGTCCTTTAGGGAGTGAGTGCAATTTGCATGTCGGAGCAATGTAAATAATTCGGGGCCAGATTGTAGACTGAGACAGTCTTAAATATGACAGCAAATTAGTAGGTGCCCCTCAATAAGAGGTAAAGTCAGTGTCCCCTACGCTTAAATCTTGGCAGGTTTGCGACTCGCTTGTAAACGATAGAATGAGGCAGAAAGGATGCTTCGTGATTTCTGAGGCTAGAACACAAAAGATAGTGTAACTTCTACTTTGTTGACTGACCATTTGGCTGCCTGGCTGCCATGTTAGAAGTCTAGTACCCTGAGCGGTCACGCTGGAGCGGCCATGTGCGGACGCTGGAGCGGCCATGTGCGGGCGCTCGCCCAGCTGAGCGCACAGTTGGCAGCTAGCGTCAACTCTCAGCCTTGTTCCCTGGAAGAACCCTGCCTGAGGTAGCAGGGTGCCCTTACAGAGAACTGAGACATCTTGGACTTAGAAAAAAAAAATGCTTTTTTTACACAACATTAGTAACTGGGACAAGATATAAAGATTGGAAAGGAAGAAGTAGAACATGTATTATTCATAGAAAACCTAGTGTACAATAAAGATGTCTAAGTTGTTCAAAAAACTCTACAGTGTCAGTGAGAAAAAATTTTAAATAATGGTGGGATATAACATGTTCTTGGATTGGAAAACTCAGTTCAGTAAAACAGTTAGTTATCCTAAATTGATTTACCTATTTAATGAAATTCCAATCAAAATTCCACTTGGCAATCTTTTGGGGGGTAGGGGAGCTGCTTCTGAAATGTTTTAAACAATGTAAATAACAAATATAAATTCCCTCTTTTAGCAAAAAAGAAAGAGCAGAGGACTGACAACAAATGGTAAGTGTTTCATTGATTTAATGATGGAAATTTGAGGATATTCCTATCTAAAGATATTTTATTGTTGTGCATGGGGAAGCATTAGATTTGGGAATCAGAATATGATGAAAGTGGAGACTTTTTGAAAGAGCCAGTATTTGTAAACCCAGTTGAGAATGATGACTAAAATATTTAATATTTAATATAAGCTTCAGGTTAAATCTTCTAAATTTGCTTTAGTCCCTAGAATGGTTTTCAGCTCTAATTCACCCAGTCATTCTGATACCTTAAACATTCCATTGTGAGTAAGAAATGGAGTTTTCGAATAAGGCATAAACCAATAAGCGTCTCTGAGTAGCTTTGGGGGTATAAAAGCAGTATTTATTTGTATACCGGATAAATCTTCCTTATTAAAATTGTGACATTATGCAATTAGAGGAGACATTTTAATATTTTGCAGTTTGTAAAATAAGCTTATAGCCATAAATTTCAAATATTCCACCTTTAAAGAAGTAAAAGTTTTTATTATTACTGTATTATTATTAAGAAGAAAAGGTGTTGAAAGGGTGAGAAATGTATGTAACCCTGAAAAGGATAAAAGCCAAATCTGGCTATAGTGTGGATTTTCTATGACAATTTCTAAGAGTATTCTGCATTAATAATTAACATAGTTTCACATCAATAATTAACATAGTTATTTCTCTTGTATCTTCTAATTAAATGTAAAATTATATGTCAAATAAGTGTATTATTAAACAAAATTCCTACATTCAAATATGTGTATCAAATGTAACCTCATTTATTTGTTCATATGTTGAAACATGAACAGATGATCTAATGAGCTACATTCTCCTAAATAGTATCTTCGTTTCAAAATTATTCTTCCAAGAAAAACTGATACGTGTGAATTACAAAATGTAGAGTCTTTGTAGTAAGATCAAATTTGTATCATTTATTTGTGATTAGTTTTTGCCTTTTTTCTTTTTGGTTTCAAGTGAGTTAATCTCTTCAAGTCTATTTCTTCACCTGGAAATTGTGGATAATAAAACATATCAAAGGGATTGTTGAGAGGAACAAATCAGATAATATATATGATAGAATCATATTTTTAATATATTGCCTATATTGTTTTTCTTTTTCTCCTTTTATTTCTTCTTTTTTCTTTCCTTCATTCAAGTAGTTTGTATTCTCTTTAAAGATTCTAGGAAGGGTGACCAAAATAGAAGCAGAAAATATTCTGAAATGCTGAGAATTTTCTAGTCTCAAATAAGAATAACAAGAAGAAAAGATATCAAGACTATCCCCATCCTCTGAAAAACCTGGTGAAAATGTCAATGAAGGAACTAAATTAAGTTTTTGCCCCATCAGTGGCAGCAGTAGCAAAACCCGAGCCTGTGGAATGAGCTCCATGCCTAGCACATATATAAGGCACCTAGCAGTGGACCTCTGAAGAGATAAGAGCAAATAATAATAGTTGACCTATTTCATCACAAATATCTTCTCACAAAATGAATTTGTAGAATCTTAAATAAGAAAAACATTAGATTTTACACTAGATTATATATTTAATATGGAATTGTCCTGATTAATTGTTTGAATGCTCTTTGTAAATGTCAGGTATTTGGTTGCCTAGAGTCTTTGTTAAAAAAAGAATATATCAAGTACAAAAAAGGTAAGTTGCAAAATGGGAGTGAGGAAGTACAGTTTTCAGAAAGAAAAACACTTTAAAATCTCTCAATAAGAGAGGTTGCTCCTAAGGCATTAAGTATTAGAAATTCCAAAGAATGGATGTCACTTCAAGAGGGAAAATAAAATTTGAGTGGGAAGATCGTATCCTGTCCTCTGACACACATCACTGACTTTTTCAGAAAAGCATCCATGCTGACACCAGAAAAGTGCTACTTTTTTTTTCTTTCTGATAGGTCCTGATGTGCACTGAATACTAGATTTGGTAAGCAGGATAACCATTTATGTGAACAATAACTAAGTATATATACACAATTTTAGATAGGTAAAATATGTATTATACTAAAAATATTAATACCATTATATTTTGAAAGAAAATAGTTTGAACTTTTGCTTAAGGTTGAGTAACTACATTATGAATTTAAAGTGAAAAAGATATTTAAAATTTAATACAAAAACAATTATGAAAACTAAATGATTAATGTAAATATATTAAGAAGCCATATGTTACTTTTATCAAAAGAAAATCAACATATTATAGTTAGCCTTGTTGTTTAGGGACATTTAAAATATTATTATGATGGAGTTCTTTTTATTTGTTTCTCTAACTGTTATCAGATATTGTTTCAGAAGCTGAGGAGTCATTTACTGTTTTCAATTTACTGTAATCTGTTAGCTATGTATTACCTCTGTGCCTTGCAGCATGTAACTACTTACAATAAGTGACTGAAATTTCTGTGGACAGCTGCCAGAATGGCTGAAATTCACCAATCTGAAAGTCAGAAATCATAATCATACAATAGTAAAAACAAGTGATTAGATCTCTGTCACACTGTGGTCTGCTTCCACTATGTCACTAACAACACTTCTCTCTTGTGAGAACTCATCGTTAGGTAACGGAATGAAATTTGAGGTCCTTTTAAATGTTCTAAGGAAATTAATTGATTTTTTATGCAGATTTGTGGTAACAAGGGAATACATTTCATATATGTAGTTTAAATATGAAATGTTTACACGCATACTTTCCTTATTCCAAGATGTAAAATTATACTATGTGTGAGGTGTGTTTCTCTCTATTAAATTGGAAATTTCTAGGAGTGCATAGATTATACCAAGAATGTAATGCAAATTCTCAGGATTCTCAATAAGCCTTTATTACCTAACCAGTTACAATATGATTTTCAGGAGAAACAAATGAAAAGATTTCTCTCTTTCTGTAAAAGTTGTTGAAATATCCCAGAGACTTTCACAGCCTATTTAAAAAGTTGTGATATTCAAATATAAATAAATGGAAGACAAATTTGCTGAAACCTATAATAGATTTGCATGAATTTAAAAGGTGATTAAAGTGATTTTTCATTTGTATATTTTTATTTTATTTCTCTGTTTTCAATTTTATTTTGCATATATCTTTATCTCTATAAACCACAGACATGATATATATTAACTTCTACCTAGGGCTGAAGGAGGAAAAAAACGTATTTGATATAAAATTACTTATCTGCAGCTTTTTTTTCTTTAATAACACTTTCATTGGGATATGATTCATATGACATACACACCATCCTTTTAAAATGTAAAATTCAGTGGTTTTTAATATAATCACAGTTATGCAAATATCACTACTGTCTAATTTCAGAATGTTAATTACCCCCAAAAGAAATCCCAGCTCATTAGTGATCAATTCCCATTCCCATCTTCTCTTACTCTCTGTCAACTACTTACCTACATCCTATTTCTATAGGATTGTCTATTCTGGATATTTTATAAAAGAAATAATACAGTATGTAGTCTTCTGTTTTCAGGTTTTCTAGGTTCATGCATGTTGTAGCAAGTATCAGTGTTTCACTTATTTTGATTGCTGAATAATATTTCATTGTATGGTTATACTACTTTTTAAAACATCCAGTCATCACTTGGTGGTCATTTGGGTTGTCTCCACATTTTGGCTATTGCTGAATTGTACTGCGATGACCATTTGTGTTTCTGTTTAAATACCTGTCTTCCATTCTTTTGGATATATACCTACGAGTGAAATTCCTGGATTTGTAAGGTAACTCCATGTCAATCATTTTGAACAAGTGTCAAACAATTTGCCAAAGTGGCTGTTACATTTTACATAGCCATCAGCAATGTACAAGGGTTCCAATTTCTCCATATCCTTGCCAACACTGACTATTGTTAGTCTTTTTTATTTAGCCATTCTACCGATGTGGTCTTGTGTGGTTTTGATTTACATTTCCCCATTGACTGTTGATGTTGAACATTTTTTAATGTGCTAGTCGGCCATTTTAATACCTGCTTTATAGACTGGCTATTGAAAACTTTGCCCATTTTAAAATTGAGTTATTTGTATTTTTATTGTTGAGTTGTAAGAATTTTTTTATATAATCTAGATATAAGTACTTATGCTTTTGGTATCATATGTAATAAGCTAATGCCTAACCCAAAGTCAATGATATTTACCCCCACTTTCATCCAAGAGTTTTGTAGTTTTAGCCTTACATTTAGGTCTATAACCCATTTTGTTTTAATTTTCTGTATAGTGTGAGGTAGTAATCAAGGTTCATTTTATGGAATGTGGATATCCAGTTGTCCTAGCACCATTTTTGAAAAGACTGTTCTTTCTTCATTGAATTGTCTTGTCACCCTTCTTGAGTTGATCATAAATATAAAGGTTTATATCTGGAATGTTTTATATCTTCTGTCATTGGGTAGAGTGTTCCATACATACCTATCAAGTTTAACTGGTATATAGTGTTGTTCAAGTCTTCTATTTCCTTATTCATCTTTTGCCTAGTTGGTTTATCCATTATTGAAAATAGGACATTAAAGTCACCAGCTATTGTTGAATGATCCATTATCCCCTTCACTTCTGTCAATTTTTGCTTCCTGTAGTTTTGGCCTCTGTTTCTAGGGGCATGTATATTTATAATTAAGTCTTTCTGATGCATTGGCCCTTTTATCATTATAAAATGTCCTTTTTCTGTAGTAACATTTTTTTGTCTTAAAGTCCATTTTGTCTGATATTAGTGTAGCCATTCTAGCTCTCTTTTTGTTACTGTTTGCATAGCATGTATTTTTCTGTTCTTTTACATTCATCCTATTTTTCTCTTGTGGACAGCATAGAGTTGGATTGTTTTTTTAATTCATTCTGCCAGTCTTTGCCTTTTGGAGTGTTTAATCCATTTATATTTAATGGAACTACTGAGAAGTTACCATCTGTCTGCCACTTTGATGTTTGTTTTCTATATCCCTTATATCATCTCTCTAGTCTTCCATCACTGCTTTCTTTTGTGCTAAATATATATTTTCTAATGTACCACTTTAATTCCTTTGTTTTTTTTATTTTACTTTATATTTTGAGTTGTTTTCTTAGTGCTTTTTGCAGATTACATTAACATATTAATTTAAAATAATTTAATTAGGATTAATACCAATTTATTTTCAGTAGTATACAAAAGATATCCTTCAGTAAAGTTCCACTCTCTCCACTCTCCTTTCTGCTGTCATTGTCATACAAATACATCTTCATACATTATGAGCCCATCAACAGTTTTATAATTATTGCTTTATGCAGTTGTTTTATAAATTCAGATAGGAGAATAAAAGAATTACAAACAAAAATACATTTATACTGTATTTTATATTGTGTATGTAATGAACTTTAGTGACACTTTCTACTTCTTTGTGTGGATTTGAGTTACTTTCTAATGTCATTGTTTTTCAACCTGAAGGACTTCCTTTAGTATTCCTGTGAGACAGTACTGCTCATGACAAATTCTCTCAGTTTTGGTTTATCTAGGAATATAGTAATTTCTCCTTTATTTTTTTTAACATCTTTATTAGAGTATAATTGCTTTACAATGGTGTGTTAGTTTCTGCTTTATAACAAAGTGAATCAGCTATACATATACATGTATCCCCATATATTCTCCTTTATTTTTGAAAGTTATAGAAGTCTTGGTTGACAGTATTACTTTCAACACTTTGAACATGTTTCACCCCTGCTTTTGACCTCCATGGTTTCTGATGTGAAGTCAACAGTTAACCTTGTTGACGATCTCTTGTGTATGATGAGTTTTCTCTTGTGCTTTCACGTTTCTCTCCTTCTTTTAGGCTTTTGACAATTTGACTGTGATGTGTCTAGGTGAATGTCTAGATTAATGTTTTTCATAAAATCCAGAAAGATATTTTTCCCATTTATTTATTCAAATATTCTTTCTATCTCTCTCTCTCTTCTCCTTCCAGGATTCCCATTATGATTTATATTAATACATTTGATTTTGTGCTACAGATGTCTGAGGTGCTAGTCATTCATTTTTGTTTCTGGTTCTTGGACTGGAAAATCTCAGTTGATCTATCATTTAGTTCACTAATTCTGTCTCCTGCCAACTTAAATCTACTGTTATGCCTCTCTAGTAAATTTTTCATTTCAGTTGTACTTTTCAACTCCAGAATTCCTATTTTGATTCTTTTTAATATTTCTATCTCTTTATTGCTACTTTCTATTTGGTGAGAAATCATTCTCATACTTCTCTTTAGTTCTTTAGATATTGTTTACTTCTTAAGCATTTGTATAATAATTGACTTAAAGTCTTTGGCTAGTATTTCAAGTATCTGGGGCTTTCTCAGATACTGTTTCTATTGACCACTTTTTTCCCCTGTTTATGTGCCATACATTCCTGGTTGGTTAGTTTAATTTTTAAAGTCTCTATCCCCTGTTGTATGTGGCCACAGAAGTCTGCTCCGTTAGCTCAGCACTTGGCTAATGATTTGATGGCTGTTTTTTTTTTAATGCCTTGAACCAACATATCTTTGACATTTCCTGAGAGGCTCTGTTTGTGTGCCTGGGCACACATGCAAGGCTCCTGCAATTTGCAATTTTGCCTTCCCCTTCGCGTCCCGCTTAGAGAGGTCAGTAAGTAGAGTTTCATGTTTTCTCAGGTCTTTCCTGGGCATGAACACAGCCCTGCAAATGCACGTGGTCTTCCAAGTCTCTGGGAATATGTTAGATGTTTTTAAAGCCTTCTGTGGATATCTCATTCCCTAGATGAGATGTTTTTTGGTCAGACTCTTGTCTGCACTAACTGATATCACTTCTTGCAGCAGCTATTACGTTAAACAATTGCCTTTTCAAAAGTATTTCCCCTTTGATAAAAGCTGTGGAGAATAGGCTGTTCTCACTTGAGAAGCTCTGGGTCAGGTCAAAGACAGTTTAAATAGTGACAGTTTTCCAGGAATGGAGCTTTCTGATGAACTCCACACCTGATCTGCCTTTTTCAGTGTCTGTTAGGTCGCTAGTTTTTATGGTTGCAAGTTTTTACAGTTGCTGTGGTAGTGGGGCTGCTAGTTTTCAAGGCTATTATACATCTGAAAAGCGGGGAAAGGAATAGGGGCAATGTAATCCATCACAAAACTATTATTCTTAATGACATTAAATCATTTTTCTTGAATAAACTCTCCTTGGATTGCTGCAAGCTTTTGGTAGAGTGCTGAAAGCAATTTTAACAAATTTTTCAGGGTTCTGTTTGCTTTTATGAGAAGAAAATTTCCATAAGCACCATTTATGATTTGGGGGTTATTCTTTATGGATTTAAAAATTACCCTATTGGATTGTTACCTCCCTGTTTTAGAAACAAGTTCTTAACTAACTTACTAGCAATGCATATTATTTTATACCTTCTGTTAATAATATAAAAGAGTTCAAACAATAGCAGTTACATTGGGAGAGTTGTACATTAACTTCTTATAATAATAGCCAGTGATCTAATTGAAATATAATAAAACCTACGGTAACATTTCTACTGCTTGCAAATGACAGGAATCTTCTTAAGATAGATCATATTATCTTTTGCACGTATCTGATAATGTGGGAGATTGAGGCAACAGTCAGAACCATGTTTTTAAAGACATTTAAAACAATATTTCAGTAGGGAACCACATTGCATCTGACTCTTGGGAGACATTCATAGAATAAAATTTCAGAAATCTAATTTATTCTAGTATTATTTGGACCTATGAATTAGCTGATTTATTAAAAATGTCATATATCTCATAAGTGGTGATGAAATAATGAAGCAATTGGTTGCTGTTTTGAACTGGGATCTTCAGGAAAAGTGCTGTACACAATGCTTAAAAATAATGACAAAGCATAATGTATCTACCTCATGTGTACCATATTACAACGATAATAATCTGGAAAATAATTATAAGGAAAGTAATTTAGATTAAAATTAATACTAATTTGTTTTAATGTTTAGAATTATTTTTGTTTATATAGCTCCATGTTGAAGAAATGAATTTTTAACCATAATTATTTTTAATATATGATGTTCAAAAAATTCTTTAATTGTTTAAACAGTAGGGGGTTTAAGGATAGTCTCCGTACCTTCCCCTTAATTTTGCTGTAAACCTTATACTTCTCTAAAAAAAAAAAGTCTTAATATAAAAAAAATAGCACTGAAAAATAATAAAATAAATGTAATTGCAATTGCTGAAAATGTCAGCTTAACTGACAGTGCTCTTTATAAAAAAATGAACAAATTATTTATATCATGTATTAAGGTATACTCTGTGAAAATGGTAAAATCTTAGACAGTCTAACTAAAGGACAGTGGGTGTTTGGCATGGAAACATTTGAGATCTATATGTCCTTCCAAGAAGGTCCCATTTAATATTTGGAAAGATGGTCTCTGAAGAAAGTCTTAGATGACAGCTATATGACTCCTCTTGAGTTTTAGATATTTATTGAAACAGGGACTACACTGGATGTAATCTATTCTTCGTTGTGATTTTTTCTATTTTTTAAATCAAATTACAGTAAGGTGAAAATATTTACACCAGCAGGCTATCAAAGCTTTTCAACAGTGAAAATCTCGTGGTAGATAGGCAGAGTTTGGCCTGAAGACTTTTGTTTGAAAGAGCATTTTCAAATTGAATTTGACTGCCTTTACGTCATGCGTGAATTCTCTCATTACCTAATGCTCTTTACTGTTGCCCAGTTACATTATTTTCCCGGGCTTTAAAGTATTTGATGTGACTACACTTACCTTAAGTGTGGGTAAGTCTTTGTGGATCTTGTTCCTAGAAAAAGCAGAACTAATCTATGACAATAGTATTGAAGAAAGAAAGCAATAATTTAAAAACTAGTTTATAGGAAGGATGGGCTCGTGATCCACTAGAAAACAGGGCTATAATTTTATACACATATGCAGAAACAGACTAATTCAGGAAAAGGTGTGGACTTAGCTTAAAGACATAAAAGAAATTAATTGATAAACATAAACACTTTTACTTATCTAACAAATAACTACATATTAGGCCCTATGCTATGTCCTGTTCTTAGGTACTAGGTATACAGAAGAAAGTAAAACAGACCAGAATAGCAGTTTTCTGGGCTGGTGTCAGGGAATGTCAGAGTAGTAAAGGATGATTAGATATAATTATATTCCTGAGAATTCCTTTCTGACATCTTCACCCAAACCCCCTGCAGCAGGTAGTGGAGATGGGATAAAAATTCCAAAGTTTCGATTCTGCCTGTCACTGAAAGGGAGGGTTTATACAGTTTTTAAATTTAATAGATTTCAAACAAAGAGAGATATACTGTTGCAGACCTGAGTTTGTGGTTACTATAGTGAGTACAGCATGTTCTGACATTGAAGGGAATGTTGTTCTTTCAAGAGAACTATAGAAAAAGAGCAGAACAGATATAATACAGGAAGCTGGAGAAGAAAATCAGCTCACAGTAATGAGATCTTATAGAGAGTTCCAGTCCCACTTAAGTATTTTTGGTTTTAATGCTGAAACTGACGGGAAATTATTGATAGTTTAGACTTGGAAGTGGCACAAACAGATTTGCCTTTTTACAATATCCCATTTTATGCGTAGTAGAGTTTGGATTTAAAAGAAGAGAGGGTATATAAAAGTGGCAGGCTGGAGGAGAGGTGGTAGACATGGGTTCAAACACATCAGTCAT
Source organism: Globicephala melas (assembly GCF_963455315.2). Classification (NCBI taxonomy): domain Eukaryota; kingdom Metazoa; phylum Chordata; class Mammalia; order Artiodactyla; family Delphinidae; genus Globicephala; species Globicephala melas. The sequence goes on from NC_083330.1 coordinate 55,641,761, forward strand.
TTGATGAAATAAATATAGAAAAAAATGCAGAGAATGCATTCAAAGCTTTTTAAGATATAGATAAATATTATGGATTGGATATGGTAGAAGAGGAACATGGAGGTGTCAAACAGGAACTACCAAATATCACAGAGTTTAATGCTCTTGTTTACTGGGATAAAAACCACTAGGTGAGAAAACATTGCTTATAACATCATAGCAAAAATGAAGAGATTGGCATCCAACCAACAGAGGAAATAACCATATTTAATATGGTCACAATTGAGTATTAAAAATAAATAAAATACAAATTATATAACTTTAGGAAAGTGTGAAAATTGTACCCTTGTAGAGGGGCTACCAGCTAGGAATTAAGCTAACAGAATTTTTTTTTTTAAATACTGTTTACAGAAGAGTACATGAAGAATAAATAGAATCTTTCAATATCTACTACGTGCAAAATGTGATTGAGAATTAACAGTGAATTAGGCATGCTTCCTATCTTATGGAACTTGCATTATTTATAAGTCTCTAAATGGATAGTTCTTTTTCTTTAATAACTAGAGTCATTAATTCTGTGATTATCAGTGCCTTATGATAATGATAGTGTACTTATGATAGACTTATGATAATTGAGAGACAAACAGAAATAGTAGAAATCACAAATTATTCCATAAGTAAAAGTAAATTTGAGATTGCTTTAAAAAGAATAAAATACCTAGGAATAAACCTACCTAAGGATACAAAAGACCTGTACTCCAAAAACTGTAAGATGCTGGTGAAAGAAATCAAAGACACAAACAGATGGAAAGATATACCATGTTCGTGGATTGGAAGAATCAATATTGTAAAAATGACTATACTACCCAAAGCAATCTACAGAATCAATGCAATCCCTATCAAATTACCAATGGTATTTTTCACAGAACTAGAACAAAAAGATCTTAAAATTTGTATGGAGACACAAAAGACCCTGAATACCCAAAACAATCTTGAGAAAGAAAAACAGAGCTGGAGGAATCAGGCTCCCTGACTTCAGACTATACTACAAAGCTATAGTCATCAAAACAGTATGGTACTGGCACAAAAATAGAAATACAGATCAATGGAATAGGATAGAAAGCCCAGAAATAAACCCATACACTTATGGTCAATTAATCTACAACAAAGGAGGCAAGACTACACAATGGTGGAAAGGCAGCCTTTTCAACAAATGTTGCTGGGGAAATTGAACAGTTACAAGGAAAACAATGAAATCAGATCATTCTTTAACACCATACACAGAAATAAACTCAAAATGGATTAAAGACCTAAATGTGAGACCTGACACTATAAAACTCCTAGAGGAAAACATAGGCAGAACGTTCTCTGACATAAATCGCAGCAATATCTTTTTTGATCCATCTCCCAGAATAATGGAAATAAAAACAAAAATAAACAAATGGGACTTAATTAAACTCAAAAGCTTTTGCACAGCAAAGGAAACCATAAACAAAACAAAAAGACAACCCACAGATTGAGAGAAAATATTTGCAAATGATGTTACCAACAAGGGATTAGTCTCCAAAATTTACAAACAGCTCATGAGGCAAACAACCCAATCAAAAAATGGGCAGAAGACCTAAATAGACATTTCTCCAAAGAAGAAATACAGATGGCCAAGAGGCACATGAAAAGATGTTCAATGTTGCTAATTATTAGAGAAATGAAAATCAAAACTATAATGAGATATCACCTCACACCAGTCAAAATGGCTATCATCAAAAAATCAAAAAACAATAAATGCTGGAGAAGGTATGGAGAGAAGGGAACCCTCCTATACTGTTGGTGGGAATGTAAATTGGTACAGCCACTATGGAGAACAGTATGGAGGTTCCTTAAAAAACTAAAAATAGAGCTACCATATGATCTTGCAATCCCACTCCTGGGCATATACCCAGAGAAAAACATGGTCTGAAAGGATACATGCACCCCAGTGTTCATTGCAGCACTGTTTACAATAGCCAAAACATGGAAGTAACATAAATGTCCATCAACAGAGGAATGGATAAAGAAGATATGGTACATATATACAATGGAATGTTACTCAGCCATTAAAAAGATTGAAATAATGCCATTTACAGCAACATGGATGGACCTAGAGATAGTCATACTGAGTAAAGTGAGTCAGACAGAGAGAGAGAAATATTGCATGATATCCCTTATATGTGGAATGTAAAAAGAAATGATACAAATGAACTTATTTACAAAACAGAAACAGACTCATAGACTTAGAGAACGAACTTATGGTTACCAGGGGGAAGTGTCAGGGGAAGGGATAGTTAGGGAGTTTGGGATCGACACGTACACACTGCTATATTTAAAATGGATAAGCAACAAGGACCTACTGTATAGCACCAGGGACTCTGTTCAATGTTATGTGGCAGCCTGGATGGGAGGGGAGTTTGGGAGAGAATGGATACATGTATGTGTATGGCTGAGTTGCTTTGCTGTGCACCTGAAACTATCACAACATTGTTAATCGGCTATACTCCAATATAAAATAAAAATTTAAAAAATAAAATAAAAAATATATTTTTAGAACATCAAAAAATAAATAAATAAATTTGAGGATAAATTCAAACTGAACTGATTGAAATGTTCCAGGCCTTTACTCTAGACCTCAAACTGAGTACACAGAATCCTTAAGTCCAAAGAAGAGTGGTATGAGATACATAGATTTCTCTCTCCTTAACTTTCACTTGCTCCTTTTAAAGAAAGCACAGGAGAAAATAATAAAGTTAGTATTATGTTCTTCATTAGGAAAAAAAAAAAGTTCTTCTTATATGTAATGTCTTAAAGTTAGATAAATTCCTAAGTCGGTATTTGCTTTGGGATTTCCATCTTTTAGCCATGTTAAATAACCTATTATAAAAATACTAATTTAAATAACAAATAATCTAATATCCAAAAACACTTCCCTTATGGAAATTTCTAGGGTATTTGGGAACATTTATTTAGATAAACTAATATGACATAGATTTTTGACCCCTGTGCTAGAGACTTGTCAGGGAATTAAGAGGTAAAAATGCATCAGTTTTAGTGGTCTCATTTCCCTATAATCTGACCATTGCCCTGATTCATTTAACAGAGTTTTGATGTCTTCATAAAAATTGAAAAATAAATTTTGTACTTTTCCCTCAGAACTCCCATGAATTTCATAAGTGTGTACATAAAATAATTCAGGCATGGTCTGACCAAATACTCCTTCAGAGAAATTTGGTACCTAATCAGCACTTACTATGTTATGTTCAAATATTTTAGTTAAATTTCTCACAGATACCACAAAGTGCAATTTACTCTTTTTATCTTCTTTCATACTGCTGCTATTATATCTGAGACAAAACAAATCCTTAAAAATCTGATCAGCTATCCAAAGAACATTCATGAGTTCTTGAAAACTGTCTTTCTATCTAATTTCTACAAATTCCTTACCTCTTAGTTATCTTTTCTTCTCTGACTCTGTCCAATTTTCAAAATTGATAATCTCTAATTTCTCCCTGATGGAACCAATACCCATAAACTATAAACCAATATCTGGAACATTGGTTTTCACAGCATGTGTCACTCTAATATATCACCAATAACAAAGAATGATCCACAAAATATTAACAATTCTTTCTCTGTTTTTTTCCTTAAGTGTACATGCACGTGAAGTTGTGATTCTATGGAAAAAATACTAAACAAATGTCAATTTAGACCTCTTTAATTTTTTATAATTTTATGAAAATCTTTATTTTTCACCTTCTTTTCCTTTTCTTCAATATTTCACATTCAGAAAACTTGCAAATATCTCTATTTCTTATACAGAAATGGGATGTTCTACCACAAACTCAAACTCAACAGAGCAAAGAAAAAAAAAAACACCATTTTCATCTCTCCAAATTTTGTCTACTCTCCATGACATTCTCTCCTGTGACTAGCAAGATTTCATTTTTATATCAAACTCATAGATTTGGGGAGAGCCTCTAAGAGAAAATTATTACATTTCCAAGTATATCTTTTACTAAAATGTTAGGTTCTGTTCCTCAAAACCATAAACATCACATAGAGATATATTGCAGATTAAGAATTCCAAGCATGGTGGGCAGACCAAACTAAAAAAGGCCAGTATCTGAATTTGACACTAGCTCCCTATACTGTATCAAAAGATTCTGGAAGCCCCAGTGGTAAAAATTCAAGCAGACAGGTAAACAGAGAATTGAAAAGGCATTCCATTTAACGAGAGGCATAAGAAACAAGTGTACTGCTTGACTCCCAATAGAATAGGAACTTAGTTCTCATAACAAGAACACAGATCAATAATATGGATGTTAAACTAAAAGTAAAGCACAGAGTGTAAGTCCACATATGAACTAAACCAATGCATAGGCCAGAACTATCATGTAACATTTCCCAAACCAGGATTTACATTGCTCCTAGGGTGATACACCTGATAGTTCAGTGGCCCTCTCAGTATGGATTGCTGGGGACATTAGAACAGATCAGTTGACAAAATCAATTGATTTTTTTCTTATCAATTCTATGTCAAGCTTTTCTTTCTGCTCTATCATCCCTCCACTTGTATAGATTGGACTGTGATTTTCTCATTAGCCAAGGACAATTGATATTCTTTTCATATTTTTCTGCCTTAAAATCAATTTTAAGGTTATTTTTTCTTTCGTACTTCACTACTGTGTAATTCTCTATTTTTTCCCTACCTCACTTTCTAACTTTAAAACACTTTCTCTTGAGAATATTTAATCATCTACTATTCCGTATTTTTCTCCTACTCTAAATGGTCCATTTGCTCATCTTTATTCAACTCTTTCTTTTCTCTCTACCTCATCTCTTCCTTTCTGTGAGGGATTTTCACAGGTTATGATTCTTGCATCATGTTCTGAAAACATTATTTTTCAACTGAAGCAAACCAGGCCTTCCAAAACTTATCCCCATATACAAAGAAAGCTAGGAAGTGCATTTAGCTCCTGTGTGTGGACTGAAATTTATGTGTCCTTGCTTTGCCAGTTTATGTGCCACCCCTGTCTCTGATCCTAGGATCTAGTTACATGATTTTTCTTCTAGATATAATTCTTACAATTTTATTTGTCAATTATACCTCAATAAAGCTGAAATTAAAAAAAAAAAAAACCTTCAATTCTTTCCTTATGCCTGAAGTGACCTGTTCCTCTACAGTTAGATATCATAACTTTCCATATACTTGACCCACTTTTGACCTACAGACGCCCTACTGACACAGCTATTCAGAAAACAAAATCCTTTTTAATATCCTGAATATGACACAGTTGTCCACGGCCTGGTTGACTTCATGTGTACATTTTCCAACCTGTTTGCTCAGTGATAACTTGATTCTTGCTTTGGGGCCCTCTCCTCCTTATCCTACTACTACCCACCATGATTAAGCACTTATAATTTCTTGAAATTGTCCGTTATTCCTCTTAAAATGAACAATCTCCTCAATCCCATGACACTTAAACGCTTTTCTCCCATCTTTTACAAAAAGTTTGACACATACAATAATTTACCTTTCCATGATGGATATGTTAATTAGCTTGAATGTGGTAATCATTTCACAATGTATACAAATATCTAAATATCCGATTATACACCTTAAATATATATAATTTTTATTTGTCAATCAGACCTCAATAAAGCTGGAAAAACAATCTGCCTTTCTTCCCCTTACTATTAAAGTTCATAGGAATAAATATCTGGAGGATATTTTTGAAACTATTTAGTTAGGTCTCTTCTTTTTACATCTGAAGGTGAGAAACATTTAACTTTTTGAGGATCATGAAACTTGGTGGAGCAGGGCCTCTGCTATCCAGTCTGACTTAAATTTTTAAAAAAAATTTCTGACAAAAGTATACACATACCATTGACTATTTGTCCAGTGAACTTTTCAAATGTCTATGGAATTTCAGTGAGCTTTCTCCTTGATCTCACTGCTTAAGTGCTAAAATAAATTAAATTGAATCATAATTATTAATAAATTAAATATTGTTTTCTTAATTTTTAACTAGAAAAACAAGGAGCCTTACTAACTCTAGCCTGTGTTCCTATTTTCATCTAATGTGAAAATAAAATAACTAAAAGCTAACTCTAATAATTTCATCCTTCTTGAACTTTCTGAATGCTCTTTGTGCACAACTGGAGAATTAGTTAAAATATAGAAAATATTTCAGAATCTTTTAAAATTTTAGTCCTTTAAGGAAAAAGAATGAAACCTGAACTCAAAAGATTAAGCAAAATTGTAAAAACTCTAGATATACATTCACTGAAAATGTTCCCAGAGTACAGCTAGTCCCAGCAGTCCATAATTCACTCCAAATTTTATAAAGCTACCATAAATACAGCTTATAATATTCAAACATCACACCTAAATTCAAATCATTTGTGAAGACTGCTACTAGAACCTTCTGTTCACAGGAGACTAATGATCCATTAGTTTCAACAAAATACTCCATTAACATAAAAATGAATTTGGCTATGGGAAAGGCTATTATATTACAAGAGTTTTAAGTTTGGATTTAGATTTACCCTTACAACATTAAATACTAGTACTCAGCATCTGGTCAAAGATGGAGAGGCATAATTGAAGTTTTATATGTCAAAAATGGAGACAACTTCCTATTTTTTTAAAAAAATAAAAGAGGTAAAAATGCAAATAGAGAGGAAATCCTGAGAATTCTAGTTTACCTGAAACTTTTAGGCATCCTTTTAGATCCAACAATTCAGATGATATTTATTTTCTAGCAACACACAATATTAAAGTCCTCATAGATCACAGCTGGCACTCATTTATTCACCTAGCCAAGTATTCATTCAATGATAATATTTTAAATGCCAGTTGAGTGAAGGCATTACACATTTGGAAAAGTATGAGTAGTTCAAGAAGGCTGGATTCTAGAATGCAAGTGGAAGACTAGGAAATGAAGATGAAAATGTAAGAAAGGGCTCAAACTTTTGATTTCTTGATTCATGTATGGCCAATTCCTGGGACTTCAATAAATCCCAGGAAGCTTTATTATATAAAAGACACTCTTACTTTTTTTGTAATAATGCTGAGCAGCAGTATTACCTTAGAATATGTAAATGTAAAATGTGGATATTTTAAGTCCTTCATTACATATGGGAAAGAGAATGGAACTAGAGATTGAGCCTACATTTTAGATTCCAACTCTGATATTATGTACAATAGAAGCTTCCCTCATTACCTGATTCTTTGTTTTTTATTTGTCTTAAAGTTAAAAAATGGAGAATGTTTACTATACTGGAAATTAAGAGGAGCATATATATGTGATGATATTTTTATGAACACACCTAAACAACCATGAAGAGGTATAAACGTAAGATTTTTTAGAAAAACAGTGATGAAACAACACTGTTTTCTGTTTTATATTTGAGTTTGTTTGGTTTACATTGAGCTTTAAATATTGCATTTCTAAGAGTTGTTCTATCTGATAACCAATTGGAACAATGCTCCCCATTGTATATTACCTTTGAAATTATTACTTTGTGGAAATGAAAAATTATAAAATTACCATGTTTAGACCCACTAATGAGGGGAGACCATAAAATCAAAATCAGAATATATGCCGTAAAAACTACTTGAAACTATGGGGTTCTTAAAACTGAAAATACAAAGATTTTATCATTATAAAGAAAGGTTTATGTCAAACCTTAAAACCTTATAACACTTATAAATTATTTCACTTTAAATGTCTTAATTATATATGTTTACCATTTGTTTTATAGTGTGCTAATAATAAATTAATTTAAAGGAGAAAACAAAATAATTAATTTATGCAGAGACTGTCTTTAGGCCTCTGATTCTTTGTCTAAAATGAATATTTACTATAGTAAATAAATATATCAAAAGATACAATTATCCAGATGAGGAGAAATGTGCCACATGAGTGTCCTACATGCTGCTAGTGAATCCAGGGACAAGAAGGTTTCAGGAGAAGCAACTGAAGAAAGAAACTGGATGCAGAAGTAAAAACTTGAACTTTAGATTATGAAAGTATTAAATACTTTTATTATGAGTTTGTTGCTAAATATTGTATTTGTAAAATACATTCTTGCCCATGAAGAAGTTAGTAGAGAATATAATGCAAATCCAAGTTGTTTGTTTTCTTAAAGAATATGACACTTAAGATGTGTCCTAAAAATTCTTGTAACAAGATTTGGATTTGTAATAACTTAGATATAAAGAATTTCATGCTCAGCATCAATGTTATTCACTATTTCCCCAGATGTAGAGCTAATGACAAATGCAAAATTAACTAATGGCATCGTTATAATTGAAGCTGGCATAATAGGTTCATTCGTCTTACAATCTGCTCACTAGAAAACTTTATAACTCATTGCTTTCAGAAGTTGACAACTGGAAATATGGAACTTTGTAATTTGTAGAATAAGACTGCTTCCTAATAACAAAATGTAGGACTAACAAGGTAGAGTGCAGAAACGCCCTCTTCACCTGATTTTTATTTCTAACAATGAAAAGTGATTGACATCAATTTCGACCATATTACAGGAGGAAAAGTAGGATAGTTTAACTGCAACAAATTTCACCTCCTATTGAAACCACCGAAGTATGGCTAAATAATGATATTTTGAAATAACATGACCAAACTGACATTGAAAATTTTTTGGAAAAGTAAGAAAAATGTTGCATCATGTAATTTGTATTTTGTGGGTTAACAGGATTGGTATCAACAAGATTCTGTTAGAAATGTGGGATCCTGAGCCCCACCAAAGGTTTGAAATAAGAATCAGCTGCTTAACAAGATCTCCAGGTGATTCTTATAAAGCCTGGAAAGCCGTGCTTTCAACAACATAAAAGCGATGTAAAGAATGAGGCCTTAGTTCCAGTAGTCTGCGTGCCAATTACTGCCTTGAGCTGGTAAATGTTAAACAACTAGTGTTCTGGAAAACAAAAAAGCCGTGCTTTTAAAAATTTGCTGATTTCCATTGTGTAAGTACTCCAAACATAGCCATTTTCAAGGTATCAACATGAAGTCACCAGATGCTGAGTTGGGAAGAGAATTCACATTGCACAATTTGCTCTCCTGATGCTCTCTGAGCGGGCTCCAGCATATTGCTATCTGTAAGTCAATCATGTTGTTTTTCTTTATCTGTAGATAAGAATGATAATATTTATCTGACCAAATTAGTTTGTGTCAATATAAAAGGATTTAAATACTTTTGTAAATTGTTAGGATATTAGTCGCTTTTATTTCTTTTTCTCCACCAAATCATAAGCATCCTGAGAGCCATATTAAAGGTTTTCTAACACCTAATATAATGTCTAGAACATGATAGGTGCTTATAAGATGTGTTTTGGAAGGCATTAGTAAATAGATAAGACTGTGCCCCATGCCTTTTTTATTGGTAGAACCACAATATTTTTATCTTTATAAACGGATATTAAACAAGAATATGTGCTGTTTCAACAAACTTACAGAGAGAGTTCAGACTTGTGGTCACTAGAGGCAGGAGGTCTGGGGAGGAGGAATTGGATGAATAAAAAGTACAGACTTCCAGTATAAGATAAATAAGCACTAAGTATGTACTGTATAACGTGATTGTTATAATTAACACAGCTGTATGTTATATATGAAAGTTGTTAAAAGAGTAAACCCTAGGAGTTCTCATGAAAAGGAAAAATTACTTTTTTCTATTTTTGAAATTTTATATCTATATGAGTTCACTAAACTTGTGGTAATCATTTCATGATGTATGTAAGTCAAATCATTATGCTTAAACCTATGCAGTACTGCATGTCAGTTATATCTCAATAAAACTGGAAGAACAAAAATACTAGTAGGAAAAAAAAACTAGAATAGACAAAACACCTGTGTGATATGTTGAATTAAACTATGCATCGTCCATCTATGGGGAAAAAAGAATATGTACTGTTTCTTATTCTGACACTGTGGCAGAAACTTCTAATTGTTCCTTATTAGCTTCTATCCCTTTCATTCATAGCAATACAATTTTTAGCTGGACATATTAACATCTTGAATAAAAGACTGCATTTCCCAGCCCCCAGTGCAGCCAAGTTTCATGTGACTATAATCTGACAATTGGATATAAACAGAAGTGTCATAAAAAGGTTTTGTGCAAGGAAATATTAAGGACTATTACTGAAGAATACACAGGTGTTGGGAAGGCAAGAGAGAAGGCTAGGAAAGCAGACAGGAGTCTAATGTAGTAGTCTAGTTAAATCCAGGGAGAGATGATAGTTGTTAGGACTCTAGGGTAGTAGTAGTAAAGATGGTGAGAAATGGTAAGATTCAAGACATATTTTGGAAAAGAAGGAAGAAAAGAAAGAGGACTCATTATTTTCAAATATTTACAAAATTATCCAAAAGTATATATAGAATGTTGTAGCTTATTAAATGCTTTTTAAAATAATACTATATATAGCCAATAAAAATGTTAAAACTTTTAGATTAGCATCTACCCATATGAGGATCTTCATATAATAATTCTTAAAGGTATCTTTCATTTGGAATTTTTAAAAGTGATTGAAAATTGTCTAACATTTATTGAATCCAGATGCTGTGGTGGTAGAACACTCTACGCATGTGTTGGGAAACAATTCTCCAGATGCCTCTCATGTTTTCCACATGCCTCTCATGTTTTCCACATCTTATAAGGAGAGGTAGTGACTCTCTTTGTTCAGCAGCACTATGGAAATACTATCTCCCTCCAGAGCAAAGGGCCTGTTTACTTACTATCTATTATAAAAGATCCTGTTTCCGTAAGTTAAGAGTTCCTCTCCTGTATATGTGGGCATCACCTGGCCCTCTTCTCATTGCCCTGTTGAGAACTGAGGCTCTGGGCACCTGAATAATTGCCGATACTCTATTTCTATTGCTGTATGTAATATAGCCCTTTGTCCCTGACTCAGTAGTTTTCTGTCTTCTGCCAGCATCCCTGAAACTGTGGCAGGCTAACTCGTTAACTTTCGAATAGGGTAAAATGTCAGAATCATCACTATTCTTAACAATATGTAGATACATAGAACTATAAGATTTTTTTAAAGATGGATCAGTAGTTTCTGTTATTTCTTTGTCACTAGGAAAAAATAATTATACTTAATCAAAATGACCAGAAGTTTGCAGTTTGAACATATTGTTACTTTCAGTTCTGTGTATTATCTCTTCTAGCCACAATGTCTTTCAGAAGATGTTTGTTCTTTGCTTCAGAGCCCTTATAATTATCCATAAGTTTTTTATGAGTTTTTGTTTATGCACTTGCTTAAAGAACTATATTTAGGTAACAAGTTTTATTCAATTAATTTCTATACTAAACTTGGCGTTCTTCCATTTCACCCTCTTTCCAAGTCGATTGCAATGACTGCCTCATCATGCTCCAGTTCTGTCTCTAGCACTGACGTGTTAGCTCAGAGCTGCAACTCTTGAGTGGATTACTTCTCTTAGACTCTGTCAGGGTTTTGAGCTTTGTCCCTGGAAGAGCATTGCACATGTCTGTGCATATGTGAAAACTGTCATTTCTTCCCTTGTTTCAAGCTGAAAATGGATCACCCCATTGGCAGGATTCCTGGGAATCCCTATCTAAGGGTGCTTGCTACTCCCTAACTCATCTGGCTGAAATAACATATGGGTAAATTGTCACATCCATCTTCTTATTTGAACAACACTCTAAGAAAGACAAAACAAATAGCTAAATATATTGTTTCTTTTGAGAAAATGGAAATTCAGAGTTTATATGATATGATGAAACATTATAATATATATATGAATATATATCAATATTACCAATATATAATATTGAATATATATGGTAGAATAGCAAAGATCCTAGCTAACATTTATTGAATATTGCTTATATATCAGGTGCTGCGCTTTGAATGTTGCATCATTAACTTCCTTGATCTTCAAAACAACCTTGTAGAATCAGTATCGTATTCCTTGTATTATGAAGAACTGAGCCTCAGAGCATGAGTGATAGTCAGCCTTAAATATTAGGTCTTGTAAAATTTTTTTTCCATTACCCTATATTTCTTACTAAGAAAAAAAATATGCTATATTAAAAATAAATTCATATTAAATTGTGATCATCTTAAAAAATAAGCATCTGAAGCACACTGATTATAATTGAATTGAACTTATACAATAGAATATAAAAATGTCCTACTTACTAACCTAAAAGAAATCAATTTACCAAATTAAGGAGAAAACCATATAAAGAATATATTAAGTATATCTCTTTCCAGGTAAAGATAGTTCTGCTTAGAGTGATAAATAATAAAACACATCTTCTAACCTTCTGTTCTTTCTCTTCCTGTATTTTCTATCCTGTTTTGAACTATCGCCTAAATGAGTCACTCAACGAGATATGCTAGGCAGAATTCTAAGATGGGCTCCAAGATTTCCACCCCCTTCCCATGAGTACAGGTGGGACCTATGGATATGATGGAATAGTTGCCTCCTTCATTAGGTTACACCATATGGCAATGGTGATGGGACAGTCGGTCCTGTGATTATGTTATACTACATAGCCCTCCTTGTAAGCCAAGTAGAGAGAAAGTCTGAGAGAAGTGCTGTAGCTAAGCTGAAAGGTTTTGAACTGCCTTTGGGTGAGGAGAATGGTAAGGAACCACAAGCAGCCTATAAAAACTATGAAAAATCCCTGATCAATCATTGGCAAGAAAATAGGGACCTCAATCATACCACTGGTAAGGAAATAAATTCTACCAGCAACCAGTAAGCTTGGAATAGGACCCTGGCCTTAGTCACAGTGCTAGCCAACACCCTGACAGCAGACTTGTGAGATCTGAGCTAAGAACCCAGCTGACCCCTGCCAAACTTTTAATCTATAGCACTATGAGATTATAATTTGTGTTGTGTTAGTCCACAAAATGGTGGTAATTTTGTTATACAGCAATACAAAACCGATACAGATGGGAAGGATCCTTTTGTGGAAAAATTCCTTTAAATATCATTATGAGAAGTAAATGCTATGCTATATCTACACAGAAAAGCACAATGAAATATTGTACGAAACATAGCAAGTGATGGCTAGTGTTTGACAGTTATGACCAAAAGAGCATGCTGTAAAATGAGAAAGTCTTCAGTTGGAAGCATGGTGTAAGGACAAAAAGTATCGATAAGTGCCTTCAAAGATGGCAGATAACCAGAATAATTATTGTAAATGCAAATGAATATGAAGAAAATTATTTATAAATATTCAATAATTTTAACTACATAATTGGAAATATCATTGATGTAATAATTAGATAGGAGCAATAACAAAGGAACATTTAGTCCTCTGAATAATACTAAGAGTCCAACAACCAGTGCCTTGAGGTCAATTTATATTAAAGAGTATACAAAACCTAAAGAATATTCTAGACAATATATCACACTATATAGGAAAAGTATAATTTTTATTGGAATAAACTATGTTGTCTTATGTGGTATGGGAAAATTATTAAAAATCCATCTTAAAGCTGAGACTTGTGTAACAAGTAGTGAAAATGGGATTTGATGACATAATTATTTCTCCATGCAGAAAAATAATTTTATCTAATACGGTACATATACCCATTGAATGAAAATGATTGATGCTGTTTATTATTCCCATTGAAATATTTGATTTGCACATTTTATTTTACCTATGTTTATTTCTTAATCATATTAAATGGTGCTCTGTTAAAGAGCATAATTATTTTTATAAGGAAGAAACCATTTCAAATTTAATTTTCTGTGATATGCTATCATACTTATAGTCAAATAATAAACATAAATTTATGTTTTGCTAATTTACTACATTTTGTTAAGAAGGAATCAAGATAAATCCACAAATTCATTCCTTAACCAAACTCATAGTATAGTTCTCTTTTAAACCACGAGTTGTATGCTATCAATTATAACAATTTATCACAATGTATAGTCTTTGAGTGTACAAAACACAAAAAAATCTTTGACATATAATTAGAACCTTATATTAATCACTGTCTCAACTAAACTTCATTCTAGCACTCCTATAAAAATGATAAATTATAGCGGTTGACAGATATGACACATTTAGCAACATATATAAAAGAAGGAAATTTCATGTGAAATGAGATTACATACTGTGTTTAATTATCCTACTTCTGGAGAATAAAATACAATCTTGAATTCCATCCCATCTTCTCCATATGAAGCACAAAGATTAAGTAGGTCATATGTCACTGGCTTTAACATTTTTTTATATTCAGCTTATTTTTCTCTGTGTGCCATATGGGCAATTTTGTATTTTTAAAGTGCTCCATAAAGAAACTATTTACTTCAGGAAACTAAAGATTTTAAAGTAAAGAAAATATCTATAAAAAGTAAAAATAATTTTAAGTATCATTTATGGCTTTTCTCAAATAAAAGACCAAAATTTTTCCTAAACCTTGTTCATTTAATGTAAATATCTGTGGTTACTGCCTTTTAACATATTCACTGGAGTTTTAAATCTTTGTAAGTGGGAGATGTATTAAATCTTTCCTCATTCCTGATCAAAGTATTAGATATTCCTATTTATTACTTGAATGTAACAAGCATCTATTAAGTGCTTGCAATGTACCAGGAATGTGCTAAAATAGGGCGCAATTTACAAAACAAGTAAAACAGCTTCTATACCCTCAAGCTTCTCAGAGCCTAGCATGAGCAAAAAATATCAATACATTGTACAGGTGTACTCAGCAGGAGAACTGGAGATTTAAGGTAGAACAATTTAAATACCATAGTATATGTAGAAATTTAATATATGTTCGTGTGACCATTTCATGAATTGAGGCAAATGATGATAAATAAGGCTGGAGATCTGTTGTTGTACAGGTTGTATGTGCCACACTGTGCAGAAATGGGAAATGTTTAAAATGTTATTGCTTTTTTTTTAAAAAAAATTTATTGCTTAATGTCGAAAAGCATTCATAGTATTGAGAATACTATTCAAGTTTTGTTGTGAGTACAATGAAAATGTATATCTTCCTGGATAATAGATGTAAACTTGAGAATTAATAAATTTTTGCGTATACCCAACCAAATCCACATATTCATTATAACACTGTGACTTTTAACTCCATGCTGTAGATGATATTTAAGGAATAGTCTGATTTTTGTTAATTCTCTAGATTGGGATTTTGAACAATTTAAAAGGGAGAGAATATAGCCAGTGTAACTTTAAGTGGAATATATTCTATAAAAATATTGAATCACTATGTCATATACCTGAAACTAATATAATATTGTAAATCAACTATACTTCAATTAAATAAATAAATACGAGAGAGAAGGCACTCACGACTTAGATAGATGGTCACTGGCCATTACAGACAAAACCACTGCTGGGGCCAAGTACAGGGTCCCATGAACAGCTGCCCACACCATCAGATAACTAGACCATAGGAAAGAGGTGCACCAAAGAGCCAGACTGTGGTGAACAGACCTTTGGAGGGACCTGCCTGCAGCTGACAAAACTTCTGGAGGGCCAGACCCCCAAAGTCCTCAAACCTAGGGCTAATGTTCCAGAAAGGCCAGGACACAGCTACTCACACTCCGTGAGGACCTACACATTGAAGACAAGTCTCCCAGAGGGCCAGACCAAACAGAGCCTGATCGCCAAAGAGTTAGTTCACAAGAATGGGACATCTCAGAGGACCATGTCATCTGTGATGGGACTTGGGAAGAGTATGGTGGCCTAGATCTCTGGAAGACTAAACCATCCAAGGGCCAGATTCCCAGTGATAAAAATTCCAAAAAAAAAAAAAAAAAAATTCCAGAGATAGAACCTCCAATGAACCTAGCCATGAAGGATGGAACGCCCAGAGGACTGTGCCATGGAGATCAAGGCCACCTGAGAAATTATCTTCCATAGTGTCAGACCAAGCAGGCAAGGACCGCTGGAGGAGCAGGCCATGGAAAACAAGACCACCAGGCTAGACCCTGGGGAACAAGAGAGGACCATATTCCAAAGGGGAATGCTTCGAAGGGGCAATGACAGAGACAGGATCTCATCCTAGTTCCCTGGTACCAGCTCTACCTCCTGCTCCTGCCCCTGGCCATTGGTGGCTAATGAAGCCAAGAAAAGCTGGAGCACAGGGATGGCACCAGTAGTGGGAGTGGAGGTAGGAGGATAATCTCATCCTCTGCCTGTGGCTCAGTCCGAATTTCAGGGCAGGAAGTTACCCAAAGTAAGTAAAGTTGTGTGGGGGGGGGTCGGGGCAGGCCATGGATTAAGATGTTTCAATACCTAAGTTAGCCAGACTCTGTGGAACCCTAAAGGCAAAATATTTGAATTTGATCGAGAGACGAAAAAAAAGTCTCTGCACGTATTACATTTCCTTGTATTATGTTTTAAAAATATGATATCTCTCATTTTTAAAAGTAAGGTAAAGATCCATTAACTTCTTTCATGAACCTAACCTACCTTCATTGTTAGAAAACTAATATATGTAATTTTAATACATAAATTTCTCTTGCTACAATTCAGCTGTCTTGCTAGAAGCATAACTGACTTCATTCTAAGTTGTAATCTCTCCATTAAAGTTCATGATACTGCAGTTTAAATTTATAAAGCTTAGGAATAAAAAATAACACCTAAAATTAAAAATCACTAAAGTCATTTGACATTTTCAAGTGAAAACTTTTGATAAACATGTGTGATGGATAGCTAAAATAGAATAGTAAATAGTATAAACATTCTTCTGTACGTCAAGTGTTTAAAAAGGACACAGAATATATGTCACATGTAATATACACAAAAATATATTTCAGCTTTTATATTTCATATTGTTTTATACACAGCATTATCAGTAATTCTTACTTTTGTAATGTTCTTTTGCACTAAATTTTATGTGGTCATATATTTATAATGGAATTAGTTTGTAGTTAGGTATAGAGTAAGTCTCTAAAATATATACAGTTTATATCTCTAGGGTACTTAAACATATTTTTACATTAAGGTTAGCACTTTATTGAATTCTGGTTCATTACAATTTTTCATGTAATTTTCTAGGGTGAGAAAAATCCATGTAAAATGTTTAGCTCTGTGATTGACACAAAGAAATCACTCAATAAATGTTACCTAGTAGTAATACAGTTATTAAACAAATTTTTATGTTTCTTAATTAATATGTGAAAATGATTGAACAGCAAATTTGCTAAAACTGAGATTGTTATCCCTGTAATACCTTAATTACTTAGTCATACACATCAATAGGGCATAATAGCTACCTTGAGTTTGAAGCGATTTTCAAGACTTTTTATTTTTATGTCTGTTTCTGATCATTGAAGGATCACTGATACATACTGAAATTATTGATTGAGATTCTCCTAGACATTAAACTAACCAATTCATATAATATATAATAATATTTAATGATTACATGTAATATGTATATAATCCACTATATGCTTGCATTATATTACTTTCTACAATAAACAATTCTAAAGTGATAAGATAGTCCATGGTATATCTTTATGATCTTGCACCTATAAAGAATGATTACGTAGCTTTGAAAGTAAAATGTGAAAGGAGTCCATTGTACAAAATAAGTTTTAGCAGAAACTAGAATATATTTTGGATTCTGTTTGGCAGATCTGGAAAGACAAAAGAGAATTTCCATTGTGTGCTCCACAGAATACAGATGGTACCAGTTTTATCCTGATCAAATTTTGAAAGATGGTTATATGACTATTCAACTTAGTATACACTAGTGTTTTTCCAACTTGTTTCACAGAACACTATTCTACTCATTTGTTTTTATAAATGTTAAGAAACATGAAAACAAAGTTCTATGAGACGAATTTTGAGAAACAGTGACAAGAAATTCAAGTGTATGGTAGACAATAATGAGGAAAAATTAAAATATATTCAGCTAGATATTAATGGGGAAAATTTTCCACAGAAATTTAACACCTCGCAGCTTCAGCTTCAAGAAGTTTAAAAGCATTTCTGATAAATGGTTAAGAGCTCTGAAACTCAATCAAAATTTGTGAAACGGGGACATCACCCTCCACAGTTTTAAAGTGTATGGGCTGAAGTAAGACCGCAGAAGTTTGTAACAACAGAGAAGGTCTGTGACGATCACAGATGACGTACATTTATCAATTATTCTACATTGGATTTGCAATTGGAATTGCAAATATTCTACGGCTTCACTCCACAGTCTGATTCAGGATTGTAATTGGGGCCAAGAATTCTACATTTTAGCAAATTCTCCAGATGATTCTGATACATGTGGTCCACTATTGGCAGTTTGAGAAACACAGAAAAGTGCACAAATATCACTAATAAATAGAGATCTCATAAATTCTAGTATACAAGGACAAAGTCTCAGGAAACTTTAAAAAATAAAGAAAATAATTATTAGTAAGTGATTATATGGAGGGAGATGAAATGAAAATAAATGAGATTCAGACATTAGGTTCATCCTGCAAAAAAAACAAAACAAAAATACAGGTGTAAATTTAGAGGATAGGCTTTGAAATTTCAAACTAAGTTTTCTGAACTTCACAATACTTACCAGTTGGCCTTGACAGTGTTATTGGCTATGGTTAAATAAATAAATGCTTGTAGCTACTCCCTCTGTAAAATATTACATAGTGTTGCACATGGTATGGTAGGACTAATGAAGCCTAACCCACATGCCCACACACACACCCCAGAGTCCCTGGAACCTGTGAATATATCATATTACCTTGCAAAAAGGACTTTGCACATGTAATTATGCTTAAGGACTTTAACTTGGGGAGATTGGGTCTACATGGATAATCAAGGCTAATCTAATGACATAGGCCCTTAGAAGCTAAGAAATTTCTCCAGCTGAAGTCAGAGATGTGTGGGAAAAGAAGGTAGTAGAGAGATGCACTAAGAAGGGAACATCAGAGAGATTTCAAGTATGAGAAGGATTCGTTTCACCAGTGGCTAGCTCACAAATGTAGGTCTTACATGCAAGGAAGAGAGAGGCCTCTAGAAATGGTGGGCAATAGATCTTTTCCAGAGCCTTCTGACAAAAGCCTAACCAGCTGACATTTTTATTTCAGCCTTATGAAACTCTGAGCAGAGGACTAGCAGAGACGACCAGGACTTTTCAGCTACAAAACTGTGAGATAATATATTTTTGTTGTTTTGCTGCTAAATTTCTGGTTGTTTGCTATGGTAGCCATAGAAAACTAATATACATGGTAGAAGATACCCATCACAAATCAATACCTGAAGATGTTCTGCAGGATGATGACCAATCCCTCAGTACTACCCAGCTGCCTAGTACCTTATATTTTAAGTCAGGATCTCCCAAACATACATTGAAATGTCATGAAGATATATGAATCCATTTTCACTGAAGCAGAAAAGACAGAAATTTAATGTTGTATATGTAGAAACAATGGAGAGCTATGAAAATATTTTTGACAGTATTTCATGAAACTTGACAGTCAAACCAGAAAGTATGGCAATATTATAATACATCTTCCAAGTTCCTACAATTTCAGTATACTTAGTATTCACTGAAAGAATAAACTAACCTAAAATATCTTTATACTTTGATGAACAGAGTACAAGTTTTCTATTATGGAGCCTTTAATAGAAAACTATTGTATTACTAACTCCTTCAATATTGCCAAAATTACACTTAAAATTAAACCTTTGTGTTTGTAGTGTTTTAAACTATGAATTAAGTTGCCAAGATAAAAATATTCAACTATTGTGAAAGTACCTTCAAAAATAATGATTATTACTATCACAATTGAGGAAAATAAGTCTTGGAATGCATCCTCCCCTGATAGAGAAAGACAGTTCAGAAATGTATTAGGTAGAAAATAGTGTTCAAAACTGCTGTGATATGGCATTATTAAGAATATTAAAAAAGAGAAAATATTTTTACTCAACAGTTTGCTAACAGGTATTTTTTTCCTAGGGAGAAAGCACTAGATGAAACTTTCAGTTTAAAACTTTCCCCACATGCAAACTGTTAACCTGTATACTAAAGCAATTCTATTTTATATATGATTGTTTTCTAGTGTGCTCTTTAAACATATTATATTTTGAATTATTATGTGCTTTAGAAAGTAACCACCCCTGCTACTGTATTTGTATATCTCTTATCATGATGTTACATCTGGTGTGGTGCATTTCAGTAATACGGACCTGGGGAGGCGAGTTGAATTCTGTTATGCTATTCCTATGGGTAAGGAAGGGACCCTTCCCTAAACTAGGTGAGATTTTATTGTCAAGTCACATAGAGAAGAAATTACAACTACATGACCTCAATATGAAGCACTTGAGAACAGGTTATTTTTACCTTCAGATTTTTTTACACTTTAAAAAGGGAAAACAATACAGATTCTGTACATTTTTAACACCATCAGCAGAGCCTGTGGTGTCACCCAATTATGAAACAATAATTGTATAGTGAAACATGAGTGCCCACACTATGTGGGATAAATAAAGATTATAAATGACCTCCAGTAAGTTCAGGTTTTGATACTAAGTGAGCTTGTAGCAAACTTCCAGATAAAAAACATCAGTTTCAAGTGCTTCTTTATTTTCCTCCTTGTGGTTAAGGGATTATGGATCTGTGGGACTGGAAATACTGGTTTAAAATGAAAAATGTCAACTCTTGTCTCTTAATAGAATTTTCTCTTTATTCTAACTTGCAGAGAACACAAATGACCAGTTTATTTTATGGCAGAGAGGCAAAGAACAGAGGAGAATAGGGTGGAGTCTGTGATGCCTGAATCTCAAATCAGGCCTGGTTTCCTTTTACTCTCAGATTCTGTTCCCTTTTATTAAGGTTTAAACCTATAGAGATGCCATGGTCTCATCTCTAAGAAGATTTAAGGGCAAGATTTTCCTCTGTCTAGGCACACTGCAATGAAACATTAAAGCCTACTAATTCTAGCTTTTTATTATATATTGATGATTATTGAGAAAGTGAATCTTGGTATAAGATTTGATGTAGCAGGATGAACTATAACTTCTGTCCTGGTGATTTTTCTTCTGTTTTTACCCTGGAGAATTTTGGTTTTACTACATTGAACTGGGCAGTGGTCCTTTTATATTACCATCACTTACCTTCATAGTATACTTTAAATCCATGAGCACTAACTGCAAAATCACTGGTCAAACGTAGTGAGAACACAGATTTGGTACTTGTCACTGGTGGTGGCAGATGGAATCCTGTTAACCTGAAACATAAACAGAATTAATTATTAGCTATAGACATTTTTCCTAATAGAGTTAAAGAGTATTAAAAGTCATTTTATCAAATCCCTAAGCTTTGTGAGTATGTGTGGTGTGAATTAACTTATGACATGTTGATTAGAACATGTCACTCATCGGAAGCAATTGCTATAAGTATATATAAGTATATATATAATATTATATATATTATAATTGCTATAAGTATATATATATACTTATATATATAAGTATATATAAATATGTTTATGTGTGTGTGCTATTACTGTTTATCATGTCTATCCCATATATCATCTATATGAAAATATTGATCAATTCAAACTTTGGGAGGTAAGTTATGAGATTATGGGTCTGTGCATATTTTAGCTGTTGATTTTAATAACACTTAGAAGACATTTTTGTTGAATTTTCCTGACAGTTTAAAATATATATGAGTGGGAAATATTTCAGGAAATTTAATATTAAAGGAAGAGATGTGATCTAAATATGAAATCTTGAAAGTAAAATGTCTACATGTGAGAAGTGATTTTGTTTTATCAGATTCCAGGAAGTTCTATTAAAATTAATAGTTGCAAATTATTTTAGGTTAATAATGCATAAGTTTACATAACAAATATTTGTCTGATATTTTTGCCCATAATTTACTACTTATTTTTCTAATAAATTATTGCATATAATAAGCTCGATTATATAAAATATAATTTACAATTGACACTTAATAAAGCAGAAAAGAAAAATTAAAAATAAGAAAAAGCACATTCATTGGATATAATTTTTATAAAACTAATGAAGATGAATAACTTTAAAAATTTTCTATGAATTGCCTTTATGTAACGTTCTCATTTTTTTATTCTTAATATGAGAGTAAGGATTGAGAATTTTATGCAATGGAATTATATTATTTTTTAATATACTTGCTATTTTTGCCCAACATTACATAGGTAGAATTAGTCTGTACTGAAATTATCAAATATTTTTATTTCTGAATAGCAGTAGTTCTCGTTTGTCTCAGGCCTACTTACTCTAAAAATGTATTAAGAACCCCAAAAAGATATTGCGGGCTAGATCTATCAATACTTACGCTATTTAAGTGTAAACTGAGAAACATTTTAAAATGTGCATTAGTAATATCATTTTAAAATATCTAGAATAAATCCATTATGTGTTGACATAAATAATATTTTAGTATTAAATAGCTATCTTTTCCAAAACAAAAAACGAGAAGAATACACTGTGCTTTATTTTTGCAAATCTCTTTAATGCCTGTCCCATTAGTAGAAAGTAGCTAGATTACCATATCTGCTTCTTTATTGAATATATTGCAATATGTTATTTTGTTTGATGGGTATGAAGAACCCTGATCTCACTTAGACATTTAGTTGTAAAAGGGAAGAGTATTCTAATAGCTTTTGCTTGTAAAAGTGGTTATTCTTCTTTGATACTACATAAAAACTTGACTAGTTACAATGTTGAATTCAAACCATATCAGCTAATTTTTTTGCACTCTGTAACATTAAAATCCTTTGGTTCACCTTGTCCTTGCAATAGATTGTATTTACTCATGCATTTTTCAACATTATGCATGCATTGGTCATTTGAAATACATTGGTTCACTGAGTCAGAGAGATCTTCCAAATATTAATACACTTCATTATAAAATATTTAAAACTCACATTTTTATTTCTATTGATCGCATCAGAAAAATCTTTAAACTTGGGGAAGCTCTAAAGCTTACAGTGGTGGATTGAAGTTTTCCAAAATTCTAATTTTTTACTTGAAAACTCAGACTTCATCGCTAACAGCAAATCCTGTCAGTTGTTTTCCTTGAAGTAACAAGTCAGGTTCATATTTTTCGGAGGGGCAGGGGGGAAATAGATACCAAATGCCTAAGTGTGACTAACCATAGTTTATCTGTTAATCATTCTTTCAAATAAAAAGTTTGTTCCATGAAAAAAGTGGCTAGTTCAGCTGATAACTCAAGCTATTTTTCCTTCAGACACCATCATATTTTAGTAGGCATAGAAAGGTTTTTGTTTGTTGTTTTTTCATTTTTTTCCACTTTGTCGCACAGGTCATTAAAAAGAGGAGTATTACAGGGTGGACATTTAATGACATAATTAGTTATAGCTTTAGCAGGAACATTCTTAAGTACAATTGGATTTTTTTTTTTTTTGGCACTGCAAGTGTGTGGCAGTAAAGAATACAATAACTAATGATTACTAGTACAGTTTGAAGTCACTGACTTGTGTTAATGCACCAGCAGTTTTATACCCAGCATTACTTTTGTGCATGAGGGCAAATGCCAATACAGAGAAAAAGGTGAATAATGCCTCAACAGTATTATGGAAATAATTTTGATTTCATGGACCCCCTGAAAATGTCTCAGAACTTTCAAGGATACATGGTTCACATTTTGAGAACCACTGTTGTATAGGAATCTACTGCAATAAATATACCACAATTCATTTATTCACTCACTGTTGATGAACATTTGGGTTATATATACTTTGTTCAGTATGTTTTCATCAACATCCTTATCAAAGTCCACTCTTGGGACTTCCCTGGAAGTCCATTGGTTAAGACTGCACGCTTCCACTTCAAGGGGCGTGGGTTCGATCCCTGGTCAGGAACTAAGATTCCCACATACCGCACGGTGAGGCAAAAAAAAAAAAAAAAAAAAAAATATATATATATATATATATATATATACACAGAAAATACAGAAAAGTCCATTCTTAAACACTTTCATAGCAATTTTCTCTAGAGTATATAAGCATTTACAGCTTTAAATTTTCCTCTTTTTGCTGCATAAGCTACACCCTGCAAGGGACCTAGTCAAACTTTTTCTATATTCCTTTGTGATTTCCTCTTTGTTCCATGGTTAGAAATACATCGCTTAAATTATAAACATATGGGTTACTTTAGTTATATTTTGTTACCAATGTGTATCTCATTTACATTATAGTCAGATAACATTTTCTCTATGAATTTAATCCTTTGAAATTCATTCAAATTTGCTTCATGGTCGGATATTGTAAATTTTTATTATGTGCCTAGTTTTCTTATAAAGAACAAGCATATTATTTTCCTATACTTAATCCAAGTTATCACAAACTTAAACAACACCCATTATTATCTCACAGTTACGTGGATCTAGGCAGAGCATAACTCAACTGATTCTCTGCTTAGAGTCTCGCAAGAATGGAATCATGGTGTCAGCTTGGCTGCATTGCTTTCTGGAAACTCTGCAGTTACATCTGCTTCACTTCCAAATTCAGCAGGCTATTGCCAGAATTCAGTTTCATGAAATTGTAAGATTAAGGTCCTTCTTTCCTTGCTGGCTCTTAGCTTGGGGTTATTCTCAGCTTTTAGAAATTGAAGGCATTCCTTGGTTTGTGGCCCCCATCCTCCATCTCCAGAGTCAGCAATGGCAGTCCAAGTTCTTCTTATTCTTCAGATATCTGTGGTTTCCCCTTCTATCTCATCCCTCTGCTGCTCAGGCTGGAAGAAGTTCTCTGCCTCTTCTGCCTCTGCTTTTAAATGCTCATGTAATTAGATTGTGCCCAAATGGATAATTCAAATATCTTCCTATTATAACATCTGTAATCTTAATTCCATTTGTAAAATTCATTTTGCCATGTGATAGAACATATTTGCAGGTTCTGAGGGAACCATTATTCTGGAATCATTATTCTGCCTACCATAATGGGTATATATCAGAGGCTAGGTTCAGTCCCGGACTCCTAATGAAACAAATTAGTTTTCCATGTCTTAAAACTTTATATAAATAAAATCATATAATAAAATTATTCTGCCTCTGGCTTCTTTGACTCAACATTACCTTTGTATTATTATAGCAGTAGTATGGAACTTAATTTTCATTGCTCTATAGGATTCCATTTTATGAGTATACTTCAATTTATTTATCCATTCTATTGTTGGTGGACTTTTTTTTCCAGTTGGGTCTTTTATAAATAATACTGCTATGAACATGTGTTACATGTTTTGTAAGCATTTATACATATTTCTCTTGAGAATATACCTAGTACTAGAATTTCTGGGTAATTGCGGAACTAATGGGTTGTTAAATAATTTTCTAGATTTTTTCAACATTATTTCTTGATATAAAGATGTAAAAATAAAGTATTCCCCACTTTAAATGCTCAGAGTATTTTTTCAGAAAAATAAGAAACATTGTCAGGGAAAAAAAAGGACAAATGATTTTGCAACAAAAAAAGTCTGAGAACCTATTTACCTTATAACCAGACTGTTATGATGTTATATATGATATTATACTATGAAAAGTGGCCTTCCAAAATTGCCTGGGCTCTAATCCCTGGAATATTTAAATATGTCACCTTGTATGACAAAAGGAACTTTACAGATGTGATTAAGTTAAAATCTTAAGAATAGTAAATTACCCTAGATTATCTGGATGGATCAGAGTATTCACAAGGGTCCTTATCAAAGGAAGGTAGGAGGATCAGAGAGAGAGTAGGAGATGTGACAATGAAAGCAGAGGTTTGAGTGATGCAGTTTCTGGCTATGAAGCTAGAAGAGGGACACAAGCCAAAGAAGGGCAAGCAGCCTCTATAAGCTGGAGAAGTCAAGGAACAGATTTTCTCCTAGACCCTCCGTAAGAGATGCAGTCCTGCTGACACCTTGAGTTCAGCCCACTTAAATACATTTTGGACTTCAGTTCTCCAGACTGCAAGATAATAAATTTATGTTGTTCAAACCACTAAGTTTGCAGTAATTTGTTGCATCAACAGTAGGAAACCAATGGATAGCTCTCTTTTGGGCTTTGAAATACACATTTTTAAAAAGTGTCTAAAATATTAATTTATTATACAAATGAAAATAGAGGTCCCATGGAACCTAGTGACCACTGTAATTCACTGAGACTCATGTTGATATTATACAAAACAAGTAGATTCAGAGCTTATCAGTGCAACATTTATTTGAAAATAATGTTTTGAAAACCTTTCTATATAGGTAAAACATGCAATTTCACCCTCAGATTAGAAGGCATAAGGGACTGGGAGATATTAAACAACTGGATCAAGTTCAAAATAGGGCCAGGTCTAAGACTACAACATACTGTTTTGTCCCATTTTCTAGTGAACACCCTGTTTATCCTCACATTGTCTTTGGCACATTTATTAAATCAAAATATTAAATATTTGAACTACTGATGTACATACAAATTATTTTACCTGCAATCTCAGATTTTTATACTTGTTCAGATACATTAAATAATCCAATATTTTTAGGCAATACTTAGAACCTTTTACCATTAAATTTTCCAAAATGATAGAGGACAATGTGAAGAATTTTTCCCACTTATCAAAAGCAAGTATTTTTCCAGTTATCCTTAAATACTCAGTATGTAGTGGCATGTTGTATAATGGAAGATTTAGTTTTCTTTTTCACTTCAGTAAATGATGGAAGATGTATGTTTTTAAACTTATTTTCATGATAGTTGTACCATTATGAGGATTTACAGTAACTTGTTTTACTCCCTCCCATGATACATTACTTGATTGATCTGAAAATAAACTTTAAGTTATGAATCCCATTAGTTACTTTTCTTTACAAGACTTCATTTTATAATTTAATATTTGTGTGTGATTATTTATTAAGCTTCTCTCTTTCTCCTTTGGGCACTAAACTTCCTGAAGTCAATGCTTGGAACTCAATAGTTTATCACCAGTTCTTCATGCAATGCATTCCATGTAAGAGGCTCTCTTAACATGGTTAAATTAATGAACTGGAATGATAGAAAAATGTGAAAGCCATCATAATGCTTTCTTTTTCAAACCAAAAATTTGTTCTTTGAACAGTGTTTTCAAGAATCATGAGAATGTAAAGAAATGCCAATTGTTAAGAAAATCCAAATAGTCTATTTAGAGACTCTTGTTCAGAGTTATTTTTTACCATGTTATTAATCTCAAGAGTTAAAGGGAGACCATATATTTTATGTATACCTATTTGAAATATCTTTTAGGATATAACTATATAATTTAAACATTTATTTTCCAGGTAAAACTAATATGATTTTTATCTTCAATGTGAGTTATAAATTACAGTAGTTAAATATACATGTATTTTACCTGAATTTAACACATTTTCTATGTACTGTAAAAGCATAATATTTTATGGATAAGCATAATATTTTTCATGGAATTCAGATATTTGTGAAATTTAGTTTTTTATATATTGTTTTATACCTTATCAATTATATTCCCTTCTTATTGACATATGATAAATTTGCATAGTGAATGACACTTTATGTTCCTTTTAAAGAATACCAGAGTGTAATTTTATTTTCACTGAATTACAATTGAAGAAATCACAGCTCAGAATTGATTAGTAAATTGTTTAAATCCATACAGCTGGTAGGCAGTGGAGCAAAGATATAAACCCATAACTTGCAACTCCAGTCTATCTCTCTCCTTATGATTTTCCCATAGGGGAAATGATTTTTCCATGAAGGGCAAAAATGCATATTTAGTCCATCTTTTTTTCTCCACAATGCCCATATAAATTTCTTAACAAATATGTGAAATAGATAAAAACATGATCACATGATAGCTTTAAGTAGTTGAGGCTGGTAAAAAACTGTGTCATAATTATGAAGTCATTGAATTAAAGGCCTGGAAATTAATGGAGAACCACTGCCTGTACATGTTGATACCTTTATGGCAAAGGTTACCAGTGGTTAGCAAAGATATTTCCTGACTAGGAAAACTAAATAAGAGTAGCAAACAGAAATGTCAGGGGAAAGTCCTAGATGATGCAATGTTAATGTCCTTCAGATATTATTTTTTATAAAAGTTAAAATTTGAGGAGTAGCCAATAAAGTATTGAAATATATTAATTTTGCTATGTAGCTACTTTGTTTTATGACATCACAACAATCAACATTTTCTCTCACCATAAATTTGATGCTTAAAAATGCATGTAAACTCAGATTAAAGAACAATAATTTCCCTTTAATACATTTAGTTTCATTAAAAATTCAAAACATTTCCTCTATTTCACATTTGTATTGGTGAATGTTTCGTCATGAACTACTTTATGGCCATTGTTTTAGTAAGTTCTCTCTAGTGACAGGACGGCAGAGCATGTTGGTTGTTTTTTCATCTTACATTTAATAGTTTCTAATGTATAACCGCTACTCTACCTTTCCCCTAATCCCGCATGCACCCCTAATCATATTTTAGCATTTGTTACTTACTAGACAAAACATTCATCAGAAGCTGTGGAATGTGTTAAAATTCACACACTTAAAGCAAGTGGTCCTATCACTTCTCATGCCTGCTTTTAATAGATGAAAACATTCTTGAAGCATTTCCTCTTAAAAAGATTCAGAAACATTAATGATATCTCATACTGTAATGAGTAACTAGTTACAGAGAGAATTAAATGATTAACTTGTAACTTTATATAATGACTAATATGAAAAGTACTAAAATAATTATTTGGTAATTAATGCAAAAATGATAGAAATTTAAATTACCAGAAAGTCATTTAAAATGTCAATGCATATGCTTTTTAAATAACAGGCTGTTTGTTTAAGATCTTCTTAAATTAATGGCAGTAAATGTGCCATTTTATAGCTTAATGTAACAGAAACCCCTAAAACATCAACACTGGTGGATAAAAATGATGCCTGTATCATTATCTAAATGTGTTTATCAACTTTTAACAGTGAGATGTTATTATTTCCATGAGACTTGAGCATGGAGAATGACTAGATCTATACTATCTTTAACAATGTAATCAAAGGGCTCTTTTAATATATACATTTTTAATGTACCTATCAACTGATTGCAATATTTCAAATGTTCTCTAGTTAAGAGAATTAACATAAAAGTCACAGTTTTAAATTAAATGGCTATTAGCATATTACTGCTTATAGTGAGACAGAGGGAAAACAGACATGAGGAATGCAGAAAGAGAGAGAGAGGGAGCTTTATTTAAAAACTGGTAACATTACCAAAGTCCCAGGATTTTGTGATTGTTGAGTAAGACAATTCACGTGAATGGTTTGGTGTATTTTTTTTTTTTCATTGAAGTAGAGTTGATTTACAATGCTGGGCCAATCTCTGCTGTACAGCAAAGTGACTCAGTTCTACACATTCTTTTTTTAATATATTCTTATTTTTTGGAACCTAAGAAATAGCTATAAAACGTTAGTTTCATTAGTGCTATGACTCAAAATCCATTGCCCTTTTGTCTGCACTCAGTGGCATACTAAGACTAGGATAAATTCTATTATAACACCAGCATTTCCACGGTGGTTTCTCATTACTCACAGTAAGAGTTTTGGATTTGAATAATCTTACAATTTTACTTTGGTTATACAGTTCTTAAAACTGATCCAGGTAATATACAGTGAATTGTCAGCTGAAACAAACTGTTAACCTATTTAATTTCAAAATGAATGGGAAAACCACAGGAACAAATAGATCTTTAAAGTAATGACTGTTCTGTGAGAATAAATCATGCATACCCTATTGATATTGGGGTACATGAAGTACAACAGCATAATTCATGGTTATGTCAAGATGACAGTAATTGTAATATTAAAGAAAAAGATGGCTGCAACAATATTTGAATGATTATAGAATTTGTTGAGAGTAAATGAGCTGTAGCTTCTATCAAACATAAAATTCCCAAAAAGCCATCATGTGTGAGGATGGCAAATTCACAATGTTAGAAACATGTGCTAGGTATAGATTTAGATATGGAAATGGATATAGGTAATGATATACATAGGGTATGGGTAGGGATAAGATAAATATGGATGTGACTATGAACATTGTAAAGATATAGATAGAAAAGTAGGCAACTAACATTCATTTCTACTCTTTTCTGTTCTTTCCATTGTACTAAAGTGCCTGTGAGTCTTGGAACTACGCTTGCTAGACTACCTCTCTTTGCCAGCAAAGTTGTCTATTAGATTTTGCCAATGAAGGCAATTCCATAAGACTTAGAATGTGAATTGAGTATAAGCCATTATTATGTCTTGGTAGGTAAGTGCATTGGATTCAGCAGGTGTTAGAGGTGAAGATTTTTCATCAGCTTACCAGAATTCTTATTTAAAACAATTGTTTCGGTGCTGCAAAAAACTGAGCTCGCAATTAGTGTTTTCCTGCAATTTCTGCAAATTTCTGATTTCTTGAAAGCTAGTGAAGGTTCTCTCTGACCTTCATACCACAGCCTTAAATTCAGAAATCTTGTTATTAAATGTGTTCCTACTTTAAGTATGTCAGTTTCTTTCCTTCTTGTCTGAACCCTGAGAGATGCACAAATACTATAAAACCACTATCCCGTGGAGAAAATATTTTCTTCCCTCAAAATATAGCTTGAGAATATCTTTAACTCTGTATGTTAATAATCATAATATCTGTAATCATAATCTATATGTTACATAGTTACATATTTATATATAAAATATATTTTTTAAAAAAGCATAAAGTGAACATAGGAAATTTTTGTGGAAATATGAATTGACACATCAAACAATACCAGTATAACAATAAATCTTTTGTGGCAGTGGGTTGTATTAATATTATTTTTCTTTTTACTTGAATATTTTCTAGTGATCACATCTCACCCCAAAATATTTGACTTTGTAATTAGAAATCACTATTTTTTAAATGAATGAAATGAGGTTGCTCTGATTGGTTCATGCAAGTAAAAAAAAAAAAATACCACAAATATATTGGTAGCTTTCATGGCAAGTTTCCATATTCTATGCATTTTTTAGCCCTTCTATCCACCAAGAAAAGTGTCACATATATGGCAAGATTCTGAAATTTTATTTTTGAACAAATACCTCAAAGAAGCAAATCTTTAAAGAAATATACATATACTGTATTAATTTTTAATATATAGAAGTTTGAAGATAATATTTTATTACCAGATCTTGCCACTGATTTTGTAATGTCCTTACATTTGGTATATATGTATGTACAAATTTATGATTTTCTAATATTAGTGTTTTAAAATCTGCATTTAGTTAGGAAGATTATTTAGAAAATAATTGTTTCTTGAATCCTTTAAATTAATTTTTTGTCCTTCCAAACTTTGGTCCAAATAACTATTATAATCTTTATAAAATCAATGTAAGCTAAGGATTTGTTAAATACCATTTCTGAATGTACATAGAATTAACTTGTGATGTTTTTCTAAAAATACCAGTTATAGATACAATAAAAATGTCTTCTAAAAAGTACATGACCATGCACTTAATTATATATTTTTTATTTGATAAATTCAATCCTTTTTCTATGAGGGCTCAATATCTTCTAGATATATTTAGAATATCAAATTGAAACATCTATGAAAGATTAGTTCTCTTTGACACAATCATTTTTTGACGCATATATGCCTTTGGATGTATGTTATGTCATAAAAGCAAAAGGGTAATTTTTTAAAAAGTGGTTCCTGATATAAATATGGGTCCTTATACCCTTTAATTCTCTTGACCTTTTAGTTTAGATTTAGTAAAATTACAGAATAAAAAAATGGTTAATAAAAGTTATCTGATTCTATAGTTGTCCAGTTTAAAGTAAATCTTATCCATCATTCAAAAATGGTATAATTGAAAAATAAAAATAAATGTAACCAATGAGCTGTGCTCTAACCTATTTAGATTCAAACTTCAGTCTCTTGGAAACCTTTTTTTTTTTTTTTTTTTTTTTTGCGGTACGCGGGTCTCTCACTGTTGTGGCCTTTCCCGTTGCGGAGCACAGGCTCCGCACGCGCAGGCTCAGCGGCCATGGCTCATGGGCCCAGCCGCTTCTCAGCATGAGGGACCCTCCCGGACCGGGGCACGAACTCGCGTCCCCCGCATCGGCAGGTGGACCCCCAACCACTGCGCCACCAGGGAAGCCCTGGAAACCTAATTTTTTGATCTTGTGAAAGTTATTGATATTTCTGAAATTTTTCTCATCTGTATAATAGGAGTATTGGCAGAATATCTGAAATGATGCTATGAGAGTTGCATATAAATAGCCTGATATAGCCTGTGTATTCAGAAGATGTTAGTTTTTAACAGATACAGAATATCTATAGATCCCCTTAGAATACATATATTAACAAATCTAAAAGAATTCAAAAAGAGCTAATCTGGGATGCCTAATCTAAAAGTTTTATTTAGGATTTTAGGATGCTAAATGAAATTTTTAGTTATGAAAAACATTTGTATTTATTAGAACATAAAGTTGCTCTCTGTGAGATAAACAGGCCTTTTGATATGCCATTTTACAGATGAGAAATGAATGTTTATGAAGAATGAGTTACACAAGAAATATTGCTAGTTACTGACATAACACCATGTGTAGTTTACTTTTAAGATATCAGTGCTGTTTTACTGAAAACAGGCTAACGGAAGTAAACTTTTCATAGTTTTGCTGTAAAAAATTAGATAAATATAATCCATAGAACAAAGTGGTTAAACTCGATGATGACATTTTATGTTTTATGTTTTGACCCGTGTTTTAATGATTTAATTTAGTCTGTTTCTTTACTAAAAGCCACCTCAATTCTTTTTGGCAACATGCCTAGTATAAACAACAAATGATTGTGTATAGTCTTGAATCCTTGCCTTACTCAGCTTTGAAAGAGTCTTTTATCTTGACAAAAAGTTCTAGAAACCCTGTCTGTCCTTGAGATCTATCCAGTCGTTAATTTGAATGCTCCAAAGTGAAGAATGATATCTAAGGAGAAGAGTCATTAACTGCCTAAGGTGCATCAAAATTTTAATTGGCATTTTTTCTAATTCGCTTGTATGCCCTATGGCAATGAAGTACATCTTAAGTTATCTAAAATTTGGGGGAGGAGAATACTAGCCACAGTATAACAATTTTTTCAAACTCGTCCATAGAAAAACCCACTTCTATTCTCAATTTCTGTGTTTTGTGGAGTCTGTATTTTCTTTTTTTTTAATTTATTTTTTTATGCAGCAGGTTCTTATTAGTCATCAATTTTATGCACATCAGTGTATACATGTCAATTCTAATCACCCAATTCATCACCCCCCCACCCCCCGCTGCTTTCCCCCCTTGGTGTCCATAAGTTTGTTGTCTACATCTGTGTCTCAATTTCTGCCCTGCAAACGGGTTCATCTGTACCATTTTTCTAGGTTCCACATATATGTGTTAATATACGATATTTGTTTTTCTCTTTCTGACTTACTTCACTCTGTATGATAGTCTCTAGATCCATCTACTTCTCAACAAATGACCCAATTGCATTCCTTTTTATGGCTGAGTAATATTCCATTGTATATATGTACCACATCTTCTTATCCATTCGTCTGTCGATGGGTATTTAGGTTGCTTCCATGACCTGGCTCTTGTAAATAGTGCAGCAATGAACATTGGGGTGCGTGTGTCTTTTTGAATTATGGTTTCCTCTGGGTATATGCCCAGTAGTGGGATTGCTGGGTCATATGATAATTCTATTTTTAGTGTTTTGAGGAACCTCCATACTGTTCTCCATAGTGGCTGTATCAATTTACATTCCCACCAACAGTGCAAGAGGGTTCCCTTTTCTCCACACCCTCTCCAGCACTTGTTGTTTGTAGACTTCCTGATGATGCCCATTCTAACGGGTGTGAGCTGATACCTCATTGTAGTATAGATTTGCATTTCTCTAATAATTAGTGATGTTGAGCATCTTTTCATGTGCTTCTTGGCCATCTGTATATCTTCTTTGGAGAAATGTCTATTTAAGTCTTCTGCCCATTTTTGGATTGGGTTGCTTGTTTTTTTAATATTGAGCAGCATGAGCTTTTTATATATTTCAGAGGTTAATCCTTTGTCTGTTGATTCATTTGTATTTTCTGTACAGTGCAATTACTAAGGTCATATTTGGATTAACAGTAAGCAAAATTCATGTTGCCATTTGGATCTCATTAATATAAGAGATAAATGAGAAAACCCTGGTGTTACTTCTCTTTATTTATTGAGTATACAGTTGTTAATATCACACATGCAATTACCACACAAACACACACACACTGTCTACGCCGGGAAGTCAGGCAGTAGCGTATCTGCATTTCCCAGACATTGTGTTATACGAGAGAGATAATCAGGATACAAGGACTGATTCTCACTCTGAAGGTGGAAATCTTCATAGACAGCAAACTGGTTTGGGTTGTACCACTCTTAGTCAAACCTTTCTGATAGCCTGGAGACAGGGACTTGGAAGTACAGTTAAAACAGTGGAGTGCACTGCCATAGAGTATACCCTATGGCCATTTGTTTCTATGGTCTAACAAGTCATTTATGAATTTTCTAATAATTTTTGTGGGAAAGTTGTTTTCTACCTCAACATTATATTATATTCTCAAACTATCGCATCGTTTTTTCAAGTAACACAGAATACATTAGGAGTTTTGGATAGTACTGTATTTTAATTTCAAAGAATGAAATAATATGTATTTCATATTGTTCATATTCATAAATAATATGTAGTAAATATAACCATGAATATAGTGAAGATCTCCATTTTCCAACATTATGCCTTACAGCACTATATTACAATTTTTTATCATTTAGATTCTGTATAATACTCATCAAATTTATATCAACAAATTACTACTTTTGTTACTATTTGCAATATAATATGCTTTCAATTTTTCTCATTCAGCTTTAAGGACATACATAGGCTCAAAGTGAAGGGATGGAGAAGGATATTCCATGGAAATTTAAAAATAAATTTGTAAATAAATATCAAATATAAATAATTGATTATTTTATTATTAATTAATTATTATCATAAAGTCATGTAGTACTGGTCAGAACATAAACTTTATATTCTTAAATTATGTACTTCATTTTTATTTCTTTTTTTTTCTTGAGAATTCTAAATTGTTTCTTTTTTTTTTAACATCTTTATTGGAGTATAATTGCTTTAAAATGGTGTGTTAGTTTCTGCTTTATAACAAAGTGAACCAGCTATACATATACCTATATCCCCATTTCTCCTCCCTCTTGAATTTCTCTCCCACCCCCCCATCCCACCACTCTAGGTGGTCACAAATCCCTGAGCTGATCTCCCTGTGCTATGCAGCTGCTTCCCACTAGCTGTCTATTTTAACATTTGGTAGTATGTGTAAGTCCGTGCCACTCTCTTGCTTACCCTTGCCCCTACCCGTGTCCTCAAGTCCATTCTCTACATCTGCATCTTTATTCCTGTCCTGCCGCTAGGTTCTTCATAAACTTTTTTTTTTTTAGATTCCATATATATGTGTTAGCATACGGTGTTTGTTTTTCTCTTTCTGACTTACTTCACTCTGTATGACAGATCCTAGGTCCATCCACCTCACTACAAATAACTCAATTTCATTTCATTTTATGGTTGAGTAATGTTCCATTGTATATATTTGCCACATCTTCTTTAACCATTCATCTGTCGATGGACACTTAGGTTGCTTCCATGTCCTACCTATTGTAAACAGAGCTGCAATGAACATTGTAGTACGTGACTCTTTTTGAATTATGGTTCTCTTAGGGTATATGCCCAGTAATGGGATTGCTGGGTCATCTGGTAGTTGTATTTTTAGTTTTTTAAGGAATGTCCATACTGTTATCCATAGTGGCTGTATCAATTTACATTCCCACCAGCAGTGCAAGAGGGGTCCCTTTTCTCCACACCCTCTCCAGCATTTATTGTTTGTAGATATTTTGATGATGGCCATTCTGACTGGTGTGAGGTGATACCTCATTGTGGTTTTGAATTGCATTTCTCTAATGATTAGTGATGTTGAGCATCCTTTCATATGTTTGTTGGCAAACTGTGTATCTTCTTTGAAAAAATGTCTATTTAGGTCTTCTGCCTATTTTCAGATTGGGTGTTTGTTTATTGATATTGAGCTGCATGAGCTGCTTGTAAATTTTAGAGATTAATCCTTTGTCAGTTGCTTCATTGGCAAATATTTTCCCCTATTGTGAAGGTTGTCTTTTCATCTTGTTTATGGTTTCCTTTGCTGTGCAAAAGCTTTTAAGTTTCATTAGGTCCCATTTGTTTACTTTTGTTTTTATTTCCATTTCCCTAGGAGGTGGGTCATAAAGGATCTTGCTGTGATTTATGTCACAGAGTGTTCTGCCTATGTTTTCCTCTAAGAGTTTTTTAGTGTCTGGACTTACATTTAGGTCTTTAATCCATTTTGAGCTTATTTTTGTATATGGTGTTAGGGAGTGTTCTAACTTCATTCTTTTACATGTAGCTGTCCAGTTTTCCCAGCACCACTTATTGAAACACTGTCTTTTCTCCATTGGATATCCTTGCCTCCTTTATCAAAGATAAGGTGACCATGTGTGTGTGGGTTTATCTCTGGGCATTCTCCCCTGTTCCATTGATCTATATTTCTGTTTTTGTGCCAGTACCATACTCCCTTGATTACTGTAGATTTGTAGTATAGTCTGAAGTCAGGGATTCTGATTTCTCCAGCTGTTTTTCTTTCTCAGCTTGCTTTGGCTATTCGGGGTCTTTTGTGTTTCCATACAAATTGTGAAATTTTTTGTTCTAGTCCTGTGAAAAATGCCATTGGTGGTTTGATAGGGATTGCATTGAATCTGTAGATTGCTTTGAGTAGTATATTCATTTTCACATTGTTGATTCTTCCAATCCAAGAACATGGTATATCTCTCCATCTGTTTGTATCATCTTTAATTTCTTTCAACAGTGTCTTATAGCTTTCTGTATAGAGGGCTTTTGTCTCCTTATGTAGGTTTATTCCTAGGTATTTTATGCTTTTTTTTTGCAATGGTAAATGGGAGTGTTTCCTGAATTTCTCTTTCAGATTTTTCATCATTAGTGTATAGGAATGCAGGAGATTTCTGTGCATTAATTTGGTATCCTGCTACTTTACCAAATTCATTGATTAGCTCTAGTAGTTTTCTGATAGAGTCTATAGGATTCCCTATGTATAGTATCATGTCATCTGCAAACAGCGACTGCTTTAATTCTTCTTTACCTATTTTGATTCCTTTTATTTATCTTTCTTCTTCAATTGCTGTGGCTAAAACTTCCAAAACTATGTTGAATAATAGTGGTGAGAGTGGTCAACCTTGTCTTGTTCCTGATCTTCCTGGAAATGGTTTCAGTTTTTCACCACTGAGAATGATGTTGGCTGTGGGTTTGTCATATACAGAACTTATTATGTTGAAGTAAGTTCCCTCTATGCCTACTTTCTGGAGGCTTTTTATCATAAGTGAGTGTTGAATTTTGTCAAAAGCTTTCTCTGCATCTATTGAGATGACCATATGGTTTTTCTCCTTCAATTTGTTAATATGGTGTATCACATTGATTGATTCGCATATGTTGAAGAATCCTTGCATTCCTGGGATAAAACACTCTTGATCATGGTGTATCATCCTTTTAATGCGCCATTGGATTCTGTTTGCTAATATTTTGTTGAGGATTTTTGCATGTATGTTCATCAGTGATATTGGCCTGTAGTTTTCTTTCTTTGTGACATCCTTGTCTGGTTTTGGTATCAGGGTGATGGTGGTCTCATAGAATGAGTTTGGGAGTGTTCCTTCCTCTGCAATTTTTGGAACAGTTTGGGAAGGATAGGTATTAGCTCTTCTCTAAATGTTTGATAGAATTCGCCTGTGAAGCTATCTGGTCCTGGGCTTTTGTTTGTTGGAAGATTTTTAATCACAGTCTCAATTTCAGTTCTTGTGATTGGTCTGTTTGTATTTCTTCCTGGTTCAGTCTCGGAAGGTTGTACTTTTCTAAGAATGTGTCCATTTCTTCCAGGTTGTCCATTTTATTGGCGTATAGCTACTTGTAGTAATCTCTCATGATACTTTGTATTTCTGCAGTATCAATTGTTACTTCTCCTTTTTCATTTATAATTCTATTGATTTGAGTGTTCTCTTGATGTGTCTGGCAAATGGTTTATCAATTTTGTTTATCTTCTTAAAGAACCAGCTGTTAGTTTTACTGATCTTTGCTATTGTTTCCTTCATTTTTTTTCATTTATTTCTGATCTGATCTTTATGATTTCTTTTCTTCTGCTAACTTTGGGTTTTTTTTTTTTTTCTTCTTTCTCTCATTGCTTTAGGTTTAATGTTAGGTTGTTTATTTGAGATGTTTCTTGTTTCCTGAGGTAGGATTATATTGCTATAAACTTCTGTCTTAGAGCTGCTTTTGCTGTATCCCATAGGTTTGGGTTGTTGTGTTTTCATTGTCATTTGTTTCTAGGTATTTTTTGATTTCCTCTTTGATTTCTTCAGTGATCGCTTGGTTATTAAGTAGTATATTGTTTAGCCTCCATGTGTTTGTATTTTTTACAGATTTTTTTCCTATAATTGATATCTACTCTCATAGCCTTGTTGTCGGAAAGGATACTTGATATGATTTCAATTTTCCTAAATTTACCAAGGCTTGATTTGTGACCCAAGATATGATAAATCCTGGAGAATGTTCCATGAGCACTTGAGAAGAAAGTGTATTCTGTTGTTTTTGGATGGAATGTCCTATAAATATCAATTAAGTCCATCTTGTTTAATGTATCATTTTAAGCTCGTATTTCCTTATTTATTTTCATTTTGGATGATCTGTCCATTTGTGAAAGTGAGGTGTTAAAGTCCCCTACTATGATTGAGTTACTGTCAATTTCCCCTTTTATGCCAGTTAGCATTTGCCTTATGTATTGAGGTGCTCCTATGTTGGATGTATAAATATTTATAATTGTTATATCTTCTTCTTCGATTGAGCCCTTGATCATTATGTACTGTCCTTCTTTGTCTCTTGTAATAGTTTTTATTGTAAAGTCTATTTTGTCTGATATGAGAATTGCTACTCCAGCTTTCTTTTGATTTCCATTTGCATGGAATATCTTTTTCCATCCCCTCACTTTCAGTCTGTATGTGTCCCTACGTCTGAAGTGAGTCTCTTGTAGACAGCATATATGTGGGTCTTGTTTTTGTATCCATTCAGCCATTCTATGTCTTTTGATTGGAGCATTTAATCTATTTACATTTAACATATTATCTACATGTATGTTCCTATTACCATTTTCTTAATTGTTTTGGGTTTGCTATTGTTGGTCTCTTCCTTCTCTTGTGTTTCTTGCCTAGAGAAGTTCCTTTAGCATTTGTTGTAAAACTGGTTTGGTGGTGCTGAATTCTCTTAGCTTTTGCTTGTCTATTAAACTTTTTATTTCTCCGTTGAATCTGAATGAGATCCTTGCTGTGTAGAGTAATGTTGATTGTAGTTTTTTCCCTTTCATCACTTTAAATATGTACTGCCACTCCCTTCTGGCTTGCAGAGTTTCTGCTTAAAGATCAGCTGTTAACTTTATGGGGATTCCCTTGTATGTTATTTGTTGTTTTTCCCTTGCTCTTTTAATATTTTTTGTTTGTATTTACTTTTTGATAGTTTGATTCATATGTGTCTTGGCATGTTTCTCCTTGGATTTATCCTGTGTGGGACTCTCTGTACTTCCTGGACTTAACCATTTCCTTTCCCATATTAGGGAAGTTTTCAACTATAATCTCTTCAAATACTTCCTCAGTCCCTTTCTTTTTCTCTTCTTCTTCTGGGACCCCTATAATTTGAATGTTGGTGCGTTTAATGTTGTACCAGAGGTCTCTGAGACTCTCTTCAATTCTTTTCATTCTTTTTTCTTTATTCTGCTCTGCAGTAGTTACTTCCACTATTTTATCTTCCAGGTCACTTATCCATTCTTCTGCCTCAGTTATTTCTGCTATTGATTCCTTCTAGAGAATTTTTAATTTCACTTATTGTGTTGTTCATCATTGGTTGTTTGCTCTTTAGTTTACTTAGGTCCTTATTAAACATTTCTTGTATTTTCTCCATTCTATTTTCAAGATTTTGGATCATCTTTACTATCATTACTCTGAATTCTCTTTTTCAGCTAGACTGCCTATTACCACTTCATTTGTTTGGTCTGGTGGGTTTTTACCTTGCTCCTTCATCTGCTGTGTGTTTCTCTGTCTTCTCATTTTGCTTAACTTACTGTGTTTGGGGTCTCCTTTTCACAGACTGCAGGTTTGTAGCTCCCTTTGTTTTTGGTGTCTGCCCCCAGTGCCTAAGGTTGGTTCAGTGGGTTGTGTAGGCTTCCTGGTGGAGGTGACTTGTGCCTGTGTTCTGGTGGATGAGGCTGGATCTTGTCTTTCTGGTGTTCAGGACCATGTCTGATGGTGTGTTTTGGGGTGTCTGTGACCTTATTATGATTTTAGGCAGCCTCTCTGCTAATGGGTGGGGTTGTGTTCCTGTCTTGCTAGTTGTTTGACATAGTATGTCCAGCACTGTAGCTTTCAGTCATTAAGTGGAGCTGGGTCTTAGCATTGAGATGGAGATCTCTGGGAGAGCTTTCGCTGTTTGATATTATGTGGAGTTGGGAGGTCTCTGATGGACCAGTGTCCTGAACTCGGCTTTCCCACTTCAGAGGCATAGGAGCACCAAGACCCTGTCAGCCACATGGAAAAAGAGAAAAAGGAGAAAAATATATATATATATATATTTATATATCGTTGCTCCCAAAGTCCACCGCTTCAATTTTGGGATGATTCGTTTTCTATTCAGGTATTCCACAGATGCAGGGTACCTCAAGTTGATTATGGAGATTTCATCTGCTGCTCCTGAGGCTGCTGGGAGAGATTTCCCTTCCTCTTCTTTGATCGCACATCTCCTGGCGTTCAGCTTTGGATATGGCCCCGCCTCTGCGTGTAGGTCGCCCTAGGGTGTCTGTTCCCACCCTGACAGGACGGGTTTAAAGTAGCAGCTGGTTAGGGGGCTCTGTCTCACTCAGGCCAGGGGAGGAAGGTGGGGTACGGAATGCGGGCAAGCCTGCGGTGGCCGAGGCCAGCAAGACGTTGCAACAGCCTGAGGCCTGCCTTGTTCTCCTGGGGAAGTTGCCCCTGGATCCCGGGACCCTGGCAGTGGCGGGCTGCACAGGCTACTGGGAGGGGAGGTGTTGGTAGTGACCTATGCTTGCACACAGGCTTCTTGGTGGCTGTAGCAGCAGCCTTAGCATTTCATGCCCATCTCTGGGGTCTGCGCTGGTAGCCGCAGCTTGCACCCATCTTTGGAGCTTGTTTAGGCGGTGCTCTGAATCTCCTCTCCTCATGCACAGTGAAACAATGATCTCTTGCCTCTTAGGCACTTCCAGACATTTTTCCGGACTCCCTCCCGGCTAACTGTGGTGCACTAGCCCCCTTCAGGCTGTGTTCACGCAGCCAACCCCAGTCCTCTCCCGGGATCTGACCCCCGAAGCCAGAACCTCAGCTCCCAGCCCCACCCGTCCTGGCGGGTGAACAGACAAGCCTCTCGGGCTGGTGAGTGCTGGTCGGCACCGATCCTCTGTGTGGGAATCTCTCCGCTTTGCCCACCGCACCCCTGTTGCTGTGCTATCCTCCATGGCTCCGAAGCTTACCCCTTCCTCCCCCCACAGTCTCCACCAGTGAAGGGGCTTCCTAGTGTGTGGGAAACCTTTTCTTCTTCACAGCCCCCTCCCACTGGTGCAGGTCCCGTCCCTATCCTTTTGTCTCTGTTTTTTCTTTTTTCTTTTGCCCTACCCGGGTACGTGGGGAGTTTCTTGCCTTTTGGGAGGTCTGAGGTCTTCTACCAGAGTTCAGTGGGTGTTCTATAGGAGTTGTTCCACATGTAGATGTATTTCTGATGTATTTGTGGGTAGCAACGTGATCTCCACGTCTTTTCCGCCATCTTGAAGGTCTCTCTGTACTTCATTTTTAAATTACAAAGAAATAATTTATCTAGAAAATTAATTATTCTTAAAACTAACTTTGTTTTTAGTAGTAAAATATGTGAATAAAATATTTTGATGCTATGATATATTCTGTCATTTGACTGATACTCTGCCTTCTCCATGCCACTTTTCATGGTTGAGGTTAGAATGAAATGCACTTTTTCCAGAACACTTTTCACCTAGGAGTGGCAGTGTGAAGCTGTTATCTGAATTAATGCTAATTCTGATATCTGCATTAATTATGAAAGGAAAAAAACAATATATTTTATAATAGGAGAATAATTAAATGAACCATGTTTATAGTAAGATAAGTATCTACTAAATTTGATACTTACAATAATTCTAATCACATGTGAAATATGTATATATTATTGCAAGGAGATTAAATATGAACATAAAATAGCATGTGTAGTATTGTCCTAAATATACAAATATATGTGCCTCTGCTTCATGAGATTGAGTGATCTTTTTTCTTTTTACCTTTTGCTATAACTTTCCTGTTGAGAAAATACAATATTAGCATAAAAAAGTAAGCAAAGCTTACAATTCCTCTTTTTACATCAAGTAGACCAAATTTGTTTTAAGCTAAAGATATAACTCTAAAGGAGTTCTCTAATGGTGCATTGCTGTAAGTATCAAATTCACCCACCAGTATCAGTTTTTATTTAATAAATTAAAAAACTTAGAGGAAAACAAGCAGAATCTTCAATAATTGGAGTTATAGAAAATAGTTTAAAAATAGGAAATTGTGACTACCAAACTCAATATACCTCTTATACAAGCAAGTATAAGACCTAAAAATCATCTTTTCTGTGTTATTACAATTCAAGTATAGCAAGCTGATTTTAAAAAGTCTATTGGAGTTCACAGAAAGTAACAAAACATGATTATCAATTTCTGAAAGAGAATAGCAGACATACCATAAGGACATGTATTAAGTGAGGATGTGAGAGAAAGAAAACGCAAGAAAGCAGTGAGACAGAGACAAACACAAAAATAAAGCAAACTGCCAGGAGCTCGTTAGACTTCTAATCAAACAGCAGACTGTCTGCAAACACAGTCTGGAAGAAGCTGTAGGTTATACACTGGATTTTTTCCCCTAGTCTTGCTAATTAAAATCAGCTCTATAATATTAGCAACAGTATTTCTTTAGGCATAAAGACCAATAGATATATTGTACATCAACAGTGACCAACATGCTGTAGAGAACATATTAGAACTGAGTTCATAAAACA
This sequence comes from Globicephala melas, assembly GCF_963455315.2. Taxonomy (NCBI): domain Eukaryota; kingdom Metazoa; phylum Chordata; class Mammalia; order Artiodactyla; family Delphinidae; genus Globicephala; species Globicephala melas. The sequence continues at coordinate 55,684,991 of NC_083330.1, forward strand.
AATACCAAGAATAAACTTGTAATTTATATTTCTGTTTATATCTTTATATGTTCTATACAGTTTAAAAATTTTGTTTTTATTTATCTCATTCATTAAATTTTACCTAATATTGCTAAGAAAAAATAGGCTTTAATCAATAAACCATGGAGATATATATATATATATATTCTATATATAATTTGTTTTGTAATTAATTGATTGATTGATTGATTACAAGCATAAGCTCAGAGCTCAGACAAACCTGGGTTGCAATAATGATCCTGCCTCTGGTTACTTTTAACAGTGTTAACCTTGGGCAAGTAATATAAGTCTCATTTTCCAAACTGTAAAATGATGATGATAATAGTAGGAATCTTTTCACATTGTTTGAACAGGGGAGAAGTTAAATATAACAACTACAATATACAGTGTGTAATGCTTATGTACGCTCTGTAAATTAAATGTTGTTATTCCCTATTTATAGATTAGGAAAGAAAGAATGAGAACAATAAATTTATTTTCCCCATCTTACCATCTTTTAACTTCCCAGAGGCCACAATTGCTTAAAAAAAAAAAGAAGGGGGGTAAAATAAAAATATTTTCTCATTTTTGAGAGGATTTAGAGAGAATAGATCCTTGTACAAACAATACTATCAATGAATTGATAGAAACTACGAGATAACATTTGGAGAGCTTTATTTTTTTTTCATATTTATACCAACTATATATCATACATTGCTGATGTAAAAGAAATATACAAAACTCTTTGTGCTTTTAGTTTTATATACATCAATTTAGCTGACTTAAAAGTCTAAGAAGCACCTTCCGTTTTCTTTCATGGCCTGATTGGATGTTTACAGGTGAAGGCAGACACCCATACCACACCTACATACACCCACTAGTGCAGGCAAGCACACACACACATGACATGCAGTGCTGGATGTTTTCTATCTTGACTTAGTGCTGTATCATTAACAAAAGACATGGAACGTTTAATGATACTAGCAATGATGACAAAATAGCACCATTGACGTGTCTGTCATACTGTATATCTTTGAAATGAATCGATATTAATAATTTAACAGAATAAAAGGAAGTAGAAAATGAAGTTAGAAATCCTCAGTAAATAAATGTAGAGCAAAAAAAAGGAAGAAAGAAAAATAGAACCTCACCTGTAATCAATCTAGTGACCTTTTCTTTGTACAGACATGTGGTTGCAAACAACCCAGACATTTTTAAGTGTCGTTCTGACTGCAAACAGTTGAAAGGTATACTAAAAGGATTTTATATTCATGCAGCAGTTTCATATACATTATCTCAGATATTCAGAAGAGCATAGTGAAATGGACGGTATTTTCTTTATTACTAATTCTTCCAGTTTAAACACAAACAGATGGTGTGGATTGCTCATACAGCCAATGAACAACAAACCTAACCCTATAATGCAGGTCTTATCTCCTGGTCCAACATCTTTCCCACTATATTATATGTTTTCTGACTAAAAGTGGAAGATAATATATATCAAATATTTATTTTAAATGGGAAAAATCAATGCAAAAGAATATGGAAGACTGGTGAATGTATAAAAACTTAATGTTGATAATCTGATTCCTGTAGATCAGGAAGGCAAGTACACAGTAACAACTACTAGAAAAAGTAACAGAATCACAGAATCATAACTCAAACATAGTCAAGTATGTAAGGGTCTTTAATTCTTACAAATTATCTGCTTAGAATATTTTGAATTAGAATTAAATAAAAAACCACTATACTACAGTTAAGGAAAAATATGCATACATTGGTAAAAATCTAGGACTAAATGAAATATGCAGTGTCTGGCATTTTAAATTTGTTGGTTGAATTAGAGTTCATTTATGTTTAAAAAGAGTTTTTGATAAGACAGCAAAAATTATCATCATATGTCTAGATGTTCTATTTTCTAACAAGAAATTCTAAAGAAACGCTTATAAACAATCAGTGTGCCAGCTAATTTTCATATCTGTTTTATCAACCAACTTAAAAATAAATAATTTCATTTGTGTGGACAGAAACATGAATGTCTCAGTTGATGTGAAGGTCTACTCTTCAGATATTTAGGCTTTATAAACCATACACATTATCTAAAATTAATATATTCTGCTATCATATAAATATTGATTTTAAGTATTTTGCAGATTGTTGTATATTAAAATTGGGTACATACCGCTGAAAGACACATTACATGTTAATCTTTCACTTTACTTAGAGTTATGCCCATAAAGAATGAAGCCCTGAGGTAAGAATTTTAAAAATCAAAATACCTTTAAGCACTCTAAAGAGGTACAATTCAATTTAAATTCACTTTTTGCAGAGATAATATTAATATAGTAGTGTTATGAAGTCAGACATATGGAGTTAATTTGTTCAAGGAATGATATATTTCCAAATGAATAATAATTAGATGGCAAATATGACTTTATTATAATTGCACCACAAATGTTAAGCATCCTTTGTAAAATAAACTACTTTTACCCAATAAATATTTCCCTCCATTTTTCCATTCAAAATACACTAACCTTGTCCTAAAGTTTGTAGGATGAGGATGTCCATCATATAAGGATAAGTAGTCGTATTCTTCTTCTAGAGCAAACGACTGAAAAACAATTTGTATTCTATTTCGTTCTTCTGCTATTATTACCCATGTACAGTTTGCACCATTTGGATATCCATATGGAAAACCAGGGCTTTCTATAGTGCCATTAAGTCCTTTTAAAGTTCCACCACATGTATAAATAAATCCTGTAACAAAACACAAATAAACAGACATTAATATTACATAAAATAAGAACAATCTAGAAGACATATTATTTGGAAAAAGCCTTTTGTTTTTGCAAGACCTGTGTTACAATAATTTTATAAATGACCATTTAAGAGCTAGGTAAATTATCTGTTTTTTTTAAATAGGTAAAACATCAGTAGCAAAATACTAGAAGATGTGTCATTTATCATACATCTTGTGCTTAGTAATTATAAACCAGTTGATGAAATAAAATCCTCTACACTTCTGATTCATTATACATTACATGATCCAACATGCAAACACAATCCTAGAAGTACTTCCAATCTAATTGGTATCTTCCCTGAAGTAGTTTCCAATCTAATTGTGGGCACTCATAAACAAAATTTTGACTTTAATAATGTTAGTATGCATTTTGGGTCTTAAAAAATTAACTCCAGTTTTTCTTAGTAAATCATGCTAACTGTTTTGTGTATGCAAATCTCTACCATGCAACCAATGTGCCTTAGGAAAATCTGTCCCACTCTGATTTTATCAGAGGGATAAAAGGCTCAGACCTAGAAAACAAAACAAAACAAAACGTATGTAATTGCTCTTTGACCAGAGCACGGTCTAAACTAACCATATCAGAGTGACATCTAAGGTTGGGGAGAAAAATTGAGCCCTGGACAACTGACAGCAGCCATCTTAAAAACATCCCTACTAGTTCTATGGGAGGTCTAAATTATTGAGAGCTTGACTCTTAGAGATACCTAGAAAACAGCATGTTTCTTGAAGAATCTTTTATAAGTATATAATATTCTGTAGTCATATTGGGTAATGCAAAACCCTAAGATTTATAAAATGGTCAGAGAAGATGGTCCCCGGCATGTACCTAGACAAGTAGGTACATGCAGTTAAAGCTTGGATCTAGAGGCAGGCAGCCATGGTTTTGATACCTGAAAAGGTTTATCAAAAGTCCAGGCTCTCGTTCAACTTGTCCAAAAGAATTTGGTCAAAGAACACAAAACACCAAGGAAAGAATAAACACACGCACGCTGAGGCTGGGAAGAAAAGAGAGCAAAGAAGCCGTTTATTGAGGCAAAAGTGAAAGTTAACACACTCTAAGGAGAAGAGTGTGGGCATCCTCCTGAGTAAAGAGCTGCACTACAGGGTTGATGATCCCCCTTTTCATTTTATTTTTAGCGCTTTGAGTGCGTGGAGGGTCTTTTTGAGTACGGTGGAATATTCATTGAGGGGAGGGTTGAGGTGTGGCCTGGATTACACCAGGTTGCATCAGCTTCTCATCCTGCACATGCATTTGTCTCCTGAAGCTACTGTACATGCACTCTAAGAGCTGTTTTCCCTTAAATTTTTCCTTACTAGTTGAGCGCCACATGTGGAAAGTCATACAGGGTCATCAGCAACCTGTGTGTTTTTATTTGCGTATGCTCCCCAGTTTTCACGATCAGAGTTTCTTGTTCAGATGCTACAAAGTTTCTGTTTTAGATGCCATTACTCCATGTGTCATAATCTTCTTAAGTGCAAAACATGGAGGTCGCTTTGCGAACTGCCTAATGCCAATATGTGAGTAGGCTGTCCTTGGGCCTGGTCCTGTCTTTCCTGCCTCAATTTCAGAAGTTCTGATGAGAATTCTTCACCCAGATTTTATTTCCACATCTATGTGTCCTACATGACGCTTAAGTACCATGAAGCTGTCAGTGAGAGATACCAAGCTAATTTTCATAAGAGAATGCCATACTACCCAAAGTATCTTTGAAACTGGATGTAGAGATGCAGGAAATTTGGGGCTTCTCTCTCTGAGAAGAAATGAGTACAGTATATGTAATAAAGGTATGGATATGTTTTAAAAGTGTAAGAAACTATGCATCAAAGATGGGAAGCCAGAGTTGTAGATCATGGCAGATGGAGGCTAATTTGGGATGTTGTCCATTCATTCCACAAGAGCACCTTGATTTTGCTAGGGGAGCCACTTCTCTACCAAACAGCTATATGCTTTGGAATAGCTGACTCTACTGACTAGTGGTGAGGTGGGTGGCTCAGGGCTGGATTAATCAGTATAACCCTATCCTCCTAGCTGTATTTACTTCAGTAATATACTCTGATTATCTTTATATATGGGAAAGTCGTAAGCCTGGGTTATTCAGTTTGTGATATGTGGCATAGTTCTTGTGATCGTTTTGCCCTTTCAAAAGTTTACCAAGAAGCTGGATAAGGTGTACGTTTTTTAAAAATCAATATTTGTGTGTATACTTATAGTTTTGCTCATGCACCAAAAATCAAATAGGGCATTTTCTGATTTTCAAAAAAAAAAAAAGGAGAGACAGAAAGGTCCCTTTTGAAATTGCTTCTTGCAGAGCAATTACTTTGAAGCCTTAGGTTAATTAGCTACCACCCATTTCTATTAGTTTTCTGCCTGAACAGCTTCCAATTTGAACTTCATAACTAAATGCAAGCATGAATCCCTTCAGCTACAGTCTGATCTATGGGCTGTTTTATATAGTCTCAAGACCCATAACCCTAATAGTTTTAGAAAAAGGACATATGTCCTAAAACAACAGGCTCAGCCTTGTCCACTAATTCTTCAAGGGCCTGCTGATTCATGCAGTTCAATTCCTTTCCTTTTTTTTCTCCAGGCAAATTGGGAATTACCCCTATTTTTAAGCTTCTTATCTGTGTTCTTCATTTGATTTTCATTTTTGTTTATATATGTTTGATTAAACATCACAGTGTTAATAATAAAGTACATTTTTCCAACAGAAGGTTAATAATTTTCACACCCAAAAGATCAGAAGTAAATAGAAACTTTAAAAGCAAAACAAAATTTTCCTCATTTACTTATGCTTCACAAGGTTTGTCATTGTTATAAGCTTACTTTTCCAAGCCATTTCTAGGCATGCAGGTAATATGTATATTTCTATGCATTAGATATATTTTTTTATAAATAGAGTCAGTCATACTAAGCATATTTTCCTGAATTTTTTGTTTAACTTTGTAAAATATAACTGATATTTTTCTGGATCCACATATATGTGTTTACTACATTCCTTTTTTAATGACTACATAGTTAAATGGCATATGGTATGTCTGCACTATAATTTATTTGACATATCTCCTTTTGATGATTTCATTCTTTGTGGTTTCATGGGTGTAAAGAGCAACTTTGGATGTATATCCTTGTGCACTTGTGTGATATATCCTGCAGATGGAATTCCAGAAATGAGAGTACTAAATTTTAAGAGACATATAGCCAAACTGTCCTCAATAAAGTAAAAATTATTGCTGCTTTCACAAGGTTATTAAGTGTTTCCGACCTCCAACCCTGATTTTGGCAACACTAGATTTTCATAAGGCAAATTTTGCAAGGCAAAAAAAAAATATTATCTTACTATTTTATTTTTGCATTTCTCTGATTAGTACTGGGATCAAATATTTTGTTATATGCTTTTCATTTATTTATCATTCTTTTTTTGTAAATTGTCTTGTCATATCCTTTACATATTTTTTTTTTTTTTTTTTTTTTTTTTTTTTGCGGTACACGGGACTCTCACTGTTGTGGCCTCTCTCTTTGCAGAGCACAGGCTCCAGATGCGCAGGCTCAGCGGCCATGGCTCACGGGCCCAGCCGCTCCGCGGCATGTGGGATCCTCCCGGACCGGGGCACGAACCCGTGTCGCCTGCATTGGCAGGCAGATTCTCAACCACTGCGCCACCAGGGAAGCCCCTTCACATATATTTTAATGGATACTTTACCCTTTCTTACTTCTTTTTTTAGGATACAATTGCTTAGGTTTCTGGTTTTTCATTGGTAATCCATATTTGCCATTCATATACTGTACATTTCTAAATGAAACAACTTTGCTTATTCATTGCTGTCATAAATTCACAACTCTTTACTGCTCTTTATAGTGCATGTGAAGCTTCTTCTCCTTTGATGATCTTTCTTCAATATTTGTTCATCTATTCATCACATACGTCATGCCTTAGGTATAAAATGACTAAAAGAACATTATCTTAGCCTGTCTTCATGACAAACTACAACATGAGACAGCAAGGAAATATAGATTATTTTATTATTACAGAATGATTTCTATGATCAGGGTAAGCCCACTGTGCTGTGTAAACAGGTGGAAGCAAAACTAGATTAAGATAGTTTGTTATGTGTTTATGGAAAACTGGTCTCAAAAACTGGTATTGCAAATTTTTATAGATTCAGTCTTTGTTTCTGAGTGCCTTATGTTGTATTTTTCACATCTTAACATTTAATGTCCACTTAGTCAATTTATTCTTCAAAAACAAAATTTCCATAATTTGGGTCATATTGTCAATAAGAATTTAGTTAACAATATAGATTTTTAGATTTTCTTTCTTTCTTCTCCCATGTCCATATTTTACCTTTCCTTCACAGTGAAGAACAATGCAATGACTATTTGTACAGCATTTTTTATGATATTTTAATATTTCTTCTGTTTTCTTTTGTGGTAAGTTCCGTGCTAGAACAACATTCACACTGGTGCTTAACTTTTAACTTTTTTTCACATTCGTGTTTATCTACTGCAGCGGCTTTTGTGCCCAATCATATCAAGATTTCTTTTTTTTTTTTCCCCACTATTAAGCTCACATTTTTCTGACACACAACATTGTGTGATAAAAACTTAAGAACTCAGCAGTAGCAATTACCCTTTTTATTGTGGTAAGCAACACATAATATGAAGTCTATCCTCTTACCAATTTTGGAGTGTACATTGTTAGATAGCAGATCTCTAGAGCTTTTTCATCTTGCTTGAATGAAATGCTATACCCATTGAACAATAACTCCTAATTTCCCCTGCCCCCCATCCTACTTTTAGCCTCTCTGAACTTGACTACTTTAGATATCTCATATAAGTAGAATCATGTAGTATTTGGTCCTCTATGATTTGCTTGCATCACTTAGCATAATGTCCTCAAGGTTCTTCCATGGTATAGCCTATGACAGCATTTCCTTCTTTTTTTAAAGCTGATTTCCATTGTATATACATACCTCATTTTCTTTATTCATTCATCCTTCAGTGGATGTATAGATTGTTTCCAATTCTTGGCTATCACGCATAATGTTGTAATGAACATGAACGTGGAAGCATCTCTTTGAGATCCTGATTTCAGTTCTTTTGTATAAATACCCAGGAGTAGAATTGCTGGATCACATGGTAGTTTATTTTTAATTCCTCAAAGAACTTCCATACTGTTTTCCATAGTGGCTGCACTACTTTACATTCTCATATCAGTTCACAACGGCTCCAGTTTCTCCACATACTTACATATATATGTATGTATTTTTTTTTGATAATGGCCATCCTAACAGCTATGAGAAGATCTCATTGTGGTTTGAATTTGCAGTTTTCTAATGATTAGTGATATTCACCATGTTTTATATAGCCGCAGGCCATTAGTTTCTCTTTTTTGCAGAAATGTCTATCCAAGTCCTTTGCCCATTTTAAAAATTATTGTTTATTAGTTATTGAGTTGTATAAGTTCTCTATAACTTTTGTCTACTAACACTATATCAGATATATGGTTTGCAGATATTTTATATCATTGCATCGGTTGCCTTTTCACTGTTTTGTTTCCTTGTTTCACAGAAGTTTTTAGTTTGGTATAGTCCAAACTGTGTTTTCTGTTTCACTCTTTTGTTTCCTTGTTTCACAGAAGTTTTTAGTTTGGTATAGTCCCACTTGTCTATTTTTATTTTCATTGCCTGTGCTTTTGGTGTCATATCCAAGAAATTATTGCCAAGACCAATGTCAAGAAGCTTTACCCCTAAGTTTTCTTTTAGGAGATTTATAGTCTGGGTCTTATGTTTAAGTGTTTAATCTACATTGAGTTGATTTTTATGTATAGTATACATTAAGGATCAAATTTTATTATTTTACATATGGGTATCCTGTTTTTCCCAACACCATTTGTTGAAGAAACTTCCTTTCCCCATTGTGTATTCTTTTTTTTTTTTTTTTTTTGCAGTACATGGGCCTCTCACTGTTGTGGCCTCTCCTGTTGCGGAGCACAGGCTCCGGACGTGCAGGCTCAGTGGCCATGGCCCAGCCACTCTGCAGCATGTGGGATCTTCCTGGACCCGGGCACGAACCCACGTCCCCTGCATCGGCAGGTGGACTCTCAACCACTGCGCCACCAGGGAAGCCCCCCCATTGTTTATTCTTGGCACACTTTTTGAAGATCATTTGACCATAGATGTGTTGGTTTACTTCTGGGTCCTTGATCTGTTCCATTGGTTGATATTTCTATCTTCATGCTAGTACCATACTGTTTTGATTGCTGAGTTATGTAATATATTTTAAAATCAGGAACTGTGAGGCCTACTGCTTTGCTTTTCTTTCTCAAGATTGTTTTAGCTATTTAGATCCTTTGTAGTTCCATATGAATTTTGAAAATTTTTTACTGTTTCTTTTAAAAAATGCCATTGGAATTTTGATATGGTTTGCATTGAATCTGTATATCACTTTAGGTAATATGAAAAGCATATGATTTTTTATTTCATTATTTATTGAAAACTTTTAGGTCATAACTAAAATTTCTTCTCCCATACCACAAAATTTTTTCTATGTCATGGTCTTTTCACATATTGAATAGCTCTTCCTCTGATCTTGAAGGAGGAAATTTCTTGTTTCTAATTTATACTGATAGATTCATTATTTGTAGAATGTTCTTTTAGACAACAATCACTATTTAAGGCAACATCATAGAAAATGCAAAAACAATTTCCATAAGACACAGTATTCAATGCTTGTTAATTAAATTAATTGCAAAACCTATCAGAAATTTTGCAGGTAGTGGGTCACCTGAGTATTTTATTCTATCCTTATTCAATCAAAGAAATGATCTGTAGTGAAATATACTTGCAATATTCCTTGAATTTGTGTTATATGTATCATTATATAACCTGAAATATTTTTGCTATCAAGATACTTCTAAAAAAAATCAGAATCCATTACAGACTCTGCTTTCTGAGGAATACAGCCTGTGCCATTTTCCTCTTCAATCACTTCTATGCCTAATCCTTTCTATACATTTTCAACAGAGCCATCCACCTAAAACAGAGCTAAGCTAACCCTATGGAAAAATCTAAATAATGTCATTGGCATGCAATCTAAGCTATGATTTTTGTGTTATCTCTCAAATCATCCCCTGTAAGTGGCATTGAAATTTGTGCCTTTCCCACGTAATTTGCTCATCTTTTCTAGAATAAGCTTTAAATTTCTTACCTCCATTTCTTTTTTATATACTGTTTTCTTTAAATGAAGCTTATTCCCTTCATTTCTGCTTAGGCAAAATTTCAGGTCCTTCAATATCAAGCTCAAGCCACTATAAACAGTGATGATCCCTCCTGACATTTTTCTCTCATTTTTTCTAAATTCTACAATTATCAGTTTAGTTTTCCACATGTATTTTATTGTTTTCTTTTATGGGGGGGAGGGTGTATATGATATATGACATATCTTCAGATGGATTGAGAGGTATAAAGAAACATCTGTTTTCTATATAAAGCCAGGGAGAACAACAGATGTAACAAAAATCATCAGAAATGTATTTAGCCATAAAAAATAGTTTTATATATTTTATTTTAAATTGTATGATCACCAGCCATTAATACAGTGTTTTGATTTAGGCCATGTCTATGTAATATTATTGCACTAGAGATAAGGATGTTTGAAATAGTTGTTGAAGAACTCATTAAAATTTTCACCTAGTTTCATTTTTTAAGAAATCACTATTTTTATTATATAGTCTCTAAAATATGAATTTATTGAGACCTTCTTGTCTACATGTGTCTCTTTAAATTTTAAAATGTAATTCGTAGTTTCATTGAAAATACCAGTTTTTCAATGAGCCACAGATTCTGAAGCTAGGCATCCTTATTTCACAATCTAACATGCCTTTTGTGCAAATTACCAACCTTATTAAGTCTGAGCTTCCTTATCTATTAAATGGGATAATAAGAGTACCTGTTTTAAAGATTAAACATGTTAACAACTGCAGATCTCTTTGAATAATATTTTAAGCATAGTGGGTATTATTGATGTTAGCTCCTTTTTCTCCTTTTCTTCTTCCTCTTCTTTACTGCTATAATTATTATTTTAGGCCATGAAGCTCGATTACATAATTTAGCTATTCCGCTATCTTTGAATTAAAACATACAGATTTAAACAAACACCCTAAAAAATCCTATTACCAATTTGTCAGAGAATTAAAAATGCCTACTGCCCAAATGTATCTAATATGCTAGCAGATGGATGCCTGTAAAATATAATTCCATAACTCTAGTTCAGGTTATCAATAAAAACACATTAAATTATTTTATTCTTTATAGAATAGGAAGACAATTTTCATCTCAGAACATCACACAAATGTTAATGCTGGAGAGCTTGCCTTTCTTAAGGGAGAAAATGTAACTTGATATTGGTACATACATTTCCCATGTAGGTTTGTAGAGAATATGTAATCTTTATTTATTGGGTGAATGCATGCCAATTGGGTCAAAATTTTTAATTGTGTTGCTTAGATCTCTCTTACTCTTGCTAATATTTTTTCTGTATTTTTAATCTGCTACTAACTGTTGAAAATCTCTGTAATATTCATTTGTCACTTCTATTTCAGTTTTTGTTCCATATATTTGGACAGTAAATTATTAAGTAAATATAGTTAAAATTATTATATGGTCCTGGTGAATTTACTTGTGTATCATTATGTAATGATCTTTAGATCCATCAATTTTCACCACATAAAGTCTTCTTTATCTGCCATTAGTATAGGTACATTCAGTTATTTATGTTAGTGTCTATACTTATAATTATTATAAGATTATAGTCAGGGTGGATTTCTTATAAGCAGTGTTTAGTTTTTTTTTTAGCTCATGTGACAGTCTTTACTTTTGGAGTATTTAATCTATTTAAACTTACTATATATGTATTTGTTTTCTGTTTGTTTTGCCTGACATTTGTTCTTTTACTTCCTCCTTTTGTTTTCTTTTATATTAATCAAGTGGGCCTTTTAATTGCATTTTTTCTCTCTATTAGCTTTCTAGTTGCATATTCTGTTAGCGGTAACCCTAGAGAGTAAAATGTGTATTCTGGATTATTAGGGTCAATTACAAATTAGTACTCATCATTTCCTGAACAAAGCAAGGATGTTAGAGAATTATAACTCTATCCCAGACCCTGATGTTTGTATTATTGTTTTTGTAGGCTTTCGTTATACATATAATTTAAGCAACCCAAAGACACTATTATCTTAAATTACTCAGCATTCATTTAGATTTACCTACATATTTGCTTGTTTTATCATTTCAGACCTTTCATCTAGGTTTATTTTTCTTCTATCTGAAAAATTGTTTCCAGTATTTATTGTAATTTAGTTCTAGCAACAAATACTTTTTTTTTTGCTTTTTTAAGGTTTTATCTATTTTTTATAATTGTTTTTGATGAAAGTTGTCCATTACAAGCTACTCCATCAGAGCCAGAGGTAGAAATTGCACTATGTTGCTTTATCTTTATTTCTTATCACTTATACTTTTTCATTTTCTGTCACACCAACCGGTCTCTCAGCCTTTTTTTTAACCAAAAAAAATCTTTCATTCTAAAAATCTATGTCTGAACTGTATTTAAAAATCAACTAATATAATTATTCAGGCAAAAACAATTTACAGTGAATTCAATAGTTCAAGGCAATATTATTCACTGAGCATGGGCTAGGTACCAAACACTGTACTGAACATTAGGTTTTACAAAAAATTTATAACAGTGTTTCAACCCTTAGTTGGCAAAATCAAATGGTAGAGCAGACATAAACAAATACTTTATAGATATATAGGGTAAGTACTATAACATGAGTCCTTGAAAAGCTATCTAAAATATAGATTCGTGGGAAAATAAAGATGTATTCAAATTTGAGTTGATTCCTTAATGTATTAAAATTTTTGATGTTTCATTTTTATTCTAGTTTTGCTAGTATCAGGTAAAACATATCTTTTAGGTTTAAGGTAAAAGATGAGGTTGTCCAAGGCATATTTTCTAAAGTGTATCAATCATACTGCTCCACTGGCATGTTGTAGACTGCCCTTACATTTCAAACTTTGTCATTCGGACCATTCTGCATATCCAAAATATTCATTCTTTCCTTCTTGATGGTAAGAAAGAAATGTGTAATTTTGCTTTCCTGAATTCATTGGATTGTTTTATACTGTAGCATCCATGTGTTGATTTGTCCATGTAGTTGGGAATTACCTAGGATATTCACCATTTTCTATAATAATAGAATTGCCAGACAGACTTGAGGAATAGCCAAAACATTTCTGGTTGCATTTGAAAGTTTCTAAAGTAAAAAAAAGTCAAGAAGAAAAATGGGATAAATTAATCAGGATGGAAAGAACAGTTAGGGACAGATATGCCTCTTGAAAATAGAAATAAGTGAGAGGAAAGCCTACCAATCTGGCAAATGAGAGTATCTTAGACAAATATTATCAGATTGCATGTAAGCACTAGCCTGTAATGTCAAAGGGAAGAAATCAGTGGTCTCCAGTTGCTTCCTAACTTCAATACATGATTCTCTAATATATTTTCAACAGTGTAGAATTACTACTATAAATGAATATTCCAGTTGAAAATTATGAAAGTTGAATTATTTCTACAGCATCACCTGCAGACTTATAAAGAGTTTCTCAGGACATTATTGCAAAGTTAAGGTCAAGAGAGACACTACAATAAAATTGTAATATAAATGACTTTTAACTTGATCTGATTAATACTAAATATTGAAGGAAGAGGATAACATTTAATTATCAAGCATTGTAGTCAAATAAGGTATCATGTTAAGATATATTAGTATTTCAAATTTAAACTTTCAGAAATTGTGGCTTTTATCAGACACTGACCACAGATTTCACATTCTACCTCTAATGATATATACACTATATCTTTTTTCCTTGGACTAAAAGAACATTTAAAAATAATAGTCCATTAATATGATGCTTTTCATTGTATTTTTCTGTTACTAATACCTTAATTTTCTTCTGATCTTTAGCCATTAAAGTGGATATTAATTATAACTAACCATACTCTATGAACCATATGTGCTCAAAACTTAATGCCTTTTGGCATAATTCCAATGCCTTTGAATAAACCAAAGGCTTCATAAAGCCGCATTCTCTCCCAGCTATTTCATAGGTCTTCTGAATAAATTTTAAAATTGGTGTTATTTGTATTATTCCTTTAATGTTTTTTCTTTTTTTTTTTTTTTTTTTTTTTTTTTGCGGTACGCGGGCCTCTCACTGTTGTGGCCTCTGCTGTTGTGGAGCACAGGCTCCGGATGCGCAGGCTCAGTGGCTCACGGGCCCAGCCGCTCCGTGGCATGTGGGATCTTCCCAGGCTGGGGCACAAACCCGGGTCCCCTGCATCGGCAGGTGGACTCTCAACCACTGCGCCACCAGGGAAGCCCTACATTATATTTAACTATCATTTGAGCATCAGACCAACAAAAAAGCACAGCAAGTATTGTTAAGTATATACAAGAAAAATTAGCATTGGAAGATGTAGTTACATACTCCAACAATTGGTGTTTATACATCCATGAGCAAACCAAATTGTCTTTCTCTCATTATTAAAATAAAAGATAACATTTTGACATCAATCACATAAAATTAGCTTTGTAATGAGCAAGAGAATAGGAATTAAAATAACTTTAATAACTTTTGTTATCTTCTAGTAGAATAATAGTAATTAATTTTGCATAGCACTTTATAGTTTATAAAATTTTTATTATTTTGTCTTTGGATTGATCAATGGCTTTCACTCACTCTTGCTGTGGATAAATATTACACAATTTTGGTATGTCATTTATCTTCCTTGGATCGTACTTTCATAATTAACACTATATAAAATCATTTTATAAAAATTAAAAATAATGTATATAAAGTGTGCATCATAGATACAAGACTTAATACTTAAGGCAACATAACATGTATTATTCGTACGGTCATTCACAAGTATTGGTAAGTATCAGAACAAGTGATAAGTCTATGAATCCAACCTATTTTTTTTTTTTTTTTTTTTTGCGGTACGCGGGCCTCTCACTGCTGTGGCCTCTCCCGCCGCGGAGCACAGGCCCCAGACGCGCAGGCTCAGCGGCCATGGCTCACGGGCCCAGCCGCTCCGCGGCATGTGGGATCTTCCCGGACCGGGGCACGAACCCGTGTCCCCTGCATCGGCAGGCAGACTCTCAACCACTGCGCCACCAGGGAAGCCCGAATCCAACCTATTTTAACATTACATTCAAGACATAGAAACTATGAAAGGTAAAATGATAATGGCTTTCAATGTAAACCTGAATAAAGATCTCTCAGAATTTCTTCTAAACTACAGTCTTTTTATGCTAACTAAAATAACTATAATGCAAATTGTAAACCCACTTTATTACATAAACACTGCAAGTTTTGAACATCAACATTCCCCTTAATAAATCTATATAAAATGTAATACACTTAATATGACAGTGTCTACTAAATATTATATTTGATGTGTAGGCTTGCTAGTAAATTCCAAAATTTGAATAGACAGAGATAATCACAAGATTAATAGATTTGGGATGCTTACCCAGTAAAGAAGATTTCCTTAGAGGTCTCACAGAATATAGACCCACCATGGTGCACCCCATTTGGATTATTCAAAATAATTCTTTACTTACTGTTTACTTCTTGTACTTTTATAAAGAAGAGAAATACCTAGTCTTGAGATTTGCTTCTATTTATTTTAAGCACTTCTCATGTAACAGCTCATTTAATCCTCTCAACAGCCCTATGATGTAGCCCTGAACTTATCTCAATTTTCAGTTGAGGAAACAGGCACAGAAAAAAAAAAGAGTAATTAAGAGTAAATGCCCAGATCATACCGCTATCAAATGACAGAGCTGGGATTTGAACAAAAACATTCTGGCTCCAGAATTTAAATTTCCACAAATATGCTATTTGCTTTTTTTTAAAATAGCTTTTCACTTTTTGTAATTCCTTTACTATGCCAGTTAGATCACTGATCTTTCATTTTTGTTCCATCCTCTTCTCACTACCTACCCTTAGTTTTTACCTGGTAGGATTTGTTTTTTCATAATTTTCTATAATTTTTTCTTTGAAATTTTCTAAAATTTGAATAGTTATTTGACCCCTCTTTGTAGGCTAACTTTCTGAGTTTCCAACCCCCTTCTCCTTTTAATTTCTTCTCTGATAAGAAATATAACACACTTTTTTTAGCCCATAAATGTAAGATGAATGGGCTTGAAAAAAATTCTAGGTTGGCTGTTCAAAAGGCAGTTGCAGGGCAGGAATAAAGATGTAGACATAGAGAAAGGACTTGATGACTCGGGGTGGGAGGGGGAAGCTGGGGTGAAGTGAGAGTAGCATCGACATATATACACTACCAAATGTAAAAATAGCTAGTGGGAAGAAGTAGCATAGCAAAGGGAGATCAGCTTGGTGCTTTGCTATGACCTGGAGGGGTGGGATAGGAGGATAGGAGGGAGGCTCAAAAGGGAGGAGATATGGGGACATACGTATGCATATGGCTGATTCACTTCAGTGTACAACAGAAACTAACACAGTATTGTGAAGCAATTATACTCCAATAAAGATCTATTAAAAAAAAAAACCTGAAGAATCAAAAAGCTCTTCTCATTCTTATGTCACAATTCAAAGGTGTGTTTCTGATTATGGAAAAGCTACCTGACAAGTACCAAGAAAACTAGATTTCTTTTTAAATAAATGAAGCTCTGTGTGTCTAACAACATAAAGTTACTATATGCAGGGCAAATACATTTTCAGAATATATTTGCGTTATTTACACAGCTATGATTTCTATATTTTTACCCTACCTTGTTAAAGTGAACTTTATACCATTCAGTCTAGAATTACTCTATTTCCTATCTCCAAACAAGTACTAAAGTAAGAAAATGACTATGAGGAATACACAAGATAATCACAACAAAGCAAAGAAATTATAAAATGATTTATAGTTATGTGATGATGAATATTGCTTTAATGAATCTCATGGTTTGCCATGGTTAAGAATACAAATAGGTATTCTTTTTTTTTTTAAACATCTTTATTGGAGTATAATTGCTTAACAATGTTGTGTTAGTTTCTGCTCTATAACAAAGTGAATCAGCTATACATATACATATATCCCCACATCCCCTCCCTCTTGCATCTTCCTCCCACCCTCCCTATTCCAACCCTCTAAGTGGTCACAAAGCACGGAGCTGATCTCCCTGTGCTATGTGGTTGCTTCCCACTACCTATCTTACATTGGGTAGTGTATATATGTCGATGCCACTCTCTCACTTCATCCCAGCTTACCCTTCCCCCTCCCCGTGTCCTCAAGTCCACTCTCTACGTCTGGGTCTTTATTCCTGTCCCACCCCTAGGTTCTTCAGAACCTTTTTTTTTTTGATTCCATATACAGATGTTAGCATACGGTATTTGTTTTTCTCTTTCTGACTTACTTCACTCTGTATGACAGATTCTAGGTCCATCCACCTCACTACAAATAACTCAATTTTGCTTCTTTTTATGGCTGAGAAATATTCCATTGTATATATGTGCCACATCTCCCTTATCCATTCATCTGTCGATGGACACGTAGGTTGCTTCCATGTCCTGACTATTGTAAATAGTGCTGCAATGAACATTGTGGTACATGTCTCTTTTTGAATTACGGTTTTCTCAGGGTACATGCCCAGTAGTGGGACTGCTGGGTATTATGGTAGTTCTATTTTTAGTTTTTTAAGGAACTTCCATACTGTTCTCAGTAGTAGCTGTATCAGTTGGCATTCCTGCCAACAGTGCAAGAGGGTTCCCTTTTCTCCACACCCTCTCCAGCATTTATTGTTTGTAGATTTTTTTGTTGATGGCCATTCTGACCTGTGTGAGGTGATACCTCGTTGTGGTTTTTTTGTTTTTTTTTTTTTTGCGGTACGCGGGCCTCTCACTGTTGTGGCCTCTCCCATTGCGGAGCACAGGCTCTGGACGCGCAGGCTCAGCGGCCATGGCTCACGGGCCCAGCCGCTCCGCGGCATGTGGGATCTTCCCGGACTGGGGCACGAACCCGTGTCCCCTGCATCGGCAGGCGGACTCTCAACCACTGCGCCACCAAGGAAGCCCTCGTTGTGGTTTTGATTTGCGTTTCTCTAATGATCAGTGATGCTGAGCATCCTTTCATGTGTTTGTTGGAAACCTGTATATCTTCTTTGGAGAAATGTCTATTTAGATCTTCTGCCCATTTTTGGATTGGGTTGTTTGTTTTTTTGACATTGGGCTGCATGAGCTGCTTGTAAATTTTGCAGATTAATCCTTTGTCAGTTGCTTCATTTTCGAATATTTTCTCCCATTCTGAGGGTTGTCTTTTCGTCCTGTTTATGGTTTCCTTTGCTGTGCAAAAGCTTTGATTTTCATTAGGTCCCACTTATTTATTTTTGTTTTTATTTCCATTTCTCTAGGAGGTGGGTAAAAAAAGGATCTTGCTGTGATTTATGTCAGAGTGTTCGTCCTATGTTTTCCTCTAAAGAGTTTTATAGTGTCTGGCCTTACATTTAGGTCTTTAATCCATTATGAGTTTATTTTTGTGTATGGTTTTAGGAAGTGTTCTAATTTCATTCTTTTACATGTAGTCGTCCAGTTTTCCCAGAACCACTTATTGAAGAGGCTGTCTTTTCCCCATTGTATATTCTTGCCTCCTTTATCAAAGATAAGGTGACCATATGTGCATGGGTTTATCTCTGGGCTTTCTGTCCTTTTCCATTGATCTATATTTCTGTTTTTGTGTCAGTACCATACTGTCTTGATTACTGTAGATTTGTAGTATAGTCTGAAGTCTGGGAGGCTGATTCCTCCAGCTCCGTTTTTCTTTCTCAAGATTGCTTTGGCTATTCGGGGTCTTTGCTGTTTCCCTACAAATTGTGAAATGTTTTGTTCTAGTTCTGTGAAAAATGCCATTGGTAGTTTCATAGGGATTGCATTGAATCTGTAGATTGCTTTGGGTAGTATAGTCATTTTCACAATGTTGATTCTTCCAATCCAAGAACATGATATATCTCTCCATCTGTTTGTATCATCTTTAATTTCTTTCATCAGTGTCTTATAGTTTTCTGCATACAGGTCTTGTGTCTCCTTAGGTAGCTTTGTTCCTAGGTATTTTATTCTTTTTGTTTCAGTGGTTAATGGGAATGTTTCCTTAATTTCTCTTTCAGATTTTTCATCATTAGTGTATAGGAATGTAAGAGTTTTCTGTGCATTAATTTTGTATCCAAATTCATTGATTAGCTCTACTAGTTTTCTGGTAGCATCTTTAGGATTCTCTGTATATAGTATCAGGTCATCTGCAAACAGTGACAGCTTTACTTCTTCTTTTCCGATTTGGATTTCTTTTATTTCTTTTTCTTCTCTGATTGCTGTGGCCAAAACTTACAAAACTATGTTGAATAATAGTGGTGAGAGTGGGCATCCTTCTCTTGTTCTGATTTCAGAGGAAATGGTTTCAGTTTTTCACCACTGAGAATGATGTTGGCTGTGGTTTTGTCATTTATGGCCTTCATTATGTTGAGGTAAGTTCCCTCTGTGCCTACTTTCTGCAGATTTGTTTTCATAAATGGGTGTTGAATTTTGTGGAAAGCTTTCTCTGCATCTATTGAGATGATCATATGGTTTTTCTCCTTCAGTTTGTTAATATGGTGTATCACATTCATTGATTTGTATATATTGTGGAACCCTTGCATTCCTGGGATAAACCCCACTTGATCATGGTGTATGATCCTTTTAACATGCTGTTGGATTCTGTTTGCTAATATTTTGTTGAGGATTTTTGCATGTATGTTCATCGGTGATATTGGCCTGAAGTTTTCTTTCCTTGTGACATTTTTGTCTGGTTTTGGTATCAGGGTGAGGGTGGCCTTGTAGAATGAATTTGGGAGTGTTCTGCTCTCTGCTATATTTTGGAAGAGTTTGAGAAGGATAGGTGTTAGCTCTTCTCTAAATGTTTAATAGAGTTCACCTGTGAATCATCTTGTCCTGGGCTTTTGTTTGTTGGAAGATTTTTAATCACAGTTTCTATTTCAGTGCTTGTGAATGGTCTGTTTATATTTTCTGTTTCTTCCTGTTTCAGTCTCGGGAGGTTGTGCCTTTCTGAGAATTTGTTCATTTCTTCCAGGTTGTCCATTTTATTGTCTTATAGTTGCTTGTAGTAATCTCTCGTGATCCTTTGTATATCTGCGGTGTCAGCTGCTACTTGTCCTTTTTCATTTCTAATTCTACTGATTTGAGTCTTCTCCCATTTTTTCTTCATGAGTCTGGATAATGGTTTATCAATTATGTTTATCTTCTTAAACAACCAGCTTTTATCTTTATTCATCTTTGCTATTGTTTCCTTCATTTCTTTTCCATTTATTTCTGATCTGATGTTTATGATTTCTTTCCTTCTGCTAACTTTGTGGTTTTTCTGTTCTTCTTTTTCTAATTGTTTAGGTGTAAGGTTAGGTTGTTTATTTTAGATTTTTCTTTTTTCTTGAGGAAGGATTGTATTGCTATAAACTTCCCTCTCAGACCTGCTTTTGCTGCATCCCATAGGTTTTGGGTCATCGTGTTTTCATCATCATTTGTTTCTAGGTATTTTTTGATTTCCCCTTTGATTTCTTCAGTGATCTCTTGGTTATTTAGTAGTGTATTGCTTACCTCCATGTGTTTGTATTTTTCACAGTTTTTTTCCTGTAACTGATATCTAGTCTCATAGCATTGTGGTCAGAAAAGATACTTGATATGATTTCAAATTTTTAAAATTTACCAAGGCTGATTTGTGATCCAAGGTATGGTTTATCTGTGAGAATGTTCCATGAACACTTGAGAAGAAAGTGTATTCTGTTGTTTTTGGATGGAATGTCCTATAAATATCAATTTAGTCCATCTTGTTTAACGTATCATTTAAAGGTTGTGTTTCTTTGTTTATTTTCATTTTGAATGATTTGTCCATTTGTGAAAGTGGGGTGTTAAAAGTCCCCTACTATTATTGTGTTAAATTTCCTCTTTTATGGCTGTTAGCGTTTGCCTTATATATTGAGGTGCTCCTATGTTGGGTGCATAAATATTTACAATTGTTATTCTTCTTCTTGGATTGATCCCTTGATCATTATGTAGTGTCTTTCTTTGTCTCCTGTAATAGTCTTTGTCTTAAAGTCTATTTTGTCTGATATGAGAGTTGCTACTCCAGGATTCTTTTGATTTCCATTTGCATGGAATATCTTTATCCATCCCCTCACTTTCAGTCAGTATGTGTCGCTAGGTCTGAAATGGGACTTTGGAAGACAGCATATGTATGGTCTTGTTTTTGTATCCATTCAACCAATCTGTGTCTTTTGGTTGAATTATTTAATCCTTTTACTTTTAAGGTAATTATTGATATATATGTTCCTATTACCATTTTCTTAATTGTTTTGCATTTGTTTTTGTAGGTCATTTCCTTCTCTTGTGTTTCCTGCCTAGAGAAGTTCCTTTAGCACTTGTAAGCCTAGTTTGGTGGTGCTGAATTCTCTTCACTTTTGCTTATCTGTAAAGGTTTTAATTTATCTGATTGAATCTGAATGAAATCCTTGCTGGGTAGAGTAATCTTGGTTGTAATTTTTTCCCTTTCATCACTTTAAATATGTCCTGCCACTCCCTTCTGGCTTGCAGAGTTTCTGCTGAAAGATCAGCTGTTAACCTTATGGTGATTCCCTTATATGTTATTTGTTGCTTTTCCCTTGCTGCTTCTAATATTTTTTCCTTGTATTTAATTTTTGATAGTTTGATTAATATGTATCTTGCCATGTTTGCTTTTGGGTTTATCCTGTATGGCACTCTCTGTGCTTCCTGGACTTGATTGACTATTTCCTTTCCCATGTTAGGGGATTTTTCAACTATAATCTCTTCAAATATTTTCTCAGACCATTTCTTTTTCTCTTCTTCTGAGACCCCTTTAATTCGAATGTTGGTGCATTTAATGTTGTCCCAGAGGTCTCTGAAACTGTCCTCAATTCTTTTCTTTCTTTTTTCTTTATTCTGCTCCATGTTATTTCCACCATTTTATCTTCCAGCTCACTTATCCGTTCTTCTGCCTCAGTTATTGTTACTGATTCCTTCTAGAGTATTTTTAATTTCAGTAATTGTGGTGTTCATCACTGTTTGTTTATTCTTTAGTTCTTCTAGATCCTTGTTAAATGTTTCTTGTATTCTCTGTATTCTGAGATTTTGGATCATCTTTACTATCATTACTCTGAATTCTTTTTCAGGTAGGTTGCCTATTTCATCTTCATGTATTTGGTGTTGTAGGTTTTTACCTTGCTCCTTTTTCTGTAACATATTTTTTCTCATTTCATTTTATTTTATTTATTTTTTTTTTTTTGATGAGTGGTGCTGTATTCCTGTCTTACTGGTTGTTGGGCCTGAGACGTCCAGCACTAGAGTTTGCAGGCAGTTGGATAGAGCTGGGTCTTGGTGCTGAGATGAGAACCTCCCGGTGGCCTCACTCTGATTGATATTCCTTGGTCACTGGGGGTTCCTCTCGCCCCCTTAGGTGTCCGTGGTCTCCCACTGGTGCCCAGTAGGTGCCCTAGTTATGAGGAGATGCAAATTCCACGTCCTCCTAGTATGCCCTCTTGACCCTGCCCCCCCAAATCGGTATTCTTTTCTCTATTGTTTATAGAGAATTTACAACTTTGGGGTACCAGTGGAGAAATACCAAGACTTTGTGGTGTCTGACATTTAACTTGTTTTTCCATCATTTCTCCTTTATGACAAAATTAAGATACTCCAGGTGATGAAATTCTTCCAAGTTACTATATTTGGGGGGTACCATGAATTCAGTCACCCTTCTCTTCATACTTTACAAAATTTAGAGGTGTCTTACAGTCCTCCAGACATGAGCTGCCTGTCATGTTTATTGCCTGAATACTTCTATTAAAAAAAAATTCTTGCAAGAAAGTACTGAGCTGGAAAGAGCAGAAAAAATATTTCTGTATTGGTAAAGTAACTGAAAGGCTTTCATGGTTGTATTTTCCAACTTCCTTTTGACACTTATTTTTCTTCACTGCAGCAGCAATAATATGATTTTCCTTTTTTTTCTTCTTATTGTTACCCTACACATCTTAACCTAGTGGTAATAATAGGTGTTCTGGTTATTATCTCCTTCCACACCTCCATGGGTCTTCCTTTAAGCATGGAGTCACTATTTGCTTTAGAAGGAATAGTACATTGAAAGGCATATAAAAGTGAAAATCAGGCTTTATGTGATTCCAAAGAGAGTGGTTATACCCCTTGGCACTCAGCAAACAAATCACAAAGATTTCTGAATTCCCTTGCAGCATTTCTCTCTTGTATGGTTTGGAAAGCAAGAGCGTGAGTGACAGCTAAGATGATATTACCGTTTGGGGGACACAATTCTGCAGGTGACATAGTGTGGAGGAATAAAGGGAGGTGAAAGATAAGTTGTCTTGAACTGGTTTTCACACTATTCAAAGTGCATTTTAGTTTAACTCTAGTGACAGTCCAGCTCAAACCTGCTGACAGATGGCTGCTAGCAAGAAAATATATTTGAGACTTACAGTCAAGATACAAGCTTTCATGTTAACCAAAGACCATTTTTTTAAAAAACAGAGTATTTCAAAGAATGATGAAAATAAAGAGAAATAATATTTAGCACATATATTGTGCAAAGAATATCTGAGAGTTCAAAGCAGGGCTTCAGTTGGCAAAGGGCAGATAACTGAATTTCTTAGGTGTGAATACCTCCAAGAATAAAGTTAACCCTTAGGAAAAAGTGTTGGTGTTGGACTTGGGCACTGTATGGATAAGAAAGCCCACTGAAAATGGCAAAGATGACCAGATAAGTATAACTGAGAAGGACAGTCACCTCTGATTCTGTAACCAGAAAACTAGAAAAGAAGGGTGAGAGTGATTTTAATATGCTATAACCACAGTATGCATTTAGTATACTATTGATATCTAGTCATTAGAGCTTCAAATGATCATTAATGAGATTAAAGGCCATTAGTTAATATGTGTACCTGATGGCTCTTTTAAAGGATTTAAAATGCATTATCTGTAATTTTTATCATAGCACTTTGAGATACCTACCACCGTTATCCTCATTTTACAGAAAAGGCAGTAGAAGCACAGGGAATTTATATAATTTATCAGTACTACACAGCTTTAATAAGTAGTGGACCATTGTATGAAACAGAGGCAGAGTGAACCCATGGCCCTTGCTCTTAAACATTTAGTGCAGCTTCCTAATTCAGCTGTGAAGTCATTCTGAATGCTAAGATATCTCTCTTTACCAGGACACACAGTTTTGGGAAGCAAAGGGTGAGGATGAAAAGAGATACCTTGATATCAGAAATAACAAAGTCAGCCCTGGAGATCAAGGGGACAGGTGTATGTGGCAGGGGGAGGAGTGGGAAGCTACATCCAGATTGTCCTCACATACAGTTAAAAAGGTTTTAGTCTTCTGACTACATAACATAACTGAGCCAAAAGAATTAGTCATGGAATGCTCAAGGGCACAGTTTATTTTGGGTTTTGCCTTGTTTCTTGTTTTTGCTTTGTTTTTGATGGTGGTGGTGGTGGTGGTGGTGGTGGTGGTGGTGGTGGTGGTGGTGGTGGTGGTGGTGGTGGTGGTGTGTGTGTGTGTGTGTGTTTCAGGGTTAAGTTTATTAAAATCTGTCCTCTTCAATTTTAGGTTTACATGTATCAAAGAATTTTCAGTGTGTTTATAAATTAAAGTGCGTTCATTTAAAGGCCCTTAAATAAATAATATGCAATAGATTCTGTATAATTCTGCCTTTCTGAAATAAATACTTTTCTGTGTAAGTGTAAAATATATTTATTAACTTCAGATCTTAAATAATGTTCCTAGTTTACTCGTATTTAATTTAAAATATAGGAAGCCAAGTTGGAATGATCATCATGAAAGGGTCAGAGGGAGGGGAAGAACTCTAGACTTCTCCAGTCCTTCTAAAATAAAACAATTACCAAAAACAGGGCTCCTCTGAGCCTCACAATTAACATTTTTTGTCTGGAGTAGGAAGGATTCCTTAATGATCTCCCCAAATTAATGACTGTCCATCTTCCATCATTTATTTTATGTACTCCATCTATCAGCATCTAACATTGACCAGTGCTTGTACCAAAGGGAC
This sequence comes from Globicephala melas, assembly GCF_963455315.2. Lineage (NCBI taxonomy): Eukaryota > Metazoa > Chordata > Mammalia > Artiodactyla > Delphinidae > Globicephala > Globicephala melas. The sequence goes on from NC_083330.1 coordinate 55,709,996, forward strand.
ATATAAACCATTCCTTTCAGTGTTTCTAATTGGAAAATACTAGACTATAAGGAGATTTTTCTCTCTGTGTGGGATGGTTTTAAAATGTATGACTTGTAGCAAAAGAATTGCTAGTGCATGAAATTTTATCATCACTATTGGAACTGAAGAAAGTATAAGACATGGCCTAGATCCTTAATGCAGTTATAGTGATACCTAAGCCATATGTCTCAGGAATATCTTATAGGCATATACAAAGAAAAAATTTTATATACCTATATTACGTTATCATTCTGAAGAATAACCTGTATTACTATATGCACTTAAGTTGACATTATCTACTTCAAGGAAGATAATAGAGAAAAGAAAATATCTACTTTCAGAAGTGATCTACAAAATAGGTCAGTGCAAATGATGGAGTATGGTAGAAAGTCTACAAATAATTCCTCTCATCCCTTTATATTAATGGTACTCCAGCCATCAGGAAGTGAAATCTCTATCTCCTTCTTGATCAGCGTAGGCTATATGAATTGGTTTTTACAACTGAATGCAGCTGAAGTCTGTTACAGTTCTGGGCCTAGTTCTTGAGAAGCCTCAGAGCTTCCAATTTCAGTCTTGGAGTCCTGGGCCACCACATTAGAAGTCTAAGTTCTTTCTGAAAATAGACACAGCCTTTCCAGCCATCCCAGGAGAGATTCAGGACATGTGTGTAAAACCATTTTGGATGCTGCAATCCCAGCTTGGGTCCTAGGTAAAGGGAGCCCAGACAACATCACATAGAAAAGGACCAACAGGCGGAGCCCAGACAGCCCAGAAAATGGTGAAAGATAATACATCATTATTGTTTTAAGCTACTAAGATTTGAGTATAGTCTCTTTTCCAGCATTAGATAACTGAAACATAAAGGAAACTAAGAGACAATAATTGAACCTAAAGAATTAACTTCAAACTCTCCATAGGGATTCCAGACCCTAAAATAAAGAGATTTCTCCAAAGGCAACGTGATATGATACTTTACTATAAATTTGGAAGAACTATATTTGGAGAGAGAATAATTACTGTTCAAGTCAACTTAAGCAAGTCACTTAAATTCATTGAGAAGTGACATCCAGTTGGATGCTAAGTATTAATCACTTTTTTAATGTGACTTAAAACTAGTCCCTTCTTTTCAACCTCACTTACAAGGTAAAGTCAGACCCTTCCAATTTCCCTTAAGGATTGCCAAAGAGCCCTGTTCTCCCACCTTCTGTTTAACTCATTTCCAATTTATTTCTAATTCCTAATTTGCTGCTCTCTAAAATATAGGTAAATTCATGTTACCTAATATTCTTCAATGACTTTCCATTATCTTAAGATTAAAGTCCATGTCTAGGGCATGACTTTCCAGCCCTCTAGGATCTGACTCTGTTTTTTTCCCCACCCTTGATTTATGCCAACCCTCTCCTCAAACCCAGACTCCAGTCTTTGCCTTTGCCTCTACTGCTCCTCCCTAAATTTTCCTTTTCCCCTTAGATTTAATACCTATTAGTATGTATTAAAAAAAAATACCCTTGGGGGACTTCCCAGGTGGTCCAGTGGTAAAGAATCCGCCTTCCAATGAAGGGGACGCTGGTTCGATCTCTGGCTGGGGAACTAAGATCCCACATACTGCAGGGCAACTAAACCTGTGCACCACAACTGCTGAGCTCACGTGCCTCAATGAGAGAGCCCGTGTGCTACAAACTACAGAACCCACGTGCCTGGGACCCCATGCACCACAACTACAGAGCCCACACTCCCTGGAGCCCACGTGCCACAACTTAGAGAGAGAAATCCCACACACCACAACTAGAGAGAAGCCCACACGCCACAATGAAGAACCTGCGCCACAACAAAAAAGATCCCACATGTCTCAACGAAGATCTTGCATGCTGCAACTAAGACCCGATGCAACCAAAACATAAAGAAAGAAAAAGAAAAAAAAATATACCCTTTGTCTGACAATGCCCTGCACTTAAGTCTGAACCATTTACCACACCTTTACCATAGCACTTGGCATGTATGCCCATCATAGCACTTACCATTAGTGTGCTTCCTAACTACTGGAGGATAGCTTTCAGATCTTTATCCCAGTACCCAGCTTAGTGCCAAGAATGCTAGCAAATATATTACTTCTTGGATGAATGGGTGAATGATATATGAAATGGATAATGCTTGTGAAAATACTTGACAAAGTTAGAAGTACTTTGCAAATATTATTTTGATGATTTCTCCATAATAGGTTGTAAAACTAGTCCCTAGAAAAATAAACTGAAACCCAGAAGAGTTAAATAAATAAAACTTGGGGTGTGGGGGAAGTGATTACACATACATACAGCAGAGGTAGGCCTGAGGGTTGCCTGTAAAAGAAATATAAAAATAAAATATATTTATTTTATATATATTTGCCTCTAAAATGAATATAAAAATAACTTTACACTGTTGTTTAAAGACACTAGGAAATAATGAAAAGAAAAATAAATGTTAGGACTGGGAAGTGGTCTTTCTCCTTACCTTGCATTTGTTAAAAAATTAACTTATTTACAACTTGGTCATGGTAGTTTTAAAAATGATTGGGAAAATGGAGATAGAGTAAAAATAGATATATTGGAAGAATAAGAATCATGTATTTAAATTAAACAATAGTTCATTTAGGCATAAAATTGAATTTACTTACCAACAGAATGAGAAAATGTTGTTATGTTTCTTAAGCACCAGGCATTGTACTAAGTGCTTTGTAGACGTTATCTAGCTTAATTCTTAGAAAAACCTAGGAGACAAGAATTAGCATCTTCCTTTCAAATGTGGAAATTTGGAATGGAAATGTGGGATTTGCAGATTTAATTAAGGTAAAAATTTCAAGATGAGATCATCCTGCATTAGGTTGGGCCTTAAATCCAATGTCAGATATCCTTATAAGAGACAGAAAAGAAGAAAACCCACAGAGACGCAAGGGAAAAGGCCATGTAAAGAGGGAGGCAGAGATTAGAGTTATGCTGTCATAAACAAAGCAACACCTGGCATCACTGGAAGCTGGAAGAGGTGAGGGAGGATTCTCCCCTGGAGCCTTTGGAGGGAGCACAGCCCTGCCAGTGCCTTATTCAAACTCTGGCCTTGAGAACTGTGCCAGAATATCTTTCTGTTGTTTTGAATTGCCAAGTGTGTGGTAATTTGTTACTGCAGCCCTAGGAAGCTAATTGAACACCTATTTCTCATCTCTGTACACCTGTCATGGGCAGTTCTGTGCCTCAGGCAAAGAAGCAGGTGACTGCCTTAGTTGTTTAGATTCAGCAGTTAGTGAAGGCTCTCTAACGTTATACCAGGACTATGTCCAGCAGGAGGGAACAGACAATACGAAGACTTGAAAGGACTTTAAAAAGAGTGTTTGCAACGCAGAAAGGAGACCAGTATGTCTGAAGTGCAATAGATGGTGGGGCACAGGAATCAGGTAGTTTGTGAAGAGGTAAAAAGTCGCCAGATCTTATAGGGCTTTGTACAACTTATCAAGGAATTTGGGTTCCATTCTTAGTTCAGTGAAGAGCCATAAACTGATTTCATATTTGGTGTGGAAGGATAAGGGAGACATGGGCAGAAGAATACTTGATCTCAATTTGCATTTTAAAGAGGTGATAATAAATACTGCCATATGGAGGACAAACTGGAAGCTAAAAGGGTAGGAGGGAGGCGAGGAAATAGGCTTTTACAGTTGTCAAGTAGGGGTAACAGTGGGTTTTGACTAGTGACAATGAAAATGGAGCCATGTCTTCTTTGAGGAATTTTATGAAGGTACTTGACTTACTGAAGATATGAAGAAGGAAGGAAAGTTGAAAGATCAAATCTCTGCAATAATATACCACAGGACAAAGGAGGAGTACAAAAACGAGTAACTTGGAGAGGAGAGAATTAAGAAATGTTCCTCAGAGGAAGAGATTCTTGTATATATGAATGAGTGGCCTACTCCTAATTTTTTTTTTTATAAAACTGCATATGAATGTGGGAAACAAGAGGCTGTAGGGAGAAGGGTAGATAAAAGATTTTTGTACTAAATGCTCCTCTAACAAGGCCAATTTGCAGTAGAGCTGTTCATATCCCTTTGACTATAAAGAACAGTAATTATATACAACACTGAAACACTAAATTATTCAATTGCCTTAAATTTGTTAACCTCACATTCTTTTACTGTGTGCCTGTTTTAGGTCCGTCCTCTACATCAAGACATTTTTAGATTTGTTTTAAATCTGGCATTATTTTACCCAAAGTGAGCTTATTCAGAACGATTTCTACTTGATTCCCAGAAATATTTTCGCTTTTCTCACCAGTTCTACACAGTGACCTTATAAGGGTCCTGCTAAAGTGAATTCACTCTTTAAACAAAGGTTTCTTATCAGTTTTTCACACTTGCTAGAGAGGACTTTTTATTTTATTTTTCCAAATCAGGTAATGGTTCTCTCTATGAATAGTATTCTGTGATTTTGATTCTTAAGCTATTCTATTTAAAAAATCACTGGCTGGAGTATATTTTTAAAGAGTTATTTCATTTTTAAAAAGATACTGCATATTTTCTGCTTGTCTCAGTGACCTACTTTGCTTTTTCAAGCTCTCTAGTAACTTATGTCCCTTATCTCCCAGCTTTCTCATATTATCTGCTTTCTTTTTAGCAAAAGATTCTAGTTCGTTATTATCTTTAATAAAGGAATACAAAGTTATAAATAGCCATAGGTTGTTCTTTGCACATGTATTTAAATTAATGTAACACCACTGGATATATATGAAAGGACATGCCAAGTAAAATCAGAACACACGGTGTCAGAGATAAAATGTCTCCTGGACTTCTGCTATTTACATAATACTCTTATTCCTGGAGCATAAAATGATTTCAGTAGGGCCCTTTTAGTTTTACACTCCTGAATTTGAATGTCTGAATGAAGAACTGTAAAAAAAAAAAATTTAAGTGAGTTAGAGGAAAGACATTGTTTCAGCAAGAGTTTATTTACTCTTATCTAGGGGAACCTTCTTGAAGTTTAAAGGAAGAATGCCTAAGGCTTATAAAAGAGAGGACAAATCATAGAATTATTTTCTGGAAAAAGAAGTATAGAATAAGAATGGAACTAAGTTATGAAGTGTATGTATAAATTAATGAATGATACAGAATGATCCTGTTAAACATGGATGTATTTAAAAAAAATCTCTTTTGGGGGGAGTGGTGGGGCTATTTACCACTGTAAATGGGCATCTTCAAGGTAATAGAGCACAGAAAAATCTTAATAGTCCCTATTTTACCCCCCAGTCCTAAGTACGTGCCTTCTCAAGTCCACTCCATCTCAATATATGTCAGTACTATTCTCAAAGTTGCACAAGCAAAAACAACAAATTTCATGAAATGTGAGATTAGATGAAAAAAAGCAATATTTCAAAATTAATTAATATATCAAGTTATGTGTTATGTGGTTTTAAATACATATGTAACATACAAAAAATATTATATTTAATCACATTCCACAATTCCATTTATATTCCTAAAAGTGTATGTGGGTATATACAAATAAATTCACATTTCAAAAAAATACATATACAAAAAAAAAAAGACTTCTAACTTTAAAGGAAAAGTCAGAAAGATCAGAGCAATTCTCATTTTCTCAATTCCCCTCCGAGATTTCTTGAGAGAAAGTAAGCACTCAGTAAAAATGTATTGAATGAGTGAAATAAATGAGTGCTTTAATCAACGAATAAACTGCATATGACACTTATTCTCACTAAGAATGTAATAGATATCAAAAAAGTGAAATGAAAATCAATGTAAATCTTTTGTGTAAAGAGTACTAAGTTTGACTCTATTAAACATGTATAACAGAACCACTGATAGTATACATTATAATGCATAATACTTCTAAATCTAAATCATATCTTGTGAGGGAAAAGTTAATAACATCTACTCAATAGTTACCTAAATGATACTATTGTTTATTTCTCTGAGCATTCTAAAATGCAACCACAAAGAAAATACTTATATGTTCCTTGAAGTAATATATGGGATCTATACCATAAAAATAATTTTTGAAATAAAATGTGAGTTATAAAGTCTCTACTGCTCATTTTTTAAAAGATTATTAATAAACACAGGCAAATATGAATCTAGACCAAAGAGATATAAAAACTAAACTGCTTGAAACTCCTGGAAATGAATATATATTCATATTTATTAATATATATATTTGCATATATATGTACGTATATGTATGTTCTTATATGTGTAAATGCATGGGAAAATGTCTCAATGAATGCATACTGAAAACAAAAAGCTGTGTTGTATTTATGTCAGTGCCAACAGTGACTATTAGGGTATCTTATGTCATTTATTTATTACCAGAAGTTATTTAACAGCAAATGTAGTTTCTTTAATAATGCCTAATGTCATTCATATTTTAAATCCTGTAATAAATACTTACTTTGCATAATACTGCTTAGCTTTTTCAAAAATTCTGTGAGATAGTTATATTTTTCACCCTTGTTTCCAGGTGCAGAAACTGAAGTTTAGAGAATTAAATAATGTTCCCCTGATTACATTAAGTGGTAGAACTGGACATAGAATCAGGACATGCTCTAGACCATGGCTGTTCAATATGGAAGCCAGTAGCCACTTGTCTTTATTCAGCGCTTGACATGTGACTAGTGTGAAAGAGGAAATGAATTTTTAATTTTATTTAATTTGGATCAAATCAATTTATGTTTAAAAACCAAAGGACTGTAAAATAATTTTTTCATCAAACACAACTTTTTGTAGTGGTAGGAATGTACTTTAACTTGTAACATTGATTGCTTTTTATCTTCTTATTGGAGTTCAAATATCAAATGCCTGAGTTTTTTCTAGTACATCACATAAACTCCTCATGAGTCTAGTAAATGTCAATGGATGGGCAGTTGTATGATGTTTTTAAGTATCAATGTAATACTTTAATGCATATATTTGAATACTTTATACAGACAGCATGAATTATAGTGATGCCTATGTAAATTGTAAGTGGTAGTTGAGATACTTCTTATTAATTACAAAATAATGAAATTACTTTTCTAGTTTAAAAATAAGTGTAGGCAAATTTTTAAAATTTAAAACAAATTACGTGACAAACTACTTATGCAGAATCAAGTGGAAATGCAAAAGCTAGTACTGCAAACAGAATAGGTGGAGACAAAAAGAGAGGATTGGAAAGAGAAAAAGGAGAAGAGAGTGTGTGTATAAGACTGTTAGAAGGCATGTAGCAAATTTCCCAATGACTGGCAATGGCAATTTATTGCCACAGAGCAAAATAAGAGAAAAACTGTCTTAACACATATGATAACAAAATTGATTACATTAAGAAACACTGTATTGTATACTTGAAGTTTGCTAAGAGGGTCGATATCTTAATTGTTCTCACACAGAAAAATAATGGTAACTATGTGAGGTGTAAGGTGACGAATATGTTAATTAGCTTGATTGTGGTAAACATTTCACAGTGCATCGGTATATCAGAACATCACATTGTTTGCCTTTATATACAATTTTTATTTGTCACTTATACATCAACAAAGCTGAAAAAGTATATATGATAAAGTAGATTATATAAGAAGTACATTTCAGCAAATACATAGTGGTTTTGATCAAAGTTTCCTCTCAATAGTCAAAAAATGGGCTTCCCTGGTGGCGCAGTGGTTGAGAATCTCCCTGCCAATGCAGGGGACACGGGTTCAAGCCGTGGTCTGGGAAGATCCCACATGCCACGGAGCAACTAGGCCCATGAGCAACTACTGAGCCTGTGCGCCTGGAGCCTGTGCTCCGCAACAAGAGAGGCCGCGATAGTGAGAGGCCCACGCACCACGATGAAGAGTGGACCCCGCTCGCCACAACTAGAGAAAGCTCTTGCATAGAAACGAAGACCCAACACAGCCAAAAAAAAAAAAAAAAGTCAAAAAATAATCTGTGAATTCAGTCAGCTGAAATCAGAATTAAATATCAAGAACTAGTTTTTTTTCAATGATTTTTAACAGGATCTAAGCTTGTAACTTTGGCCAGCTATGATTCTTGCACAAGATATTGATCAAGTAAATCAAATGTTGTGTTGCATTTTTAGTTCTCAGCATCTTAACTAAATATCACCTTTTCTTAACTGGGAAACACGTGTCATGAATTTGTGCCTTAGCTCTTAGAGGTAGTCATTGGGTCCCAAGCAGATTTCAAGCTCTTTGTCTGTAAAATACTCAAGATTCTCTGAAAATATTTCTGAAGTTGTAAGACAGTAAGTGGTGGGAGGGTGGGGGGGGTGGGTTGCTTGTCTACTAAAACACGAATTAAATATAACTTTTCTATAGAGTGCCTGAGAACCTGCTAGATCTCTTGAAGAGTGGGTAAGTGGGGGAGGATGTGGGCCCAGATCAGAATGACTGGTTCCTCTGGGAGTATGAGGCAGTGAAAGCCCAGTTCAGGCAGAACCGGCCATCAAGAGAGAGGGGTAGGGGCTTCCCTGGTGGCGCAGTGGTTGGGAGTCTGCCTGCCGATGCAGGGGACACGGGTTTGTGCCCCGGTCTGGGAAGATCCCACATGCCACGGAGCGGCTGGGCCCGTGAACCATGGCCGCTGAGCCTGCGCGTCCGGAGCCTGTGCTCCGCAACGGGAGAGGCCACAACAGTGAGAGGCCCACGTACCGCAAAAAAAAAAAAAAAAAAGAGAGAGAGGGTAGGAAGGAGATCATAGCAGATGGTCATCTAACCATTGGTAGTATCCAAATGAGAGAAAGCAGTGAGCCATCTCTATGGGCTCTGCTTCTGATGCATAGTGGTTGTTGAAAGCAATGATTTGCCTTAAATTGTAAAGGTTATATGCTCGAAAAGAACTAAAAGTCTTTAGTCCCGTTTTCTGTATTCTGCATTATACTAGGGCTCACTAGATGCACCTTGAGTTGGGAAAAATTGGGGAAGGATACATCCTACTAACATATGGAAAAAGAATTGGGACTTAGGATTCTGAAATCCAAAAGATGTACCTTCAAAATGGCGTGAGCTAGCTTAGTCATACTCACTACTCTCTCTATGGGAAATTCAGTTCCAAAGTCCAAACTAAAGGTACAAAGGTGATGTCTATGCAAAGGGTAAGTAGAGGGTTTTGTGACAACTTTTCTAGGTTTGCCTCAGGCCTAAAATCTGCTTCTAGGGATCAATTCTTTGTTGGCATTGTTTTTAAAAACTTTGATGAATATTTTGAATGTTTTATTTTTATAATATGGATAATGCTTCTCAAGAAGTGTTTTGGGGATTCTAGGATAGTGAAGATGATGGTGGGATGGGGCAGAAATAACTAAAAATTTACAGAGGCCATCTGCTGTCAGTCCTAAAGTACCAGCTCTGGATTCAGACAGACCAGGGTTTATATCTCGCTTTAGCGCCTTATAGCCACATGACTTTAAGCTTGTTCCTCGTCCTTTGTAATTCTATATTTTTTATATATAAAAATGGTGGTATAATAATAGTTTTTAATCTCATAATGATTTGTAGATAAATTAGGGCATCTGAAGGAATTTGTACAGTGCTTGCCCACATTGATTTATTTTGGTTATGACCACACGGTGGAATACTGTATGCATTTTGTGCTTGAAGTGATACATCAATAATCACTAGGACACATGTTAAATTGACTAACTTGTACACATTTATTGCCTAAATATCAAAGCACTGATAAGTGACTTTAGTCTAAATAAAATTTCCTTGTATAACCAACAATGTGATGCTTCATGGACTCACAGAAACTAAAACTTATAAAATAAAATAAGGATATTTCAATATTATTTCATTAAAAATCATCTACTTTTTTTACAAGTAGTGGATGAATAATTTTAATTAAAACTGAGCATTTGTGGAATTTCTAAATTTCCTATATTTTGTTTTACATGGCAGCCTTAACTAAAGATTGTATAGCAGTAACTGAAAAGCTCCATCAGCTGGCTTTTGATTTCACTGCAAATTCATTGTGATTCTGTCCTTTTCTAATTTGTTTCCCCTCCCCACAAGAGTTACTGAACATATAATTGCTCCTTTATTCATAGATTTTACTCTATGTTTAGAGTAAAATTTATTCATAGATTTTACTCTATGTTTCAGTTATGTATTTAAAATGCAGTGCTCATATATTAATAAACAAAATGACCGTACCATGATTTAAACCTACATTTTGAACCCATGGCACTTTTGTAACTAGGCAGTAAAGTAGTGGAATCAATTATGTCAAAGGAAGAAGACCTTATGATATATAAATATCCCTAAATATTTTCACAAGTGTATTTTCCTAAAGTGTCTACTAAATACTTTATTATATTTGAATAATTCAGTTCTTTTGGTAGAAATAAAACTAATTTTCTATATAAAACCCACTTCATTGAAATCTCATGTTTTCAATAAATTGTCATAAAAATTAGGTAAGACAATCTACTTCTCTTCTATCATGTGGCTTTAAAATAATTCAAAACTAATGTAGTCTTAGCATAGTGGTTATTTAAAATTTGTATGTGTGAAATTGTAATTTTAAGCATTTGAGCATTTATAACATTTATAGGTAATGTATTCATTTATAAGCTCTGAAGCACAATTTATAATATAAATCATATGGGCAGGAAACAGTGTCACTGATTTATTAGAAATAGGAAATACAGTTCTAATACAAGCTAATCATAATGCTTCATTGACCAATGTAAGCTATGCTCAGTGTTATTTCTAATTTGACATACATATGTGTATTAAAGATAAGACTGATCTCAAAGGGGAATTGAAATATATTTTATTATATATATTTGTAAGTTATGACTGGCCACAACCCATATACATATAAATATCCAGAAAATTCTCTATCTTGCTAAAACATCCAGGAAAACAGAATGTATAGCTAAAAATTGAAAAGGATGTATTTGATGATAAACTAGAATTTAACATAGAATTCCAGTTGGTCAAATATTTTGATTCAGAAAAAATTCTTGAACAAAAACCATGGGATAGGAACCCTGCTAGGTTTGGGACATACAAAGATAAATAAAACACAACTCAATTTGACATCCTTATAGACCAGAGGGGCAAATATTATTTGATAATAGTAGCAATAGAAGTAGTTATTGAGTTATAACGGGCCACAGAGAAGAGGCAAAGAGGAAAATTGAAAATATTTCCCCTTCGGTAACCTCCATGATCAGAAGTAAGTATATTATATTTGCTCTTCAAATGATACTTTTAAGTATACTTTTTAGTAATAAATATTGTCTGTGTAGAAGTTGAGAACATTTCCCCTGCATTTAGAAAGTCACTATCCCTGGTGCTATGTGGGTAAGGAGCAATGACAGTGTAAAATATTACCACTTACTATTTTAATGAGAAATTGTAGCCCATGGCGAATTGTATAGGTAGGCAAAGCAGCTCTCTCTCTTCACTCAATATTTTCACCCTTTTTCCCTTTCCCAAGTGTTGTGGGAGGGCACCTTTCGAGATTTTGCTCCATGTGGCATCTGTTTGTTTCATTAGTGTACCTACCATACCAGCCCTCTCTCAGTGCCCCCCACTGTGCTTTCAAAGAGAAGTGACTTAACCTGACTGATGTATTTAGAAGGAGAAAGTGAACAAGGCACAACAGCTTATCCCTCCACATCTTCCTCTTGGGAGTTAGTTAGTCTACGCCTGTCTGCCACAAATTTAAAATGCAGTATTTGCCTCTGCAAGCCAGGAAGCCTGAAGTTTTGGTGGTGTTAACTTTGAATTCTAACCTTAAGGATACAGAGCTGTTGAATCCACTTTTCCTTGAAAACACTCCCCAAACCAGGCAGAATATTGACTTATTTCCACCATATTCTGTACAGATAGTTTATCTTGTGTTTAATCTTTTTTTCTAGTTTGTTTGCTTTTTGAAAAAATTTTATTGGAGTATAGTTGATTTACAATATTGGGTTAGTTTCAGGTGTACGGCAAAGTGATTCAGTTATACGTATACATATAGTCATTCTTCTTCAGATTCTTTTCCCATATAGGTTATTATAGAATATTGAGTAGAGTTCCCTGTGCTTTACAGTAGGTCCTTGTTGGTTATCTAGTTACCTATAGTAATGTGTGTATGTTAATCCCAAGCTCCTAGCTTATCCCTTCCTTTGTTATGATTTCTATTAATTTGTAAAGTATTACTTCTAAGGTGTTAATTATTTTACAACCTAACAGTTTGTTTTGCATATTTGAACCACATATTTAAAAGAATTAGTAATCTGTATGATTAAATGCATATTTAAATACATAATTAACTTGTGTATGTAAATGCAAAAATAAGTTTAAAGCTATTGGAAAACATACGTGAGATGTTTCATCATTACTATTTGAATGTGGGTGGACCATCCTCATTCAGGAGATTCAGTCAGTTTCAGGTTGACTTGAGTCTAAAGCTTGTCTTATCACTCACCACCTCTGTTACCATGCAAAAGGTCTTTCTAATTATGATTTCCCAACTGTGAATTGTGATTATTAATATAACCACCTCATATAATCACTATGAAGATTAAATGAGGATTTAGTAAAGATCAAGTGAGAAAATAGAAGCAAAAGATTTAGTCTTGGCACTCTAATGTATTTAGGTGTGGAATATCAGAATATATTGTGCCCATTAGTCAAAGAAAAGAGATAATCCACATCATGTTGGTCCTTTTTTATTTTTATTTTTTACTTGTTTGCTTTTGTTGTTTTGTCACTTGACAAAAACCTTTGTAGAGGTTGTTGTTTTTCCTAAGTATTAAGTTTTACCTTATGTTCTATTATTAGATATAAACCTCTATTTTTTATTCTTAAATCATGTACCTGGTGTATACTGAAAAGTTGGAATTTTGTTAAAAGAGAAAATTCCATGTGTACAAAACAAGTATCAAAAATACTGTAAATTTACCTATTTAATACTTATAGCTTTATCTTTATTCAGAAAATCTAAATGACATGATAAAAAATTTCACTATGCAAAAATTTAAACTTTTTAATAGCAATGTATAACAGAATAACAGAAATGAAAGAAAGCAATGGAAAGAAAATATTTGTAATATATATTTCAAATGCAGGAATCCCTGATATGAAATTAAACTGTATAAACCAGTGAGAAATAAAAACAGCAAAAAAGTATAAAAATCTTAAAATTTTATAAAAAAATATACATTAAAAATAAACAGTTGACGAGATTGATGGTTTTATTAATTATTAATAAGATGCAAAATAAAGTGAGATATAATTTTTAATATCAGGTAGGAAAACATAAGAATATATAGTCTAGGGACTTCCCTGGTGGTCCAGTGGTTAAGAATCCACCTTCCAATGCAGGGGGTGCAGGTTTAATCCCTGGTCGGGGAACTAAGATCCCACATGCTTCAGGGCAACTAAGACCATGCACAGCAGCTACTGAGACTGAGCACCACAACTAGAGGTCCTGCGTGCCACAACTACAGAGCCCACATGCTCTGGAGCCCACGCACCACAACAAAGACCTGACACAGCCAAAAAAGAAAAAGAATATATAGTCTAAACATATAGTGCCATTGAAGCTATGACAATATATACTATCATGCAGTGTGTTGGGATGTAATCAATAAGTATTTGAGAGTGACAGAGTAATGAATATTATCAGAAGTTCATTTTCTCTGTGCAATTCCACATCTAGGAATCTGAGGATAAAACTATCATGATTGCAGCACTTAATTGTATACAGCTATATTTTGCAGCATTAATTGTAATATCAATAATTTTAAAACAACTTATGTGTGACTTCATGGAGAAAGATAGTCAAACAAATTATAATGTAATCATATAGTAGAAAACAATACATCATTTTAAAATGATGAAATACTCATATGTCTGATCCAGAAATTGTTAAAGGGAAAAAAATCTATTTGCAGGAAAATTTGCAAAGCACAATTTCATATTTATAGAAAAATAATGTTAACAATAAAAATGATAAAAAGGAAAAGATTTTATAATACAGATGTATTTATCCATACGAAAGAAGAAATATGAAATGAGGAAATACTAGTTCTAATTGTAGGTTATGGCTGTATATTAAAGGTAAAGTTTGCGATGAAAGTGAAAGACAGGGACTATCGCTTCTTATTTTCTATCTTCTAAAATTAAAAATAATGGATAGAGGTTCCCTGGTGGCGTAGTGGTTGAGAGCCCGCCTGCCGATGCAGGGGACACGGGTTCGTGCCCTGGTCCGGGAGGGTCCCACATTGCTGCGGAGCAGCTGGGCCCGTGAGCCATGGCCACTGAGCCTGTGCATCCAGAGCCTGTGCTCCGCACGGGAGAGTCCACAACAGTGAGAGGCCCGCGTACCGCAAAAAAAAAAAAATAATAAATAAAATAATAATAATAATGGATAATATTTATTTTGTGTGGTGTATGTATTTGAAAAAAAATTAAGGTGAAAACTTGTTTTATGAATGAATGCAAAAATAAGCAATAAAAAAGCAACAGAATAGTTAAAAACCAAAGAACTTCATAAAACCAATAGCCAAAGTTGCAGGCCATCTTTGGTAATGGGAAGAAGTAAAATCCCCTAAGTCACTAATCATGATATCCTAGGCAATCTTCTACCCCATCACACTTCCAGAAAAGAATGTCATTAACAATAACAACAAGAAAGGATGGGGGGTAGTGATTCCTGAAACATAAATTAGGTACTGTAGAAAATGATTTTTACCTGAGCCACATATACTATATAATTTTTCACAGCCTTACAAATGGAAGAAAGGGAGAATTTCTTCTCATTTCAAGGAACCCACTGCCATAATTTCCAAAGTGTTTGGCTAGAATTTTTAATTAAGATAGTGTCTCCAGCACCCTTCCACGTATTCATTACTTTTTGTATATAACTGTGTCAGTATGAAAGGACTTTAGGTGGATCTTTTTCATGATGCTTTATAGATGACTTGAAGCTTGGACTCATTTACCAGGGTTCTATAGGACACAGATACTGGATTGCCTTAAATACGTCCCATCCCATTTGAGGAATGCCAGCTTCCAGAGGTTCCACTAGCCAAGACACCTGTAGTACTTTGGGGAAGGTATACTTCAATTGCACCTGCAGAGCGATTTTTACGTGCTTATGACTGCCAAAAATAAGTCTACAAAAAGTGCAGGTGTAGTGGTGAACATCCATATCATTATGCTCTCTGATTCTAACTTCCCAACAGAAGGAGCCCACGTAATTGGCATCTGAACTGTTTTGCAGCTGTAATACATAACCCCTCCACACAGAAATGACATTTTTGATTCATGAGATAGTAATTTTGTTCAATTGATCTTCATGCAGGGAAGCTAATTAAACTTTTATCTTATTCCAGTAGTACAGTATAAGAATAAATGTAATCGAAGTTTCTAAAATATTCACATATAAACTCCTCTCACCACTGAAGTCCTCTTCAGTGAACACCTTTAAGAGGCTAACAGAAAGATTTTGTTACTGTTACTACTGCTATTATTATTATTGCCCCAGCAGCTCATGCTACCACAAAATAAAATTCATAGAATAGTCAAGAATTTTTTTCCAGTCACAGCAGACTATTCTGTCAGTTATCCCATTAAATGGAATTGTAGTGGAATTTATGTGTATAAATGTTTTCTGAATTGTGATTGACTTTTAAATATATATATATATGAAAATTATAGCATCATTATCAGCTAATATCTGTCATTTTCAGATATAATAATACTAGTATTGAAAATTCAGTATGTGCCAGTACTGTGCTCAAACTCTTACGTACTGGATCTTATATATTGCTTAAAACAGTCTTCCGTTATAGATGCTGTTACAGTCTCTGCTTGCCAATTGTAAAACTGCAGTTCAGGAAAGTTTTGCAATCTGTAAAAGGAGTAGGTGGTATGTCAAGAATTTGAACCCAGATATGTCTAGATTTTGAGTCTGATTGCTTTACCATTAATTCACAGAGTCTTACAACATTAATTAACAATTGTGACTCAGTATGATCTGGGTCGCAATTCCTGCTTTACAGTCAAATTACACAAAATGATTTTTAGATGTAATAACACATCAAAATCTTCTTTTATTGCTGATTAATTGTTCACATGTGTCTTTGAGGATTTTGGATACCAGTCCTCTAACAAATATGTATTTTGCAGATATTTTCTCCTGGTCCATTGCTTGCCTTGTTATTGGTTTAACCATGTCTTTCACAGAGTGTATTAGTTTCTGGCAGCTGCTGTAAAAATTACCACAAAACTGATGGCTTAAAACATCAGAAATTTATTCTCTCCTATTTCTGGAGAGTGGAAGTCTGTAAATTTTACTGGGATACAGGAATCAGCAAGACCGTATTCCCTCTGGAAGCTCTGGAGGGGAAAGCTCTTCTAGCTTCCAATTTCTGGTGGGTGCCAGCATTCCTTTATGACTGGGCCACTCCAGTCTCTGCCTTCACCTTCATTCACTTCACCTTCTCCTGTGTCTAATCTCTCTCTGCCTCTTACTTATAATGATTGGATTTAGGGACCATCTGGATAATACAGCATGATCTCCCCATGTCAAGATTATTAACTTAATCTGATCTACAATGACCCATTTAAGAAAATAAATAATAAGGTAACATTTACAGGGTCCAAGGATTAGGACATGATATCTTTGGATGGACTTTATTCAGCTACTACACAGAGCAGAAGTTTTAATTTAATAATATCCAACCTGTCAATACTTTTCTTTCATGGATCATGCTTTTGGGGTTGTGTCAAAAAACTCACCCACAAACCCAAGTTTACATAGATTTTCTCCTATGTGTTTTGTTCTTCTAGAAGTTTTATAGTGTTTTATTTTATGTCTATTGAGATCTATAATCCATTTTGAGCTAATTTTTAAAAAATCACTTCAGTAAGGTATGATTGACATGCTACAAAATGTACATATTTAGTGTTTACAAACTGATGAGTTTGGAGATAAGTGCATATCTATAAAACTATCACCACAATCTAAACATTTCAGTCACCTTCAAAAGCTTTATCTTGCCCTCTTTATCTTTTATTATTATGTGTGCATGGGTGTGTGTGTGTAAGAACACTTGGCATAAGATCTACCATCTTAACAAATTTTTAAGTATATAAATACTGTATTAATAACCGTAGGCTCATTCTGTACACTGGATCTCTAGGATTTATTCATCTTGTATAGCTGAAACTGTAACCATTAACCACTACCTCCCCTTCCCCCCCCTCCGCACTTCCCCTCTCCCCCAGCCCCTGGCGGCAACCACTCTTCTATTCTCTGCCTCTATGAGTTTGACTATTTTAGTTTCCTCATATAAGTGAGATAATAACAGTATTTGTCTTTCTATGTCTTGTTTATTTCACTAAATATAATGTCCTCTAGGTTCATCCATGTTGTTGCAAAAGGCAGAATTTCCTTCTTTTTAAGTCTCCTTCCCTTTTCTTTTTTCTTAGCTGCACCCAAATGATCTAGCCATCTGATTCTTTCAGTGTTTTGGATGAGATGCAACAGAGGTAAATTTCTCACGCAGTGCCCCCAAAAGCCGGGGAAGATGAAGGCTCCCTTCACTCTCTCTTTAACTTGAAGGCTGAGGGGTCCTTTCTCAGTGTTTCACTATGTCCCCTAAGGAGAGGGTGATGTGGGAAAAGCAAAATTGTTCTTCTTTCCCTTTTCACTGTGCCTTTTCTCAGTTCCCTGCTCCTCTAGCTTTAACCTTTCACCTGGAATCCAAGCTCTCCTCAAGTTATCTTCATCTGTAAATGGTTGTTAAAAAGGCATTTCTATGGGCTCGTGGGGGGGGGCAAGGGATAGAACCTCCTATTCCACTACCTTGGTAAAATTAATTAATTTTTGTGAAAGGTGTAAAGTCTGTGTCTAGGTTCCTTTTCTCTCTTTCTTTTTTTTTTCCCGCATGGGAACACTCAATTGTCCCAGCACTATTTGTTACAACATCCATATGTATTTTAGAAGACTTGTTCTGTACAATTTGACTTGCCTATTCTTATTAGATTCAGCCTTAAAAAGAGCTATTACAGGCAATGGATAAAGTATGAGGGCATGAATAGGAATGTACATAATTTCAATCTATGTATAGTTGAGGAAAGTCTTATCATCATAATATCTTAGCTTTGCATTTATATTCTACTAGTTGTTGCCTTCAATGGGAATACTTAAGAAAGAAATATTTCTGAATGTGGAAATGTAATTCTAGCAGGGTATTAAACATATTCCACCAAAACATGTACTTCAAGTCCAACAAGTTCTAGCCTTCTGACAGGACTTCCACAGATGCCGTTTTCATGATGGATGCATAAAGGAAGGAAATGGAATATTTCAATAATATTAGTTATATTTGAAGTTTTCTTGCTACAATAATTTAAAAGTTTGAATAATTTTTCCTTACTGTTCTAAGTTTTCTAACACACATACAAAGTGTTTTAAAATTGCTGGCTCTGGGAAATTTGGGAAATGAAAAAATAAAATGCAGAGCTTTGTCTGTGGCTGTGTTTCCTGTTCTGTGCTACAACTATATTCTGAAAAACAATGCATTAGCCTAGAAATATACCATTACATGTTATACGGAAAAAGCTCCTAAGGTCAAATATTATTGAGAAACTTCAAAAAAAGTAAACAGGTTTTCTTACCAAAGATTTCTTAAAGCCTTTAATTGGTTACTCTGCTATGTGCATCTTAAAGTGAGAATTTATAGTATACCAGATTTCTCAAACTATCCTTGGAATCCTTTTTTTTCATGGAACACCTATCAATATCTCTCATGAAACCAGTGTTCTATAGAATAGATTTATGTGAAATATTGAACTACAACAGTGCCTAAGGCAAAGACCTGATGAGCTTTCCTTAAGGGAGTAAACAAGGGTTTATGACTTTTCACAGTAGTTATAGCGAATATAAGCAGAAGGAAATTTTAGATAACTTGTTTTAACATGGAAGAAAAGAGTCAGCCATAAGAGTTGAAAACTAAGCTGCTATTAAGAATTCAAGAGTGTTAGACTCTAGATCTTTAGCTTTTGAGAAAGTTACTTTAAACCTAATTCATAAAGTAGCTATATTAAAATAATATATTTTCATAATTCAGGTATAAAATTAAATTCATTGTAGTTACAATGAATCGAATTTGCAAATCAGTCAAAATAAGAAACACATAATCCTTTAGAGATAGAACTTTATATTGTTTCAATTTTACCTAATTCCAAGTAACTCCAGTGAGAATGTTTTGTAAGAAACTCACATAACTAAAACTAGTATGTTGAAATTCAGTATCACAAAAATTGTCTTGTATTTTGAAATTAAAAGAAAACTTTCATGCAGATTTTTTCATTCAATATTCATAAACCATCACTGGTAGATTTGTTTTCATTAGGATGATTTTATGCAAGAAATAATGTACTGCCAATAAACAAAAGTCACACTTTAACTTTGGTTTTCTATGTGCAATATATGTGCCTTTGCACTGCTGCATACCTGCCCCACTCTCTACAGGTGAAGTTTATCAATAAGACAATGAGAGTGTTTTTCTTGTATGGCACTTAGTTTCAATGTGTCAAAATCAAAATTCCATCAGTCTACCTAATCTGTAATGTTAATACACACCACTTTTATTTTTGTTATAATAAACGACTTTTTTTTTTTTTTTTTTTTTTTTTTTTTTTTTTTGGTGCGGTACGCGGGCCTCTCACTGTTGTGGCCTCTCCCGTTGCGGAGCACAGGCTCCGGATGCGCAGGCTCAGCGGCCATGGCTCACGGGCCCAGCCGCTCCGTGGCATGTGGGATCTTCCCAGACCGGGGCACGAACCCGTGTCCCCTACATCAGCAGGCGGACTCTCAACCACTGCACCACCAGGGAAGCCCTAAACGACTTTTTTAAATAATTCAAAATCACCACACTATACATATTTTCTTTAGAACTTATAAAGTTTCCAGTTTAACCAATAGTTTTTTAATGTTAAGCCAAGAATACTTCTGCACATGCTGTACAATTTGTATATTTACCATACCAGCTATTCCTAAGATCGCATCCATAATTTCTTCATAAAACAGGACAGAAGGAAGTATACTCTAGGATTTGATACCAAAACATATCAGTATCTCAGGCAATGGTGTCCTGCCTGTTGTCACTAATAAACCAGTTGTCCTAGCTCCTATTATTTTGTTTAGTATCATTTGCTTCTGTTTCGGTAGGTGACAGAATTGTGCAGCTTTGGCTTACTTTTCAGACCTCACCAAAGAGCTCTCAGACAAATTATATTCAGAGATATTCTTTATGAGACAGAATAAGTCTGAAGGTGAGACATTGCTTGCTAAAATATAATATAAAACATAAAATTTCTAAATTGTGTCCCTATAAAGTACCTCAAGCCACCCCCCTAAATTTTCCTATTTCTGAAGAAAAATACCCTCAAATATTATGGGAAAAACAAAACCAAATACCTTACTAAGAATTATAGTTAGATTAAACTACTGTTTTATAAACTGTTTTTGGTCTATAGTGTGTAATAGTATAATAAACAGTGATCTCCTGTCTCCTACCCCCCTTAATAATTTAAAATACAAGGTTTTTTTTTCCTTTTTTGCTCAGATCAAAATTGAAGAGTCAATGATTTCTATGCATATTTACATGTATTCCTTGCATCTTTTTGAATTACGGTTTTCTCCAGGTATATGCCCAGGAGTGGGATTGCTGGGTCATATTATATTTCTATTTTTAGTCTTTTAAGGAACCTCCATACTGTTCTCCATAGTGGCTGTATCAATTGACATTCCTACCAACAGTGCAAGAGGGTTCCCTTTTCTCCACACCCTCTCCAGCATTTATTGTTTGTAGATTTTTTGCTGATGGCCATTCTGACTGGTGTGAGGTGATACCTCATTGTAGTTTTGATTTGCATTTCTCTGATGATTAGTGATGTTGAGCATCCTTTCATGTATTTATTGGCCATCTGTATATCTTCTTTGGAGAAATGTCTATTTAGATCTTTTGCCCATTTTTGGATTGGGTTGTTTGTTTTTTTGACATTGAGCTGCAGGAGCTGCTTGTAAATTTTGGAGATTAAGCCTTTGTCAGTTGCTTCATTTGCAAATATTTTCTCCCATTCTGAGGGTTGTCTTTTCATCTTGTTTATGGTTTCCTTTGCTGTGCAAAAGCTTTTAAGTTTCATTAGGTCCCATTTATTTATTTTTTTTATTTTCATTACCCTAGGAGGTGGGTCAAAAAAGATCTTGCTTCGATTTATGTCAAAGAGTGTTCTGTCTATGTTTTCCTCTAAGAGTTTTATAGTGTCCGGCCTTACATTTAGGTCTTTAATCCATTATGAGTTTATTTTTGTGTATGGTGTTAGGGCAACCTAAATGTCCATCAACAGAGGGATGGATAAAGAAGATGTGGTACATATATATAATAGAATATTATTAAGACATAAAAAGGAACGAAATTGTGCCATTTGCAGAGACGTGGATGGACCTAGAGTCTGTCATAAAGAGTGAAGTCAGAAATTGAAAAACAAATATAATATTGCTTGTATGTGGAATCCAGAAAAATGATACATGTGAACTTACTTGCAAAGCAGAAATAGAGACACAGATGTAGAGAACAAACTTATAGATACCAAGGGGGGAAGGGGGAGTGGTGGGATGAACTGGGAGACTGGCATTGACATATATACTCTACTATGTATAAAATAGATAACTAATGAGAACCTACTATATAGCACAGGGAACTGTACTCAGGGCTCTGTGGTGACCTAAATGGGAAGGAAATCCAAAAAAGACAGATGTATGTATACATATAGCTGATTCACCCTGCTGTACAGCAGTAACTGACACAACATTGTAATTAATAAAAATTAATTTAAAAAATGTCTTCCTTGTTTCCAAAATGATTTCTTGAGAAAACTAAACATTTGAGTGTCTAATATGTGTGTCTACACCTCTGGCAAAATTTGTTTGCTGATTTACAAGCTTTACAATATAGAAATAAAGTTAGAAGCTTTTAATAAACTCTCCTAAACATAATGTACTATATCTTAATATCTACTGTATCTTGGGATGATGTGTTAGCCATGAAAAATTATGCTTACACAATGATACTAGGAAGAACCAGAGTTATGTAAATCAGTGGTGTTAAAGCAAAGAGGTTCTCTTTTCTCCACAGTATTTAAATATACAACAAAACCTTATTTAGTGAAATTAGGTTATCCCCTTGAAGCGAAGGTTTTTTTCAAAAATAGTTTTCCAAATATGTTGATATGAGCACTTTCTAAGGCTGAAGCTAAAGTATTCAAGATTAATGTTTGACTCCTTTAAATCAGATTAACAATTCACTTCCAGGGAAGAATTAGTCTTGTTAGTGTTTCCCTAAATTGGATGAAAGCTTACTAACCAGATAATAATAATTATTATAAAATAAATCATCTGCATTATCATATCTCCAACACACATTCCTGTTTAGAAACAACAGCACATTATCTATGTTTTCTTTGTTATTATTATTTCATTCAACATGTGTTCTGGTATACTACATAATTTTTGCACATTTTTAAGTTTTTTAATGAAAATTTTGAGCCAACTATGAAGGTCATAAAATGAATCCCTATTATAATTTTGCCACTTTTACTTTATCTTCTAAATAATATTTTGGTTATTTATAAGTTTGAGATTTCATTTATATTCTGTCCAAACCCAGATATTGATTTACAAAGTCTTGCATATAAATTTACCTATTATAACTTAAAACACAATTATGATTTCTCCAAGATTTTGAACCTCTCTTATAGAAATTAAAATAAATCTGAACACTTCATCATGGTTTAAAAAGACATTCCATAATCTCCTTCCTACTTATCTTTGTAACCTTATTTTATACTCCACACCCCTTTGCTCTCTATGTTCCTTACCCCTGACCTCCTTTATATTTCTTAAGCAAACCAAAATCTTCCCATGCAGAACTTTTGCACTTGCTATTTCCTATGTCTGAGATACTCTATTTTCCTGACCATTGCATGACTTTCTTTTCATAATTCAAGTCTCAACCCAAACTAAATCTCCATAGAGTAGGCTTGCCTGGCCACCATATCGAAAGTGGTCACTGTATGAGCTCTATCACAGTCCCCTTTTATTTTTTCATGGTAATTACAGTCTAACTTATTTGTTATATCCATTTACATATTTATTGTCAGTTTCCACCAGTGAAATGGAAACACCATGGGTCTTAGTCCTTGTCACTACCTGTTGATTTGTTACTGCCTGGAAGTATCTGGTAGTGCTTAAATATAAGGTCAGTCTCAGGGGAAATGTCTCAGGTCCAAAACAGGAGATTTCTGTTTACCAGAACAGAATAGATATGCTAGATCTCATCTTGGATAAACTTGGATTACTAGACACAGTATTGGCCTTAAACCCCAAAAGTTTCACATTTAGCAACATTAAGTGGTATTACAATGTATATTTCTACATACATGTATGCCTTCTGTATATTAGCAGTTTCCTTTATAGTAAGTTTCCTTGTAGAAAGTGGATAGAGAGGTTCTTTAATATAAAAACCCGATGTGTTACCTTTCCTTATACATCATAATATTTATCTGACTAAATGCTAAAATTTAAAACAAAATCCAATTTTTGAACATTTTAAAGTCTTTTATCTGCAGTTATAAGGCTGAAGAGGAATAACCCTGGCAAAGAAAATGATGACCTCACCACACACTGTCAGTACCCTTAGGCTTTGAAACTGTATTGTGAAGAACGGATTACATATTCTAATAATAGATTGATATTTAATTTAGTGTTTTAAAACTTTCTGTCAGTATACATCTTATCTAGATAGCATCTAGTCCTACTTTGTTTCTCCTTTAATCTTTATTTATCAGAGGTGTTCTTAAATGAGGGTAACATTTGATGGGGAAATGGACACAGATTGCTGGGATTGATGGAGAATCTTAGGGAATCACCTATAGAGAATCACCAAGGAATGGTGGGTGGTTTGGCTGTCCTCTGGGACAAACACATTCAATGAAGTATAATTTAATGGAAAATGTCCCAGGAAAATTATTCATAAATAGAACTTAATATGCTCAGTGGTGGCAGATGAGGAAAACAAAAGAAAAATATTAATCATTTTCACTCTTGGGGCCAGTATTAGTATATTTATTATAGTTAATCTCCATTCATTACTATGTTTTACATGAGAATAACGATTCAGGTAGAAAATAATTTCACTCTTATTTTAGTCCATCTATGTGTAGCAGTCCCAGAGAATCTGAGTGCTAGTAATAAATGGAGCTAAGACTAGGGTTTTTAAAAGAGTAAAATTAAATTTTACTAAATTTACTAAATTTACTAAATTCTCTGATGAATTCTTGCTATCCACATTTATTTTGAATCTGTTTTGAGTGCCTTCAGAAGGAAAGAAGTTTATCTCTGAAAAACATATCAGTGGATTCTTGACAAGAGCGAAAGACATCCCTGGCCATAAGAAAAGTGTTTTCAAACATAGAATAGTATAACGAACTAGAGAGGCCAGTATTTGAACATGAGTGTAACATAATCTTTTGACTCACCTTCCAGCCTTTTCTTCAAAAGCTAGGGTATAAATGTTCTTGTCAAGTTGTACTTAGGTGTTTGACTTTATCCTGTAGACAACTGTAGAATCAATGACGTGTTACTAAAGCTTAAAAATGCATATTGTGAAAGATCATTATAGATCACTTATTAAATGCATGTATGAACTTTCTAAAAACATGATTTTTTTCATATAAAAAGGAATTCAAACTCCAGTTATAGCATCCAAAGCCATTTATACAAATGCATTTGTCCTACTTTTCTACACACATTTCCTATTCTCTCTCTAGGCTATTAGTCCTTTCCTAAAAATATTTTATAGATTCAGTGATTTTACTCTGCTTCTCTGACAAGAAGTCTCTTCTATAAGTTCCATCCCTATTGAACCTTCTCATTCTATAAGCCCAACCTACAATGTTTGACCTTGTCCCATTAATTCTACTCCAGTTCTCTCCTTAAAATCATTCTTTTCCTTTATATAAATATATATGTATATACTAACATATATATTTATACAGCTTTAAGGGGTTTGGCTTTATCTTGAAGTCAGCTGATATAAAGTTATTCTAAGATTAATAATGCATTATCTTTATTTCTGGGATATGTATCAAAATAATTTATGGAAGGGGAAAAACAATTACAGGTATAAATAAAACAGCTTGGCTCCTTGACATTGGTCTTGGCAATGATTGTTTTTGGATTGGACACCAAGAGCAAAGGCAACAAAAGGAAAGATAAACAAGTGAGGCTACATGAACTTAAAAGCTTTTGCACAACAAAGGAAACCATCAAGAAAATGAAAAGTCAACCTACAGAATGAGAAAAAAATATTTGCAAATTATATATCTAATAAGGAATAAATATCAAAAATATATAAATAATTCATATAACTCAATAGAAAAAAACCCAATCTGATTAAAATATGGGCAGAGGATCTAAATAGACACATTTCCATAGAAGACATGAAAGCGGCCAACAGGTACATGAAAATGTACTCAATATCAGTGATCATCAGGCAAATTCAAATCAAAACCACAGTGAGATATCACCTCACACCTGTCAGAATGGCTATTGTCAAAAGACAACAAATGAAAAATTTTGGCAAGGATGTGGATAAAAGGAACTCTGGTATTCTTGGTGCAGCCACTATGGAAAACAGCATGGAAATTCCTCAAAAAATTAGAAATAGAACTACCATATGATCCAGCAGTTCCACTCCTGGTTATATACCCAAAGGAAATGAAATCACTATCTCGAAGAGATATCTGCAGTCCCATGTTCATTGTACCATTGTTTACTAGCCAAGACATGGAAACAACTTGTGTCTATCAACATATGAATGAATAAAGGAAATGTACACACACATACACACACACACGATGAAATACTATTCAGCCATAAAAATGAGGAAATTCTGCTATGTACAACAACATGGATGGGCCTTGAGTGCATTATGCTAAGTGAAATAAGTCAGCTAGACAAAGACAAATATTGTATGATCTCACTTATGTATGGAATCTAGAAAAATAAAATTTATAGGAAACAGGTTGGTGGTTGCCAGAGGCAAGGGGTGGGGAAGGACAGTATGAGTGATGTTGGTCAAAATGTACAAACTTCTATTTACAACATAAATAAGTTCTGGGGATGTAATGTACAGCATGGTAACTATAATTAGCAATACAGTGTTGTATATTTGAAAGTTGCTAAGAGAGTAGATCTTAAAAGTTCTCTTTGTAGGAAAAAAATTTGTAACCATGTGATGTAATGACTATTAACTAAACTTACAATTCACAATACATACATAAATCATCATGTTGTACTTCTCAAATTTATATTCCAAGTAATGCAAGTTTATTATAATTATTATTTGCTTTCACAATGCTTGGATGACAGGTGCCCTGAAACTCAGTGACAGTGTTCATAAGTTTAATGTGATTCAGTGGTATTAGAAGGTTGTCACATCAGAGCATAGGATGTAGGCAAAGAATCACAGATGAATTACATAAGAATGATGAAGTAAAGCTGTAAGGAGGGAATAATGTCACTACTCAATTTGGAAAGGGAAATAAACATACTCAAAAATTCCAAAGAAATCAACAAAATTATTAAAGGATTGTGAAGTAGGCTCTAGGAGAAATGGTTGAGTGATTTGTCATTATTAGCTTATGAAGTAAAAAACAAAGAAGGAACTTAATACTTTTCACAGAAAAGTGCCCATATGGGAGTATTCCAATGAGAACAAAATTACAGTGAGTAGTATTTAAAAACAATAGAAAGGATTTTAGATTCATATGAGTATTAGGCAAAGATCCATACTAGTTAAATAAAATTAAGGTGAGTTCAAGGTGGCTAAATCCATTGATTAGTTGTTCACTCAGGATTTGTGACTCTGCAAGGCCAAGTATAATTTTTTCCTGGTATTGCATGTATTTGGGAAGAGAATTTATTTTCTATGTAAGAGAATAGGATTGTTCCTCAAGGTATCTTGTAATTTTAATTCTATGGAGTACGTAAATGATACCATTTTGAATGTGTTCACATTAGCACACATATCTACAGTTAACAAACTTTGTTCTCTTAATATTCTTTGTAGTTACTGTGGTATTTTGGTAAACTTTTGCTTTGTTGGCCCCATGTAGTTTAGGTGTTTGAGGCTACAGGGAAGGAATACAAAGATTAATCTGTTAGTATCTTGGGCTTCAATATTCTAATACACGACATGGGTGGCAGAATTGGATGATCTTAATTTAGCATTCTACTAAATTTTTAATTTTTCATGAGTGATTTAAACCATGATTTTGATGCAAATGAAGCAGGCATGTAGCCAGTAGGGGGAGTCCTGATCTTATCCCCAGAATAGAGAAACTCTTAAATCTTTGCATGCAATTGTAAGAAATCTGGCTGCTTTATTTTACACCATCCTAAAAGCATGGGAAGAGTATATTTATGCCCAGTTTTTAAAAAGCATAAAGTGTAGCGGCATATTATTCTGTAAAATTTCTCTGATTATATAATAGAATTTTTTAACTGTTTAAAATTAGCATTTTCATTTGATCTTCATCAGGATTAGCTACTAGTCCCAACAGCTAATCTGAAGCAGAATCAAATCCTCTAATCTTTCAATAACAGTGAAGGAAAAGAATTTGGCTGGAATTAGACACACATTGATGGTATTCATATATTCTGTGCCTTTCTACATAACACCTCCTACAAATCTTTACTTAAAACTATTCAGGAAAATATATTTGCCTGTGTTGATGTATTTGAAAAATTAATTTTCCTATTAGTTTTGTAAAATAAGTAACTTGTGATGCTATCTTTGATTATATGGACACACAAAGCCTTTTATTTGATAACTTTTTATTATCAATACTATACATACCTTCTCCCAATATTTTTCAATTTCATAAATGGATTTAAATTTGCTTAATATGTGTGTATGTGAATGCCCACAGCCCAGTGCTTTCAGCTTTGTTATACATATTAATTGAAGAAATACAGATGTTTGTTATTAACTTTAGTATTAATTTTGAAATATCATCAACCTTTTTGTTTTCTAAGCTTCCCTTAATAGTAATGACATGGCAAAACTTAAAAGGAACTTAGAATTCATCACTTTTAATTGATTCATTAATAAGATAAGAAAGTCCAGAGTATGCATTACTGACCTAAGGTACTACGTGAAGTTCGAACTACAACCATGTCTAGAACACCTGAGTCACATACCAATGGATGTCCACTATGACATATTGTTCTCATTAATCTATACCATCCCTTTTGGGAGAGTTGTCCACCTCAGGTTAATTAAATGCATAAAAAGGAAAAATGATATGATATTTCTGTAAATCCACAATGGCGTCAACAATTTAACATTTAACTGAATACTTCTCTAAAATTCATATGTAATTAAATATTTTTTCTATTAGGAGGACTACCCCCCAAATAGTTCTCTCTCTCTCTGTATATGTCTGTATCAATATCAGTATCAACCCATATTTATATTTATATAATTTATATAAAAAGTACTTATGTACTTTATATAACACAGAAGAGTAATTCAAACTTAGTATATTCATCTACAAACACACATATTGGAAAAAATTTACTGTCTGATAAATACACTATGAAAGGCACCAGGCAAAGAACATGTGGAAATGTAAATAAAATTTAAAATAGCATTTTATAGTCCATAAAATATATTGCCATATATTTCTTGCCCATTTTTTAAATATTATTTTGATGAGTGAAAGTTTGAATTTTTATTCAGACAATACTACCTCTACCCCCAGTCTCCCTGATGTTTTTCCTAGGTAATATTGGTGCTAAGAAATCCTAAGAAATAAAGTAGTTTGAATTTGCATCCTTCACCCACTACTCTGTTTGCCTTCTGTGGTTTTTCCTGCTTATTACCTTTTAAAATCCAAGTGTTTTTATTTTATTATCCTTGGACTTTTTCTAGTTAACTAGAAAAATGCTAGTTACTACTAACCTCTGTTAAGCAAATTAGCATTAAATGTTTTCAGATTAATATTATAGATCTCCTTCAAGATTTTATATTTTAAAAGAAAAAATGAAATTCCATGCAGTAATTCAAAGGGGTGGTCCTTCTTCCATACTAACATTCAATAAATGTGAATAAATTGGTCAAGGGTGGGAATTTCAGGCAAGTAGAAACTAGTAAAACATATATTTGGAACTGGACAACTTCACACTATTTTTCAAATTCAACAACTATAATACCCATTAATATATTAAGCCCAGCTGTGGAGGAATTGGGAGTATTTGAAAGTATTCTTAACAAAGCTCAGTAAGAGTTGGCGATGCTATCATTTAACTCTCATTCCAATACAACTACTTATTAAGTTCTTCTTTGTGCAGACTTCCATATGCTCTTTGTTGTTCAAGAGTGGGAAATGTTCAGTAAAAGAAACACCATAATACAAAAGGAATTTAACATGAAGGTAGGATTAATGCTGCTGACATCCTTATTCATTCCTGGACAGTACTGTAAATGATTTCACATTTGGAAGACAGTGTTCTACAATATTGACATTAAAGCAAATTTTTTTTTCCTGAAATTTGTGACTATCTATTTTAACATCTATAAGAAAAGAATGGGGCCTTATGATTTAAAGTTTATCATAATCTTTGTATGGCTTTGCCTGACTTATAAGATCAAAATCTATACAATGGTGCAAAAAAGATGTCACCCTAAGGGTGGAATACCACTGAATAATGGATATAGATAACAGGCATTTTCCCTAAGGAAATTCTTATGTGCCTCATGAATCATTGCTAATATAACCCACAAAATAAAAAGTTGTAAACCAGAGAAGAAGCTTAATAACATATAATGGTACCCATGTTGCTGTCAGTCAGTTAATCAATATATATTAACATCTATATGCTAGTAGTTGCCAAGAATATATTTGCAAGATGGGAAATTCACTTTAAGCTTAGATTATAATCTGGAAGTTATCTACCACCCCTCCCCATGAAGGGAACAGGTAGAGCTCAAAGGCAGCCAATAGAAAATACTCCAAGATAGATTAAAAGCCAAAGACCATCTCACACATATATACCCACAAATGCCCAAGAACATTAGAAAACTATCAATAAATACTTTGCAAACAGTATCAAAAGAAATAAACCTTCTTAGCTATAAAGCTGAGAGAGCATTAAAAAAAATGCTGTCCTGGTAACAACTACATAGAATATTTAGCAATTAGTATTAATGAGACTTAATTTAAAAAAATCTGCCAACATAAAATAAAAGTGCCTGATATAAGACTGTAATGTGATAGAAATGGCTTACAGAAGATTTAGAAGAATGTGAAAATGAAATAAGAGCAAGCTACATTAATCATAACTAGGATAAGGGTCTTCATGAATTACTTAGGTGAAAGAAACTTAAAATTAGAAGTCATATATAATTGTTTTGTTTATGTTATTTTTTAAGAAGTCCAAAATTTAGGAATAAGGCAAAGGATGATTGTGTGTCCTTTTAATGTCATATCAAAGCATTGTCTAAGAGGCACACCCAAGGAGAATTTAATTATCTATGTGAATGTAATTTTTATTGATTCAATTATCAAAGGACTAAAGAACAGATTCTCTGAAATTATCTGTTAAATTGTTGATCTTGTCTGATAGCGAAAAAAATATTTTCTGTCTATTAGAAAAGGTAATCTCAGAGGTGATAGTTTTATTGCCCTGTAATACATTAGCCAGTTCTATACCTAACCTTGCAACCTTATTTCAACATTTTTTCTTTAACACCTGTAAATTCTCAGCATCTTAAATCCTTTCTGAACCAGCTTAACCATTGTGCTGGTTTCCTCATTAAAGATTTAAATAAAATTTTGACATGTGTGTATTCTATACTTGAATGGAAATGTATTTAACTTTTTGAAAATTTTACACTCAGTGTTTCATACATTATTATATAGTGGGTTTTATTTAAGGTATACTGTCCAGTCATGTTTATCCAATCATTTGGTTTTCTTCACACAGCCAAAACTTCAAAGACCCTTAGAAATGTGACTGTAATAATTGCTTTAGCTATGGTCCTAATTTACACTTTTTAAACATTTAAATTAATTTATATGGTATTATAGCCACATATTAATGTAAAAATGAGTACGCTTTTAAATTTATTGTACTGTACATAAACAAGCATTTAAATATTTAAAACTACTTTTGAAATCAAATGTATTTCCAAATATTAAAAAAAAAACCTATTTGCACTTTTAACATGTTTTAACTTAAACTCATCATTTTAATAAGATTCAATGACTTTCATAATTATGGACATTTATAAGTGTGTACATTTGGACATAGAAGATGAAATTTAATTATTTTTAAAGGCATAATATGTATGCCCAAATGTAGGTTCCTGTAGAAATACAAAAATACTTTCAAATAGCCTTTGAAACATAACATTTACATGTTTGATTTGATATAAAAATGTATAATGTGTAAATAAATATATTTTCTTTAATATTAAGTACTAAAGAAATACATTTAATATTTGAACATATTTTTCTTATGGTAAGGTGAGTATTTAAAGGTAAACATATGACTTAAATTATTTTCTTAGTAATTAATATTTTGATTAAAGTGATAATAACAAATAGATACATTTTGTTCCAAATTTGTCACTCTAAGTACTCGCAAAGAGTGTGGGAAATATACAGTATAATGGTACATGGCACATTCAGTTCTCCTATGATATTATATTTGGTTTTGCTATTTAAAGTAAATTATTATATAAGAAATCAAAATTTGAAACACCCATTGATATCAATTTTTTAAAATTCATATTAAATGAAAGTCTACCTTCATTAACATTGTTTGCTTTCTAAAATACAGAAATAATAAATTATCTCAGCATGTACACAAATAAGACATTCCAGGTATGAAGCAATATCTGAATAACTGATTTCTCTGTTTCTTACTACTTTTTAGGATATGTTGATAAGTCAAAAGTAAGATCTACAAAACAAACATTACAATTTAAGCTGAGTTTTCCTATGACTTCTGTGTGGCAGGTGTCTGAGAGCTGAGTTTTTAGTTCATTTGGAGTATGTTTTTATTCCAAATAAAGTATATATTTCAAATTTTCTACTTGAGTTTGTGATATATGATTTTTATAAAACATACAAAATATATATTTTTACAAAGGATGGAAACTCTATTATTTGGGAAAGCACAAGACTTGGAGTGGAACCATCTGCACTTCAGCCAAATTCTGCTGACTAGCTTTGAGATGTATACTGGGATTAAATCATTTTATGCATAAAATAAAGCTTTCAACACAAAATTATTATAGAAAATTGTATTGAGTAATGATTTATCCACCAAAAGTTATTTATTCAATACTTTCAGTCTTCCTTAGATGAAAAAGATTTTAGAACAGATATTTTGTAAAGAATAAACATGAGCATGCATGAAACCAAAGTGTGCATGTTTTTCTGAAAGATTTTCAAAATCACTTCATCTTCAAAATAATCATCTAAATTGAGATTGAAGTGGATAAACTACTCAGGGAATAAAATAGACAAACAAATAAGTAAATAAGACTGATACAAAGACAGCATGCCTCTAAATTAATAACATAGAATTCTGTATGTTTTTCTGAAGAAGAAGATGACAAGATGATGATGATGATGATGGCAGCAGCAGCAATAACTTGTATAGAAATGGTGTTCCCTACTTTTCTTCTTACAAAGGCTTTTATTCTTGCTATCACAAGTTTGCTAAGCCCAAAGAGTCATTTAAGAGCTTCCAAATATGTTGTAATGTGAAAATCCCAATTTATGAATTGGGAGATTAATTCCAGTTTTCATTCACATATTCAAAAATATGTATATATTGTCTTCTCCATGTCAGTCCTGTGCTGAGGTCAGTGAACAATCATGAACCAAACTGACATTTTTCCCGCTCTGTTTGGAGCTATAGTCTAGTTGTGGAGGCAGATGTTAAATAAATAAACATCTAATTATACATTGTGATAAGTTATATGAATAAAAGTATAGTGTTTAATCCTGAGAGTATAAGGGTGGATAATAGTTCTAGATTGAATGGGCAAAGGAGGTGTCCCAGAATAAGAGATGTTTTGTTGAGATTTGTAGAAGGAGAAGAAGCCAGCTGTGTGTAGAGTCTAAAGAAGAGTTTTGCTTGCAGAAGAAACTCATATGGGAGTGTCCAGGTGCAAGAAAGTTTGATGTTTGAAAGCAGTAGTAAACTAGGGGAAATATTGCCCTCCAAGGGGCATTTGGCAATGAATGGCTAGAAACATTTTTGGTTGTCACAACTGAGGGGTGTGTGTGTGTGTGAGGCTGATACTGCTATAAGTAGAGTCTAGAATGCTGCTAAAGGTCCTCCAAGGCCCGTGACAGCCCCTCAAAGGGGTTCAGCTTGAGAAACCCTGCTTTAAAAGAATTGAAAGAAAAAAATGTGCTCCAAGTCCCAGTGCTACAAGATGAAAGGAATTTTGGATTCCATTCTGTGCAAAACTGTGTATTATCATTAGGTTTTAAGTAATTCTATACCATTTATTTACATTTAAAAACTGTCACCTTGGGAAACACTGCGCCAATGAAAAAGGATCTGTTTTTTCTCTGTGGAAGGAACATTAGAATATAGTCATAAGGCGAAAGGGAGGAAGTAAACTATAATGAACATAAACCCATTTGGGCAAACTATGCTAATCTTTTCTTTTACCTAGAATGAAAAAATATCAACCCTCAAATCCCCTCTTGGTAATAAAGGGTTTTCTGAGAATCACAAATACACACACACAGACACACACACACTCTCATATATACTTTGAGTATTTTCTGGATAATAGAATAGCATGAGATAAAAGCAAATACAAGAGTGACAGTAAGGAAACCATTACAATAGTCCAGGAGAAGTATAAATGATAACAGCTTGATCTAGGAAGGAAGCAATAAAAATGGAGTGAACTGGTTGGATTTAAGATATGCAGTGGAAGTAAAACATGAGGACTAGTGGTAGGTTGGATGTATAGCATGAGGAAGAAGACGTAGTCAGGAATACTTGCCAAGTTTTTGGCTTCAGCACCTAAGCAAATCAGGTGCCAGCAATCAAGATTGAAGGAATGTAGTTATGATATGAAAGGTCTTTGCAATAAATTCGATTCCTCAAATGCTCTACCCTTCTGTAATTTAATAATATTTTAACTTAGTTTATAATTCTAATAATATACCTTTGTGTATTTTATTATATTTGAACTAAGGTTATATTTATCTTATGGCTACAAAACCGAAAACAATGACGTTATACTTCAGTGGTCTTGTATCAATTGTAGGGGAAATTTGTGGATCAATGGAAAACTATGCATTATTTATACACTAGGGTACACCCCTCCAAATTTATCTGATTCTTGTTCTATGGAAGCTATTCTACAACTCTGGAAGATGTAGAAAACTGATAGCAATGCAATTAGGTCCTTTCCAGTAGATGTTCAATTGACTTCCCAGTTTTGCCTCTATTTGCGTATTCATTTCAATATTCCTGTTCTGTAAGTATGTCTGTTCTTTGAAGGATTCTCTTTTTAACTGGTTATAATATCTACCTGGTTCCCTCATTCATTAATGATTAAAATAAAATCTTTTACATGTGTTCATTTTGATACATCTATGAAAGCTGTGATTGCACCTTTTTTTTTTTTTGGAAAGCTATCTTTCTACATGTTTATTTTATTTCATTTTAGTATAACAACGTGTTTTTCCAGTTCAGTTCAAGTTATTTGCATTACATCCTTAGATTTCTCAAAGTGAGGCATAAATAAAATATGGTTAAAAAGAATAAGCTATCTCTGAACTATATTTTCCTAAATGTATCATTGAAATATTTACATATAAAAATGCTTGTATGTTCCCTCTCTTTTCTAATTTAGAAAGAGGAGAAATAATTAGAAAAAGAAGTAGCACTGTAAATGCCTTTCTTGAAACGGATCTTAATCCCAGACTAATGTTCCTACAACTTGCTGATAAGGAATAACTGCTGCCTGTCTCAGAGAGACTGGCAGTGAAAATCAACCACAATTCACTAACACATCCAATTTCAAAACCAAAGTGCCCAACAGTAACCTTCCATTATAACACACAAAAAATTATTGTAAGCTAATTCTGTCTTCTGTGAATCAAACAAATTGATACTTGGAGCAATTACTTTTAACATAAAAAGTCACCAAATGAAAGTTCCATCTTGCCCAAAGAATGCTTTATATTCATATGTTGTTTTGATTTGTGCTACTCAGAGGCAAAATGCTTTCCGAAATACCTGATATAGCCAGAAAATGGTGTTTTGAAGTCCTGCAGTCTGTAGTAAAACAAATAAGCCAACAAGGAAAAGAAAAAAAAAAAGGCAATCTCATAAGATTTCTTCTCACTTCTTCCCTCAGGCCTTTTCCAGGCCGTCAGCTCTTTCAGCTAGGAATAAATCCAAGTTTTGTCTCCATATATAAATGCCAAGCTTGCACAATGTTTTTTGACTTCAAAAATGGATGTTTATCTTCAATAAAGTTGTCAAATTATTTTAGGAGATTTTATTTGACCCAACTGATAGGAATTCACCACTACAGGTAAACTAAAATGGTTTCCAGATGCTAGTGGACAGAGATGCACAATTAAATAGTTTTCACAGATAATTAAGGTGTAAGTGGGAAAAATCCATTCATAGAGCATATTTGGGAATAACAGAGGGTTGTACAAAATGAAACATTAGCACATGAAAGATACATTTATGAGAATAAAGAGCATTCAAGGAGCAGAGACTGATCTAGGCATTTAAGGCCTGAAGTTTGTTCCTTTGGGGAATCTCACTTTTAGAAAAAGAATGCAAAATTACCAAAAGAAAATTACTAAGGTCTCTTCTGTGTTTTTGAGAGGCTTGAGCAAATACAAGGCTATGAAGCTTAAATTTCATTAGAATAATTCCATCTCTATTAAAGAAGCAAAATTCTTTTTAAAGTACTCTCCAATTATTAATTCATTTATTAAACAACATTTAAAATACCTGAAGCCCCTCACATGGTAGTTTCTGGGAGATACAATGAGGAATGAAAAAAGAAAAGTGCATATCCCCTTGCAGAATAAGGTCTGGGAGAGCAAAAAACACATTAATTAAATAATAAAATGGCCACTTTGGTAAAGGAAGTAAGACATAAGTTTATGAAAGAGACTATATCTGAAAAATTTAGGTAATATTCCAGCATAAACAAAAAAAACTTACCCATAGTCCCACCATACAGAGATAACCTATGCTACTGTTTAGCCTGTCCACAAGTAGGTAATTCTGATATTCTTACGACTATACCATATATTCAGATTTATATCTCTTTATTTTATTTGCATTAGTGTAGTTAAAAATTACTTATTAATATATTTAAAATATGTAATTATAGTTATAACAAATATGTTTAAACAGCCCCCTATTTCTGGAGAAGTTTTGCTTTAAATTTTTACTCCTAAATATTACCATAGCAAACTAAATATCTTCTTAGAGTTCTACATGTGGAATTACTTGTGCAAAATATGATTATTTTAGTTTGTACATATTGCTGTTATTCTCAAGAAATATTTTACCAATTTAAACTTACGTGAATTTTGAATTAAGATAATTTTATACCACCCTCATTAGCACTGGTTGTTATGAATTATAAACAATCAACACTTGATAGTCAAAAATGTATTACAGTTTTGCTTTACCTAACAGTTATTGAATTTGAGTTGATGGTGAGTATATTTTATGATTGTTAGCCTTTTCTATTTCTTCAGTGACTTGTCCAAATTGAGTCCATCATTTTTTTTTCTTTTGGGTTTTTGTGTTTCTCTTTATTGTTTTTGTGATCACTTTTTGTAAAAAAAAAAAAAAAAAAAAAATTAAATCGATCATAGTATAATTAAGGTATTTTAAATGAGTAAAATTTTTTTTTCCTGAACTGTAGTGCTCCATACTGAAATGCAGAAGAATTAGGACTAAATATTAGAGACAGTGATAATAAATGGGGAAAGTCCTGTGAATCTATATTGCAAGTCTCATAAAACTAGTGACTTTATTCAGCAAATATTTATTAGATACATCTACACAAGAATAATACATTTGCTAAACATTAGAATTTCACAAAGGATATGATAGTGAGATGAATCTTGAGAGAGAATAAGTGTGGGTTAGGATAAGAAAGAGGAACAGATACTTCAGCTATAGGGACCAGCATTTAGATAGGCATGGAGGGACAAAAGCAGGGATACAAGTGCTAAGAAATTCAAATAGCTGCTTATTGACAAAGAATAGAGAAATCAGGAAAGCTGATGCATAAAAGTCAAGAGATGGACAGGAATGACAATAGTTTTAAAGCAAAGTAATCACATGCTTAAATTTATGCTGTAGATAGATTAAATTTCAAGGACCTAAGGAGAGATGTAACAAAAAAGCAAGGAAAGCAATTATATGTCTCCTAAAATGGTCCATACTACAGCTGTGAAGAGGACTTGCCACAGAACCCCCAGCAGAAGTGGAAATAAAGGATGCACATTTGCAAGAGACAGTTGAGGAAACTAGATGAGTGCAATGAGGCAATGAGACTATATACTTGACCTTTAGAGATGGTAGCACAATTCAACAAGATGAGGTTCTAAGGAAAATACAAGGTTTGGAGAGACACTATGAGTTTCCTTTTGATCATGTTGATTTTCAGGTGCCTGCAGATCA
The DNA here is from genome assembly GCF_963455315.2 of Globicephala melas. NCBI lineage: Eukaryota > Metazoa > Chordata > Mammalia > Artiodactyla > Delphinidae > Globicephala > Globicephala melas. Next base: position 55,747,818 of record NC_083330.1, read on the forward strand.
TCAAGTAATAATGTCCAGTAAGTAGTAATGTTAGGGTTTTGGGGAAATTGGCATTTGGTAATTGATGTTTGAATTATTTATTTAAGAAAGTTTCCAGAAACTTAAATGATTTGAACCAGGTGGCAAGTTTTTCTCAGGTTGATCGGCCTTGTCTTATATTGTTAATAATTCTGGGCAATACCTCCTCCCCATTCCAACGGTCATCTCCTCCATCCATGTGCTCATTGGGTCTCACCAGCTGGGTTGCCAAACCTTCATAATTGGTCACTCTGGTTTCATTGTTGCCCCCTTTCTAACCATTCTCCAACTATTGCCAAAGGGACTTTTCTAATACATATGATTAAGATTCACCACCTTATTATTTCTTACAGTCTTTAAAAAATGGTCTGTAATATAAATGTTTACTTTTATCTCTCAACACTCATTTTTTACCCTAAACCGCCACCGTAATTAGGAACATGTCCTATGCTTTATCTGGTGTATATTCCTTAAAGCTAAAATATGAATCTAGGATCATATTCTAATTATTGACTTCTCTTTCTCCTTTACTAGACCGTAATATTCTGGAGAAAATATTTTTACTTACCCTAGCACTTATGTATCCCTAGCACTTAACTCTGTACCTGACATTTGGAGGGTGCTCAAAATATGTTTAATAAGTGAATTCTGTTTCCTCTGAGAGAATACAATATTCACTTCTGAAGAAGGTGTTATATGGGAACCTATGAATACAGTGTATCAGTCAGGATCCAGTCAGGAATACAAAAACCACACTACCTCTTTCAACAGAAAGAACATATAGAGCATTGGTTCAACAGATGTTGAAGGTCAACAGAAAAAGTGAAACACTGGATCCTCATGAAATAACAGGATGTCCCATCCATTGAGCTGAAGAAACAAAGGAAAGGATTTGGGTTTTACAGAACTGAAAGCTCATTGAAGGGATCCCAAATATATGGGAATCAGATCTCAGAGGAGCAGGCATCACTCGGCTGGTTCTTGTATATCTGAGAAGGCATAATGAGGTTGCTTTGCGAAGTACTAAGAGATCTGGAGAATTAAACAAAGGGCAGCTGCTGAGGTGTAAGTCCACACTGGAGCTTCATTTCTAGAAAAACAAGAAAACAGGAAGATGCAAATACCTTCTCCTCTCCTCTGTCTTTCTGAAATTTGCTTTCCAGTACTCTTATTTGTGGAAGCTAGTAGAAAGCCAGCTGAAAAGGGATAAATTGAGTTTGCATAATCCCAGTCCCAGGACCCAAAACAGGGTCTAGTTTTTCTTCTTTTTTTTAATACTCAAAGCAGATGGATAAATCAAGAGCTTAGAAAATAGTTTAATAACCAGTGTATGCAAAAACCAACTTGGCCTTAAAAATTTATTCTAGAATTCTGATAAGTAAAAGAAATAAGGATTCTGATAAAAAATAATGAAAGGCATACCCATTCAGAAAAGAAGTAAGAAAAGATGACTTACCAATGTTCTAAAACATTAAGGGCATATTTTGCTTATACCCAGCTGTAATCATGTACTGTATAAAATAAAATGAGCTCACTGAATTCATGGATGCCCCCTGAAGGATGTGTCGGGTTTGAGGACTGATCAGGAGTACACTGTCAAGATAAGGTGCTCAGTAAACCTTGTGCTGACTTCACACCGTGCTTTGGCTAACACTTTTTGGCCTTGACTTTCATTTTATTATATATATATATATATAAAATATAATTATATGTATTATATAATTTTTATATATATATATATATATAAAATTTTTGGCTGCGTTGGGTCTCCATTGCGCGGGCTTTCTCTAGTTGCTGCAAGCAGGGGTTACTCTTTGTTGCAGTGCGTGGGCTTCTCATTGCGGTGGCTTCTCTTGTGGAGCATGAGCTCTAGGCAGGCGGGCTTCAGTAGTTGCAGCAGGAGGGCTCAGTAGTTGTGGCATGTGGGCTCAGTAATTGTGGCTCGCGGGCTCTAGAGCACAGGCTCAGTAGTTGTGGCACAGTGGCTTAGTTGCTCCCTGGCATGTGGGATCTTCCCAGACCAGGGATTGAACCTGTGTCCCCTGCATTGGCAGGTGTATTCTTAACCACTGCACCACCAGGGAAGTCCTGGCCTTGACTTTTCTTGGGGGAACAGAAGTGTTAAATGAATCTGCACCTCAGAGAAGATGCCAGGGCTGGGGATAAAATTTGTGGACTTGTTAACATTTACTTGAAACCTTGAGAGAGGATAAAATCTCCCAAGCGAGCTGTATAGAAAAAGATAAAGTACCCAAGATTGTGCTTTGGTTGCAACAATATTTAAAGTTTATGGCAAGGGATGAGGAGAGAAAAGAAGAGATTGGAAAACACTAAAAGATGCAATTCAGTAAAAATGGGTGCAACTATCCATTACTGTTTTAATTTTCATTTGTATTAAAATCTAATTAAATGTTTTTCTCTTTTTTAGTGGTAGTTTGTTTTTCATTTTTTGAAGATTATCTTTTTATTTCTCTTAAGTTTTATTTTGGAGATTTCATGTTTTTCTTTTAGACATTTCTATGAACCTTTAAATATAAAGTTGTATCATCAGATAGTAGAAAATCTTGAATGACATCATTCTAACTGCTCCTCTGCAACAGCCTTGAATTTTAGTCACAGTTTGAGAAATACTGTGCCAAAAATACAAAATGTTTTGAAAAAGCCCAAATATATGGAAATGCAGCAGAAGCTCTTCCAGTATTCTCTTCTCCTCTTCCCTCTCCTGCCTCTTTGTTGTGATAGGCAGAATTTAAACATAGCTGTTAAGGATGAGGAATGGATGTCTTTAAAGCAGACTTCTTGGATTTCAATCTTATTTTCACCATTAACAAGCATAAACTCCTGAGCAAATTATGTACCTTCTCAATGACTCACTTTCCTCTTCTGTAAAATGAGGATTAAAACATGTCACTCAGATGAATGGATAAAGATGTGGCACATATATACAATGGAATATTACTCAGCCATAAAAAGAAATGAAATTGAGCTATTTGTAGTGAGGTGGATGGACCTAGAGTCTGTCATACAGAGTGAAGTAAGTCAGAAAGAGAAAAACAAATACCGTATGCTAACACATATATATGGAATCTAAAAAAAAAAAATGGCTCTGATAAACCTAGGGGCAGGACAGGAATAAAGATGCAGATATAGAGAATGGACTTGAGGACACAGGGAGGGGGAAGGGTAAGCTGGGACGAAGTGAGAGTAGCATTGACATATATACGCTACCAAATTTAAAATAGATAGATAGTGGGAAGCAGCTGCATAGCACAGGGAGATCAGTTCTGTGCTTTGTGACCACCTAGAGGGTTGGGATAGGGAGGGTGGGAAGGAGATGCAAGAGGGAGGGGATATGGCCATATATGTATACATATAGCTGATTCACTTTGTTATACAGCAGAAACTAACACACCATTATAAAGCAATTATACTCCCATAAAGATGTTAAATTAAAAAAATATATGTGTCACTAAGTAAGGTGATTGTGAACGTTAATTGAATTGATGCATGAAGGTAATTTAAATAAGTGCTTTCACATAAGAAACACCTAGTAAATAACAGTTTCACATTTTTTCATTTCTACTCCTTTTGACTAGCATACTTTGGCACGTACTATTAAGATCTCTTTCTCTCTCTCTCAATATGTATATGTATGTGTATAAAAAAAACCCCGTATTTTATAAATGAGAACACTAAAGCCTAAAGATAATGATATATTGACCCAAAGAGCAGCAAATGAGCATTCAGTGAGAATCATGGCTGTTAGGCTACATTCACCAATCTTTTTCACCACTACATCAGAATAAGCTGCAGGGCTTGTTAAATAAGAGTATGAGCCCGTCTCAGTCCTACTAAGCAACAATCTATAAAGATTAAGCCCAGAAATTGCATTTCAGACTACTACTTCAAGTGCTTCACAAGCACACTAAATTAGGAAATCTTTGTGCAGAAAAATTTGTGATTCAAAATGTTTATGAAGGGGCAGCATGAAGGAAGAGAGCTTCCAGTGATGGAATATATAGAACACATATATTATGAAACATTTCAGATCTTTTCTTGTAATCAAACCTCGGAAAAATTCTCTTTTTGATCCAGAAAGGCAAGGAATATTTTGAATTGGAAGGTTTTTTAATCATATCAGAAGACCATTCTGTTGGCTCTTAAAGAAGATTCAAAACAAATGCAGTGATGGTTTGGATGGAAAATTCAAGATATTTTTAATTCATTAATTGGAAACATACTTGCTGGTTTAGTTGTTAAGGATCCAGCAGTGGAAAATTAAAAAAACAAAACCAAAAAAATTTTTCTCCTCTTATTCTGGCATAGTTACATTTTACCTTTACAGTAACTGACCTCACATCAATGAGACTGAAATGAGATAATGTCTGTAAAACTTTTTGTAAATTGTAAAATGTAATGGACTGATAAATGGTTTTTATTATTCTGCTTTAATGAATACAGGAGTACTTCTACATTACTTGCCCACTTTATACGTGTCTTTAATCAACAGATACATTAGTAACCTACTGTGTTTCAAAGACTACATGGTAAGGCATTAAAGCAACAAAGATAAACAAGATAAAATTCATACCCACAAGTTGTTCATGGTCAGTTAAAGAGTTCCAAAGACAAATAGCATAATTATAATCATAGAGGTATTAGACATAGTGCATATAAATCAGAGAGAAGAGAAATTTTACATCTTCTTGAGGGTGGTTAGGGAAGACAAAATTTGTGTGGGAAGGTGAAGTGGACCTCATAGTATGAATAGGATTGAAAGAGATAATAGAGCACAGGAGAGGTGACATATAGAAGAACCAGAGGCATCTGAGATCATGACATATTCATAAAGCTAGTAGCTCTGTTCAGCTAGATGTCCTGCTGTTTGGAGGAAAGTAAAAACTGAGCCTGGATAGGGTAGAGAATAAAATCATTCATTCATTTATTCACTCATTCAATCAGTGTTTGATTATCTTTATGTGCTCTGCTAAGGAGCGTAGGTAATATAGAGCTTAGGTAACAGGATTTTAAGCAGGGGACACAGCATAATCAGATTTACATTTTATGTGTAGGATCGAGATAGGGCCAGAGGCAAACATAATTGCCTCATGGACAATAATACCATCCTGAAGTAAAAAGTGCTATTGGGATATAGTGGAAAATAAAGGATATTAATGAATTTGAGGTGGAAAATGAGAGAGATAAACTAGAATTCTGTTTTTTTATGAATGACTAAATAAATTGTGGCATCATCCCTTGAAAATAACATTTTGAACGGAAGATTATTAATTTGCTTCTCTACCTTACAACCATCTATTTGGCATATTATCCTATGAAATTGTAGTTATCTGGTGCCTTTTTTGAACCATTTGGCTGAGTTTGAGTAGGAAACTGAGATCCTTAATTTTTTTGGTAATTTTAAATTCACAAGCACTTAAACCAATGTCTGGCACATAGTATAGGTACCCAGATGTGGTTGTTATATTGAATTGAGTATGTGTATTATGGCCTTTAAAACAGACTACCAAATTAACAAAATTATCATCAAGGATATTCAATCCAAAGAGAAACATTTACATTATTATAGTCACTAAAGTTCTGAATTTACCAGCATACATTCCTTTCAGAAAAGGCATCTTCAGCTATCTGAAGTGCTTCACTGACTTCCATTTCAGAGATATTTTTAGCACACAGATATTAGCTACTGAGACATATTTGGTAATAAAATAAGGTACCTGTTTATCATGAGCTCTAAAGCACCATGGGAATAATTACAGCATGAATGCATGAGCCCTGGCAGTGTTTTGAGTTACAGCTGTCTTTGAGGACATAGTCACTCCTCTTCCTATTCTCTTTTTTGCTCTCTGCCTCATTACTGGGTGATATTTATGACAAATTAAGATGTAACAACAAGGTTGTTAAAATAGAAAAAGTCTACTGGGCTTAATGTTAAATTTACATTACTCAGGATTGCAAAGACCTGTCTACCTGCAGCTAATTCCTACTCTTAACAGGCTGGAATAGACCAAGTACCTATATGTAGGACAAAATGAATATACTTTTTATTTGAAATTCAGTATTTTAAGCGTAAATTTTTATTATTTGTCACAGACATATTCCTCTTCAAGTTCTTCCTAAATTAGTGGAATTACTAATTTAGTCAGTCTCTAAAGCTAAAACAGCAACAATAACAACAAAAATGACTCCCCTCCCCAAAACTTGGGTCCTTAGTTCACTCCATCCATTCTCTGTCGTCAATATCTTCATCATAAAGTATCCATATATAAATCTAGTACAGTTATGAATAAAGTGGCTAATGTGTATTGAGCTCTCTTGATGTGCCACACACTGGCCTAAGCATTTCTATGTATTACATCATTTTACTTTCATCATTAAAACACCTTATGGGGTTGAAATTGATGTTATCTTCACTCTACCCCGGAAGAAACTAAACCATAAAAAGATTAAGTAACTTTCCCAAGGATACACATGTTTCAAAGTAAGATTGCCTGAATTTAAATTTTGGCTTCAGTATGTGCTAGTCCTTGGATCCTGGGTGAATTACCTCATCAGTTCAAGACCTTGGTGACCAAAAATCTCAGTTTGCAGTAGACTGAGGGGCTTCCTGAAATACAGGATTTTTAGGGCTAAAATTGATACAAACCTGGAATAACTGATCGCCTTTCCATATTTGAAAAAAGAGAATAGTAAAAGTGCCTGCCTTTAACAATTTTGTTGAGTATTAAATAATATAGTCTGTAGAGTACTAGCCTAACGATTGACTCATGGTCAGCATTCAGTAACTGTTAATTCTTCTTGTCATTATTGCTATTATTTCTCCTTTATCTTTCTTGTTCTAGAATCTTGCTGTTTTCTGTTGTGTATATTTCTTCCTAAATTATCTTATAAAATCTAGACTCACAATGCCATTCTCATGCTAAAAATATGTGTGACTCCACATTGCCTATTTGGTAAAGTGTCTATTATTTAATATAAAAGTCTTTGCAATCCATTCTTTTTTTGCTGTATAGTGAACTTCCTGATGCATTACTTGGGTTGGAAACAAGGCAAGCTCTGTGGGCAGATATTCCTGATTTGGATCCAAGTTCTACAGTCTCTTAGCTGGGTGGCCTTGGGAAATGCTAAACCTCTCTACATTTTTTATTTTTCATTTTTAAATGAGGGGCCATAATATCCATCTTGTTGAACCTTTGTGAACATTAGATAAGATTATTGTAAATTATCTTGCCGATAATAGATCTCCAACAAAGTGTCATTTATTTCTATCCTCTGAGTTTTTACTTCTGCCTCCCTTCCAAATCTGTCTCTGCCCCTCACCTATACACCCAACACAACAATGCCAAAATAGTCTCAGTGCAGTATTTCACTCACCATGCTGTTTCCTTTCTATATAATTTCTCCTCCCAACTTCTTAATTTGGAGAATTCTTCTTATACTTTAGGACTCTGGTAAAAATGTCATCTGGGAACATTTCTCTGTGGAACATTTTCTAATAAGTTCCAAAATATTCTTACTGCACTTTCTATTTATCTCCATTACAGAGCTTTTCACATTTAATATTATTAATTTACTTATTCTGTTTCTTCCATTACCACCTTGTGAACTGCCTCAGAGGTTCACATGGTAATTCATAGTTATGGAAAGTAATACTCTTTTAAAGATCAGTAAAAGTAATGGATAAAATGATTTGTCTTACTATCTTTTATATATGAACTTGGGTTCAACCAAGAATCTGGCACTTAAAAAGGAGGTCATTATTCTCGATTAATGAATGATTATATGAAAGAATAAATGATGTATTGAAATGGGCACTGTCCTTTGGTTGTTTCCTTATAAGTGTGTGTGTGTGTGTGTGTGTGTATATATATATATATATATATTCTAAAGATACTTTTATTTCTCAAACGTATTGCAGAACTTCTCTGAGACCCATTTATAAATCCTAAAGCTTGGGAATCTTAAGAGCAATCAGTCCTACGACTGCAAAAATCCTTTCTAATGAAAGCTCTACATTTGGAGAGATAAGGAAAAAATTTCTCATGTTGGCAACAAAACTAGGAAAGCATCTAGACTTTTCTGAAGTTGACAAGCCTTATGCATTAGAGAGATGGGAACTGCAAATGGATACAAAGAATGCTGGCAAAGAAATACTGGTAAACTCTGATATCCCATTAAAAATATATAGGTGAGTTTAGTATATACATATAGAGAGATATTTATATTCAACAAAAATATCTGGAAATATTAAGATTAAGAAACCAGGCAGGAGAAGATCCATAATAAAGTGACACAAAAGTTGACCTAGATATTGGGGCTAACAATAGGCACTACGTATACACATTTTGAGTGTTCAAATATTCCAAGTGTCTCAAATTGCTTTGTTTTGTTGAAACATTACAGTAATTAGGAAAGCAAATCAAATATGTATAAGTGCTCCTGTTGGTTTCCCATGGTGAAAACATGGGATAATTAGTTTGTATATGAAATTTTGTATAAATTCCTCACAGAGTTCCATGACTTTAGAAGTAGTTATTTATATTAGAACAGCAATGTCATAACTGTGACAATGCGTGACAGTAAGAAATTATGGGAAGTTATGACTAGTTTGGGGGATGTTCTAATTAGTAAATAGAACTCTTGATTAAATCTGATGTTTTTTTTATATGAAAATGTGAAAAAGTACATGATAATAGTACTGGAAGGGCCCGGTATGAATGCCAGCTGTGGGAATGAATGGAAAATAATATATATATGAGAAGATGCAATGAAAAAATTGACAGGACAGGATGTGAGATGTAAGCAGAAGAGAGATTTCAAAAAAAGTATCCAGAAAAAGGAAGAACATGACAATAACTGGCAGAAGAGGAGGATGAAGAATGAGAAGAAAAAGAAAGAGGATGTAAACAGGAAGAGAAAGGTAATGAAGAAAAGCAAAACCAGTCTGAGCAGCAACAGTATAGAAGCAATATTAACATACAGTGCTTACTAAGTGTGGGGAGCTAATCTAAGTACTCTTATATGATCCCTAATATAATATACCTAATAATTGGTAGAGCCAATGCTCAAACTCTTGCTGGAAATCACTCTAAAAACAAGTTATCATTAGTTTTGATAGTGATGTAAAAAGAATCTTTTGTCTAAAGTATTGGTTGGTCTAGATTACAGCTGAGGTAGAGGATATTGACCAACAAATAATACAGAAGTACATAGTAAAGAGGTAAATGTTTCTTATACCAAATCAACAGAGAGTGCTGATGCATTTCTCCTTTGTTCAGGAGTTGACAAAAAAAAAAAAATGGAGATAAGAAGGAAGAATAACCAGAACTTAGGTACCCTTGATGGGTTATAGCAAAGGGGCTACAATTCAGACACAATTTAATCCTCAAGCCAGTGCCTATGGTGATTAACTTTACTATGTGATTCTAGGAGGTTTACTTCCTTTGTCCCTCAGTTTTTTGATGTTAAAATAGCATCTAACCTTGGAACATCTTACCGACAAGATTAGCTAACAGATTTTGAGTGTATACCGTGTGACACAGACAGTTCTTAAGCACTTTACTTATATTAACTTATTTATTCTTCCCCCAAATCTTACAAGATAAGCCATACTATTTTCTTCACTTCATAGATAAAGAAATGAGCACAGAGAGATTAAATAACTTAACCAAGGTCAAAGCTAGGATAGCAGAAAATCTGGCTTGGGATGTCACATCATTAATCTGAATGGTACACTAACATCTAGAATAATGTAGATTCTCAACTATTGGAAAATAAGTGTAAAATAAATTCAGGATCTTACCTCTATAATGATTTATTTGTCAACAAGTATTCAAGAAATGATTGATGGGCCTATAGGTGATGATACTTATATTTTAAATGTTTATAGAAGGTTGCAGTTTAGGAAGGACTTACACATATGTTATCTCAGATAATCCTCAAAAGAAATCTACAAAGTCACCAGCAAAGAGATAGCAGCTCAGAAAGAAAATTGTTTGCAGTTTCATGAACTGATGATGACTTTCTAGTCTTTTCATTACACACTTTTCCTTCTTTTCTCCTCATTTTTATATGTGTTATCAGTATACTATATTTTCTAATTCATTGTACAGTTAACTACTTTCTTGTAAGAATGTAAAATGCTATCATGTATCATAAAGACATGCCTTGAAAATATGCATCATACCTCTCCATCTAGGTTGGGAACAAGCCTTATGCCGCATACTTTATTTCTATATTCCATAGAATCTGAATGGCATGTTGTGCTTTGTAAATACTGTTGTTATCAACAGTATTGAAGGTTTTGTTAAGCAGCTTTTTGAAAGCTTAACAGACAGGACCCTTTGATCTCCCTTTCTATTGAACAACACTAAAGAAACTATTGAGGCTCACAGACTCTGCACTGAAAAATTCACAAGACATAAAAATGATTTATCAGGTGAAAACAAATAAACTTCTAAAAAATTTCACCTCAGCCTTTATACTGACAGAGGCATTTAACCTGAAAACTAAGATGAAGCTGGAGAAATTATGATGAATCTGTGTCATGATAAGATACCTACCATCCTCACTTGAATGTACTGAGAAGAAATTGAAATGCAGTGTCCCCAAGGTTAGAGTGGGCAAATGATGCTACTTATAGATTACCAATTCTTATTGTTATTAGAGAAGGAAAATGAGACAGCTGCATGACAGTTTCACAGTTTGTGCAATTTCATTTAGCTCCAAGGGTAACAAACACAACTTGAAAGCACGAATACATTATAATAGACAACAAAAGCAGTTAGATTTTTCTATTAGCTTTCCTACACATAGACAATGGAAAGAACTCATGGTTGGAGACTCTTTGAAGGTCAAGAAAGTTATCATTCTGTTCCTCAACTTTATTTTTTTTAATAAATATTACCCAACATGAACATTTAACTTTTGAGATGCCTTTGTCTGAAGGCATTTCTCTGAAAAACAAAGCAGACCCCCAGACCCACATTTGTAGTATCGAATGAAATAATATATTCTTAAGTGTTTTGTAAAATACTTACATGCTTTATTTTATAAAGAAGGGTTTAGTATAATGACAAACCTTTGCACTTTTGAAGTATATTTAGAATATATGGAATATGTATCCTGGTAATGATTTTGTTCCCAGATAGTTTGCTGGCAATAGTAAATATACTCTAGCATTTTTATAAGTAGGTACTAAGGAACTCTGTTGTTTGTTAAATCACAATAAAATGTTTCATGATCAAACATATTAGGGAAATTCTGAGTTAAACAAGATTATTATTTACAAAAATGTTCAGAATCCCTAATATGCTAAGATGCATTGTGAATTTCCAAAACTAAGAAGACTATTATATTTAGTGTGGTTAAAACAAATCCTTTTTCATTGAACACCTTAACTTTGTGTTCCCTGGAACAAAATTCAAGAAATACTAAATTCATCATTTAATCTATCCAAGTTGAATTTTTATCTCTAAGTGGAAGTGTGAACTAGAGGGAAAATCTTGAAATTCTAAATAATATAGGATTACAAAATATATTCCATAAAAATTCTAATGCTGTGTTTTTAAACTATTATGAACATCTTTGCCTCTTTAAAAAGCGTCTTCCACTTTACTGAACGAAAGGAAAATTACAAATTAAATTTTATAACATTAATTAGTAGGCTATGATCTCAGATGCCTCTGTGCTTTTCAAGTTAATGAATGTTTGTTTGCCTACCATGTAAAAGAAATTTTGCTGGATGATATCAATATATAGAGGAAAGGCATAAGCTCTGTCATTAAGAAATTGAGTATATTGGAAGAAAGCAACAGAAACATAACTAAGTATAAGAACTGTAGTCAAAGTATTAACAAAGTGCCAATAAAGAATGAAGAATTGACAGGAGGATTCTGGGAAAGTTTTCCATAGAATGTGACTTTGAATGTGACCTTGATTGATGACTTGGAATTGGAAGCTGAAAAGAGAAAGAGTGGTATATTACAGAGAGAAAAACCAAAACCAAAGGCATGGAGGCATGAAATAGCATAGTATATGTTCAAGGTATGGCAGAAATGACATAATGGCCATATGCATTTCTTTTGAATATATCTAATATTATACTATTTCAGGGACTAAATTTTTTTCTGAAATCAATATGGCCTTTGCGAGTACTCTAACAAAATTTGACATCAAAGACAAATATAATAAGTAGTTAATTTTAAGAAGCAATCCATTCGGTTTATTAACTTTTCTCTCCCCATAATCATAATTAATGACTTTAATGGGACAGTGATTGCTTATATCAATGCCTGATTTACTGCCTTATCTTAAAAATAAAAAAAAATTGAATGAAATATAAAAGAAAGTATGTGATTGGTTAAACAGCTATTATTATGTGACTATTACAGACTTATTAATTTCTTGGCATTTAACTTTCTCTACTTACTGAGTCTCACTCCATCATTATTGTTCCATGATCTTGTACCTTTACTAAATAAAGTTTCACTTTCTGTTATTTCATTCAAAACTACCTTTAATTAGTAATCCTTTCCTTTAACAATGTTCCTATACTACACAGGGCTCTTTTTTCTACTCAAATATCTATTCAGATTCAGTGGTAGCTGGGTCCTGAAAAAGAAGCCAGCTTGGGTATCAGTTCCTTCCTGCCAACAATAACAATTGATTTTCTTCTTCCTAAATTGAAATCAGTGAGGAGAGGAGCTCTAAATGACAATCTATGTCCACTCCACTAACCATGTCATAGTTAATTAAATTAAATATGCTACATTTCCTTCTTTTAATCAACTCTCTAAGGGATGACTTAGAAAGAGGATTTAATTATGCTTTAAATGCACCTGAGAGTGCTCAGACTTTGTAGTGAAACAAGATTCCTGTTGGGAATTATTTATTAAGTGATTACTATATGTGACTCTGTGGAGCTCTTAGATGAATTAGAAGACTTTTTATTCTATGTGAGAACTGTGGATTACACATGTAACTAAGAGCTGGACTGCGTGCCTGTTTAGCTACTTCAGGCACCATTATGAAGTGTTCGGGAACAATCTCAAAGTTTTAGTAAGGCATTGTACTAAAGAACAGCTGTTTTACCAGTCTTATCACAAGTAGATATGAGTTAAAAATCATTTGTAAATTTTTACTCCCACTAGTACACAGGAGGCTAATGTATATCCCACTTATTCAGCAAGTTTTCATCATTTGACATCTATAAACTGGACTGGTGGCTAAATTCTTTGATATTTTTTTCACATAGACTCCAAAATCTTCAAGGGCTAAGATCTTTTGTACCTTTGTATGCCTTATACCACAGTACCTTGCCAAATAAATATTTTAATCCGTGGGAAAATTGGTACCAAATTAAAATATTCAAAGGTATCATCTTTCTTTAAAGGAGAATCACAGGAGTCTTCTATAACTGTAGCATAAATTGTCTAACACAAAAAGCATGAGTTCAGTTACCCTTTATCAAATCATACCTTTATTCCTTATCATTATCAGATAAATTATTTATTTATTTCATTATTTATTGCCTATCTCGTCAATCTAAAATATAAGATGCCTGTTTAAGGGATCTTATCTTTTTCACTATTTTATTCTCAGCATGCAGGACAGTGTCTGTCACATAAAAGGCACCCAATAAATATTTTTTCAAAGATAAGAGAATGAATGTTGGATGGAAGACAATGCCTACTTTAAATCTTGATAGGGACTGGAAAAACTGGCCTCTAGAAAGATTGTTTTGATTTACACCCCTGCCAACTGTGTATGATAGTGCTCTATGCCTTACACACTATCCCAGTTTTGTCCGTATGAATGGTGAAAAAATCTCCATCTTTTAACTTGCTTTTCCCTGATTACTGAAGTGGAGCAACGTTTCATATGTTTTGTAAATATTTACATTTCTTCTTTATTATCTTTTCCTAATCTTTACCCATTTCCCTATTGTTTGTCTCATTTTGTTGCCTTTATTTTATTAATTTGTATGAGCTCTTTCTAGACTGCTTGTCTGTTGTGTGTGTTTCAAGCGTTCTCTTTCAATTTGTCTTTTTTCTTATATTTTGAATCTCTAAGTCTTTTTTGAAGTAAAGTATTGTGGTGAAGGGCACATACTGTGGAGCTGGACTGCTGGGTTCCAACACCAGCTTTGCCTCTCACTATTCTGTGACCCTGAGTAAGTTACTGAACCATGTCTAAATTGTTTCATCTGCAAAACTAGGATAAACAGAGCTTGAACTTATAGGATTGTGAAGATTCAGTGGGTTGATATTTGTCATATGCTTAGAACAGTGTTGGCGCATAGTAAATCCTATAAAAGTGATTGTTATATATGAACTTGGAATTTGAAATCTTGGGAGAATTTCTCCAACTCCCAAGTTTATAAAATATTCTTCTGTATTTTATTCTGGTAATTTCACAGTTTCATTCTTTATGTTTAGATTTTTAATCCATGTGGAATTAATTTGCTCAAGCTGTGAGATAGACATACTAACTTTTTTAACTCAAATGTTTCAAATCTGTTATTGAATACACCATTCTTTCTCTGTTGACTTGAAATGCTTTAACATGGTTCTGTATCTGGACTCTATTCTACTTCACTGTTTTATTATTATTATACCAATAACATTTTAATTACTGCAACTTTTTAGTAAGTGATCTGGTAAGTCAAGTCCCTTTTTTATTCTTATTTTTTGGAATTTTCCTGTCTGCACATGAAGGTTGATTCTTCTGGCTACATTTAGAATGACTGCCAAATCCACATCCCACAAAATCTCACTGCTATTTTGATTGATATGGCATTAAATTTATAGATGATTTGTGGGGAATTAGCATCTTTCTACTAATGGTTTTTCCAACCAGGACATCATGTATTTCTTCATTTATTCTGGACCACTTAACTATTCTTTAAGTTGTGTTTAGAATTATTATCTTTCAACACAGTAGCTTTCATTTCATACAACTACCTTTCTGTCCCAACAGCACTTCAGATGTGTAGCAATAAAGATTTAATTATTTTCCAGTCATGACTGCTAAACAAGGGTTAAATTTGGATTAAAATGTTTTCTGAACCTAAAAGAAATGCCTGATATAAATCTTTGAAGGACTGAAGAGTAAGTTTAAATGTGATGATAAAACTGAGGAGTGTTGAGGGGTGGCAGAAAGCTGATGAACAAACACTGGCTTTGAACCTTAAAGATCTCAGAAATGTTCTTGTAGTGCATATTCCTTTTTTTTTTTTCCTACAGTGTGAGTGAAATGTACCTCTTTTTTTCCTCTTTAAAATATTTATTTATTTATTTATTTATTTAATTTATTTGGCTGCTTCGGGTCTTAGTTGCGTCAGGTGGGCTCTTCATTGCAGTGTATGGACTTCTCTCTAGTCGTGGTGCATGGGCTCTACAGCACGCAGGCTCAGTAGTTGTGGCATGTGGGCTTAGTTGCCCCATGGCATGTGGGATCTCAGTCCCCCAACCAGGGATCGAACCTGAGTGCCCTGCATTGGAAGGTGGATTCTTAACCACTGGACTGCCAGGGAAGTCCCCATATTCCTTTTGTTTGCATGGAAAAGAGGAAGGAGTTCAGCATCATTAGTCATTAGGGAAATGAAAATCAAAACCATACCTGTTTAGTATGACTATGATCAAAAAGATAATAACAAGTGTTGGTGAGAATGTGGAGAAATTAGAACCCTCATACAGGGACTTCCCTTGTGGTCCAGTGGTAAAGAATCCACCTTCCAATGCAGAGGACACAGGTTCTATCCCTGGGTGGGGAGCTAAGATCCCACATGCCACAGGGCAGCTAAGCCCCCGCGCCACAAGTACTGAGCCCCCGCCTCAACGAGAGAGCCCACGTGCAGCAAACTACAGAGCCCATGCACCCTGGAGCCCGTGCACCACAACTAGAGAGAGAAAAGCCACACGCCAGAACTGGAGAGAAACTTGTGTGCTGCAACGGAAGATCCCCCATGCAGCAATGAAAACCCGAAGCAGCCAAAAAAAAAAAGAACCTTCATACACTGCTCGTTAGAATGTAAAATGGTACAACTGCTTGGAAAACAGTCTGACAATTCCTCAAAAAATTAATCATAAAGTTATTCTATGACCCGACAATTCCATTCCTAAGTATATATACAAGAGAAATGAAACATATTTACAGAAAAAGTTGTATACCAATGTTCAGAGCAGCAATATTAATAATAGCAAAAACGTAGAAGAAACTAATGTTTATTAACTAGTGAATAGATAAATAAAATATGATACAATGGAATGTTATTCGGTACTAAAATTAAATAATTATTAGTATATGCCCCAACATGAATGAACCTGGAGAAATGTATGCTAAGTTTAAAAAGCCAGTTATGAAGTATCACATATTTTATGATACCATTTATATGCAATGTCGAGAGTAGACGTTGTATAAGAGACAGAAGGAAGAAGATTAGTAACTGCCTAGGGCTGGCGGGGGCGCTTGGGAGAGGGATAGTGAGAGACTGCTAATAGGTACAGGATTTCATTTGGAGGCGGAGGCAAAATATTCTAAAATTAGACTGTGGTGAGGGCTGTACAACCACATCATTATACAAAAAGAAATTGAATTGCATTTTAATAAGGAGTGAACTGTATGGTTTGTGAGTTATATTTTAATTTAGCTATTTAAAAGAAAACATAAGGATTTCTTTTGTTGGACACAAGGAAAAGTGGTTTATATACCTTTTGCAAGGTATATTATTATTTGGAATGGCTAAAATTATGTTTATCTCTATTCTGTAAAGTATCTTACTTTTGCTTAGTTTCTAAATAACTTTTGATAATACTCTAAAAGGAAATGATGACAGTTTTGACTCTGTTTAAAATTTGCAATGATATCTCTATTTTGATTAGCCAAGGTTGTGTGCAACATTAACTTTGCAGATTTAAAAATGTTCATTAATAAATAAATTGTCTCAAAATAAAAGTCTTAGCCAGTTTACAAAATATTTTTATGCTTCAGGAATGAATTTTCTGGTTTCAAAGTGCATCTAGCTAAAAGGCTATGATTCAACTCCTTCACAATAGAGTAATTGTAAAGCTCAGAAAAATGTAAAATGCACAAAAATAAATTCTGAGACTGATGATCAACATATTTTCCAGAATCTTACAGCTTTCCTCCTACTCCACTTATCCCTCCCTACCATGGCCAAATGCACAAAAATGGACACAAAATAAATTTGTGGTGCTGAAAGATTTTCCAACTCTCCCTCCATGTTTTTCTTCTTTTTTTTTTTGACTTTCAGCTCAAAAATGGAATGACTATGTAAAAAAGTGTTGTGACGTGTTTTAAACCTTTTGGGCACTGCTTTTTTTTTTTTTTTTTTGCGGTACGCGGGCCTCTCACTGTTGTACCCTCTCCCGTTGCGGAGCACAGGCTCCGGACGCGCAGGCTCAGCGGCCATGGCTCACGGGCCCAGCTGCTCCGCGGCATGTGGGATCTTCCCGGACCGGGGCACGAACCCGTGTCCCCTGCATCGGCAGGCGGACTCTCAACCACTGCGCCACCAGGGAAGCCCATTGGGCACTGCTTTTTGAAGCAGAGTGCTACAAATCTTCTTCAGTATTTCTAACATACACATTTAAAGATTTCAACTACAGGGGAAAAATAATTAAAATGGCCAGAGAAGAAAAAGGAAAGGATAGCAGAATCACATTGTGTTCATAGAGGTATTTTGTCGCTATAAGTTAAGCAATGATATTGAAACAAACATGGGGAGATATCAAGTAGAAAGAAACTTTGAGTGTTAGAGCTTCACTATATATTTAAGCATGACACCATGTCAGGAAGGTTGAAAAACGTTTGGAAAAGGTTCAAAAAATCTCCACAAGATGTATGTTTGTTATATGCTGGTAATTTGGTTAAGAAGTATCCATAACATTTAAGTTTTTTTATTTGTGGATTAGAAAGCATTTATAATTCCTAGCTAAGTTTGATTGGACCAATATTAATCTTCATACTCTACAAGTTAACACAACAAATCTTGATAGATTTGACGTAGTTGAAAGACGAAGAACCCACAGTTAAGGCGGGCTTTGTGAAAACACTGTAAGACAATTGAAATAGAATGTTACCCTAAACATTCAGAAGAAAAGCACTATGAGGATAAGAAGAATAAAACATACAAACATCTTGATATCTTAAATGAGATAGAAGCTGAGGAACACTGTACATACTATTAAGAAGGCATCCCTGCATTAGATGAGACACTGAAATAAATATGTGTTTGAATCTTTTTCAATTCTCAGATCACATGATTCTATGAATGGTATGTGCCTTTACAATATGTGGTTAACAATTCTGGTTGAGCAGATTTATTTTATTTAAATTTTATAGTTAGTCATTAATGACAAAGTTTATGTAAAAGGGCATTTCACTTGTTCATGCTTTTAGGAAAAAAATATTTTGCTATCAATATACACATGTGGGTCACTCACCTGTGTTTCATGTATTATCGCTATGTTAAGTGATTCAAATGCCAATGCTAACTTCTTTATAGTTTCTATATTTAAACACACAATTTCAATGTATGTATTTTTAATATATTTACTTTCGTATTTCTAAAGTTCTATTAGGTCCCTCATAGTCTGAAAGAAAAGATAATGGAATTGTTTCATGCTTGCTTTCTTTTCCAGTCCAAATTAGCAGGGATAAGGATTAAACTACAGGTGTTGATTCTCATGGTTTATTTATTTAAATTATTTTAAGATCTTATTTTATGATTTGCCAATGAACAAAAGGTAAAAAATAATAGGCACTTACTGATCGTTGTTGGTTCTCAAGAGACAGTTTGCACTGCCAATGCCGTGCAAAATCTCTGCTTACAAAATTATAATTTCATGATACTCTGTAATTTACTAGTTTTGGCAGATTTCCTCCTTAATAGTGAAGTTGAGCCAACACTTGGTAGCATTATTCTTTTATAAAACGAAATAGGAAAGTTAGGAAAATGCACATTATTAAACCATACAAAATCAGATGTTGTAGATATGCTTTGCCTGAAATGAATAAATAAAACATAGAACAAAAAATGTTCAGTTTTTAACCTTCATGGAGAAAGCATAAGAAAAATATATTCTAGTACTTATTTTTTATGGTCCAAAATACATTACTTCATGTGTTTTATGGTAAAATCTACAAGATATAAAAGAAATTGTGTAAGAATATTCAAAACTAAAATATATGATCTATATCCAGCTTTACAAACTAAATTGGCAAATTTATTAATGCTTGTGAGATTCTGACATTAAAGTGTTATAATAAAGTTTTGATGCTTCATTTTATATGAGCATTGTTTCATAGAGAATGTTCACATATTAGCAGATAATCTTTAAAAACATAGTTTTAACATGTATCATCAAGGAAAAAATAACAGTACTAGCACTTACTGAGCAAATACTTTATACTAGGAATTTTACATAGATAATCATATTTTGATCCTCACAACAACATTTTAGTAGCTACTGTTATTGTCCACAATTTACAACTAAGAAATCTTAGACTGGGCTAGTAGGAGATAGAGCTTATATTTGCATATGACTTCAAGGACTACATTCTTAACCATTGAATTATACTGTTAGCCTAGTGTTAAGGAGCATCATCTTAAATATTACACAATACTTCAATAAGCTGGTATGTCATAAATTATTTACTCTGTACTCTGGGCTTTTTTGACATTTTTCCAGTTAAAGATAGATTCATTGGTACCATTCTTAAAAACATGAGAAAAGTGCAGATTTAGGAAAGAAAGATGAATTTTTATTTGCATACCTTGAGTTTGACAAAGGAGCTGAATCTCCAGAAATAGGCTTTGGAAATGTAAATCTAAAGCTAAGAAAAGAGAGTAAAAGGAAAGGCAGAAACAGAACATGAGAAAGAGGGAGAGAGAGACTGATTTGGAGCATAGTTGAAGCTGTAAAAAGAGTTATCTTAGTGTAGGGAGAGAGAAGAAAAAAGATAAGGATTGAACATTGGAGGATGTTTTGTTTATTTAGGCTAACAGAAGGAAGGACAGGAACCACCAAAGGCATCGGGATATGCAAAGGAATAAAGAATGTTAAAAATGAGGAGGTGCTCTATAATATCCAATACTGCCAGCAAGCCGAGGAGGTTTAGGACCTTCACTATACGTTTCACCAAATTTGTGAGACAATAAGAAATGAGTGATAAACAAATTGAATATAATTGGTGTCAGACTTACAAGAAGGTTGAAGAAGAAGGAACAAAAATGATATATTAGCCATTTAACAGAGGGACAGAATCAAGGGCAGATATATTTGGCTGGAACTCCTGCTCGTATATATTCCAAAGGGGAGGAGTCATTTAAGAGAGTGAAAAAAAGAGGGTATTATGAAATGGATTATATAAAATAGAACAAAGTAGTTGGAAATCTAAATACTACAAACAAAATGAAATTGAGTTTGTCCTGACTAAAAATAATATTTCTTTTTCAATGACCAAATTTAAAGTTAAAGAAGAACAACAAAGCTAAGGAGAAAATTTGGAGTGGAACAAGGATACTAAAGTAGTTTTATTTTCGATGTCTCTTTCTAAACAAGTAGAGGTGAAGTTATAGTGGTAATAGTGGATGTGGAGATGAGAATTCGGAGACAGTGACAGTATTTGGTGAGGCATATAAAATTAAATATAATTAACATTTAGTAGTCACTCAATACATATTTGTTAAAGAAATAGTGAATAAGAATGAAAATATTTTCAATGGAGTGAGGAATAATATGAAATAATATAAAATATGCTTAGAAAAGTTAAATTATATTGTTCTCTATCACAATCATTTGAAAATAATTCTCACAATCACTTGAACTAGCATTCCCTGTTATTTTCAACCCTTCCCCCGCATACCTGTGTCAGTTCTCTCTCTTTTGTTTTTTAATTCCACTCTATAAATTTTTGGTGCCTATACATGCTATATCCCCAGTTCAAGACCTCATACATCTCAGCTAACAAATGTCAAGGCATTTGTTTTCCTTATCTGCTGTCCTTAACTATTTATTTTCAGTGCTCCTTCAGTTCACTATTCCTACTAGCATCATTTATATGCTTAAAACTGTAATTAGTTCATGTTCCCCTTCAAATTAAAAAAAAATGTAGTTCTCCTTCTTCCATGGTAATAAAATCAAAAACTCAAAAGGCAATATCATTGTACTACTCAAAACTCTCCATGTTCTGGCTACAATATGCAACATGCTTATCTTTCCAATCACAGTAGTATATTCCCCAGGTTATACATACACTGTACCTTCCCAGTGATAGGAGGATTTCTGCTTCCTAAGACCTGAATACCCTTCCTCCTGTCTCCATATACAACATACACTAATCCTCAGCATTATTCTCAAATAATATTTCCTCTAGGATATTTTTTTCAGATTCCCAGAAAGAATGCCACTCCCCCCTCTCCCTTGCCACCATTTCTCAAATTCCATTTTGTTTCAGTTACATGCCTTTCTCCTACACTTCACTGTGAGCCTTCACCACAGGATATGACTTATCTTGCACTCCCTATAGATTATAGTATATTCTAGATCCTTAATTTATTAAATTGTCACCTGAAAAACCAACACCCCACCTCCCCTGCCAAAGTTGGCTCTAGCTAAAGGTCATTCACTGAACCTAAATTCATCCTTCACCTTTGTAAAATGTAAGTGATGAAAGGAAGCAGATTTATAAAAGACACAAATTTGAAGAACCCTATCAGGATGCATTAGTCTTTCTTTAGTTTCAACTCAATATTAACATTTTACTTGTATAGTATGGTCATAAGGTAAAGGCATGTAGTTCTTTGTTCTTCAGCTATTTTCATTCTTACATACAATCATGTGTAATTATATGTAGTAAGCTACTTGATTAAAGAAACTAAGTTTACAAAACTGGTACACTCCTTATATTGATATTTGCTTATATTCAAAACTTAGGGAAAAATTGTAACATCTAATAATAAATATATACATAACTTTAATATAGACTAAATTTTGCTGACATGCTAGAACTGCTAAAATAATCAGTATTCTCTTGTAATTTATGGTCATCAGTAATTTAATGCTAAAGAAATTAGAAGGTCATGCAATTATAAATTCAGCTGAAGTAATCATTTTGTATTTCACAGCCTGCCCAAGATTTTATTCTTTACAGTCTCTGTTTTCAGATAGCAAAATGTTTTTATAGTTTTGATTTATTAGGCAATGCCTTAATTTTCTGTATTTCTTTAGCATCTATAAAAAAATTTTATTGGTAGACAAAGTGAACTCTTTATTATCTTTATTCAGCAGGCTCATTAACTTCCCAGATTAAATGAATAGAATTTAATTTTTTACATTTTGCCCAAATAAATTCATGAAAACATATTTTACATATTTTATATAAATTTAACTAAAAAGTATTCCTTTGTATAAATGTTACTTAACTTCAGAGTATAAACAGCACTTATAAAAATTTGAACAGTACCCAGCTTTATTGAAAATAATTATTGGGACTTCCCTGGCAGTCCAGTGGTTAAGACTCCACGCTCCCAATGCAGGGGGCATGGGCTCAATCTCTGGTCAGGGAATTAAGATCCCGCATGCTGCATGGAGCAGCCAAAAAACAACAACAAAAAAAAAGAAAAGAAAAGAAAAGATAATTATTAAGTAATTTTCATCCTTCCAAAGTACCTAATATGGTTGTTATTTTTTTATATATTTTATTTATTTTCTTTACAAATTTTTTTTGGGTGCATAGGGTCTTCATTGTGGTGTGCAAGCTTCTCTCCAGTTGTGGCATGCGGGTTTTCTCTCTCTAGTTGTGGTGCGTGGGCTCCAGAGTGCATGGGCTCTGTAGTTTGCGGCACATGATCTCTCTCATTGAGGTGCGCCAGCTCAGTAGTTGTGGCATGGACTTAGCTGCCCCAGCGCATGTGGGATCTTAGTTCCCCAACCTGGGATCGAACCCACGTCCCCTGCATTGAAAGGCGGATTCTTTACTATTGGACCATCAGGGAGGTCCCAGGTGTTATTTTTAAACAAAACTAAAAGACTAAGGCAACAAAGTGCTATTTTTTTCAAAAATATAAAAATTAAAGATATGTAAAATTCTAGGTCTTTTAGCAAGTTAGATTAATAATGTGTTTTTTAAATTTTATCATTTTCAGCATTAAGAATAATTTGAGAACATGAAAACCTTTTTAAAGGAAATAAATATAACAATTAAAAATTGAAAAAAAATTTCCATTGTCACCAATATGCAAAGAAATGTGAATTAAACAAGATGCTATGATTAGCTCTACACATTTTAATGCTAACACCTAATGTTAATGAAATTGCAGAAAAATGTGCTTCATACTTTGCTGTTAAGAAGTGAATAACAAGAGCCTTAAAACTGGTCATTTCATGTATCTCAGTTATTTGACATTGAAGACTTTTTCTAAGCAAATGATCAGAAATGTGGCTGAAGAATTTATGTTTAAATTGTTATTTGAGGTAATATTTATAATAGCAAGAACAACCTAAATATCCAACAATAGGAAACTGTATAAAATAGAAGTACAGACACAGATATAGAAATAGACATAGATATTATAGATATCCATAATATAACAGTGTTACAGTCCTTACAGTGGGATTGTCAAAGGGCATTTATTCCCAGTGAAAAAATGCTTGGGGTACATTATCAAAGGATAAGATAGTTATTACAAAATTGTATATAGAGTCTTATACCAATTTTGTAGGAAAATATATATGTATGTGTATAGATTAGAAAGAAATAATTAGAAAGAAATGATAATTGACGTTCTTGATATTCATTTCCATATATTTCCTGTAATTATTTCTAGAGCATGAGGTTATTGATGCATTTTGTTTTCTTTTTTCCACTTGCATAAAATTAATAAATTTTCCAAAATGACTACATTTTATTTTCAGGTAGATGTGTTTGCGTATATATTGTATATGTGTGTGCATGCATTTCATCTTCTTGGAATGTCCTTTTGAAGAGCTCTTCGTTTAGATAACAACTCACCATCTATAATGCATAAGCTCAAATGCCCCTTTCTCAGTTTGCCCTTGCCAAATTACCTTGCTTCCTACAAATATTATTTTTCCCTTGTCACATTCTTATCGTTCATAACATTTATCAAGATTTTAGTAACAAATTTAGGTACTTGGAGCTTATCTGTTTGATATCTGACTACCTCTCTGAATTCTACATTTTATCACAGCAAGGATCATAATTATTGTAGTATATCCATTGTCTAGGATTTAGTAAATGCTCAATTAGTATTTACAGAATGAAAGAATTCTGAATACATATCATCTTACATAGTTTTTTACTGGTTATATTTAGTGATTCTTCGAGAAGTTTTCTACTTGAGTTCATTAGTTCAAGAAGTAGTGAGCCACTTTTTTTTTTTTAAGCATCTTTATTGGAGTATAATTGCTTTACAATAGTGTGTTAATTTCTGCTTTATAACAGTGAATCAGTTATACATATACATATATCCCCACATCTCTTCCTTCTTGCGCCTCCCTACCACCCTCCCTATTCCACCCCTCTAGGTGGTCACAAAGCACTGAGCTGATCTCCCTGTGCTATGCGGCTGCTTCCCACTAGCTATCTATTTTACATTTGGTAGTGTATATATGTCCATGCCACTCTCTCACTTTGTCCCAGCTTACCCTTCCCCCTCCCTGTATCCTCAAGTCCATTCTCTAGTAGGTCTGCGACTTTATTCCCATCTTGCCCCTAAGGTGAACCGCTTATTTTAGGGGAAGTATTCTTCCATGTAAGGAGTCAAAATTATCTGCTTAATAGAAGTAAAATTTGTAGAAATTTAAAATCATGAACACACTGATGAATAATTTAGTCAGCCTCCCTAATTTGAAATGAAAGTGTTAAGGTTAACTTCTTGTCTCTTTTTCTTTTACTTATATTTTGACATTTACTTGGTACCTTAAAAGGTTAATGAAGCTCCACTGCCAACACATCAACAAGCAAATCAAGAGTTTTTACTTTCTCTCTTCAATGAGTGACATATAATAATTAACATTAGTTGAGGAGTGGCTTATGTTTTCTTGCTTTTCAAATATTGATTTGAATATTTTTCATAATATTATGATAGTTAACATGCACTATACTTCAGAAATGCTACAAGTTCAACAGTTGGAATTTAAATGCAAATCCATAAAAAATTATACAATATACACAGGTAAATTTTCTTAAAAAGTTAATTTTTGAAAATGTCACCAGCTTCAGTTACTGTAAAATGACTGAAAAAAGAACTTTGATACAATGAAGAATTTAAGGAGCTCAAGTTTCAAAAAAGTGATTGTCTACTTAATATAAACTGCAACATGGCAGTTGAAATAGAAAGATGTGACATTTTCAGTGACTGATGTAACTTAAAGGCAATGCACAAAAGATAAATTGCCAAAAATCAAGGAAAATATGCAGAATAAAGCATTAAAGTTTTTGACCATAAAGTCAGATTTTAAAAGTATGTAACTTTGAGAAAATTAGGGAACACTTAAGGAGTAGTATGAAGAAAATTGTCTATTATTTTATATAACGTTAAATTTCTCTACTAAGCTCAAAAATAATGACCATTTCCTATACACTTACAACGTGTACAATGTTAGATTAGTTGAATTGTTGAAAATTGCATTAATGTCTCCAGTTCTTCACCCCACCTTGTAGCCATGGCCTTTGCTATCTGACTTTACATTTTCTCTTCCTAAAAGGCCTGGGTGTATTCTCTTGCCTCTTCATTATGAATTTGCTTTGGCCAATTATGATTTGCTTTGGCATAATTTGCTTTGGCAAATTATGATTTGTTTTGGCCAATGGTATGTTAACACATGTGGCAAAGCTCTTGTACTTTCAACTTCAGCTCTTGTGCCTTAGCCATCACTGTGCATATATGCCCAGGTTTGCTTTGCTGGAAGTTGAGATGGGTAGATCAGAACCAAATCATTCCACTTGTGTCAACAATGATCAGACTAGTGCACTGACAGACAACTAATACCTGATCGTGTGAACAGGTCCAGCTAAGACCAGTAGAAAATTCCAACTAACTTTCAGACTTTGAGCTAAGTAAATGCTTTTTTATTGAAGCCACTGGTATTTGGAGTTGTTTGTTGCACACTGTTTTGACAATAGATACTATCACATACACACATGGCCTTTACTAAATTTCATACTGCTTGTTTGGATAGGTCAAAAATATAAATTAGAAGTTTCCTCACTAGGGACAAAGCAGATAGAATTCAGTAAATGGAATCTTCGTGGAATCTAGTTAATAGACATATATTCATCAGCTACTTATTCTATGCAAAGAATTGTGTCATTAAATATGGGTATGCTGATTAAAACTCCTGGATATTCTAGTATTGCCCAGGTTTTCTGTTTGAACAATAAAACAGTTGTATCCATGGGACACTTAAGATATTAAAACTAAGGTAATGGTCAAATGGTGAACACTTCACATGGAAAGAAAAACCATATTCATAAGATAACATGACTAGGGCACTGTCAAAATTCCTGCTTAACTCTTTTGAAGGTAATGTCATGTTTAAGTTTAGTTCAAATGTATTGAAAAGTCTTATAACTGAAGAAGAAGAAAGAGGAGGAGTAAAGGAGACAGCGGAAGAGGAAGAAGAGGAGGAGACAAGAAGGGAAGTGGGAGCAGGATGGGGAGGTGGAAGAGAAAGAAGAAAAAGAAGAGGAGAAAGAAGTTTCTGTCAACAAGAGGATAATTACTGAGATAAAAGCAAAAATCTTCAGAGCTATGGGTACCTTGTTATCTCAAAGGCAAATTTTGAGGAAAGAAAATGAAAAGAAATAAAAGACCTAGGAAACATTCTCCAGAAGGGGAGATACTCAACATTTATCTCATAGGCAAAATAATTGAGCAAGACTCTATGAAGTTATCCAGGGCAGGGTGATGTACCCACTTTAATTCAACATAGTATTGGAAATCCTCGCAAGAGCCAGGTAGGAAAAAGAAAAAGGCATCCAAATTAGAAAGGAAGAAATGAAACTGGCACTGTTTGTGGACAACATGATTTTACATATAGAAAACCCTAAAGACTCCATAAAAAATGTTAGAACTAATAAATGAATTCAGTAAAGTTGAAAGGTACAAAATCAATATACAAAAATCTGTTGCATTTTTATACACCAACAACAGACTATCAGAAATAGAAATTAAGAAAACAATCTCACGACTGCATAAAAAGGAATACAATACCTCAACATAAATTTAACAAAAAGTTAAAAGACTTGTGCACTGAAAACTACAAAGACATTGGTGACAAAAAAATGAAGACACAAACAAATGGAAAGATATTTCATGGTCATGGATTGGAAGAATTAAAATTGTTTAAATATTGTCCATATTTCCCAAAGCTATCTACATATTCAATGCAATCCTTGTCAAAATTCCCATGGCATTTTTCATGGAAATGCCACAGACAATCTTAAAATTTACATGGAACCACAAAAGATCCCTAATAGCAAAGCAGTCTTGAGAAAGAACAAAGCTGGAGCTATCACGCTCCCTAATTGCAATCTGATTAAAAAATAGGCAGAAGATCTGAATCCAAAGAAGACATGCAGATGGCCAATAGGCACATGAAAAGATGCTTAACATCATTAATCATCAACGAAATGCAAACCAGAACCACAATGAGATATCACCTCACACCTCCTGAGAATGGCAATTATCAAAAAAAAAAAAAAAAAACAAGAAATAACAAGCTTTGGTGAGACTGTGGAGATAAGGGAACACTCGTGCACTGTTGATTAGAATGTAAACTGGTGCAGCCACTAAGGAAAGCAGTATGGTGTTTCCTCAAAAATTTAAAAATAGAACTTCCATATGATCCAGCAACCCAAAGAAAACAAAAACACTAATTCAAAAAGATATATGCACGCCTATGTTCACTGCAGCACTATTTATAATGGCCAAGACATGGAAGCAACCTAAGTGTCCACAGATGAATGAATGGATAAAAATGACGTGAGATGCACACACCCACCCACACACACACATGATGGAATACTACTCAGCCATAAAAAAGGAAATCTTGCCATTTGTGACACTGATTGACCTTGAGGGTATTAGGCTGAGTGAAATAAGTCAAAGAGACAAAGAAAAACAGGATGATTTCACTTAAATGTGGAATCTAAAAAATAAAACAGAGGTTGAAACAAAACAAAACTCATAGATACAGAGAACAGATTGGTGGTTGCCAGAGGGGTTGGGGTTTGGAGAGTTGGAAAAATGGGTGAGGTGATCAAGAGGTACAAACTTCCAGTCATGAAATAAGTAATGAGGATTTATTGTACAACATGGGGGTTAAAGTCAATAATATTGTATTGTAAGTTTGAAAGTTGCTAAGAATTAAACCTTAAAAGTTTAAATCACAAGAAAAAATGTTTTGTAACTTTGTAAGGTGACAGATGATAAATAGACTTCTTGTGGTGATCATTTTGCAGTGCATACAAATGTCAATTGTTATCCTATACACTTGAAACTAATGTAATATACATCAATTATACTCCAGTAGAAAAATGTCAGCATACTACAGCCCTCTCCTGGAGAGTCAAAATACATATTTATGTTCTATGGGTTGTAGAGAAATAATTGTCTATAAACACCAGGAAAAGTTTCACATTCTAAACTTTAAAAAAATGGTAAGAAACCTAGGTCTCATTCTCATATGGTGAGTAGCTCAGTAAGAGTAACTGACCTAGAAATCTTGCCAGTTTGTGGGACGTAATGCAGAAAACCATTTGTCACAAAAGGAAAATAAACAATTTATTTGGTGTCTCAGTTTGTGAACCATTTGCACTTATATCTTCTCATTTAGTCCTCCCAGAAACCATTACAGTATTGATTCAAAAACATGGAAATTGGCTTTCAGGGAGGATAGAAAACTGACCCCAAATTACACAGCAGAAAAAGCGTGGCACCAATTTAGAAAAGGTATTTTGTTTTGTCCCTAAACCCTTTAATCCACAAGTATACAAGTCCATAGCATTTCTACTTCCAGTAGGAAAAGAAAAATAAAATGGTTGGTATATGAATCCTAGATTAAGGTATGTAATAACTCTTGGAGGAAAGATAAGCACTATAGTATACAGGTGAGAAGGAAAATTTTTGGTATCAGATCCTCGTTGGAAAATGGCTTTGCTCTGCACCGACAGTACTTAGAAAAAGTAAGTTCGCTAATTCTCAATTTTGTCAAGTAAAGAAAGAAATATAATAACAATCTATTTCACAGGGGCATTTAGTACAGCACCTCACATATTGTTGGGATCCAGAGTCAGCTCTCATTTGTGGTTGTGGTGGTTGTTACAAAATATAGAACTTGAGTTCATTGTAACATGGAAGAAAGAATATATGCTTTGAAATCTATAGAACTTGGTTTGTAATAGGCTTCAACATCAATTGCCTGGGACTCTTAGAATATGATGTAACCTCTCTAAGTTTCATTACTGCTTCTTTAAATGGCTTTAATATTTTCAAAATGGTGAGGGATGGGGCTTAAAGAAAATGAACTGTAAATTTCCTGATCCAGTGCCTGACACATAGGAGGTGTCAGGAATGGTATCCATTAGTGGCATTTCAGTGAATTATGTTTATTAGTATTTAACATGTATTCAATGACTTAGTAAAGTAACATTTAAAGTTAGTTGTATTAGTTTTAGCGAATGAAGAGAGAGCTTAGGTTGAGTGTTCTCCACTGCTTGCTCAGAGCTATAGGCATAAGTCCCTAAGACCTTAGGGAGGGATGTTTAACATCAGGACATGCTGAATTTTAAGGTGGAAAAAACTCAGCGCTTATTTGAAATCTATTTTGCAGATAGTCAGAGATGCATTATTTTGCTGAGGTCATTTAAGTAGCAACGATAGGGCTTGGACAAGAAATTGGTTTTCTTATAGTTGTTTCACTGGTAAGAGGTCAATTCCAGAAGGCATCATCTAGCAAGTTGGAATATGAGAAACAACCTGAATACTTGATATGTATGAATGGGTAAATAAGAAGGGAAGGATTCTAGCATGGGCTAAGTGAACAAAGCAAAGTGCACAACTAATTGTCGGTGAGCTGCCCACTGTCTCTAAAAGTGAGTTTTCATATAGAGGAGTGAAATAGATTTGTGAAAATGTAGGTTCAAGGCCTTGCAGAGAGTTGTGAATGCCTGGATTATGTGAACATTATTTTATAGAGATGGAGAAGTCACTGGATACAATAATAAAATTGGCTTTCTGAAGCATCTAATAGCATTTGAGAGCATAGGGAAGGGGTCAGTGCAAAGAAGCAGCAGCACTGTGTTTTTTTTTTTTTCTTAAATGTGTTTGGAAGTACTAATCAGTACACAGAAATACAAGATATAAGATAATGCATATACAGTTGACTCTTGAACAACAGGGGTTTGAACTGCATGGGTCCACTTACATTTGGGTTCTTTTCAATAAATACTATAGCACTAAATGATCCAGGTTGATTGAATCCACAGATGTGGAACTGCAGACAAGGCGGGCCCACTGTAAAGTTACATGTACATTTTTTTTTTTTTTTTTCGGTACGCGGGCCTCTCACTGTTGTGGCTTCTCCCGTTGCAGAGCACAGGCTCTGGACGCGCCTAGCCGCTCCGTGGCACATGGGATTTTCCTTGACCGGGGCACGAACCTGTGTCCCCTGCATCGGCAGGCGGACTCTCAACCACTGCGCCACCAGGAAAGCCCTACATTCAAATTTTTTGACTTAACCTGCAGGGAGGGGTTGGCACCGCTCGCCCTCACGTTGTTCAAGGATCAACCATAGTATCTAAGGAAAAAAGTAAAAAGCAAGAAGGTCCTACAAATAATCATTACCTTCAAATTATTTACACAGATTTAAAAAAGAAGAGAAAGAAAAAAAAGCTTTAAATAGATTTTTCAAATCTGGTTAAAGTTAGTTAAGGCAGCAGTAAGAAAAACTGTTATATATGTAAATACCATTAAAGTCAGGGTATTTCACTATACATATCTTTGACCATTAGAAAAGATGATCATCTTTGCTTCAGACAGATTGCTCTTTGTGGCTTTGATTATCACTTCATAACATCTTTTGAGTGACAACTAGTCTTTTACCTTAATTTTCAGATTTGACAGTTTTTTCATGATACAGGATTATTAGTTCTCGTCACCAAAGTTAACATATAAAATTAACCATCAAAGTAAGATGACATTACTTTGCATTTAACTCTTGGAAATTGAGAGAACAGTCTCTAAAGCTAAAAGAAGCTCTTGCCAAAATATCAATAAATTATACTTCAAGGTAAAATGCATACATACATACAAGTACTTGATTTCTATTTTCTTTAAAACATGGATTCTTTTAAAGCCAGGAGAAATTGCTCAAAACTACTCAATAATATATCTGTACCTTCTGTAAATATTGCAATTTAGATAGTGAGGACATAATGTCCCTGGATCTAATACTCTAGTGAGCATATGCATTAATTTAAGGGTAAACTCCTGGCCTAATCTTATTCATTATTATCATCATCATCCTTTTTCTCTTTGATAGTGGATCTTGAAGGAAATGTGATGGTATTCTTCAAAGCCAGAGATTTTTCATCTTAACTCTAAAGAGCTTTGACATCTCCCAAATGCATACATCCATTACTGATACTGAAATATAAGTAGATAAGTTTAGAGAGGAACTGTGAGATATTAGTACAAAGAGTTAAACTTTTTATCTTGCCAGCAGATGATTTATTAAAAACAAATCAACAGCATGTGCCATAGTAAAGTATACCTTTTAAGCAGCTGATTCATTTTTTATAGCTTATTTTCAGGGAACACGTTTTGGTTCTGAACATTAAGTTATAAACCAGGTGCACTAATGACTTCAAGGCAGAATAGAATAACTATCCAAGCATTAAACACAGTTGCACCCTCTGAATATAAAGACCAATTTTTCAGTCCTTACTCAGGCAAAACTATCTTTAGAATCAGTGGGAGTTCTTACTAAATTAGGAATGAATTGGATTTAATAAACCCACAGCTGTGTCCACTTTAGCATTGCTTTTTCTCTAGGATTCATCGTATTTTTTTTAAATTTTAACTAATGAAAAACTTTTTTTATTACAAATATTATGAATAATGAAACAACCAGAGACTAATTTTGATAGCTCTATTTCTGAAAATCTTCTCTTAAAGATATCACTAGAGTAACAAAGAACGCTCATGTAAAAAAAGCAAAATCTAATATTTTAAATTATATTTACTTTCTGTTTCTATGGTATCATCTTATGGGGGATCTTTTGGATCTAAATAAAAAGAGCCTTAGTTCTAAAAAAAAAATTTCAAATAAATAAAGAATCTGGGGGCAGGGGAAAGGAAACTATATATAGAGAATCTGGCAAAAGCACCAGGTTGAGGTTTGGAATATTCCCATTCTCCCCTCTTCCTCTTTTCAGAGGGCATAGAAAGGAAAAAGGTAATAATAAAACATGATTGCTTCCTATGATTATGAAATTCTAAAGGGAAAGCAATTTTTGCATTAATGTGAAAAATTCTTCTGAACTACCCAGTAACAGCTGTTTTAAATTTATCTGTAGCAACTGCAAAAGTAAATACTTCTTTTGAAATTATGATAAAAGGTTCATCTCACCAATCAAGCTATATTTCCCCTCTGCAAACATTTGTGTGTGGTTGAGATTGGAGAGATTTCTCATCTCTGAATGACAGAATCATGTTGGCTCTCATACAGAGATGTGAACCAGAGTAGTTACAGTTGTGGTTGATGTTTCATGCATGATCAAGTAATGCCTTATGATCTATTCACATGTAAAGTTGTAACTTCAAGCAAAATGGACTAGAAAAACTGAACCACCAAAATTATTCCCAAAGCCAACTTAATGAAATAATTATATGGATTGGAAACATTAATAACTACTTCCTTGAAATGTTACTTTAGAAAAATTTCTTAATGAAAAATGTACCTTGTAGAATTTCTAAAATGAATATAACATATTTCTCCCAAAATTTAAAAGCATAGGTTTAAGAAATATGCTCTATATTTAAAATCTACAGCCATATTTGTTCATACCATATGAATAATGATAAAAATGAAGGATCAATGCATATAAAGTTTGTTTAAAATAAATGAATACATAATATAGTATAAAATAATGTGTTACTATTACCATGGCTTAATATATAGCAATCATGATAAACTAGGCATACTCTAAAACTGAATTTGTTTTAAAGTATGTCTAATACATAGTAAAAACTAAACTTGTTTAAAACATTGTAATAAACACACAATGGATAAACATGTTTATATGTTAAAGTTAATAAACTAAATATACATTAACATATGTAACAAACTTCCCTGGTGGCGCAATGCTTAAGAATCTGCCTGCCAGTGCAGGGGACATGGGTTTGAGCCCTGGTCTGGGAAGATGCCACATGCCGTGGAGCCACTAAGCCCGTGTGCCGCAACTACTGAGCCTGCGCTCTGGAGCCTGCGAGCCACACCTACTGAAGCCCACATGCCTAGAGCCTGTGCTCTGCAACAAGAGAAGCCACCACAATGAGAAGCCCATGAACCTCAGCGAAGAGTAGCCCCCACCTCATCTCAACTAGAGAAAGCCTGAACGCAGCAATGAAGACCCAGTGCAGCCAAAAAATAAATAAATAAACATTATGTTTTTGTTAACATAACAATGTTATGTTAACATTTATAAATTAAATGTTAACATAAGTTTATAAGTTAAACATATGTTTAACATGTTTATATTCCTTAAACTTATAAAAAACCATGAATAACCTAACCTTATTCATATTGATGAACTATAGACGTTTCATCTGTTCACATGAGAATTTAGCTTTACATTCCTTGAAGGGAAGATATGTCTTTCTCTCTCTCTGTCTATGACTTAATTCAGTGATTGGGATTTACCAAGCCTTAATATACATCTTCTGTTGTGTGTGGCATAATACTGGTTGTCAGAGCACAATAGAATTAAGAAAGTGTTTTCCTATTGCTGATTATAAGCCAAAGAGATAAGCTGACAACCTTTTGCTCCCTTAAAAAAAGAAGTTTATATATATACTTTATTATAAAATTAAAACAAAACAAGTTACTGCCCTAATGAAGTTTATGTTGCAGTGGTGAGCATAAATTGCCTAGACATGCTGGGATTTTCAATCTGAGTCAATGAAGATCACTTAATACATTGCTGAAAATGTATTTCCTTAGTGATCTCATAAAGCAATAAAAGAAGCTTTCTTTGTATTTCATCCCAACAACTATGAAAGGAATGCTGAGTATTGTTATATATATACACACATCTCTCTCTCCCTCTCTGTCTCTGTGTGTGTGTGTGTGTGTATATATATATATATATATATATATATATATATATATGTGTGTGTGTGTGTGTGTGTGTATCTATAGGTATGTAATATATAGTGTGTATATATGTATATACACACACTAATAGAGTAATTATTTACATAATATTAATGCTAGAAGATGATGTGCTTCCAAAACCTGAAACCAGAGTTAGAATTTCATAATAGAAAATTTATAGGTTATCACATAAGATGTGGAATTGGATTACACCTCTGTCATTTGAGAGCTACACAAACTGTGGCAAATTTCTTAACAATATGTCTTGTTTTTTCATGAATAAAATGTGAATCATAATGTCTATATAAATGATGACTAAATGATGTATGAAAGCACTTATAAACTACAAAACAATATGTAATATATTCATTAATTGAAAAGATGAAATAGAGGTAAGCCGCCTAAAATTTTAAAAATCTGGAAATTGTAATAATAAATCATTGTAATAGTTAGGAAAAAGAAAACTAAATAATTTCAGAGGGAACTTTACTTTACTTTGCAAATGGGGGGATAAGAACATTTTAAGGATAAAGACAAAGGTGGTACAAAGCTGTATGATCAGTATCATAGACTAAAATTTAGGATAATCCACAGATTTAAAAAATTGTTAAGGGCAACAACAAAAAAAACCTTTATCAAGTTTATCTTTAAAATTGATAAATGAGGAAGGAAAGTATCTGCTTAAGATCTAGCATTGTATACAGTGATGCATGCTTTATTTTTGCTTTTTTTTTTAGAGACAGTGTAGAATAATGATGATTAATAGGGGTTTGAAGCTCAGTATTAGTGAGAGGATTACTTAGAGGATATCATGCTGTTTTAAATGAATTGTGTTGAATTATGTTTCTGATTAATATAACAGCTTGCAAGATATGATCTTACTAACAGTTGTAATCACCTGATAGGAGGTAGTGGTGGCAAGAACTGTATATGGTAAAAGTGTCAAACTTCAAAATAAGGGGAAAAGCAGATGCCAGAAATATAAGAAAAAAAGTGTTTGACGCATAACAGAAGCACAAATCTAGAAGAGACCTATTAATTCTAGTCTGCAAATATTTATTAGACACCTATCATTTTAAAGAATTGTGTCCAATTCTGATACTCAAAGATTAACATAAAATGTACACTCTTGTCATACACAGTATCATAGCAAAACAGACACGTGATAAGGTCTGTGATAGATTTGTGGACAGATGCTGTGAAGCATGAAGAGGTAACGCTAACTTTATCTAGGGAAGTGACAGTAGACTTTATATAGGATGTAATTTTTAACTTGAATGTTAAGGAGGTAAGTAAGAATACTGAAGAGATATAATCCATTCAATGAATTTGAAAAAATGTATAGTGCCAATAATAGTTTACTAAGAACAAATAATTTTCAAAAGCATAGCATAGTGGACAAAACAATGAACCAGGAGTCAGGCAATGTGGTTTTAGGTCTTGCTAAGCTACATAAGCTTACTGTGTGTGTGTGTATATATATATACACACAGACACATATGTATAGAAACTAGGGTCTGAAAAGGTATATGTAGCATATTTTTTCAGGGCCAAGTTTTCTTATATGTAAAATGAGGATGATGAAACAATTTTTTTCTTCTCACATATTGTAATCTACTGAAAAAGGAGAACTCCAAAAAATGTATATCTTGATTTAAACAACAAATGTGTTCAGTATAACAATTAGGAACAACAAAGCTGTCATTTTTTTTTCTTTGTGGTACGTGGGCCTCTCACTGCCGTGGCCTCTCCCGTTACGGAGCACAGGCTCCGGACGCGCAGGCTCAGCGGCCATGGCTCACGGGCCCAGCCGCTCCGCGGCATGTGGGATCTTCCCGGACCGGGGCACGAGCCCGTGTCCCCTGCATCGGCAGGCGGACTCTCAACCACTGCGCCACCAGGGAAGCCCAAAGCTGTCAATTTTTAAGTGCTTATATAAGTTATATTTTACCAGTGATTCTACATGTATGGTTAGTTTGTGGACATATGAACTGGACAGTAGTGAATTGTGATGCTTCAAAAACTGTATCTACAATGGTGTATTATTAAGTGTATGGTAAACTGAATAATGGTCTCTAAGGAAATACCACAATGCTGTATTTGGCCTGTAGTGATATTGAACACATTTAGCAACTTTGTATACAGCAGTTCACAAGTTGTGTTTACCAAATTAGTAGATTACAGAAGTTAGAAAAGATAGCTAAATTAGAATTTAATGAGACTTACACATGCTGGAAAAATGATGTGGGAGTAATAACTAAATTTGAAAAGCAAATTAAAACTTAACTGAAATTTAAATGAGCCGACATGCACAATAACTTTACAATGCTGCAATTAAACCTGCTTCAACTAAATTATAGTGTCCAGGATGAAGATATATAAAGTCCCAATGTCTTTGCACTGCTTCGATCCAGTCTATAGTATCAAGGTAAGAATCAAGGAGTTACTTTTAAGAGATACATTGACAATGCCTTTAATACTGGACATCTTAAGCTTTATTAAAACTAGATCATAAATATTTTTATCATAAATCATATTTTATATTATAAAATCTATCATAATTATTCATGTCCATATCTGTCTCATAGGCACACTTTAAATTCAGTGTGTAAAATTACTATGAATTAGGGCTTCCCTGGTGGCGCAGTGGTTGAGAGTTCGCCTGCCGATGCAGGGGACACGGGTTTGTGCCCCGGTCCGGGAAGATCCCACATGCCACGGAGCGGCTGGGCCCGGGAGCCATGGCCGCTGAGCCTGCGCGTCCGGAGCCTGTGCTCCGCAACGGGAGAGGCCACAACAGTGAGAGGCCCGTGTACCGCAAAAAAAAAAAATTAGTTAATAAAAAAAAAATAAAAAATAAAATAAAATACTATGAATTAGCATGTGGTATGATGGCACACAGTGCATACACAGTGTTTGCCAGTAAAATGACTATCAAAAAAAAAAAAAAAAACCCTGTGATTTGTAGTATTTTCCAATTTTAACAGTGTAAATAGTCCCAACAGGGCCAATGTCCAAATACCAATGGACTCTCCATTGTATAAACAATCTGAGATTGTGAGAAACAATTGAAAATATACTGGTAGCTAGCCTAGAAAAGAAGTAACATCAGCAATTTCCAAATAGTTACAACATTCTCACATGAACAAGGATTCAATTTATTCGAAGTAGCTCTTTGAAGTATACCTCAGACTAAAGTTTAAAGTTATAGAAGAAAAGATCCATTTTTTAACAATTAGCTAGAGCTACTTTGTATAAGGAAGCACTTTTAAATAGTTAACCAGAGCTACTTTTCAAAATGGTAAAAAAAAATTAAAGAACACTTAAAAAAATTATAAACAAACAGGGAATTAACCACTTGTCTTCAGGAATTCCATAGGGTCATTCTACATTGAGCAAAGGACTGAATTTTCTAACTCAGTGGTTTACAAATTTCAGTATGTCCGAATATGGGCAGCAGATTATTTTGATGGTTCCGCAGTTGATTTTAATGTATAGGAATGAGAAGTCATTAATGAAATTATTCTGTGATTCTTTGTGTGACATTGTTATAATGTTACAATTACAAACTATTAAGCATAATAAAAAGCAATCCACAACCATGAAATTATTCTCAGTAGTTGAAGGGCATAGTAAGACCTTCCTCGTGAACTTAAAAATTAAAGAAATGAAGTTGCCAACATTCAGTGACAGAAGTTGGCTGACCCAACAGGGTTAGCAGAAGGCTAAAACAATAAGAGTAGACTTAAGAATTTCTTTCAGTTAGGCAGCATGGGGATAATTCTGAACAACTAGAGCTGTATTCTATAGTTTTTGTATAAACAAGGACATTTCTGATCTAAAGAGAAAATAAAGGTATTGACCAATATAGAAATAATTTAAAAAGAAGCAAAGAAGCATTACCATGCTTGCATTTCCACTTGATGTAAAGAGAATATCTGCAACAAAATCTCTGGATCCGGAGCCAAATGAGATGCTATGTTATCTAAATTTCTTTAGTTCCTTTCTATTTTCACTAAAGCAAGTCTTGGTTTGCTGTGGAGCTTGACTGCAAAGAGAGCTGCACTATAGCAACCTTCACACCATTCTATATTCATGCCTAGCATAGCTCCTGGCAAATAATAAAAACTCAAATATATATGTTAATGGATTACCACAGAGAAGCAGCAGTTCTTGATCTTCATGACACTCCTCATTTTCAGTGTGAATTAATAGATTGGAATTCTTTTGTCAGCCTTAATCTTGGTGGTATTTATTTATTCAAAGCCTTTTTGTCTCCTGTGCATAATGAAGAAAGAAAATCTCTAGACCTCCAAGTGGAGGGCCAGATGAAGCCTGCCTTATCCCCAGGCAAACACATCCAGGTCCTCTAGTTAAAATACCCATAATTGTTTCATTTTTACATAGACAAAAAACTTTTACATTGCTATTTTCTTTATTTAATCATTCATTGCCTTATAGCCATCGTCATAGATGCTTATATTTTCTCCATATTCTGTAGGTGGTAAATAAATTCTCACGTACAAATAGGTATTGTGGATTTGTTACTGTTTGCTTGTTCTTGTGTTCTATTTTGTAAGTAATATTATGTAAATATTTAAGATAAATTCTAACTACGAGGGCTCCAGCAAAGCTAGCCGAATTCACTCCTTCAATAACATCATGAGCTCATTAGGAAAATTGTGTATGTGTGTCTGTTTTCTCATCACCTACTATCTCCTCAATTCCTTGTAAATTGATTTATGCCTCTACCACTCTACTGAGACAGCTCATTAAAAGGTTATTTATGAATAGCCAAATCCAATAATCCTTCTAAGAGCTCTTTTTCCTTTACCCTTTAATGTCTTCAGTGTTGTACATCTTCCCCTCCTGTTTGAGAACCCTTGTATTCCCTACCAGTCAACCCTCATGGCTCTCTTCCAAACTCTATCAATTGTTTGTCTCTGTCTCTTTCATTAGGTCTCTTTTCATTAGGTTTCTACTTTTAAAAAAGAATGACCTCAAGGTTCTATCATTGAAATTTTACCTCCCCCCCCCTTTTTTTTTTTTTCCTCTCTTTATGCTCTCTACTATTCAGGTATATTAAAAAATAATGGTTATACAGAAGCCTTCCAAATGCAGGGTTGCTGTGAGGATTAAAAGAACTAATATGTTTAAAGAGCTTTGAAGCATATAAATTTGATAGATGGTACTAATTACTGTATTTTTCTCGAAGTCTAAACATACTTTTTCTAATGTTTATTGGATGTCAACAAAAAATGTCTTACCAGCATCTCAAACCCAAGCTCTAAAAATCAAGTTCTCCCTTTTCCCAATAACCAGCTGCTTCTTCTGATCATCCTATCTTTGTTATCATCACTATCCTTTTAACTTAATTTTCCATACGGAAAACACTTCCCCCTAAAAGTCTTAATCTGTGGAGAGCATATGGTTTAGTTCAGTCCGTAGGGTCAGTTTGTAGAATATATCCAATCACTATACATACATAATAATCTGGTTCAACTTCTTCATTTTATAGAGAAAGCAAATGAGGTCCAGAAAGTCTAAGTAATAGAGGTTAAGTTATCTGCTGATGTTTACATAGCTGATCCCAGACGGCATCAGATTTGTACCTACTATCCTATGTAGCTTAGAACTTTTTATGGAAAGAAACATTTTGAATGTATAAAGTATAAAGATAAAATGCTGTGAAGGAGAAAGTAAGTCATTTGTCAAATAACCTCTCACAGAAGGGCAGTGATATGTATAGCCATTTCATTATAAGAAATTACATCAGGAAAGATCATTTTAGTTTATGAGAGATTGCTGATTGTCAAGCATGGGATCATGCTCTCTGGCTGCCTCTCCATGTACTTGAAGTTAATTGATATCCTACTAAATCCTCAACCACCAGAGACACAGATGCCAAGTTAAATTTACAGTTAGGAAACTGTTAAGTTATGATTTCGGTGATACCACCAAATCCTCTGTGTTGCTCATTCTTTTCTGACCTGTGCCCTAGATCAAATAACTGCTCCTTCTTCTTTAAAACTGAAACACCCTTATTAGTAAAGAAAATATATTTCTTGAACTCAATGAATAAAAATATATATCATTACAATTATTAATTACGGGTTATGATGAGATTCTTGTAAAGCTGTATACTTCAGTAAGCGTTTAGTTTGTGAGACTGAATCAGCTAAGCTAGCTTTTCTCAAAATTAGGACTCAGTGCTTCTGAAATACATAAAGCCTAAAC
The DNA here is from genome assembly GCF_963455315.2 of Globicephala melas. Classification (NCBI taxonomy): domain Eukaryota; kingdom Metazoa; phylum Chordata; class Mammalia; order Artiodactyla; family Delphinidae; genus Globicephala; species Globicephala melas. The sequence goes on from NC_083330.1 coordinate 55,788,521, forward strand.
CTAATCTTTCATTCCTTGTGCTTATAGACTTTATAGCATTCTAGACCAAAAGAAATACTAGCCCCATATTTCCAAATTAACCATATTAATTTAATATAACAGATGACATGGAGTTGTTGAACTAATCGTTCATTGGCAACACATATATGGTACCAGAAGCTTCAGAGTAAGATCCTTTCAGTGTATTATGCCAGTCTTAGAATGGAAAAATCTTAAAATTGTAACAACTGCAAAATTTTCTTAGCGGTAAGTAATAGTTAAGACTATGGACTTTAGAAGCTAGAATATATGGGCTGAAATCCTGTCTCTACCATTTACTAGCTGTGGACCCAGGTAACTTATTTAATCTCTGTGCTCCAGCTCTCTTATTTATAAAATGGCAAGATAATACATACATCACAATTTTGCTATTATGATTAAATAAGCTTATAGAAGTAAACCATGTATTTGGTGTTATTATTGCTATTATATATGAGAGGAGACATCATTTGGCGCAAATTATTGTCAATCTCTACAATTTTCATTAGCCAGACCAGCTAAAGAAACACAACAGTTAGCCATATTGATCCTTATACTAGCATAAATTCAGGCATTAAAATATTATCACAGTATTCATAGATGAGATGGTTTTATTTCTCAGGGAATCTTCTGTCTGCAATTTTGCTTTGTTTTCACTAGATGGAACTACTAATAGTTGAACTGGGTAGATTTAGAGAGTCAAGAACTTGAGAAAGCTAAATTAATGGAATTTTTCCAAGAACAGAAACCCGTAGGCAGTTTCCTTTTTATAAAATAACATAAACGCTTTACTTGAAACTGTTAATCTGTGGTTCATCTGGACTTTCTTGCTATTTTATAATTTGAAACACTCAAGCTCAAGGTGAAACCAGTTAATGATGAAAGACCACATGTTAACCTCCATAATTAAAAGCATGTGCTAGGAGGGGAATCAGTCTTTCTAATAGAAATCAGTGCTTTCCTATTTGTATTTTTTCACCTGATTCTACTTAAAACTACACTATAAAAGTATTTCATAATAGCATCTCCTTACCCATCTGACCTTCTTTCCTCACATTGATGTACTGTCTTACCAAACATTTTTGCCTGACACAAATTATCGTATTTAATCCTCACCCCAACCTAGGAGATAACTTTACAGGTAAAAAATAAAAACATAGAGGTATTAATTATCTTGCAAATTCAGGGAATCTGAAGTAAAGCCTACATGCCTAGCCAGTTTATTTCTCACATATGCACATCATCACACACTTGGGGACCAGAGAAATCATAAATGGAAGGGAAGAAATAGCAAAACCTATTGGATTATATAAATTACAAGACATGATAAATTAACCACTTCTGTATAAATCATCCATATCTACCTTGATGTTATATTTATTCAATTACTATCAAATTTTGGTTTAATTACAAAATGGATCTTTGGCTGGCTTTAGATTTGCAAATTAAGTTCTAATTCTACTGAATTATATAGCATTACATAGCAAGATCAGCAACTTAAAAATACAATTTGAAATATTGGTTTGAAAGGTATGTAACCCCCTTTTAACTGATGTCATTTCTTTTGTAAGATGAACAAAATCTAAAATTTTTTTTTTTTTTTTTTTTTTTTTTTTTTGCGGTACACGGGCCTCTCACTGTTGTGGCCTCTCCCGTTGCGGAGCATAGGCTCCGGACGCGCAGGCTCAGCGGCCATGGCTCACGGGCCCAGCCGCTCTGCGGCATGTCGGATCTTCCCGGACCGGGGCACGAACCCGTGTCCCCTGCATCGGCAGGCGGACTCTCAACCACTGCGCCACCAGGGAAGCCCTGATTATATTTCTATTAGAGCCTATTTTAAAATTATTCCATTTAATGTTGTACCTCAACAGAAATTGACAGCATTCTGTACAAATTATTTTTAAAAGCACACTGGTTCTAAAGTCTCCTATGATGGAAAAATCTTCCATTGTACTATTCTTAATAGTGCAAATTGTTCTCATCTGCTGTGTAAAAGAAGTTTAAGTATTTAAAATCTGTAGTTGCATAGTCAATTAAGCTTTGCTGTGCATCTGCTCTGTTCTACGTCTGATGGGAAACTTTCAGAATAGTAAGATTAACACAGATGCCATGCTCCCAAAACTTATGAAATGGCAAATATTTAAATTAGCATAATTTAGATTTAAAAAGATTTAATTAAACAGATTTAATTTCAGATTTAAAAAGGAGCTAAGTCTATCTATCACTCAAGGTTGGGGTGCTTGCATGAGAGACACTCACGGTCCATAGCAGTGGACAATGAAAACGTTTCTTTTTTGTGTGCTGAAGATGAGAAAAGAAATGAAGAATCAGAAAAAATAATAACATATCTAACTGAGGGAAGTGTTTTTACATGTACTTTAGAGAAAAATAACTATCATAAAAATTGAAATAACAACATAGGAGGCAGAATTCATAAGTTGTGAATATTTGTGCTTAAATATACAATTCATAAAAATGGATATACTTCTTATTTTACTTGTGTTTATTCGCTGTCAACAAAATTTTATTGACTGCATTTGGGGTTTAAGAAATACTTGAAGTGTATGTAACAGTGTTGTTTCTTTGATCAAAACACCCTTCTCAGAACTTGCTGCATAGGCAAAGATCACTTGTTCCAAACCCTGAGCCAATCTAATTGTATCCATTTTCATGGTTTTCATGCAGTCTAGCTGTACATCTTACAGGTGGCTTCTCTGAGATTCTCTTGTGTACTAACAATAAACAAGCCAGCTTGAGAGCCTCTCCACTGCATTTTACGCAAAGTCTACTTTACAAGACTGTATACAGAATGTGAATTGTCAATAATAGTTTGAAAGAAACAGAGTTGGAACTTGAGAAGGAAAAACCAAATGAATGGAAAGGCAGTGAAGATTTATTTGTTTGTTTGTATAATATAGTTTTGAGAAATGTAAAGGGACCATATCCTTCTTTGTTAAGATAAAGAAGGGAAGGATCTTAGAGGTGGGGTTTGAGATGTTGATGGAACCAAGTCAGCAGATCCTGCAAATTATCTCCCATTTATTAGTTTGGGATTTCAATAAATGGAGCTAAATGGAGAGTGTATTGTGGAGAGTGTTGGAAATTTACTGTGGTGTACATAGAAATTCCTTCCTTTAGTTGTACCAAGTTGAGTAAAACAATTCATGTTACCCAAAGCTCTTTCATCTCAAGCTTCTAAATTTACTTTTTTTTTTTTTGCTAAAGTCATCAGAGAGGACAAGATAGCAATTTACATAGACAATGGACATGTTTGGTTTTATCTTACATTAATAGTTGAGATTTTAGAGCTTAGAAAAACTGGTTAATATTTGTTGTATTAATAAATATCAAATCTGGTTTCTTACACATTAAATCATTAGATCACAAAGAAGTGAGTTTCATGGAATGTGGAAAGGGATAGGGAGATGGCAATCATGAAGTAGCATGTTGGTGCAAACATTAAAATAATGTGAAACATCAAAGTAATCAACGTGAGGGGAATAAAGAAAATGTAAATTACAGGATAAAATTTGGTGAAGGTCTTAACCTTGTAAAGATAGATCATTCTACTTAACTCCTGTCTAGCAAAATTGGCATTGATCCAATGCCAGCATTTCGTCAAATGCCAGGATTTCAGTATAATCATTCATCGATCCTTCTATTGCTCTTTAAATCACAGATTAAAACAAAACAAAGAATAACAAAACATAATCTACTTACTGAAACACTGTTTTCCCAACATACATAAGTCTCCAATAAAGATGAAAAAATTAGAAATAAAAAAACTGTGACAGAAGCAGTTATATTTAGTTATTTATTTTACCCTTTGCATGTGTTGACCTTGATAAGTTAGTTCAAGGTTTATTTCATGTGAATCACTAAATGAAGGGGTAGAGATTTAAATTTAATTTTAAAAGGTTTAGAAGCCAATGAAGAGTTCTGAGGCAGAAACAAACATGTAAAAAAGAATGGGTAAGAAGCACAATTTGCTGATTACAAACTATTATATAACTGTACAAACACTGTTATAGAAATACATGTGAGATCTTCATTAATACTGGATAAACTAGTTAATATCAGTTCGCTGAACAGATGGGAGTCAATAAACATTTTAATTGAAAATTACAAGAGAAAATTACATTAGATTAAATCACAAAATGATGACTTTCACTGGAAAGTTTCAAACAATGTCTGTAGGATGTTAATACTTACCTGTGAGAGGATAAAGATTTAATATATAGAATATGTAAATAAAGATGTAATATATTGATATTTCATGATAAAAGAATCACATCAAAGAACTAAACAATTTCACAATTTTCTTTGGTATTATGTTCACAGAAACCCTCCTTCAAAATGAAGACTGTCTTCTTTTAGGGTAGTGACTAGATTTTCATCTCTATATTGTCAAAGACTAGGCAAGGGCATGACGAACACTGGCCCTCAATAAATGGTTGATGGCTGAAGGAATGTGCGGATGAGTCTCAGAACTGGTACATAAGCCACTGGTTCTTTCTGTGGAAATAAAACCTACTGACAACTATATCTTTCACAACTTCTAACTTAAATTGTATCAATATAATAATATTCAATTAAAAATAATACTGTTCTAATAAAAGGTGTAATAAACCAAACTTGACTTAACAAAAAGAAAATGATAGAAACAAATATTTACATGAACTAGCACAAGATGTAACTTAATATGTCTAACATCTTCCAATTTCTCTTGAGGCCTTTGAGAATTTTACTTTTGAAAGAATGACATAATTAGAATGTACTCTTTCTAAGATAGGTAGATTGCAATAATCTATGCAATGACAGGTAAAAAGTAGTGAGCTTCAAAATATTGAAAAATGGCTGATTCCTAAGGACTTACACATTGGTAATATTTAAAAATTAAGTTCAAAATGTCATTTCTGATTTTAATCTATTAATATATTAATGAACACTGACAGACTAACACAGATATTAAAGATTTCCTAGCACTTTGCTAGAAAATTGATTTTAAGACTTTCTGTTTGACCTCCTTTAAAAAGGTTTAACAGGTAAAAGAGTGCTCAAGTACTAGTAGAATTCAGGGATGAAATTTTTTCTTTTCAAGCCATGAAAAGAACATTGAACATGAATTCAGTGCAGGTAATCAGGGGCCTGTCAGCATTTCTATTGCAAACTTCATTTAAGAGGGTTTATCATCTCTATCATCTTATACACTATTAAGCCAGAAGTTGGCACACAAATTAGCAGCCTGGATGCAAATTTGTTAACACAAAACATTTGAATCAGTTCAGCTGTTTTGATTTAGACATCAGCCAAGAAACCTTAACTTAGTGTTTCTCCATATATGTGAACACTGAGTAAATATTTTGTCTAGTTTACATAGTTCAGTCAGTTAGAGCACAGAGCCAATAAATTCAAGGTACTGTGTTTCATCTCCAGGAGATTCATTTGTGTTTATTCTGCGTGTTCTCCTAACGTTGATCTGTTATCTCGTAAATGCAGCTTTTAGCAACACAGAGCTCAATATTAGAACATACAGATAGATTGTCATAAATTCATTACCAACATTTGGGGGAAATTCAAATTACACCTCCACTAACAGAATCAGAAAAGTCGTATCTGTATATAAAAATATAGTTTAAACATTGAAACAAAACCATTCCTAAAAATTACAAATTATCTGATGTTAAAGTCTTTTAACAGTATCTTATTGTGCTTTAATAGAATAACAATGAAATAGACCAATTTTCACTTCTCTATATTAAAATACTCATAATAAAATCAGCTTAAAATTATATTTTTCATTGATTCAGTTAATAAACCCCAGGTACCATTATATGGTATTCTAAGAGAAAATGAAATTAAAAACATTTTTTCTTCTTAGATTTCATATATATGTGTTAGCATATGGTATTTGTTTTTCTCTTTCTGACTTACTTCACTCTGTATGACAGACTCTAGGTCCATCCACCTCACTACAAATAACTCAATTTTGTATATATATGGAATCTAAAAAAAAAAAAAAAATGGTCATGAAGAACCTAGGGGCAAGACGGGAATAAAGACGTAGACCTACTAGAGAATGGACTTGAGGACATGGGGAGGAGGAAGGGTAAGCTGGGACAAAGTGAGAGAGTGGCATGGACATATATACACTACCAAATGTAAAATAGATAGCTAGTGGGGAGCAGCCGCATAGCACAGGGAGATCAGCTCGGTGCTTTGTGACCACCTAGAGGGGTGGGATAGGGAGGATGAGAGGGAGACGCAAGATAGCTGATTCACTTTGTTATAAAGCAGAAAGTAACACACCATTGTAAAGCAATTATACTCCAATAAAGATGTTAAAAAAAACCATTTTTTCTTCGTATTTCTTTCAAATCAAACAACACGCAGAGTGTGAACAAACACACAAAAAATAGATATTTGAGAAATTACAATAATATCAAACAGTGAAACACAGCTGATAATTTTATTAAGTAGCTGTGAATGAATAAAGAGGCTAATGGGAACGTGAACAAGCTCGAGAAAAACGCATTTTAATTATCAATCTGTTTCCCCTTCCCTTCACCAAAATCATGCAAACAAAACATCAAGTCAGTTTACGATTTAAAATTTCAATAGACTAAAGTGAATTATTACAATTGGATCAATTTTAAAATGGAGAAGTGGGCTAACAGTCAATTTTCAACATTAAATAAAATTCTGGAATGTATAATTGTAGTAAATAGACTTGGAGACAGATTGCGGTTGTAATTTATCCCTAAATTTTGGCAACTTTGGAGAAATCTATACCTAACTGTTGTAAGATGCAAAACTATTCAAAATCACGATGTCCCATAACAGTGTCCAATGTAATACGTATATTCTATGAATAATACATCTGAGGGCATTGTTAGGATATCCAAGATTTAACATTTAACATATAGGTTAAAATGACATCTCTAAAAATATACCCACAAACAAAATTTTAATAATGTAAGTAGAAAAAAGGTAAGTACATATTTATATTGAGACAGTCTAAAGTTCAGAAAGGACTTAGGTACAACAGTGCTTTTGTTGCATATGAAAATACATTTTATCACCTTCAAAGGAAAATGTGATGCTAATTTTGAGTGCTTAAGTATAATTTAATATGTGTATTTTTTTCTTTTTTAGACAATGATGTATATTTCAATGCCCCCATTTAACTTTTAGTTAATTTTTAGATTGCTTGTTAAGTTTCTCATTTACCAATATTATTACCCTCATGTATCTGTGTCTCTTGACACAATCGCTTCAGGAAGTATTGTTTTGAGCCTGGTCAGGATTTGGGCACAGGCACAGTAGTCTCTCCTCTCAAGGTGCTTTATTCCCATAAACCAGTTAGGACTAAATAAAAAAGCTCATAAGGCAGTACCCAGTAAAAAAAAAAACATGTACTGGACAGAGAATTGAAAGACTATTTCACACTCCCTTGTTTCGCAAGTCTCTTCACTTCTCTGAACTTTCTCCTCTGTATGTGAAAATGTACACCTATACCTGTGCTTTTAACTAGGATGCAGTTATGGGAAGAAGTAGAGCAAGTGGTTGAAGCTTGGGTATGAATGTTTTTTTCTAAAGCACTTTGCCTTGAACCCACAAATAAATCTAATGCACATTCCCTGTTAGACACTAGACAAATAAGTCATAAGAGTTTTCCCATCGTTAAAACTCTATAGAACTGAATGGAAGAGTAGGTACCAAATGGAATAAATTTATTTGCCATAGCTTATGACACAACTGGTAAATAGTTTTATGCCCACATATTATTTTATATGTGAAGTCCATAAGTCATTTACTTTCATAAATTTTTAAATTTTACTCAGGAGCACTGGGTTAGAATTTAAGGGTTATATGTTTTGATTTGTATTTTTCTTTTTTGTCCTTAATGCACTAAATAGTTTTATATCTTATATTGACATATTTAACTTTGTATTATTGTTCATTTACTTCACTTACTGTTGCTTATAAAACTGGAAAATAGCTTTCACATCCATCTTACAGAATAATTTAGAGAATAAAGTTAGGCAAGTTAAGTAAAAGATGTTGAAAATTACAAAACTGAGAAGTTATGTATTACTGTAACTGTGATATATATATATATAAAACATGATGTATTTATATATAATATGTGATATATATATATATATAACATGGATATTAATTTTAGGCTTTCTTTTAAATTCTCAAGATTTCAGTTTTTCTCTTAAAAGTGAAGAGGTTTAATTAGTAACTTCGTCATTTTTAGTTTTTGTTTTGTTTTGTTTTTTGTTTTTTGTTTTTTTTTGCGGTACACGGGCCTCTCACTGTTGTGACCTCTCCCGTTGCGGAGCACAGGCTCCAGACGCGCAGGCTCAGTGGCCATGGCTCACGGGCCTAGCCGCTCCGTGGCATGTGGGATCTTCCTGGACCGGGGCAGGAACCCGTGTCCCCTGCATCGGCAGGCGAACTCTCAACCACTGCGCCACCAGGGAAACCCCGTCATTTTTAGTTTTAACTTTTAATGAGCCTATGAACTTAAAAATCTATTATCATTTCAGATTTCATTCAACCACTAGCTAACCAACGATCCTGGAAAGTCATTGCACCTCTCTGACCCCAGGAAATGTGGATGATTTATAAATGGAGATGATAATCTGTACATAGGAGATAACAGCTATCTCACAAGATGCTTGTTACGATTCAAAACAGGAAAATGAGAGAGAGAACCACTTTTGAGATGTGGATGACACACTCTATATAAAGGGCTTAGCACAGAGCTTCCTGCTGCTCATATTTTATGCAGTAAATACACATGCCTACTTTGGTACCATTTCCCCAAACATAATAATGTCTTATATCCTATCTATATATGAAGCACCTCTGAGTATTCTGGAGTCAACCTGATGAACTTGTATAAGGGAAAACTATAGCATAGTTGTTGTTTTTTTCAGTTAAAATTGAATAAACCCTCTTCTATGAGTCTATTTCCCTTTATAAATTTCCTTTCAAAATGGTATGCAACCCTATTTTTTAAGTTGTCATAGTTAAAAAAAACCCTTGCCATTACTTTAAATTATGTAATCATAAATATTCCTTTAAAACTTGCTAACATAAAGCAAAGGAAGGAAGAAGGACTTCATAATTTTGAATGTTACAAACTCAGCTTTTAAGAGAATCACTCATTACTTTTTATGTATTTCAATCCCTTTCTGAACATTTAGACACTTCAAATTTAGCAACATTCATTATTTTGGAAATTTTACTCCCATATCTTGAAGAGACTTTAGAAATACTTCACATGTCACTAAAATTGAAGATAACCCCTTCACATTATTGATTGTTCTTACACTATTAATATTTATAAAATATATTATTACTTCTATGGGAGTTTTGCATGATACCATCATTTATATAGATCATGTGAGAGAAATGTGCAAATGTAAATACAGATGAGAGAGAATGCATAAATCTCAATATAATGTGAATATATTAAAAACATGAATAAAATAAATTAGGAACAGATTTTCTAGATTTAAAAGCCTTTTAATAAACTGTGCCCAGATTATGAGAAGAAATAAATAAGAATTTGATTAAGTAATAGCCCTCTAAGTTCTTTATGAGAGATTAAAAAACTCAGTACACTGATTTTATTTTTATAGGTTTATGATGTCAAAAATAGACTTTATTGAATATATGATTAGTTATTTATTTGATGTGCATATTATAATAGTCTTAGAAAATATTTTCATTCCACAATTGTTTGTTTGTTTTTTTGTCTTTTACCAAATGGGTAGTTAACATTAAAATTTACCACAAAACATAGAGTCACTAATATTTTTGCATAGTACTAATTGGTATATGGTACTCAGATATTAACTTTTGTGATTATCTTCATTGATGCCATCTGAGAAAACTCTGTAGTAAAATTGATAAGGTACAGTAGAAAGAGAGTTGAACAGGAACTTGAAGACCCAATGATCTAGTCTCAGTTCTGGAGCTAATTATCTTTGTAACCTAGTAAAAAAACCTCTTGTCCTTTCTAGGCATGTGCATTTTACTGTATAAAATATGAGCAGTGAACTAGCTGGTATGTAAGAATTCTTCCAGCCCTGGAAATACCATGGATTTGTGACAAGATGAATTAACAAATTCATGTAAGTACATTAATCAATCAATATTAAAATAAATCAGTATTGCTATGCAATGGATAAAATTAGCCCAGGAGTAGGAGTAACATATTTAAGCTATGGGTCTGCTCCTGATTCATAGAGCCAGCACCCAAAGTAACTGTGTAAAGGTGATAAGAAGAAATTTCAAGAGTGTTTCTCTAATGTATAATAGCCTAGGAACTTAGCCAAAGTGAAATAATAGTGAGAAGATGCTACATTTTTAATTTACTGCTGTGGACAAGTTAGGACTGGTAGTGTTAGGGATGAAATGTGTGGGAGTTCATACTAGCTTTGTGCATGGAAGTGTATTTTAATAATACTGATGATAGCTACTAGTGTCAGGCACTATATATGTTACATATATAATCTTCCTACTGAAATTCTAGTTTCCTTTTTAATAGATAATGAAACTGAAGCTTAGGAAGATTGAGTTGCTAGTACAAAGATAGTTGCTGGCAGAATCATTATTTGACTTCAGGTCTTGGTGGCTCCAGAGCCCTTGCTCTTTCTACTTTACTGTAGTGCTTCTCAAATTTTAGATCACATCAGAATTACCTGGATGACTTGTTAAAAACACCTATGTCAGTGCCAACTACCAGGGTATCTGTGTCAATAGGCCTGGGGTAGGGACCTGAGAATTCACATTTCTAACAAGTTTCCAAAGGATGCTGATGCTCCTTGTTTAGGAACACTTTGAAATCACTGCAGTGCAAACATTTATGAGCAAATAGAATGATATTGTGATATCTAAAGGCACCTGATTACCACAGATATACTTGTGAATCAGGTACAAGGTATAGGATGCATATGCTAATCTTATAAATTTTGACTTTTTAGAGATTTCAAAGTGGGTTGCAGGGCGACAGGCTGTGATTATATAAAAAGTATTAATCCTTAAGAATCCTCAACTAGCACCAAGCAATAGCATAGCAAAAGGTGTGATGGCATGAAATGCGTTTGATAGCTGCAAGATTGGAGGCTTGAGAAAAAGAAAGATGATCACCAGCCCTGAGACCATGAATACTGGAAGGTATTCAACAAATTGAATTTTCTCAGTGACATTCCTGTAAAAGTGATATTCCGGATGAGAATGAGAGCCTTACGAGGGGTCTAATTCAGAGAAATTCCTGTAGACATGGAGATTGATCTCCCTGGAAAGTACCATGAATCACCCCACCTGCTGAAAGAAAAGATGAATTGGTAATGACAGTATCTGTTCTATCATCCTTACCAGACCTCATCCAAAATCCAAATTAGAACTGTCACTGTATCTATAAACTACACACCCCTTTGGATTATGAGTAAGGGGAATGGAAAAAAAGAGGAAGAGAAGCTATGTTTTAATGTATGTATAGATAAAATAAAATGGCCTTAAGTTTTATTGGCATCTCAGGCATTTTCCCCTAATCTTTTCGTTAGCAGACATTTTACTTTTAATTTCTCCAACGCTGGAATTCAAAGTACAAGATGGCATATTTTGTCAAATAGTCATGTTACCTGAAGTAACAGGTTCCTCACCAGACATGTTGCTTGGTGCTTCAAAGTTATTTCTCAAACTGGACAAAACATTGCAAGTATTTAATATCCTGAAGCCCTTTCTGGAAACCCTGATATTAAGTAGAAGAAAGTAAAACTTTTGGAACACAAGGAGAAGTATATTTGCAGCCTTAGGGAACTTAAGTTTAGTTGCTTTTGCTTTTTTGTATTTGAGATTAGACAAGTATTTTAGCATTAGAGGGTTTTTTTTCCTATATGCATACAAGGGCATTATTAATTGCTACCTTTCTTAATTTTTGTTTTATCAGATCTCACTTTTGATAAAGTTTTACTATATTTAGAGCCCTGTACGGATGCCATTTGCTACTGCTTTATTTTAATATTTCACTGTTTCCATAGACACCAAACTGTGTGTTCAGGGAAAAGGCATGTGTACCCCAAATCTATTCAGCTAGAGCATAAATAGTAATGCTAATTAACATCGTGAACAGTAATAACTACCGCAACTAAATCTATGCCCCTGGAGTACTTAATCTATGGAGTAATTCTACCCCTTTTCTCCTTGAAGGATCTCAAAGGCTCTGGCATCAGGTTTTCAAAACCTGAAACCTACTCCTTAATTATTTCTGCTCACACACTCACTCTTCCTACATGGACTTGATGCAGCCCTCACATCCTTCCCAAACCCCTCAACACCAAAAGATTCGGGGAATTTGATGCTGCACAGTGACATTTCCAAACGATTTCAACAGGGTAACTGTGCAGTGGAAGTTCAGCTCAGAGCTATTGAAGCCTTTTGAGGGCAGTAAATTGGGTTGGCTTACCAACTCGGTGGTGCAAAGCCTCCCCAAAGGCGCCGTGTTCAAGGAGAAGGGAATCCGCCTGCTGCCTGAGTCTATCTTTCTTTCTTTGGTCGTCCTGCTTCTTGTTCTTTCTGCATTGCGCTACCGTCCCCGTGCCTGTCCCTCTTTCAGCCCTCAGCTGGCCTCTCCAGCAGGTCTGGGGGAGGACCACTTGGCACCCGGGATGACCCTGTACTCTTTCATTTCTTCTGCCCTTTCCCCTAGGGTCCAACGAAGCCCTTGCGGCGCTCCAATATTTGGACTGCCCCCTGCTTGCTTTCCTCCCAGCCGCAGAGGAGGGCTGGGGATGAAGGGCATGGTAGAGGAGCATCAGTCTCCATGACTCATTCCCCAGTGAGTTTTTCGAACTCCCGGAGAGCCTGTTGTTTCAGTGAGGGCAGCGCTGAGGTCAGCATGGGGAAAGGGAGCTTTCTCGGCGCCTGCACCGGATCGCGCGACAGCAGTGGTTGCAGCACCACCGACAGTTCCGGGAACAGAAATATACTGTTTGCTACCCGCCGTCCGTTTCCGCCTTGGACACCCACCCACACCCACCCTCGAGGCCTCCCGAAGGATCCTCCGTGTTGATCCGCGTGTACCTCCTCCTCCCAGCCACACACACACACACACACACACACACGCACACGCACACGCACACGCACACACCCTCACAATCTCGGCAAAGGCCAAGTCAGGCATCCAGTTTCAACCTCAGGTGGTCCATGAATATTTCAGGTAGTCTGGCCTTCTAGAAGCAAATAAAGTATTCCCGGAGGAAACAGATGGAAGGGAGGGATTCCTGTCCATACTGCAGCAGGACAGGGACACCTGAGGTTACCTCTAAGCAGCTGACTCAGTCCTGTTAACCTCAAGGGAGGGTTTTGATGGTGGCCTTGGCAGTGGGTGGCTTTTTGTTTGCTGTTGTTACTGGTTTGTAAAGACGTTAACCCAACACACCCACCTTTCAAAAGGTCCCTCAAGACACGACAGAAATTTTCCTAACGTTACTGACAGGGCAGACTGTCGCCCTGAGTTCAGGGGAGTGAGGGTTATCAGCCCCTAGCACAAGCGCGGGGCTGAAACCTGCGGCGCGGTCACACTGAGGCGGGCAAAAGGTGCTAATGAGCGCTGCTGGCAGCTCTCCCCCTGCGTGGACACTGCGACCCTTTCCAGTGCTAATTAACTGCGGGAGAAGGTGCGAGCTCCGCTCTTCCAGAAGAGCTCTGTGGCGGGAGTAATATCTCCTTGGAGTCCCAGAGCACGCGGAAACGTGGATCCTTCTCGAAGTCCGGGGTCCAGAGAGAAGCCTTGAAATCACGCTCTAGTACACGGTGGGGGACGCGGCCCACTAGTTCTCACCTGCTGTCCACCGAGGTTAGTGCTTTCTGTACCTTTCCTGCAAGATGTGTGTGCTCCCCCAGGAACTCCCTAGAAGGAGCGTGGGGAAGCACACAGCGGGTGTCTGTTTACGTGGGCGGGACGTTTAAGCACAACTTGGAGATTCACAGTTTCTATGTGATTGAAACCTAAAACAGACACGCTGCAGCTGCAGACTGCATTTCAGAAACCTCTGCTTTCGTGTGTGTGTGTGTGTGTGTGTGTGTGTGTGTGTGTGTTTCAGCCTGAAATAGGCATGCATCAAGTCCAAGGTGCCCCCGCCCCCCCTCCACAGCCCAATTTGGTGCCCTCCATGGCCTTTTATTTCAGATGGCGCCAGGAGAGAGAATGCCCAGAAAGGGTTGCCTCTCTCTTCAACCCCACTCGAGCGATTCAGGCCTACTACTGAAGGACACTTTGTCTTCTACTCTGAGGCGTTTTCTCGCACTGAGCCTCTTTGTCATTGCTGTTGCAGGCAGAGGTGAGATAGTGGAGGAATGAAAAGTGTGGACAGAAAGTGGAATTCTCCTGGCAGGAGCTGTTCACCTGGAAAAGCACGCGCCTGCGACTCGGACTTCCTGAACCCTAGCACTAGCCTAGATTAGGGCCTGCAAAGCTCTTAGAAGGATTCCCCATCCGGAGCTTCCCCGTGGGCCTGGAAGACCAGAAGAAAAACAGCGTGGAAGACAAAAGCAGCCGTAGACATTGGGGGAAAGAACATTTAAGCCATTGCTGCAATCTTGGTTTTCGGAAAAGCCTTGAGACTGAGGTAAAATTACAATAAAATAAGGAGAAGGGGAAGAAGGAGAAGAAACAACTGTAAAAATTGGCACCACTGGGCGACCGGGAGCAAGTCTAAAGCATACAGCCTCTGTAGGTTTGTGTCTCAGAATTTGAGAACAGTGTTCCAAGTTGTAAAATATAGGAGATGTCCTTCAAGTGGAAGATAAGTGACAGTGAAGGATCTTATTACCATTAAAATTTTTTTAATAGTCCGTAGAAAAATGATTTTGGACGGGATCAAAGCAGAGTGTGAAATACTCCTTCTTCCCAATGTCTCCGAAACTGGAATATATTCAGTGGGTCGATTATCTCAGTCCAAATTACGGGAGCTGTGAGTAGAGGAGAGGGGTCTCATTCACAGTGCCATTTAAAGCAAACTAACGCGCTGTTCGTTTCTATCGGCGCGTCTTATCTAAACTATACGGTAGGTACGGGCAGCCGGGCTGTAATTGCGAGCAGCGCTGCTCAGTGTTTGTCAGGCTGGCGTGCTCGCCCAGCTTCGGAGACTCCCTCTCCCTATCTGCCCCTCGAATGTGTTTTGACTCAACAGGTATCACATGAAAACTCGCACTTAACCCCCGGTCATCTTCTAGCAGGAGCCACCTCAACATTTTTCCTGCCAGGAACTGTCGCTGGCTCCTTGCGCCTCCGTCACGCGGAGCGCGCGTCTAGCTGGCAGCCCCAGGGCCATCCATTAACCACCGACTCCCAGTGGCAGGCGAACTAAGCATAAATGCAAGGCTCCTCACACATCGAGCCGGCGACGAAAACCCCTTCTAAGCACCCCGAGACGCATTTTGTGCGCCAGGCAGTGTAGTTACGCCGCTGAGGACAAGCGTTCTGGCTTAGAGCTGTGCTGAGGCTGGCTGGGGGGCGGGGTGTCAAGCTTTGAGGAGCAGTTTGGGATTACAAGGCAGTTGCTGCCACAGAGATCAGGGACAACTTCTTGGCATTTAAGGATGTAAATTAAAATTCGAGACATGACACCCATCCTTGGTCCTAACAGAGGGAGAGGTAACCCTTCCAGCTCCCTCCACCCAAAACATGAATTATCATTTCCACTGAATGCAAATGGACTGCCTTCTGTGGGGGGACAGCCAGCTGCAAGCTGTACAATAAACTGTTTCATAGAGACGCGGCCCGATTGCGGTTCAGAGAGGCACTCCTTTACAAAGGAAGAAGCGTCCAGTTTGTGTTGACAGCGGTGGCGCGCCTGGGCCAAAACAACCCCCCTCCCTCCCACCACCCACCCCCGACACACAGACACCCGGGATTTGAAACTAGCTTCACTAAAAACGACATCCCTCGCGTCTATGTGAGCTGCCATGACGGCATGAGTCATAAACACCGCCTGAGTATTTTTTGCAGCAATTAATGGGCAGCAGGGTGCAGGAGAAGTTTTAGAACGGAGCTGGGGATCTATTTTCTCCCGGAGGACAGCTCTCCTTCCAATGATCCTGACTGTCCCTTGCCCTCCTGCTTAGGAATAAATTTTACATCCTACCCACTCCCTCCCCTTGTCTGTTGTGCATGTGACACTCACTCTACCTGTCTGAACGCTGAGACTTGCTGGGGATTTTCTTTTTGGTCGTCAGCTAATGACTTTCCTCCTACCTTCATTCATCGCCAAAGGTAGCTCGTTAACATTTCGTGGCGTCTCAGACCGTTTAAAAGCCCCATTTTAAGCGAAACCTCTACCACAGAACCTATGGAAGCTCCTCTATCATTTATCAATGCAAAAGAGCCCACGTAGAAATAATTCACATATGCATGCACACCTTCATGTTGGTGTGAGGGATGCGTGAAAGACCCCTGTGCCCTAATGCATTTAAAATCAGCACATTCCTAACATGTCGGTAACTTTCCTACCTGAAAGGGTTAAAAAGCATTTACACGAGACTCTTTAATATAAATATTCCAGCCAAAGCATCAAACACCACTGGTTTGACTAGAAATCAAGGTAATCTTCACCACCAAGAAAAGTCTTGCAGAGGAATTCTGCCTGGATATCCACTAGTTAGAGGGTATACGAACCAACTCACGTATTCGTTTGAGCATACTGCAAGAATATTTATTGAGCACAAGCTCAATCACTGCATTGAACGCCAAATCTGGCAAGCAAAATGCATTTCCTATCTGAGGGGGAAAAGAGAGCTGTGAATCAACTCCTTCTTCTGTATTATCATGATTATTTTTATCTGTGCAAACTGCAAAGAAGCTACCCCTCTCCGGCGACAAGTCAGCTCACCTCCATCCAAAGCAGAGGGGACCCCCGAAAGCAAACCTACCTTTCACACAAGACACCGTCAATAAAAAGACGAGGTTCCAAAACGTAAATCCACTTTGAGTCCCCATTTTCTTCATGAGGATGAAGTCTAGGCGGCCACATTTAGCGCATTTTCTCGTGTCAGGCTCCCGGGGTTTGGATTCCTTCGCTCGGCTCTCCCCTTTGCGGATCCCTTTCATATTATTCGCGAGCTCCTAATTCCTGCTCCTAAGCCCGGCGCAGCGGAGTTGCTGCTGTTATTGGTGCGCGGTCACAGCTCGAAGTGAATGGTGTTTCTGGGATACCACAGCAACCTTGACGAGGACTCAACCATCTCTCTCCAACGGGGGCACAAAGTCTTTGCTACTCTGGATTCTGTCTTTTCTTGTGCGTTTTTACCCCTCCACCGAAATCTACCTCGATTCTAGCTCGTTATAGCAACCACCAGAAACCACTGGTGAGCCTCTTAAAGGCCAGCTCCTCTCTTTGACAAACTCCCCACAATATTTTAAATTAAGGGGTTTGATTTTTTTTTCCCCCGAATAGATCAATTCTGCCTGTAAAACAGCCCAAGAAATATTATGTTACTGAGGTCTCTATTGCAGCCTATGAATATAGAAGCATGCTAAAGGAATATTTTAATCGGAGAATCTGTATTGCTTTTAGGGAAACCGTGATGATAAATGAATCGGGCTCCATCGATGGCCATGTCGTTATAATGGGACATGTGTTACTACTGTAGTTGCAGTATATTTCAGGCAGGCGTCTCACATTTATCATCCTGTGATTTAATTGAAAAAGGGAGATCACAGAGAAGAATTTATTTGTACACACGCATTTACATATTCAAGTGCCTAGATGTAAACCCACAACCGGGTTTTTTGATCTTTAGGCAAACCGATTTCATCCTTGACCAGGGCGGAGGTGAGAGGTGGGGAGGGAGTCAGTCATCTCCTCAAAGAGTTCGCCCTTTCGTTCTCCCTACCCCATTTTCAGCTGATGTGTGCTGCAGTTAAACTACTTTATCTGTGGTAGTTATCTGGAACAGACCCACTTGTTTTAATTCTGAATCGGTCCCAAATATGTAAATGGGAGGGTTCTTTCAAAACGGAAAACCTCTGTATCTATACGTTTGGACCTGTCCGCGCCAACACACCACTCAAGGGTTAACATTGTACAGAGGAAGAGTTCTTGCGCCATCTACTGGCCCTTGCTAAGCCTCCCGCTTCTCTTTCACATCTAAAAGGTACCCTATTTCCCTCATGCCAAGATGTGGGGGAGCTTTGTCCGGAGACCAGCGTGTTTTGCTCTTGTATGTCAATTTTCTAATCTTTTTTTGGTTGGTTCTGGCCCAGGTCTTATAACCCATATGTTCCTTAGACTAGGCGCCTTTTTGGAGATCTGACCTTTTCGGGAATCTGATACCGTCTCAGGAGGGGGAGGACTGCAGCAATGGCTCCGCAATAGATTGCAAAAGCTTCTGTCTCCATTTGCATGCCGAAGGCTATCAGGGGGATTAGTATCTATCTATAGGGCTTGGTTAAGAGGACTGCCCAATTTGAGTTTGCAGCTTTCCACATTGCCCACAAATGATGGCCCTGTCCCGTGTACCACAGGCCAGCTTTTGTCCCTGGGCTCGATGTGGAGCTGCCAACTCACAAGAGCAAGCCTATTGCATCTGGAGGGAGTTTTACTCTGGGAAGTGGGCACTCTGCGAGCGTCAATAGGCGTGCGTGGTGTGTGGGTTCAATCTGCAAGCATAGGAAGGATTCTGAGCTCTCCGGGTACGTGGCATTTTGTGTGAGTCTGTGATTCTCCCACGGAGTGTGTGTGTGTGTGTGTTTGTGTGTGTGTGTGTGTGTGTGTGTGTGTGTGTATACATGGGCACTATAGTGAAGGGTAAGAGTGTGTGTTTATGGAAATGTTGAGGAGTATGATTTTCTATGTGTGGGTGTTTTCCCAAGTGTGTCCGTGAAGTATATATGCGTGTGCCTGTGTGTATGTTTGTGGGGGGCGAGGGGAGAAGAGAAAGAAGAGAAAGAGAAATTTCTTTTCTGGGTAGGGAGCATTAGCAAGAGGCTAAAGCTGTAAATGCATAACCAACCTCGTTAAACTCGGAGAGGTACATTAAGGGCGGTGTGCAGGATACTGTTCCTTCCCACCAGTGCTTTCTCTTCTTGTCCGCATATGCAGATTCCAGGGAGGGGGCGACAAGCTTGGGACTAGACGGAGACTGGGAGGATCAACGGTGAAAACGTCATTAGCCTGCTCAGCCACCTTGGTGGCAGCGCTGGCAGTGATTTCAGTCAAGATGTCAGGATGTGTTGCTGCTGCTGTTGCCTTTGTTGGACCTGCAAACAGGTCCTTGGACTTGATGAGGACACTTGACAAAATCCTACTCACCACATGTGTAGAGCTTAGTCACCTCAACTGATTTCACTTTTCATTAAAAGAAAAAAATCTTGGGTGTATGTAATCTATTTGAACACATTGGTATATATCCAGACAGGAGGAATTTACACCCGAAAACTTTATTTCTCAAAAGTCAGGAATACTTTTAACAGTAATTATTGTGCAAAAATAAACTTTGACTATGGGACCATCATGACTACTACTAAGATACCAGTGTCTGAAATTTATTGTCAAACATGCTAATCCTATAATCCAATTATCTTCCCCTAAATGAATCCTGCCTATAATTTCAATAGGAAGTTGTTAAAAGATTTATCTGGTAGAACCTAATACTTTGAACAATACTATAGTTTCTAGTTTTTACAGCTCATAATAAATCACGAGCTATTTTTTACCTGCATCTTCCAGCTCCTGAGATAGGATGGGAAATCATATTTTAGAGATGTGAAAAGTTAAGGCATGGGGAAATGAAATGGTTTATCCAAGGTCGTCATCGTCGGGAACACTAACATTTAATCCAGTACAGTCAGTGCTGGATCACACTCTTGTCTTTCATGCTAAACAGCTTCCTCTTCAAGGGAGCATTCCCAGAGGTATTCCAGAAACATAATATTATCAGCCAAAATCCTGGATGAGAAATTCCTCAGTTTCTCCGGAAGGAAAACTACAGTGTCTAAATTTGGGTGGAAGAAATCATCTATCTCAGCTGATCTGTAGGAAAGCAGCACAGTTGTACATAGATTTGTTTAAGGCTGTTAGAAAAAGAAAATAAAAAATAGCTAACATAATAGCAAACATTAAATGCTTCCTGTATGCCTGACATTGTATTATATTCACAAGGCATATCGTATTCAGTCTCTGTACAACTTGCTGAGACAAGTATTACAATTATCCTCATTTTATAGGTGAAGAAATTGATACATAAAGAAGTTAACTATCTTGCCTTGCCCGAGGTAATATATTTAAGAGGAAATATGGATCTATGGTGTCCAATTTTTGAGTCAATGTGCTTGCCCACTGTTCTTTCCTATGCTAGCTCCCAAAGATGCTTGTTTTAAAATAGTCTAATAACAAAAAATATGATTTTTATAACAAATGTACCTGTATAACTATAGAAAAGCAAAGATATAAGATGATTTAAAAGTAATCAAATTATATATATTATATATACATAATTTATATTTATAGGTAATGAAATTATGTATATATGTATATACACACACACACAGAAAAAACATTTTTTTTCTTTTTATACTTGTCAGTTACTAAAATTCCCCCCTCTTTTGTTCTTTTTTTTTTTAAAAAACTTCTTGCAGCCTATTGATCATCTCACACACAGGTCAAGGGAAATAGGGACTTGGTAAGGATCATCAAGCCAGTCACAATGATGAAGTATCCTGGAGAGTTCTTAAAAAGAGTTTAGATCAGAAAGGGACAGGTTCTTTAAACTGGAAGTACCAGATTTCCATTCCCTTTCAGTGGCCCCCTCCCAAATACTATGGAATACAATGAAGTTTGATCTTAAAACAAGACTTAGTTGGCACTTAAAAGGGAGAAAATAAGCACCTTTTCAAAAATTGCTCCATTTTAAACCAGGTCCTCAATATATATTTACTCTGTTTTAGCATCACAAGGGCAATATCACAGGAAAATGATCAAAACAGAATGAGTACACTGAGAAAAAAAAACAACATAAAGTCTTGGGAAGAGGTTACCTTTAACTTTGAAAAGAATTGCATGTACTTTTGACACAGTCATGAACTTATAAGTGTTTTTTTCTTAATTCATGTCACAGATACACAGGTTACATGAGGATTACTGTTCAAATGCCGTATTTATTTTGTTATAGAAATGTTCCTGCCTATTAGGGCTGAATGTCCACTGATTGTAGACATACACTTTTTTAATAAAAATGCTCAAATTTAAACCTCTGGGTCTGTGGGGGAAAAAAATAAAGTAAAAATGTTAATGATTTACAAATAATGAAGCAGGAATTTTACTGTTTGTTCACAGTTTTCATTTAGAATTTGTTGCCAGGAGAGTAGGATAAAAAGAACTACTTTTCTCTTTTTTTCTACTTAAGCATCCATTCTTGAGTCCATCATATCTGACCTCTCCAACTCCTGGGAAATAAAACATTTGAATTTAAATGTTGAATCTAGAATAATGCAAGAATTCTAACTCAAGTCTGTACATTTCGACTTGCAATAGTCCCTATTTGGTTGAGGAGAAAAAAAAGAGATCTAATATTCATGATAAAGTAAATTTTCTTTAAGCAATCATATTTAAGAAGATAAATTATCAGGTGGATAAAAGTATCTGTCTTGCTGCTAATCAGGAAGCATTGTTGAGAGGTGGAGATGAGCCTCTTGGAAGTGTTGCTAAGTGTGCTTCCTAGGCATCCATTCCTCTTATGTCCTGACTCCTCTTTCAGTTTTATTAATGGTGAGGCTTAACAGGCATTTCAGTCTTTTCCAGCTTTAACCACATTAAGAAAGTCAGAGACTGAATTTCTATGTCACATAAGGGTAATAATAGTGTGTTTTAAACAATGAGAGAACAGAAAAACCTTAAAACTGAAGGCAGTATCTATTGCTCTATCCAGACAAAAAAAATCACACTTTGACTCCTAAAAAACTTATTTTTGACATGAGCCATATGTATAAGTTTAGTACATTAACATTCAAATTTTTAAACTGATGCCTTCTTAAATATAGACAATATAAATATAATATATAAATAGTTTAATATAAACTATATGAGCACATTTCCCTAAAGGAAAAGAACCATGGTAAATAGTTGGGAACATGTAAGTAATGATCCTAAAAGAAAAAAGATAAGAATTGAGAGAATCTTTAAAGACAGTTCTGTTTGTCTTGAGGATAATTTCACTTTCCTGCTAACCCTGGGCCTTAATATCTCTTAACTTGTCTCTTTGTAAAGGAATAGAAATAAAAAGTTAAGCAAAAGGTGTCTTTGCTAAACAATCAGGATAATCCCGGTCTCTTCCTTTCATAGGTAATAAAGTTGTTTTGCTGACAAGCTCTGAATAAATCTGAGTTCCCAGTGTAGCAGATCTTTTTACCATCATTTCTTTAACCCTAATATAGTTATGTGGTATCAACCTCAAATGCACTTGAGAATGCATAAATATTTAGAGAATATAAATCAAATGGCTGGATTTCAAAAGATACCAAATCTATCATCATTACTATCAAAATGCAACGCATATTTGATTTCACGCCCTGAAGTTATCTGCCAATAAACTCATTATTATCTCCTAAAACGTTTGACTTTTTGATCATCTATATATTATTGGCTAATCTTCAAAATTGATTATCATTTCTTGATGTAAATGCATATGTTCAAATATTCAGAGTTCAGTAAAACCACTAATACATTTTATTTTGCATTTTGCTAGTCTATTGTGGATTAGGTAGCATGTATGAGACCTTCTTTATATTTTGTTTCACTTATCTACTTAAAAATCAGTTTTATGAAATTTTGCTGAGAAATCTAAACTTAGAAGTAAACAATTCTAAAACAAAGTTAATTCTGGAAAGGTGCAAGCTTTAAATTATATTTGATCATAATCCTAGAAGCCCCAACCAAGCAAAACACAGCCCAGAGGTAAAAGGCAAGTACGTCACCTGTGCTTGAAATCTCCTTTCATGAGATAGTGAAGTCGTTTTGCTGGTGATAAAGCAGAATTTATTAACTTTTTATAAATATAATTGTGAGGTTATTTTTCCTAAATATTTATAAACTTTAATTAGAGGAACCATTAATAGTAGAACTGTTGGAGGTTTCACAAATTTGAAGTCCATAATCCATATATGTGGTTACATGTGCTAGTGTCTGAACCATATTAAAAGTATGAATATTCATTACTGCATAACTTGACCCAGTGTTTAAACTTCCCAAATGATCACCAACAACTCTGTTATTTCATTGATTTTTCAAATTTATCTAAACTTAACAAATGTTGAAATATTTCCCAGAATAAGAGTACAGGAAGCCAAACAACATAGGCATTCTTTCTTCAGAGGAAGATAACTGTGACCTTAACTTAGAAGGATCATTTTGGCCACAGAAGGAAGGAAAATCAATGCAGCTGATTTTGGTTTGGCTACACATAATCCAATTTGGATTGTAAGTACAAATATCTGTCCCTTCTGGACAGGGATCAATTTCATCTTTACTCTTTGTGTAGCAAGTATCATTTTCATCTCTGTGTTCATTCATTTATTTAAGAAATCATTTTGAGCTCCTACTACAAGGAAACAAAAACAAGATTCACACATTATTTTCAAGGAGCTTACAATGTAATAGAAGGGATAGAATATATTCTCAGGTAACAGTAGTGAATGTCAATATAGTTCAGCCATTTTAAGAGAGCTACTTATAAAACACCAAGATGGTGGGAGATTATTTATAGCTGAGGGAAATGGAGAAAACTTCAAGCAAAGTATATACCTTTGAGCCATTCTAGAATCATCCGGAGATGTTTGGCAGAAAAATATCTTGGTGAAGAGCTATTTTCCAGAAATATTTTAAGTTAGAAACTCCGTAAGCATATCTAGGATTTGGTCAATTTGGTTAAGTGATAAAGACATGGCAGGTGAGGCCAGAAAGGTAAAATGAGCCAGGGAGAGGTGGGAATTGGGAGACAATAAGGGTCCTTGCAAATATTTTCTACATTTCCTTTCTCTTTAGTAGGCCATAATATTTGGTCAGTTCAAGTAAACCTCCAGTGGCACATTTTTAAAACAGCTCAGTCAGTGGATCGTTTCATTGAATAAGCAAATCAATTTGTTTTGGCATTTTGTATACAGAGGTTTATAGAAAGAATGAAGTTAGCCTTTCAAGTTGATTGAAGTCATCAGGCATTTATTAGAAACATACTAATAAGATTGATTAATTATTAAATAATATAATTTAATATTAATATAGCACATAGTAAATAAAATATGTAATATATACTGTTAATATTAATAAATATATAGTATAAATAAGTAGGTAGATTTGGAATATTTTTGTGTCTGGTTAAGTATATTAACACTATGAACAAATACTATATTTGCAAATGCATGGAGAATTTACCTCATTATCCAGTATGTGAATACCAATCTGAATTTTGGGAGATTTCACATGTCTAGAATGGGCAATGAATCTAATGCATGACGTAAGATTCTAAATATATAAATACAATAGCAACAGCATCTCTAAGGAGGTTAAGCTATCCAACAATTGCAATGTGATTATCACTCAATTTGTCCATTTCAGTTTTTTAGAGTGTGCTTACCCTGGGACAAATAAAATCTTGATCCTTATTCTTCCCAATTACCTTTGCTCTTTTTCTAAATCAAACAAACAAGCAAAACGTAGTCAAAGCAAACAATGATGACAAAGCAATAAAAAAGCAAACAAATAAAAAACTCTTCCTGGTTAGAAATCTTGTACATTCAGTGATCAGAAAAGAGTGGGGAAAAGGAATATGGTGTGTCAACACAAATTCTTCCTTTTCAAAGCAAAAACAGTAAGATAAATGCTATTCTGAATCTGAAACAGTTACAGTCATGCCTATTAGATTAAAAAAAACTGAGATTGAAAATGCCTTTAGGGTAAGAAAGCTATCACTTGGTGATAACAGAATGAGCCTTAATTTTTCATCTGTGAAATGGGATAACTGTTTGCTTCACACATTTTTGATTAACATTCTCAAGAGGTATGTTGCTAGAAGAAGTTACCATATACGATGATCACTCCATACCATTTCATAATACCTCTAATGGGCTGAATAGTGCACCCCCAAAAAATGATATTTCCAATTCCTAACCCCTGGAACCTGTGAATGTAAACTTATTTTTAAAAAAGAGTCTTTGCAGATGGATGTGACTAAGATAAAGATCTTGAGATGAGATCATCCTGGATTTAGGGTGGACCCTAAACCCAATGGCAAGTGTCCTTAACAAAAAAAAAGAGAGAAAAGTCACAGAAGAAAAATTGATGCAAAAAAGAAGCAGAAATTGGAGTGATGAGTTTACAGTCCACGTAAGGCCAAAGAGTGCTGGCAGTCACCAGGAGCTAGGAGAGAGGCATGGAATGAATTCTCCCTCAGAACCTCCTGAAGGAATCTATCCTCCTGACATCTTGATTTCAAACTCTAAATGTTGTTTTAAGGCAACAAGTTTCTAGTAATTTGTTTTCACAGCCCTAGGAAATTAATACTGTACCCAAGACAGCCAATGACATTGGTTTTAGGAACATGGTTAGTGGATTCCAATTTGATCTCTGATATCTGTCCCCCGACCCCCGACAAAGGCTCTTCTTCCTATCCCCACCCTAAGTGAGAGCATTCTTTACTGAAACATTTTGAGACCTCCATAAGTTTTCACTCATTAATATTCATTTATTTCAAAATACTGGTGTATTCTTATGACTATCACCTCTTTTAGAATGCGTTTTACATAAATATTTGTGTGTGATCTAGAACTCTCAAGCCCCAGCTTGAGCTCAAGTTATGTACATTTTGTTCTGTTCCTGACATCTCAGGCACAATGCAGCTCATATTGCACTCATCCTCTTCCGTATTCTCCTCCCTCCCCAAATTTGCTTCTTCTGATTGAACTTCTCTGTAATCGTTGCCATTTTCATCCCAACTACTCAGAGTCAAACCTCATTTTTTACATCTCTCTCTTCCTTATGTCTGTGATAGAGTCAAACACTAATATCTGAAAATGCCTCCTTTATATTAGACTCCACTAAGTTCCTTTCCATTTTACTGCCATCATGTGAGCTCGGGTACTAATTATCTCATGCATATGTTATTGCAAGGACCTACTAGTTACACTGGCTGCTTCATTCTGTCATGCACTGAGTATGATCATTTCATCATGGCTCTTACCTTTTCAAACAACCTTCATGTTGTTCCATTATCATTATCATTATCTTCAGGATAAATTGACGGTATTAAATCTCATAGTCAAGATCATTCAGGGATGTTTCCTCCTTCTAGTGAGTCAATTCTAATCAGCACACACTCCAAATGTGTTTGAATTCTGCATCTGAGTCTTAGTTGATATTGCTCTCTTGGATTTTAATACTTACTTATTTTTTATTCACATATCCAAATTCCAAATTTCAATGCTGAGTTCAGGTCTTATTTTCTTTAAGCATATACGTATTGTCTATATGGATTATATTATGACATTTATGCTACTTTACTTATTTATAAGTTTATGTCTTTACACATGTATTGAAACATGTTAGGATTTGTTTCAAATGTATCTTTAAAAGGTCCACAATAAATGCTTTTATACTATACACTTTAATCACTTTAATACATATTTGATGAATGCCTAGATTACATTTTGACTATGTAACTCTGAGTTTATTCTTTATTTAATTGATGGAAACATTGGTGTGTGTATGTATATATGCGTGTAGGTGTATATATGCTTATGAAAGAGAGAGGAAGTAGAGGCAATGCACATAGAGCAAAGAAAGTAGGGAAGGGAAAGAAAGATTGTGTCCACTAACATTAATTATAATAAAAGGTTTGATAACTAATGCCAGAAATTCTACTCTCTGATTTCCTCCTTGGCTCTGAGACACTCCAATTTCCCATGCAAAAGCAGTTCTGTCTGTTTGGCAGATTGTTTGAGCTGGAATTAAATGTGCACAGCTGGTACCATCTGCTGCAAATTCTTTAATTCTTGTTATCTCTTAAACAGCTTTTGGTTTTGTTTTATTCATAATTCATTTATGGAGGATGAGGAAGACCTATGGGGTCTTAATATTGTTTAAGGGATGTATTGCTTGTTCTCAGTAAACTATAGTAGACTCTGGTTGATCAATATCACTAAGTATCTACCTAGCTTTACTGATGACTGGATTTGATTTAAAACCAAGGTTGGTTTTAGGTAGTCAAGTAGAATAATTTCTTAAGATTATATATCATGATGATAATGTTTCAAATATTTTTCCTATTTGTACCATTTTTCTTTTTTTAAAATAAATTTATTTATTTTTGGCTGCGTTGGGTCTTCATTGCTGCATGCGGGCTTTCTCTAGTTGCAGCGAGCTGGGGCTACTCTTGGTTGTGGTGCACAGGCTTCTAATTGCGATGGCTTCTCCTGTTGCAGAGCACGGGCTCTAGGCGCACAGGCTTCAGTAGTTGTGGCACACAGGCCTTGTTGCTCCGCGGCATGTGGGATCTTCCAGGACCAGGGCTCGAACCCGTGTCTTCTGTATTGGCAGGCAGATTCTTAACCACTGAACCACCAAGGAAGCCCTGTACCATTTTTCTTTAATTTGTTTTCTCACTTATTTTACAATTGAAGTCTAGGACTTTTGAATCATAATTTCCCAGCCAGTAGACAAAATCAGAAACCTAGAATTTGTGCCTGTTTCCTCTCTTTTCCTCACTTCTTTCTTGTTCTGTGTTCTTAATATCTCTAAAATCAGTGTCTTCCTATGAATTTCATCATCACTGATTTTCTGCAGGCCCTCAACACTTCACATCCCAGCCCAGTTCAATGCATTCTCTACTGAGGACTTAGATTGATCTTTCTGATACATAATTCAATTCATTTTATACTCTCTTACTTAAAATTCCTCAATGTCTATGTATGTCCTTCAAATTATTTGAAAAATATGTGCATTTCTACCAGTTACTGCTGCTCCCTTTTCCTGACATTTGCTCCCTCATTTTTGTTCCCATTTTGCATGGAAAACTCCAGGATAGGCTTCAAACTAAATCAGGTGATTTTTTTTTTCCTTTTTGCAGAATTAATTTATTATTCTCCTTGGTTTGAGCAAAATGACCTTCTGTGTTCTGGTAGGAACTTGTGCATAATCCTGTTGGAATATTTATCATAATATATCACCATTTTTACCTATTTAGTCTTTGTATTCAAGTTTGTGGTCCTAATGAACAGTGTCTTTTTTTTTTCCTCCAAAACTTCAAATACTAGTCCAGTGCCCTTCAGTATTAGACATTTGATAAATTATTGATTGGATGAATGAATGATTGAAAAACAAGATCTGTAGTGAAATTCTCAGGGAAGAATTCAATTCATAGTGGGTAAGTAGAGGTCCCTTATATGAACGTGAGAAAGTAAATTTTATCTGGTAATATCCACATGAACACATATTAAAAATACTTTTGTTCTTATTTTGTGTTGAAATTATTCTGAAGTAATTTGACCCTAATTGATTAAAGGTCTTTAGCACATTTAATCCGTGGAAATCAGGGCAGCCAAGGCAGATACTTGGGCTGCTTGGGTCTAAATTTAGTTTAGTATTGACAGGATTCATGCTGATTGGTTCTCTTTACTTGCTACTCTGCACAGAGGCAAGCAACTGGCTTTTCCTTTAGTCTGACATTTGCCGATCTGGCATGGATAAGATACACTATGCTTAGGGCATCCTGTCCAAATGCAGAAAAAAAAAAAATACGAGGAGGCTTGATCAGGGCACTAAATTGTACATGTGTCTATTCTAAGGATTTAAAAACATAGAACATGTAAGGAGAAAATATGCAGGGAAATACAGCAAGTTTTCTGGTATTGTGGAATTCATGTTGAAAACCTTCCTATTTATGGCTTTTTGAGATGCTTGCTGGTCTCTGCAAAATACTAGAGAAAGATGTTATGACAGTATCACTGTTTCCTAGCAGATCATGATTTTGTGTCAATCAAATTCTGATAATGTTGAACAGTTTTCTCTCTGGAAGTAGCAATTGGACTTTTCTGTGCCATGAACAGGTGAATTTTTAAGATTTTAGTGTCCATCAAAATGACCTGACGTCCTACTGAATCAAAAGGGATATAGCAGGCCCCTCCATTTTCAACATGCTTCTTTATAGTAGAGGTTAAAAGAGGATAGTGAAT
Organism: Globicephala melas; assembly: GCF_963455315.2. NCBI lineage: Eukaryota > Metazoa > Chordata > Mammalia > Artiodactyla > Delphinidae > Globicephala > Globicephala melas. Next base: position 55,817,781 of record NC_083330.1, read on the forward strand.
TTCATATGGGTCAGTTTTCCCAGGAAAGAGAATAGGCACCCCACCTAAGTCTAGCCAAACAAGCTTTTGGGTGCCATAGGCTGTTTAGTAAATGGGAAAACTGGTGAAAACAAATTAAACGCAAGAAAAACGTACCTACTGTTATAATTACTTTAACTGTGCGATTTATATACAAAAGCTAATTTTTCCTCAATACAAATTATAAAATTGTATCCTTGAATGATGTTATAATATCTGGAAATCACACTAATCAGCTAACACAGAGAGACCCTGGGAGAGCTGAAGCAGGAAGGGGCAGGGGGAAAGAGCACGCTGTTAACTTGTTGATAAGTAAGTTAAGCTGCCGCTTAAATAAACAGTTTTGCATCAATTATTTGGTGATATTTATATAAATTGCATGCAGAAGAATCCTGAAATTGACAGTCTTCATAAATATAGAAAAGGTGAATATTTAATACACCTGTAAGTTTTTATTTTCTTTTCCCTTTGCAGAGCAAACCAATTTTTAATTCAGGAGTTTTAATTCAAAACCTATTCATATTTACATCATTTGGAAATATCTCAATGTATTAATTTATTAGAAAATTAATGCCTATAGAATGCTAGAAGTACACTGACTTCTAAACATTGAATTTAAATGTTGTGTAGTTGCACAGCTCTATCAATTTCTAGTATTTTATAGATCATGTATACAATTTTGACATGATGACTTTTCAGTATTGTACACATATCATGTCAATAATGCAATTATTTTTTCCAGGTATTCATAACTCTGGGAGAAAACTTTTTCTGAATCACAGAATTTTCCAATTATCTGAGGGTATCTTTATTTATGTATTGTTGAGACCAATTATTTTGAATAGAAACTACTCCAAAATGTAGCACACACTTTCTATATTTAAAAAATTGTGTTGATGACTGAAACAGCAGGTATTTACATCAATTTTTTTTCTGTTTTCTTTATTTTAAATTTCAGGTGTAACATCCATTTCTGTATGGTGGAAGATAGATCTCTGTTTGATGTGACTCATGCTTTGGTTGACGAAAAGATTGAATTCAAATTGCATCTCAGCTCTCATAACAGTTCAGGGGCTTCTGACTTGCTTATCTTTTACTCTCATTTTGTCCCTGGTTCTGATATGATGTTACTGGGGATTTTTCTTCTGTGCTCTGGACTGCTTATGACTCCTGTCCAACCAATGTGCACTTGATAGCTTTTGAGAGACTTAAATGATATTTTCATTCTTTGTTTTTACTTTCATTTTTCTGTTTGTACAACATAATCTTAAACGTTTTTCTGGTTATCACACTGTGATTTCCTTTCTGGTTATTACCTCACTCTCCTTGTCTGCAGTCTTTATAGAGCTGTCTGTCAAGGTTCCTAAAGACACCTAGCCATATATGGGCACGTGACCTAGCTTTGTTCATTGTGATTACTTTGGATCCTTTGAATCTTTAACAGTGTCACAAAGACTGAAAAATTATTTGAGCTGATTTAGCATAGTGGTGATAACAAAATACTGCTGTAAATTACTTCCAACTACATTGAATTTCCAATTTGCCCTGGTTCCTCACTTTTCTAAGTTTATTTATTTTTTCATCTTTTTTCAATGTTGAGTGACGCCAGGATCTCAAGATCTCTATAATGAATTCTTACTTTGCATCTGCTAGCCAGAATTAATTTCTATTACGTAGCCCCACAAATAGTAACAGTCTCATAATGCATATCAGGTTAAGATAGCAAGATATAAATAAATGCCAAATGTTTGAGTTATCTGTTTGAGTTTGATTAAGACTCTTTCCACTTGCATTAAAACCCTTCTTTAAGTTAGGTATTCCCCAGAGGTCTTGAACAGATTAAGGGAAAATAACCTGGGCCTCAACAAAGCAGTCTTCCTTTTTCTACAAGTGTGTAGTATTTTCCTCAATATCATCTCCATTATCCAATAGCAGTCTCATGGTCACTAGTTATTACTGGAACATGCTATCACTAACACAACCCACAACTTATGCCCAGCTAGATCTGGTGATGAGGGAGGTGACCAGGTGGTCTGAGAACATGGTGCCATGAATGCCTGAAGATGTGGATGGGAAGAGACTCCCTCAGTTCTGACTCTACTGTGCAAGCCCCATCTCCCGATCATCACTACTTCTTACCCTCTGGTAAGAAGGTAAGTTGATTTACAATGTTGTGCTAGTTTCAGGTATATAGCAAAGTGAATCAGTTATACATATACGTATATCCACTTCTTTTTAGATTATTTTCCCATATAGCCCATTAAAGAGCATTGAGTAGAGTTCCCTGTGCTCTACAGTAGGTCCTTATTAGTTATCTATTTTATATATAGTAGTGTGTATGTCAATCCCAATCTTCCAGTTTATCCCTCCCCACACCCTTACACCCTGGCAACCATAAGTTTGTTTTCTACATCTGTGACTCTATTTCTGTTTTGCATATAAGTTCACTTGTACCCTTTTTTAGATTCCACATGTAAGTGATATCATATGATATTTGTCTTTCTCTGACTTACTTCACTCAGTATGACAATCTCTAGGTCCATCCATGTTGCCCCTTTATATTTTGCACCTGAGGATAGTGCCTTACTTGTCTCATCCTAAACAGACCTTGCGTTCCTGTCCTGCTTTCCCACTCCGTTTTCTAGTTTCCAGTAGGAACACTTCCATTATAAATCATTTGGTTCCTATATCTGTGTTCTTTATTAATGGACATTGTTAGGATATGGAGACAAATTCTTGTCTCAGGGTCTGTTCTGGGAGAACCTGATCTAAACCAGTAAATGACTGCAACTGGGATTAAATCAGATTGTGGACTTTTAGCCAGTCTTTTTTCAATGACACTAGAATATGCCCTGTTAAATAATACTTCTTCACAGTGTCTGTGAGGTTTGCTGTTCAGGCTTGTACCTGCAACCTTCTTGAGACGATTGTCCTTTGGCATCTCTGTGGAAAAACTGAAGTGCCTGGGCATCTGTTCTACCTTCTCCTGGAGGTGGTTTATTGCCAGTGCTTTGCTGCTATGGGAGGATAAAATCCCAGACTCTTTGTCTCAAGATAGACAAACTTTAATTTGTACAGCCACCTCTCAGAATCCGCAAGGTATTGGTTCCAGGACTCCCCAGTGGACACCAGATTAAGAGGATGCTCAAGTCCCTGTAGTGCAGTTGGACCCTCTATACCCTCGGGGTCGAGTTTGATGGCGGTCGGTTGAATCTGTGAATGGGGTATGTGTGGATGCTGAGGGCCAACTGTAATTTATATTCCAGTTTTTCTCAAGGGATTAGGCTGAGTTTGAAACTTCACCTAAAGTCACCTTGCCTAGCTTCTTTTCTTTGCTTATTGTATCATGCTGACCCATATTGGAGCTGGCTGTAAAAGGAAAAATGTGTACCCATATGTATACTTACCAAAATAGTCTCCCATATTTCAAACCAAGTGGAATTAGTTACTATAAGTTTTATGATTTAAAAATGACAGTATAAAGTCCTGAGTTGTTCAATCTCTTCACACACTATTGTCACAAGCTTACTTGGCAGGAGAGCTGGGATCCCTGGGCTGATTGAAAATGTCTGTTCCTGTTGTACAAATAGCACAGGGTTACAAAACAAACAGAGAGCAGAACAGCAGCATGCCTTTGTTTAAAAATGGACATTTTGTTCATCATAGACTTTTTGTATTAATTTTGATTTATAAATAATATTTCATTAAAATATGACTTTTTAAAAAAATTATTGATTTACAATTTTTGCCACTAAATAAGAACAAACCAAAATGCTAACTCTAGAAGAACTTGAGATACTTTTCAAAACTATGTCTATTCATATAATGAGCTTGACAGGATAAAGTAAAACATGTAAGGCATTTTAGTTTTATAGTCATGACACCAGATAATCAGTGTAAGTTAATTTTAAATATTTTGCACAGATGAAATACAAGATTAAGTTATACACTTTAAACTCAAAAGACCCCATGAGCTTTCCATATCATTCACTCACGCACAAATGGGAGGATTGCAGTTTTCAGGTGTCCTAAAGGAAGCCAAAGGACAGTTTGCAAAGCGCAGGGTGCTTCATCAAGCCCACTAGGGGGAGTTTCAGTATTTGAATGTGATACCATGGGACTTGCCATATGCAAAACCACACCAGCCAGTAAAACTTTACTGGAAATTGTCTGAATCTTCTAAAGCTTAATCTCTTACCATTTTTATACCATTAACTAAGGCTTTCAGTAATTTTTTACCTTGGGACACTTAACTGACTGACTCTCAAATTAGTTCAGTTGTCTTTTATTTATTAATCTAATACTGAGCGATTACTGATTAACCAATCTACTTATTTATTCACTTATTTATTCTCTTAATAAAGATTTATTGCATGACTTATGTGTATTAGACACTGTACTATTACCTGAGAGACTAACAAATAAAGTTAGGCAAAGTTTTTGCCTTCAGAGAATTTACAATTCTGTGGAAAAAAACAAAATGAAACAGAATCCAGAAGATTACAATAGACCATTATCATTGCTATGATAGGAGACTATAGGGTTCAATGCAGCATATTCAAGAGCATTTTATTAATTTCTCAAGGTCAGAAAGGTATCATTAATCTGACATTTAAAGTATGAATAGAATATAGCCATGTCAATTTGGGTGGGTGAATGGGGGGAGAGGTAACATTTGATGAAAATAAAAATTCTGCATGTTTGGAGCATAGAAATATAATGAGGGGAAAATGGAGATCTCTGTGTATTTTATTTTTTTGACGTAGTGGTATCACTCATAGCATTTATTCAAACAATCATTGAATTTTTCAGATTTTATCTTCAATTATAATTAGATTGTTGAAATAACTTCTTAATTACTCTCCTTAAATTTGGGACACACAATGGAATTGTGGGTATTGGCAAATACAGATTTGAGATGAAGGTCCACAATATTGGATGGGAAAGGAAAATCAAGGGTAGAGAAGACAATGAAGAGAGATTATGAGACTGAGAGCCTTAATTATATTAGATAAAAAGGTGTAATGTACTGGGATAAAATGGTTGGAGAACTAAGATGGTTAAAGATGCAGCAGTTCAGTGGATGATGATAATGTCCAACCTGTGGCCATGGATGCAGTCAGTGGAAGTGGAAGGAAAATAAAGGCTTTTCCTAGAGATGAAGTTACAAACAGAGTAACCAGGATGTTGGAAGGATTGTCCACACAGACATTGAGTCATCCAGAAACATGGAAAACATGAAGCAGAGAAGATGGCTTTTATTTACAAAAAGAAAAAGTTGAGAATAGTTGAGAGCAATTTAACAAATGTGAATACTGAGGTGATATATGCCTATGGTGCCTACCATCCACAAAACAGCAAGGCTTTTTACAGGAGCTTGGAGAGGTAATGAATGTTATGGAAGATATGATGAAGTTAGAAGATATGATCATGGCTGTTTTCTGAAGTACTAGCTGATACTGAAGTACCATCTATGAGGAATCTGTAGTGGAGGAAATGCTTTCAATCTTGGAAGGTTTCATAGACTTACGATGAGGTATTTTCATATTTTAATTATGTGACTGTATTAAGCCTTTGAAATGTAATTTGATTTTAGTACATCCAAATCCAAATATTTGAGGTTTTTAAAGTATTGATTTATTCAGCAAATAGGATTTGATATATACCACTTGATAAGACTATTAGGAGTGGCTTAGTTGTTCATATGGAACAGAAATATCAAAATTCTTAACTCGTAAGTTTTTCATGAGGATTATTTTGAATAATGAAATTAAAGAGCATGGCATAATGGATAATACTGGACAGTATTGATCAGAAAAATGATTTGCTTTATTGAAGGAAAGAAACGTATCAGGATTGTTAATAGAAATAGAATGTATTAAGCCACTACATTGAGGAGAAAAATATAATGGGACGAAGATATTATGGGTGCTATAGACTGAATGTTTGTGTCCCCCTCCCCTAATTCATATGTTAAATCTTAATGTCCAATGTGATGATATTTGGAGGTTGGGTCTTTGAGAAATTATTAGGTCATGAAAACAACTAAATATTCATCATTATTGAAGGGTTAAATAAAACATGACAAATTTTTACAATAGTATAATATGTCATAATAAAAAAAAGTAGGTAGATGCCTATAAATGGGTATGAAGAGATTGCCAAGACACATTATTAGGTAAAATAAGAATATATACAGTATAATCCCTTTATGCAAATTAAATCTTTTCTAAGTGCATTTAGGAAAATGATGAAGGCATGTGCATCAAACTATTATGTGTTTGCCTCAATAGTAAGTTTTCACTTTTTATAGAATATAATTCTCTATTATATGAAAAATTTACAAGAGTATATTCATATGTCAGATGTTACAAATATAAGGCTCTTAGATGCATAAACTTAATGTTAGAACAATTTTTTTTTAAAGTGTTTCCCTCTTGACCATATTAGTTCTGTTAAGAGTAATATACCTAATTAAACTGTTGTAAAGATGTGAGTATAGGCAAGGAAAAATCATCACTAAGATAAAATTCATGTCTGTAAATTCATTATTTAATTTAAGTTTCCCACTTTAGTTATTAGTATTCATTATTGATTATTACCACGTTATACATAAAAATGAATCATATCTTTCTGCATTTGTGGCTCTCCCTACACCATTTAATATGTGATAGAAAAGTAAGTAAACATAACATTTTAGCAAATAACACAGTTATAATAAGTCATTGATCTTCTATATTGTAGAATAGAGACCAACTATTTTCACTGGGATGTGGATAAAAAGCATACTATCTGAAACAGGATATGAATAGGAAAGGATATGAAACAGGAAGGATGTGTTTCTCTTCATGTTTAAAGATTCTAATTATGGCACATGCATCCTTTACAAAATAAATCAACATTATGATAGCAGTCAGTGATGGTGGTGTGCATTCATCGGTTATCTCAGTAGATATTGTCTTCCAGAGTGTGGTGCAAATACTAACGCAAAAATATCAGTTACTGTGATTCAACAACATAACCAAAGAAATTTGACAATATTTGTGAATAAATTGAAAAAAGAGTTTAGAGTTAAATTTTGTTTTCACTATTAAAACATTATTTCTCAAAAGTAAATTCTTTGTCTAAATTCATTTATTTTGACCACTTAAAAACTTAAGCTCATGTATTTCAATTCAGGCATTAGTCGGTAATGACCCCAATGCTGACAAATATCTAATTATTTGCCAACATTCAAATGGTCAATTATTTTATGTCAGGTCTAGAACTCAGACCTTCTGACTTTCATCCCAGTATTTATTTTATTTCTATTGAATCACATATATTTCTGAACAAGTTTAAAGAATAATACTAGGATCTACTACATTAAAGAGTATAAAGATATAATTAATTAACCTTAGAAAAACAATAATTCATACTTTTTTTTTTACGTGGCCTTGTGAAATAGACCTGTGTGTGTATCTTACATGCCATGAGCAAGCCTAAGGATATTGAGCTGTTAATGCCTCATCCATTTACTTGAACTCAGAATTGGTGACACTAACACGTAGAAAAATGGAATGAAGGTAAAAAAAACAATTTATTCTTGTTTGGAAGAACAAAATATAGTACATAGAGAACTAAGTCCTCAATTATTTTTCCCTATTACTTTGATTAAATAGGCAAATCTGCTTTTATGTTTAAAGAAACATAAAATTACCTTGTGCTAATTAATCCAGTGTCCTTTTTATGTGCACACATTTTTACAGTCTACTAGATATCTGCAGTTTTAGTTACCACTTTTGTGGGTTGCTCCTATTCTTATACCTTTCTTCTTAACTGCTCTCCCCACAGCTAAGTTGTTTTTTACCTTTCTGACTACTTGAATGTTTTCAGAAATCATAACTTTAGCATGCCTGAAATGATTCACCAGTTTCTGCTAAATACATTTTTCTGCATTCTCCATTTTGTTCATGGCATCACCATCTTTCCAATAATTCAGACTTGACTACCAGTGTGTTTGTTATTAGTACCTTCCTCCTTACTGATTCAGTCTTAGCCATTGACATAGTGAATAACTTTCATGTTCCCAGCACTGGCAGATGCCATGACTTATAAACCACATTCTGTCATTTTGTAATTTTCAATCTACCAGAGTGAGAGATAACCAGAAAGTGACAGTCCTGCAAAATAATACTATAGAGATATCCACTTTCATAGCATATTCCAGAAACTCATAATGGATGTTGGAGGAAATGAGGAGAGTCAAGAAGAGATTTAGCAGAAGTCAGAGAAGGCTTCCCAGATAAAATAGTGCCAAGCACTGGCAGTTGCATGTTTGCAAGATTCCTTGCTTCTGTTATGCATTTCACCATTTAAATGAGACTATTCTAATTGAGGCTCTCATTACACTGTTGCAAAAGTGTTCATAAAAGACTTCTTTCCTCTTGTTTCTGTTTTATTCTCATCTACTCTTTCACAAGGCTGTCAGTTGTTCGTCAGTTTGGTATTTTCTATATTTGTGCTCTTGATATTCTCCTACTAGAAAACTTGAAATGTTTCCTATTGCTTACTAGTTTATTACTCAATCCACAAACGGGGCTCAACACCTTATTTGCCACAATTCACTCAAAGGTTGCTCTGTCCAATATGATATTCACCAGATATGTGTGGCCATTGAACTTTCAAGTTAAAGTTATTAAAATTAAATATAATTATAAATTTAGTTCCTTTGTCACACTAGCTACGTTTCAAGTGCTCAATAACCATGTGGCTAGTTGCTGTTGTATTGGATAGCACATAGAGTGGATATGTTCACTCTCAGAAAGTTCTATTATACGGTGCTGCTCTAATTTCTCACAAAACTGAGGTACATTTTTTTGTTCTACATAACTCACTTTCTCACGTATATGATTTTGCTCCCTGTGACTTTTCTTCCTAGAAAGCCTTTTCTTCCATTTCTCTTTGCTTAAATGACATTCATCTTTCAAGATCCATTTTTGCCAGCTTTCCCCTCCATGAAATTTTCCCTGATCCCTGTGCCGAGAAGTGATGTTTTAATTACTTAATTTTCATAATTTATCAGTCTGCCTTTAACATTTATCACTTTATATCTTGCATTACAGATATTTGGTTACGTCTTGTTTATCCACTAGAGTATAAGCTCTCTAGCCACCGTATTGTACATATATATACATATATACATATATTTGCATTTTCTGCAACACCTACCACATCCTTCATATACTATCAAGTGTTTATTAAATGACAGAATTTAGTTGCATTTAGTTCTGAGATGTATACCTCTGGTATTCATATATATGCATTTTTCAATCTTGAGAAAAAGATCTGGAAAGAGAATACTTGGAGGCTTAATATAAAATATCTTGAGGATTGTAATATTACTATTTTTATGTATTAGAAAAAAGACAAAATGCTTAAAATTAATTCATTATCTCTCAATTAAAGAACATGTAATTACTCCAGTCTATGAGAGGTTTAGGAAAATCCCTGTTGGCAGAAATTAGCAGCATTAAAATAATCAGTCAAGAAATAGTTTCAGTCAATTTTTAATTTCACCATGATATTTATTTTCAAAATATTGATAATCCAGGTGACTTCAATTCTGATATCCAGCTAAACCACATCTCTCCTCGTAGATGCTATTTATCACGTAGTTTTGTGTTCGCAGTACTTTGAACTTATTTTTAAACACATCAGGGTTCCTTTTAGATAACTTCAAACAAATTCCTAAAAATAAAGATTTCAATATTCTAAATTGTTTCTTAGAACATATGAATCTCAGTCCAGAAACTCAGGTGTGTAAGAAATGTAATTTAATTTTCTATAACTAATCCATATCAAGTATGAGTCCTTGTTCTAACACATATTATTTGTGTAATTGCTATCAGTTTAGGATTTTCTTGCTTTTCTGAGGGTTTGTGTAAGTTCTGGAGGATTTAGGAAGTGCAAAACCATGGCTGGAGAGAGAAGTGGTGGCTTTTCTTTCATGAGCATCATGATTCTTATTCACACCTTTGTTTATACCTTCCTGTTTGACATCAGGATATATATTCCTGTTAATTGCCTCTGTGCCATTCTTGACCCTTAACCAAAAGTTTCTCCTTATTTGGTTCACTCTCGGCTTCATATATACCCCTCTAAGGGGCAGAGAAAACATTGTACTCTGTAAGTTTCCCTGTGTGACCATGAGAAACTTATATTCAAAGCCCTTCACCATTATACGCCATTTTTATGAGAAAGTAAACGTTTTAATCATCCTGATCCTAGCTGAGTGGTGGGAATTCTAAGACCACATCAGGATTTTGCCTAGGGGAAAAAAAGTTCTTAACCACTTTTATCCTATTACTTCTGCCCTATGCTAGTTACAAACAACCCTGGCTTCTTGCCTCACGTGGTGTTTTCCTGGAAATAGGAGCATGGTGCATCTCTGCTCCTGAAGGCTGAAAATCTGGGTGGAGCTCTACAGCCTTCTCTCACACAGAGCTGGGCATCCAAGTGATTTCACGTGGAAGGCATAGATAAGGACCACCTGTATTTCATCTAACTTCTTTTTCTCCTATCTGGAGACTAGCCTGGTTTTTCAACTATTTCACTTGTTCGTCTAAATTACTTCTCTGAGGAAACTGTTTTTAAACTTAAAAGAGAAGAACTGATTTCTCCTTTTTGCTGTATGTTTGTTTGCAAACTGACCTCTATACATGGAGGGCAAGGAGAGACCAAAGAAAGAAGCAGACCACTCCAAATTGTTAACTGGCTGTTTTAATAAGCAAGGGAACTTACATACGAGGCTTGTGTCGGACGGCCGAATGAGAAGTAGATCTCTGCATCTGCCAGAATCGTAAAAGTTTATATACAGGACTTAACTGCGTTCAGTCAAGTGTACTGTCCAGATGGTCTCTACAACAGGTTGCTCTCTCAAGGTCGCATCATTGAAAATTACTCTCACTGTGGATATGGTGGGAAAAGTGTGCATTCCAAAGACAAAGGAGGGAGTGAGGAGCCGCCATTTGCCCGGGTCCAGCTCAGTGGTCAACCTGTGGTCACGTCCTCTCCGTGACCTCCTCCAGCACTGTATCATCTCTCTTCAAAGGTAATAAATGTTGAAGATTGAGCTACTTATAAAATGGGGAGGAGCAGAGTAGGATAGTGAGGAAGAGGGAAGGACAGAGCTAATATTTATTATATCTAACATCCTGGGAAAATAAATAATATAAGAAATATTTTATCTCTGGTACATATAGTGAAATCAACTCATGGGAAATAACATTAAAAGAAACATTAGAAGTAATGCAAAACCATTATAAGTTAAACATATTTCTCTAAAAATGACAAGTTGACATCTTAAAGAGCCTCAAGCTTCATCCTGCCAATGTTTGTCTTCTGCTTTTTCATTTGAAGATGCCTCGAAAAGATGGGCACCATCAAAAGTATTCCTAGCAATGCTAAATATAGCAAAATCATAAAGAGTTTTCTTCATTTCCAAATTTGGTTGGGTATAGAATGTCAATTTTTAAATTTATCCTTAAAGATTTACACATATTCATCTAAATACCTATGTCATTAGAAGGCATATTCTAATTTTATGAATATGTCACGACTTCTCAAAATGCCTTATTTAACATTGACATTATTGAACAAATTTATTTCTTTTGAGAGAGGAAAATCTTTCAACATAATTAGAATAACCATAAAACCAAGAAGTGCAATCTCTAAGATAAATTGAAATATATATATAAAATATGAAATATGAAAATATATGTTCAGCTTATATATGGATTTATAAGACAAAGCAATCATTTTTATTAAAAATACTAGTTCCCATGAACTAATTATTAAGTTGAATTAAAATACTTAATAAATTGTACTAGCATATTATAGGTGCAGTACATATTTCCATACTTTTGGATAACCTGGAGAAAGCTTTTTTCCATTATAATATGAAGAGGCAGATGCTTTGTCCTTGACTATAAAGAGAAATTTTGACAATGAGAGAAACTTAGAAAAAATAACTAATCTTATCTAATATATTTCTATTCTCCCTTTGATGCCTTGAAATGGATATTGCACAAAAGTGGAGTTATATATGCTTCTTCAAGTGAAATTTGCTTCTAAGTCTACAGTGTTGAATACTGAGCATAAAAATAAAAGTGTTACTAAAGACCCGTCTTTTAAAATCTCATGGTGTAGAGAAGGAAACCGAAATGATAAGGTACAATTATGATCAAGGGTAATCTTTGTAATTGTGGTATGAACACAGTCCTATAAAAACACAGATCACATTAGTGACTATGTTGCCTATGGAAGAGTCAGGTGAAGTGACATTGGAACTGCTTATAGAATAATGAGAATTAGGTTTTTTGTTGTTGGAGTGAAGAAAGGTATCACAAGCAGGAGACAGTATGGAAATGAAAAATAGTGAAATGTCACTTTGAATTTTGTATTCTTTAGAAAAGAAATTTGTGTGAAAGAGGGATTGAATATTTTATTACTATAGTTTGTTTCTTTCCTTTAAAATCGTAAAAGTTTAAAATTCATGAATTTTTAAACAGATTTGTTGAGCTATAACTCACATACGATACAATCTACCCATTTAAATGTTACAGTGTATTTTAGTACATTAAAAATATGTGCAACCATCATCACCAGTCAATTTCAGAACATTTTCTTCATCTAAGAACTCCTGTGTCCTTTAGCTATTGCCACCCTATTCTCCCTGCCCTGTCCTCCCAACCCTAAGCAACCATCAGTCTACTTTCCATCTATACGGATTTTCCTCTCCTAAGCTTTCATATGAATGGAATCATATTTTATGTGATCTTTTGTGACTGGCTTCTTTCACTTAGCATAATGTTTTCAAGCTTCATACACAAGTTGTAGCATGTGTTCATATTTTATTCCTTTTGTGACCAAATAATATTCCATTGTATGTATATAACACATTTTATCATTTCATACATTCCTGGAAATTTGGGTTGTTTCTACATTCTGGCTAATATGAATAGCGATGCTATAAACATTTGTGTACAAACTTTTATTTGGATATATGTTTTCATTTCTCTTGAATATATACCGAGGAGTGGGATTGCTGAGTCATACTGTAATTCTGTTTAGACTTTTAAGGGATGGCCAAATTGTTTTCCAAGGTGACTGAACCATTTTACAATCTCACCAGCAGTGAATGAAGGTTCCAATTTCTCCACATCCTTAGCAACTCATTGTATGTGATTTTTAGACATTCTAGTGAGTGTGAAATGGTATATCATTGTGGTTTTGATTTTCATTTAACTTTTTTTTTTGTTTTAAAGTCTATTTTTCTAATATTAGTATAGCCATTCTGGCTCCCCTGTGGTTGCTGTTTGAATGATATATCTTTTTCCATTCTTTTACTTTCAACCTGTTTGTGTCTTGAATCTAAACTGTCTCCTGTACGCAATATATAGTTGTCATTTTTTTCATCCAGTCTAACAATCTCTGGCTTTTGATTGGATTGTGTAATTCATTCACATTTAATGCTATTATTGATATATTTAGATTTACGTTTGCCAATTTATATTTTGTTTTCCACAGGTCTCTTACCTTTTATGTTCCGCTATTTCTCCTTTATTGCTTTCTTTTGCATTAAGTGAATATTTTTAACATAGCATTTTAATTTCATAGATATTGTGATGGTTAATTTCGTATGTCAACTTGCCTGGGCCATGGGGTGCCCATAGATTTGTTTAAGCATTGTTGTGGGTGTATATTTGAAAGTGTTTCTCGATGTGATTAACATTTGAATCAGTAGACTGAGTAAAGCAGTTTGCCATCCCCAGTGTCAGTGGGACTCATCCAATTGGTGGAAGATCTCAATAGAACAAAGAGGCTGAGTAAGGGACAATTTGCTCTCTCTCTGCTCTCTTCAGGCTGAGACATCAGTCTTCTGCCTTCTGCCTTCTGCCTTCTGCCTTCTGCCTTCTGCCTTCTGCCTTCTGCCTTCTGACTCTGACTCTGACTGGAAGTTCCACTATTGGCTGTCCTGGTTCTCAGGCCTCTGACCTAGACTGGGTCTCCAGATTATGGCTGCAGATCTTCTCAGCCTCCATAATCATAAGGGCCAATTCTTTATCAATAGTTTCTAGACTATTTATCTCCAGAGAGATAGATAAATATAGATAGAACTGTAGATAGATGATAAATAAACCTTATATATCTTTTATCTATCTATCTATCCATCCATCCATCCATCTAACAATCAAAGCTATCTTTCAGGATTAAATGTGAAAGCTATCTTTCAGGATTAAAGGTGAAACTTAGACTTTCCCATATAAACAAAAAGAAAATTCATTGCTAGCAGACCCACCTTACAAGAAATATTAAAGGAATTTCTTCAGGCTGAAAGCAAGTGACCATGCAATACATGCAAACATGGAGCAAAAGTAATGGTAATTATGTAATTATAACAAACACTATTAATGCACAATTTCCTCATTTCTTCTCTTATCTGATAAAGAAAACAATTGTAATTGAGTGGGTGGACCTATAACCCAGCAATATAGAAATTAATACAACAGAACAAAGGAAGTGGATGGGATCAAAGTGGGTGGGGTAATGAAATTATGACAGTTAAGTCATAATTATGTCAGTATATTATTGGGTATGTAAGATTAGTAAACATACTGTATATTATATAATGCCACAAAAATTGAGAAAAAAGAATAGAGTTATTTAGGACTAACATTTGTATATAACTGGAATTAAGCTTGTATGAAGCTAAAGCTGATTCTGATAAGTTAATATGTACATGGTAAACCCTAAACATATGTCATATATCATATATATATGGCAAGGTTCTCCAAAGAAACAGAACCAATAAGAGATAGATTATATCTATATATCGATATCTATATAGATTGACATAGATATATCTGTCAATTTATCAGAACCAATAGGGTATAGTTCTATATATCTATCAATCATCTATCTCCTGTTGTATATAGTGTTACAGACATATTTATAAAATATTTAGACAATTGTTTATATTAATGATTTTTATTAATGCTTCTAATTTAATGCATTTAAAAAAACACATTTGGTGTTGTTGCAGCTTCCTTTATTTTGGGTTTTGTGTTTTTAGTAGGTATCCATTTGTCTTTTGCATATCAAAAAATACTACATGAAAATGCCAAATTTATTTTTTAAATGAGACTAAATATTTTAAAATAATATAAATGGAACATAAGAGATTATACAAGGTACAAGAAAGTTAAGAAAAAGTAAATGACTTCATATGTGGGATGGTAAAAGACTAAAGAGATTGATTATTTTTAGTGATATTAGAGAAATATAAAGATTACAGTATGTTTAAGCCTAATGGTAGTTAGCCTGTAAAGTTAGAAAAAGGAACAAAAGAGGGAAGAAATGTAGTAAGTTAGCAAAACAAACAAAAAGAAAGTAAATTTCTACAAGGAAAAAGCATAAAAATCTGACAAAGTTTAGATTAAAATGTTATGAAAATAAATATAAACAGCTTAAACTTACTTTTAAAATGCATACTGATACTGAGTGAAACACACTTGCATACATGTGTGCATACACTACAGTCCATTTCTTTTTCTGTTAAGCAGACAATGCTAAAACGTTATTTAGAAATATTCATGATGACAGAAAATGAAGAAGTAATACCAGGAAAAATACTGCTGCAATAAGCTAAGATTTTAATGTGAATTTTAAAAATTCAAGGTAAAAACTATTTGAACCAAGAAAAATTTTTTTTTTCCTTGAAAGGGTCATTTAAAATGTACATATAATAAACATGATCTCCCAACCTCTCTCCTCCAAATACAAACTGAAATGGCTGGAGAAATGTAAAATTAAAAACTGTCTTCCTCAAGTGAAAACTAGGAAGTGATACTGTCAGCCCTAACCTTGAAGGAATATGTACGAGATGCAGGGCAGAAAAGACAGGGCTAGTATTGAAGGCTGATACAAAACTCCCATTCTTACAAGAACAAAGTGATAGCAAAGTAAATAAACAAGATATGGTCAAAGTCTATAAATAACATTGATTTGTTCAGTCATGTGCTGGAGGTGAGAGTGGATCAGGTTCAGATCAGTGGAGTACCCCTAGAAAAATCTTTTACCAGTGGAAAGCAATATTCTATTGTATGGTAAAACTTGCACTTGCTAGTTTTACCATATGATAGAATGGCTTTCCTAGGCTTTGCCCCTATCATGTGGGCATACAAGAGACCAAGGTTATTTTATGACCATTTGAATTTCTTTGTAAGTTTATGTGTTCTGAGTTTTTCTAGGTAGATGACATCATCTATAATAATTTAATGTTGAATTCTTCTTGCAACTATGTATTCATCATATTTCCTTCTTGAATTATTGTATTAGCTAGAACATCAAGATAATAGAGTCCATCCATGTTTTGTTCACAACTTCAAGACATACACTTCTAATGTATCACTATTAACTTGAAATGCATTCATTATCATGTAAAGGAAATATCTTTTTTAAATTTAATAAGATATTTTATCATGTCCTCAAATGACATTGTATAATTTCCTCAGATGACATTGCAGCATTTAATAACAATCTATATATATTTTTCTTTTGATTCAATAAAATATTAAATTATATAGGAGAATAATCCCAGTATCAAAATATACTTACTTTCTCAAAATACATTTTAGTCATGCTTTTAATGTGTTTCTAGATGTCATAATGATATATTGACCTTTTAAATGCATAGTGTTTGAAAAAAAGTTATTAAGCTAAAATATTTTTATATGGTCAAATGAGATTTGAAATATTAACTGGGGCACATTTGTATATTATACATGTATCATAATACATTTACCATGAGATTTTTATTTTTCTTTGTAAATTTGAAAACCAAATCTATAAAGTCATCTTGGTACATTTTGATTTTGAAAATTCATTCCTTAAACAATTTTTCTTAATTTTCTTAATCAGAATGGCCATCATCAAAAAATCTACAAACAATAAATGCTGGAGAGGGTGTGGAGAAAAGGGAACCCTCTTGCACTGTTGGTGGGAATGTAAATTGATACAGCCACTATGGAGAACAGTATGGAGGTTCCTTAAAAAACTACAGATAGAACTACCATACAACCCAGCAATCCCACTACTGGGCATATACCCAGAGAAAACCATAATTCAAAAAGAGTCATGTACCAAAATGTTCATTGCAGCTCTATTTACAATAGCCAGGACGTGGAAGCAACCTAAGTGTCCATCGATAGATGAATGGATAAAGAAGATGTGGCACTGTATATATACATATATACAATGGAATATTACTCAGCCATAAAGAGAAACAAAATTGAGGTATTTGTAGTGAGGTGGATGGACCTAGAGTCTGTCATACAGAGTGAAGTAAGTCAGAAAGAGAAAGACAAATACTGTATGCTAACACATATATATGTAATCTAAGAAGGAGAAAAAAGGTCATGAGGAGCCTAGGGGCAAAACGGGAATAAAGACACAGACCTACTAGAGAATGGACTTGAGGATTTGGGAAGGGGGAAGGGTAAGCTGTGACAAAGTGAGAGAGTGGCATGGACATATATACACTACCAAACATAAAATAGATAGCTAATGGGAAGCAGCCGCATAGCACAGGGAGATCAGCTCAGTGCGTTGTGACCACCTAGATGGGTGGGATAGGGAGGGTGATAGGGAGGGGGACACAAGAGGGAAGAGATATGGGAACATATGTATATGCACAACTGATTCCCTTTGTTATAAAGCAGAAACTAACACACCATTGTAAAGCAATTATACTCCAATAGAAATGTTACAAAACAAAACAAAACAAACAAAAGAAGTTTTAAATTTTAATAAGGTACAACTTAATATATATATATATTTTTTTTACTTAATATATTTTTAATTAATGGGTTGTGCTTTTGGTATTGGATCTAAGTCATCAAAGCCAAGGTAATTTAGATTTCCTCCTAGGTTATCTTCTAGAGGTTTTATCATTTTGTGTTTACATTAGGTCTGTGATCAATTTTAAATTGATTTTCGTGAAAAGTATAAGGTTTGTGAGTTAGTTTATATTTCTGCACAAGAAATCCAGTTGTTCAAGCATCATCTGTTGAAAGGACTATCTTTTCTTTATTGAGTTACCTTTTCTCCTTTGTAAAAGATCAATTTATGAAATTTGTGAGAATCTATTTCTGGTCTCTATATTCTGTTGCATTGCTCTGTGTTTCTCTTCTTTTTCTAATATATGCTGTCTTGACTACTGTTGCTTTATAGTAGGTATTGGAATTGAGTAATATGAGTTTTCCAGCTTTGTTCTTCTTATTTAGTATGTGTTGGCTATTCTAAATCTTCTGCTTCCATATAAACTTTAGAATAATTTTGTTGATATCTTCAAAAGAGCTTTCTGGAATTTTGATTGAGATTGTGTTGAATCTACTTATTGAGTTTGTAAGAACTGATGTCTTAATAATTGAATTTTGCAATCTAAGATATGTATGCCATATATGTATGTGTGTATGTATTTCATATATATATATATGAAATTAAACAAATTACAAGCAGTATTAACACAATAAGTGCTTGAACTACTCAGTTATGGTTATAAAAAAAAGAGCAGAGTGGCATAGAATAACAGGTCTTAAAGTGATGGAACAGAAAAATAACCTTTTTCAGAAGATTATGGATTCACATCAATGTATTCAATTTATTTAACATTTCTAAATACATAATATTTAGTATATAAATATTATGTATTATGTATCATTCTCAATTAGAATCACCTATAGTTAATAAGTACCAGCCAGGAAAAAGGGACAATACAGACAAATAAAAATCTTTAAAGCTGAGTCTAAAACTCCTTTATCTCTTTTCTTCTTCATTTTGCTTGTGTCATTATTCAATTTTTATCATGGATAACCTTAATACTGAACTCAAATTGCTAAGAACTTTTAACAATATATTTCCTGCCTTTGTCTAACCAAAAAAACTACAGAATGCTAGAAAGTACAATTAAATTAAGATCTATGGGGACTTCCCTGGTGATTCAGTGGTTAAGACTTCGTGCTCCCAATGTGGGGGGCCCAGGTTCGATCCCTGGTTAGGGAAATAGAACCCACATGCTGCAACTAAGACCCAGTGCAGCCAAATAAATAAATAGATAAATAGATAGATAAATAAATAAAAAATATATCTAGGAACATCATAGATTTTAAAAACACTACTCCAAAGTTTAAGTGGAATAATGTCTTAAGTCCACATTTTTACATTACTGTGATGTTTCATGAGATTTAATTCATAAAGGGCCCTAATAAATTTTTCTCATATTTATGTTCATGTTCCATTTACATGTCTCTCAAAGTCTTTATATGTAACTTTATGTCACTTTAGACTCATCTCCAGAGATTTTAATATACACATAGAAACAACATATTCAGTAAATTATTTTTATGAGAAGATCAATTGCAAATGTTCAACATTTTGCATGAATTAAGGCATACCATCTCTGCATGCTTGATTTTGCATTTTGTGGGAGCCAGTTGCATGACTTCAACAGAGAAGGAACACACAGTCACTTTATCTGGGTAAATTGGTGGAGTAAAGGTAGTTACGGTTTTGCCAAATTTCATAAGTCGTTGGTTATCTTATTTTGCTCCTGGTTTAGACTGAGTAACTGCGTGGGGTTACAAGTGTACACTGGCAAAAACCTCTCATGAATTAGCTACTTCACATTCACTATCTTCTTGATGGCTTATAATACCATAGTTTTTGTTTCGCTTATCAAATTAGTATCTGCACTCTCTCAGGAGACTTACTATACCAGAAAGCATTTGTGTTGTTGTAGCAGTGAAACTGGAGCCACTTCCATTAAATGCATGAACTTCTTGCATAGAAGGCACCCTTGAGCTGCATTAGGAATGAGACCCAGCTGAAGACCTCTTTCAAGCTCTCAGCATTTGTAACAAGTCTGCATCTTCTCTCATGTCACTTGAATTCTTTTCACCTGGGTCTACAGACAGACACTTTTGTCAGCTTGCATTCAGTTCATTTTTGAGACAGTTCACCTAAATTTGAACCATCCTGTATTGAAAGAAGGTATACACATTTACCCACATTGACCCCTCCCAGTATAGAAATAGTAGTTTTAAACCATAACTTTTAAAATCTCTAAAAATAGGAAGAAAACTTTTAAAATTAAGACTTAGGAGCTGGGAAAGGGCTCGTATGCACTGTCAACCCTTCCTTCCCTACTCCCCACCACGCCCCCCTTATTTCTCAGTTAGCTTCAGCCCAGAGAAGTCATTTTTCCCCCTCAACAAAATTCTGTCAGAAATACATATCAGCATGATCACAAGATCATATTAATTCCATATACTAGGAAACTTGGACAGATCAAAATTTGTCAGTGTGTATTTATTAAATTCACGTTTAGGTGGCATGCCCCTAGCTATTTTCTTCTTTTTCAATTATGTGGAAGTGCTTTTGCTCAATGACTGAGGACTCTTTAAGATAATGCCCTTTTTTCAGCGAGCAGCGGGCAGAGAGCCTAATCATCCTCTAATGTGTGGGATGCTTCTGAACAATAATGAATTGCAGTACTCAGAATGGCAACAATGCCAGAGTTGAAAAACACCTTATTCCTGGCCAGCTCCCATACATATTATGTACCATATTTTAAGTCAGAAGTTTCAGAAAGAAATTGCTTTTGCCTACTCTTACCAATTAAAGTTTTCTGTCTCAATTAAGTACTTTACATTTGTACTTGAAGGCCACCTGCTCTAATTAGAAAATTATTTCTAATACTCAGTCTTCTGAATACCATTATTTGTAACCCAATTAGCTTGCACAAATCACAGTGATCCAAGGTCACTGCTTTCATTTCGGCCTGTCTGTAAAAGCAGCAAGATTAACTCACATATCTTAAAACAGAGTTACTCACATTTAAAAGTGATACCAAAACTTTAACTTATTTTGTCTCCTTTCTGTGATCTGACCCCCTCATCCTCTTTGCTTTTTCTGCAGTTAGAACTGCATCAGTACAAGGGAAAACACTTCTCAGCTCCTTTCTTACCCTTTCCCATATCTAGTACCTCAGCGGTTTGCAAATGCATGCCCAAAAGTTGCTACATGCCAGGCTGGGGCTTGCAAGGCCCACAGGACCTCAGACATTCAGAGCAGTACCGTTAGAGCTGTCTTCTTTCCAGCCACATGGACCACAGTTTTACTATCTGCTTCCTTGCCAGCCAGACACCTAATCTCGTGGTTTCCTGTTTCCTTCTCTTTTGTAAAACCTCAGGTGCCTCTTCTACTGAGCCAACAGAAGCCACAGGGAAACTATACATTGTGCTTCCTTCATATTCTAGGTGTTTTTTGTTTGGTTTGGTTTGTTTCTTTTGTTTTGTTTTGTTTTCTTAACCAGTTGGCCAAAGTGCCAAAGAGCCTAGAGTCAAAAGTGACGAGAACACACTTTTACAACTGTTCTTCCCAGTTTTTCAGCTATACTGCTTTTGTTGTCTGGTACAAGAATGGTTACAAATATGATCATTTTTGTTTTTTCTGGGATCATATCCTTCCAGTTTTTTTATATCTCCACAAATCAGTAAACCAGAATGTGATGCTTTATATTAAATTTCTTTAGGCATCAGTCCCAGGTCTTCTGTTATGAGGATGGTGACAGAAAGATGGCCAGACTCAGTCAAATGACATAGGTCCTTTGATATACACAAAATTGCTACTCAAAGCCAGAAAAACAATAGTAGTCTCAGTCAAAAGGACAAGCCTCTCTGATTTTCAAATTCCTACAACAGTGCCCAGTGCCACGCCTGAGTAGAGTAAGTAGCCCACTACCCTTTCTGCAGAGCCATGCTCTGCCATTATTATGGGGGCAGGATATGTTCCTAGATTCAAGTGTTATCCCTGTTTGCCAATCAAAAGCACATAACTGCTAACAATATCCTTGACATTTATTATGGGAGTAGGTGAAACAAAGGTCAGCTTCCCAGGTATACCATCTCTTTGTTATTCCAGGCTTTAGGCTTCCTTGAAGTCTATTCCTGTAGATAATTGGCTCCAATTCCTAACTACCACTGAAAAGAAGTTTCAACAATAATTATATTCATAGAATCTTTGATTGCTTTTAGAAGATCATTATCAAAATAAAAATGATTACTGCTAAGTAATAGAGCACATAAATGTTGCACTGGAGATTATGCTCCTTGAGATTGGATGTTCCACAGAAGCATTTGTGAGGTTTCTCTCTAATCAAGTTAGAGAGAAATTGTTAATGCATTCTTTGAACAAGAGTCCAATCAAATAGATTTCTGGGAAAAACAGCATCTATAATATAATCTATAGTTTGAGACTCTAGATTTTCAAGTAACTACAACTCAAGTGCTAGATTGGATACAAATGGCCTTCTTAAGGAAAATTCTAGCTACATCTGCAGATGTCTTTGAAGGTACATCTTTTATTGAAAGTTGAGGTGTTCTTTCTGGTTGAACAACAATGCTGCCAGCACTTTCTGACCTTCCTGTTAGAATGTCAGTGCTATCCCCTGTTGATATGACAATCTTAATGTTATCTTCCCTTCAGTCACTTATACAGAATAGCCCCATCCAAAACTATTGCTGCAAATGGTCCTTTATTCAGCTCCCCAGATTAGAAGGTAAGACTTCTACTCTACCTTCTTATATAATGTTAGATCAGAAGGTTGTTCATTCAGGGTACATTACTTAGTTTCTTTAAGAGTTCTTCATTTTTTTAAATTTAATATTATACTCTTATATTGAGAATTATCATAGAAATAGTCAGATGTACATTACTACACATCCCTTATAGGCACAAATGGAACTCAAAGTTATCCATTAAAGTTTTCCTACTTAATATTTCTTTGAACTTAGTAGTAGAAAAATAATTGTTGAGCTGATTCACCCTGCTGTACAGTAGAAACTAACAACATTGTAAAGCAGCTATACTCCAATAAAAATTTTTTAAAAATTGTTGAAAAACTTGCATGTTTGCATTAAAATTAATGATTTAATTTTCTTGATTTAATTTTCTATGTCCTTTTTATTATTCTAATTTTCAAGAAATATACCTTCCTTTTGGATAAGTAGACTCCTACTAAAGTGTTTGATGAACTTTTATTCTGGGATAGTACAAATATTTATTGCTACATAACAGTCATCCCAAAGAACAACCATTTTATTTTCTCTCAATTCTGTGGGTTGACTAGACGATTCCTCTATTGGCCTTGCCTAAGTTTGTCATGCCCATGTGTTTAGTTGGCGGTTACCCTAGGCTGAGAGGTCCACTGCAGCTGCCTTATTGATTATAGCTTTGGCCTCTGTTTAACCTTCCCTTCCCTTAGATAAGTTGTATTAAAATGACCAGTCATAAAATTAACCCCACTTCCTGATTGCATCAAATATAGAGCAAATCCTTCCTTCCTTAGACCTGCCCTAAAGTTACCTAACACAGGATCAAATGCTATAGTCAATTTTTTTGTAACACCCTCTTACTGACATTCCCTGTTGCTCCTTATTAATGGGTGCTTTTCCTGGCTGCCATGAGTCATAAAACAACTTGTTTAACTATGGGTATGTTCCTGGTGGTCTTCAGCTAGAAGACACTGATACTTTATTCAACAGGAAGAGAAGATCATGAATACTTATGTATTTGGGCAACATTAGGCATTAAAGATGCTGTGAAAAAAAGACACTCTATTCTCAAGAAACTTAATGTTGTATAGGAAGGAGAACAATAAGAAAATGAGCACTTTCACTACAGTATGATATAAGCCTTAATAAGAGCATTTAGGAAAAGTTTCTAATATTGTCTATCAAGTGTTATTAAGAATGTTACAAGGCTAAACAAAAATACCGAAGTACTAAATTCAGCTTTTAAAATATGCAGTTGATTTCCTCTTCCCAACAGCATCCTCACAGATTCAACCCTGGGGCACCAAGGGAGTAGGCGGTGATTAGTGGTGTCAGGATATCTCATATTTCCCTTCATAAAGATACATCTGTTTGGTACACTGTGTCTGAGAACTTTCTTCTTTCATAATTAGGGTTTATATTACAAAGTGTTGTTTATTTTGTTCTCCTTGAATATGTTTGATAATAGAATAGTTTGTCTTACTCAATGTTTGGGTCTAGCTTATTGTGTCAATAATATCTCCTGGATTATCTTTGGTTTTGAAATAATCAAGATTTAGAAAGCAAGAATAGATTTAAACTGTCAGCCCAAGGATTTTGTTGTTGTTGTTTCCTACTTAGGACTGTGTCTTGTAATTTTTCCTTTCAAAATAGATGCTGAATTGTACTGATTGATTTTTCTTGCTGATGTTAGCATTCAATATTTTTAAAAAATCCACCTTAACTAAATTTCCATTTCATTGCTCATCTCCAAATTTTAAGATGTGTGTGTATGTGTGTGTCCCCAAAGGTAAGTGATATGTGGCATTTACTTCTTTAAAACTTACACCTGGAGTAATTTAGACTTTTGAATTCTCTTCAGAAACGAAAATGGTGGGAAGAAAATTCAGTATAGTTTAAAATGCTTTATTCACATATATTGGAGTTTTAAAAGTTCTAGTAATCAGAGGTAACTATTCATTGGCATGCTAATTTGCATTAACAGTACAATTTTATATTTCCACATCCTTCTTATTTAATCCTGATTTCTCTTAATAAGAAAACTAAATATCCTGAACAGAAAGTCTATAGGCAGGTGTTCATGCATGCACACACCGTTCTCTGTAGAAACAATAGGAATGAATTCCCTCTTAGAATAATATATAAGATCCTGGAATATTTTTTCCTTTTTAAATAAAATGAGAAGTTTGATCATTGGAGAGTAACTTAGAAATAAAATTATTTACTGAAAACATATGTATGAGATAATAAACTGTTTTATGGTTTATTTATTAATTAGTTTCTACATTGATTTATTCAGTATTTGTCAGGAGTTAACTATGTACCACTCATGGTTATAAGTGAATCAGACAAGACTTTTTTGTTCTCTAGGAGTTCAAAATTAAATAGCGAAGACAAAATGGATCACCTACTACACAGCATTGTGTTAAGAGTTCTATGAATAGGTAAACATGGGTACTAAGAGTAATATTATCCAAGAGGAGTTTGGGAAAAGTGAAGGATGAGAAGGAATTAGTTATATTCACAAAGGGGTGTAGTCAGTTCTGGAAGAATAAACACCACATGTAATTTTATGGAGATGAGAAAAAGAGGATACATTTGGGAAATTCAGCATTTGTTTATGGCTGGAGCATAGGGAACATGAGCTAGGGAAGATATTTATGAACCAAATCATGAAGGAACATTCATTTATGCTAAGTTTATCTTTATTAAAGGGGGGGGTCACTGAAGTATTTCAAGCCAGGAGATGACAGCCTTATATCTGGATGTTTAAAATTTCATTTATGCTGTAGGATGAAAGCCCCAACATCAGGGATAGGGAATCCTAGTTAAGTAGGCATTATAATTATCAAAGAAACAAGGCGGATCTGAAACAAGGCAGGGCAAATATGGATGGATAGAAAGAACTTGTGACATATTTAGGAAGAAAATTGATATAATTTAGAAACCCCTTGGATAGAATAGATAAGGAAGAGGAAGGCTCTCTTATTTTGGGGACATTAATGAGATAAATGATCACATGATTCATAAAAGAAGAAATCATGATGTAGAGAAAAGGATGAGAAAATTAGCTTGGACACATTGAATTTATATTACTGTGGAATGGACCCTAGTGAAGATCTAGTAGGCAGTTAGAAATGTTCGCCTGAACTTCAGCAAAAAAGTCTTGTGTTAGACTTGTAACTTACCTAAATACACACTGTCGTGACAGAATCTACCATTACCTTTCCCAGCTCTGATTCCTTGATTCCTTTCCTAGACTGGATTATTGGCTCTCTTTTGTGTTTTTCTCCTTCATAGCAATAGCTATTCTACTCTTGAAATGTCCATTTACTTTCATTAAACTGGTAGGGTTTTTGTTGTTGTTATTTGTTTTCATCACAGAAACAGTTTATCTGATAGGGTTAGACAAACAGTAGACACTCAATAAAATATTTGTTAAATTCCCTCTGTCTCTCTTCTCTCCCTCTCTTCATTCTTTACCTTCCCTTTTCTCTTACTGTCTTTTCATCCTTCCTCTCTTCCTCTTTTCTTGCTTTCTTTTCTTCCCTTCCTTCTTTCTTCTCTCCTTCCTACCTTCCTTCCTTCATTATTATTTTTGTAGATATTTACCAAGCATCTATTACATGAGAGTGTTAGCTATATAGTGGTCAACATCACAGACATAGTCCTTGATTTTTAATATAAATTGTTATAAGTTCTATGAAAGAAATTAGAAGGATAAGGACTTTAGGCATAGTATTTACTGCCATATATTAAGGCTTCCATGCAAGGCTTTATGGCACTTAGTAAGCATTTAATAAATATGTATTGAATGAATGAAAAATAAATTCATTAAGAGATGAATGAATAAAATAAGTAAATAACTATAACGTAGATCTTCTGACTCTTAGTTCAGTGAAGTTCCAATTATAGCTGAGTTATGTAATAACAAAAACACATTACTTTTCTGTACTCTGAAGTCTAGGCTAACTTGAAAATTTATATCAATGCTGTGAGTGTGGTATTTCACTGAAATTGCTCTTAAAATTTCAGATCAAATTTTTTTTTGTATAGCATCTATATATTTCACACCATCCCTACCATGTAAAGCACATTTAGATGATTTCTAAAGTAGCCTATGCAAGTAACTTCCTCTCATTTAATTTTATTTACTTTTTCATGTAACTTCTCACTAATTGGCATGTTCTTAATCATTAATTTTTTTTCTCTATTTTAATCTTATCCCAACTAGAATGCAAACTTCAGAACAGGAACTTTATACATCTTCCAGCTCTTGGATTGCTAGCTTGTAGAATTCTAAATAAATTATAGTTGAATGAATAAATAAATTATTATGAGTCATAATTTAAAATTCTCTATAAATGTTTTAGAGGTTTTTAAATTAACAACAACAGCACAAAAAAACTTTATCTGTGCTGTATTGTTTTACTACCAGAAAATTTCTTGTGGTTTTCAAGTCATGATTCCTTTCAAGGATGTAAATTTATGCCATGTTGAAAACATTCTGGTGTTGTAGTGTTAGAGTGGCAGATTCAGGGATAAACTTTAAATTCCTTTATGGACATTTTTATTTGTATATAAATATTTTTTTCAAGGTCTAGTTTTGGTATCTGACTGAATACTGTAGGCACATTTTTAGTTTGAAATCTAGAATTAATATTTAATGTTCCTCAGGCAATATTTCTTTACAATAAACACATATTCATGATCCAGCTCTTTTTTTTCTTTGATTTATTCCTCTTAGAGCATCTAGATCTTGCAGTTTTATTTTCACAATATAATGTTTTTCAAACAACATTTTTCTTTTCCCAAACTCTTTTCTTAGCAGAAAACTTTGATCTGAAGACCCTTACTCAAAACTCTCTAGGACCTCTTGTGGTCACAAATCATGTATTTAGCTCAATTCTGAGATCCTTGATTTGCTTTAAAAACAGGTTTAAAAATCTCATGGCCAGATATATATTTAGAATATATAAACACTTTCTGCTTTTGTGAGTTTTCAAACATTTTCCTAGCTCACAATAATATATTTAACTACTTTCCATATTGGTTTGCAACCTGTCTATAAGGATTAGTGATTATATTCTTTTGCAAGCCTTGAATGTTAAAAAATCATAGGAAGTTCTTAGTAGTATGATGAGTGTATGCCTGTTGTGCTTGGATCAGCTGTGAGAGCTTGGGGCTTTTGTGTAAATTAGAAAAGCCAGCCAAGGGTCTGGAAAAATTGTAAAGTTTATTGTATCATCATAGTTTTAATCATTTTTAATATATTGTTTTCTTCTTTAATAATTAATTCCAAATTCTCTCTTTTCCCAATTCACTAATAAAAATTTCCCAAATTACTTTGTGCTATTCATTTTAGGCCTTCTAACTAATGTAATTCGTCCATAGAATATCTTACAGAGAAACAGTTTCTAACAGCTACTAATGGTAGTTATAATCATTGGCATCCAATTTCATGCATTAATTCCAATAGCAAAATGAAAGCATGAAATCACAATTTCTTTTTTCTTTTTTGTGTTTTCTTATATCAGATTGCAGAATGTGTTGGGAAATGTCTCCATGGCCATCTTTTGATTTTACTAGAGTAAAATAAAACTTTGTGATGATTTTAGCTATTGACTATGAAAAAATGGAAATTTATGTAATGTCCACTTATCATAGTTAGATGGCAAATTGTTGCAAGGGGAAGGAATTAATGAAACTGAGAGAGAGTGTGTGTGTGTACACACACACACACACACACACACACACACTTTTTCCCCTTCCAAGTTTGTAGGCAATAAGAATTCCACTCTTCTAGTAGATCTTCCACCAAGTCGCTGGCAAGAAACAATCAGGCCATATTCAATTAATAAGGCAGCATCAACTAGTACAAGTTTAAAAGTTAGACTCAGGGGTAAAGTCTGGGTCATGCAGAGCTAAGTTGTTGGAACTTGAGTGACTTGTTCAACTTCTTTATTTAAGATGGCCCCTGAATGAGCTGGGGAATCTGGGAAAGGGAGTGGGGATTTCACCAGCATTTCCCATTTCCCTGGGGCCCACCATTAAAAGCAAGCATTTTTGCTAGACTTTTGAGGAATAGGATATTTATTGGGGGTAAAATGAAAAAAGAGCACATTAGCAAACTAACTGCCTATACCCCAATTATTTCATCCTGGCTCCCAAGGTATGGTGTTCCTGTTGGATGCCTGGCTGGTGACGAATGTAGTAGTGATGGAGGTGGTGCTTCTTAGACTAGGACTTGTGTGCTGCCAAGTTCCCACTTATTTCTTCCTGGAAACCAAGGAAATCAAATATGTTGTCACAGCATCATCTGATTAAGCAGGTTGAATATTTTGACCTGTGTAGATTTCATTGTTTTAATAGCATTTTTCCTTGACATAGTATTAAGAGTTGAGCCTTTATAATGCTTTATAATGGCACATGATCAGATCAGGTGTGTTTTCCTTGGAACTAACTTACTGCTAAGGTACCACACCAAAATTGAGAGTCTGCTTCTCATTGGTTGAACTGTTTCTATTGTTTAGTACATCATGTCAGGAAACATAGCTGTTATTTTTATCTATTGCTCCTTCCATCTCCTCTGTATTCCCATGATGTCCCTGCTGTGGGTAATGCTCACTGAATTTTTTTAAAGATAAGCAGCTTACACAATATCCCCTGGTAGAAACAGGCAACACATGCCGCCCCACTCAATTTTAACTAAAATGAATTTTTGAATGCATAAAGAGCTAAAAATTCAGCTACATTATCATATAGTCTTTAATCTAAATCTTCCAATGAAACAAAGAAAAAATATAGAAATTACTCATAGGCCCCTCAATATACTGAACTTAATAACTTTATTTCAGTTATTTATTTCAATTGCCTCATTGTGTAAAATTGTTGAAGAACAGATAATAATTTTAAGAAAAGTACTATTAAATTATTTGCTTAGAATGTGTATTAATATAGACTTTATTATTGAACAGTTATTTTTCATAATAGGAGCTCATGGTTGACTCATTATAGCTGTTAAATGTGTTTATTTTAATAAATGAATCCATGAAAAAACTGACCTTTCAGTTAAAGAACTAGAGTTTATCAGGAGAACATTATAATTTCTTAACACTATTGTGTGCACTTAAAAAAACTATAGTACATGCATAATATCCTCGTCACGATCGTTTCTTTGGAAGTAATACAAAAATAGTGGATTCAGTTCTGGTTCAATAAACAGCTTCAAAAATAAGGAGATTTTAACACTCAGAAAACTACAGATTTGCTATGTGATATATCACTTAAAAAATAGGAACGTGAAACAGGTTAAAATTTGAAGCATTCATGAAAATATTATCAGGTATGATATACTAGAGAGACAGTGATTTACATTTTAATGATGAGATTAAAGGCAATAAAACTATTTTAGCCCACTTAAACAGTAATGTCTCTAACAACTAAATGATGGAAATAATCTATATCTTATAATAAAGCAAGAGTTTTATATGTGAAATCATGTAATAATATATTAAATTATACAAAAATTCTATCACAATAAACAAAATTATCATTAAACTTTTGCCACTTTGATTTAAACTTTATGGAGAATAAGTAGTATGGTTAATCAAATCAATCAAAAAATAGTAAGGAAAGTACTATTATTTGAGGCCTCAATGAAGATACCAAAATGTGTAAGAATGAAGATTTATGTTATCAGTTTATTTTTAATTGTATAGTTTCCTCTATTCCAAATAAATTTGTAAATTCCTGAAGAAAGTGGCCATGCCTCTTCTATATCATAGTATCTAATTTATGGTTTAATTTATAATCTGTGTTTGAAATAGTTTTTGCTATGTGGTGTAATATATATAGCAAATAGTGTTCAAGCAATCTCATCCCCACTCCCCACTCCCCACCCCTCTTCCTCTGCTGTATCAATTTGCTTACCTGGGTAAAAATATATTTGGAGTTATTGCAATTTGATTGACCATAAATATTCTGTTTACTGTAAATTGCCTTTCTTAGGTCCTTTGTGGTTATAAGATTGCATGTTTTTCCCTATCACTCCTTCTCTTCAACTGGAATGTCCTATAATTAATTTTAGTTAAATGCTACTGCTTTACAAATAAAGGAGATCATGAGTTCCCATATGTTAAAAAATCATTAGAGAACAGATATTAGGATGTATTTGTTTTCTGAATTCACCAACACATGAAGCCTGTTTAGATGACTATCCTTCTTAGTTTTGTAAACTTTCTCTGGAGCTACTTGGCTTCTCCTGTGGCTAAGCTGTTTTTAAATGTGTAGGGGTAGACGGGTGTGTTGTGGGTAGCGGCATTCCTTGATAATTTTGTATAGACAATAAACATTTAAGGGTAAAATAAATCATAAATATTGTTTCAACATGGTATTATTTTACCATGCTCATAATATTTTAGAATTTATACTGCCTGTCTCACCTGCGTGTGTCTTTATAAAAACATAAAATTTTAGTAGAACATTATTCTGTGTATGGATGCCTAAATACCCACAGCTTGTGAAAAAACTTAAATGTATCAATTATATTAGTAAAAGTTATTACGCTGAAAAGATCAGTATTAGAAAATCCTGGGATTTTCTTGTATTGATATACATTGAGTGTAGAAAAAAATAGTTTCAACTTTGGTTATGGTCATATAATAGAGAAAAGGTCAAAACTATGTTCAGTAGAAAACGACAGTTTTATCTACAACATTTATGTCAGCTCAACAACAACTGGTAATTAAAGACTGTTCATCCAAAGCTTAATTCAAATGGAATCTTGCAAGATCTCATATCAGGGAGGTGAAAAAAATTTCTAGTGTGAGCAAAGGAAGAGGGCCATGAAAAAATGAATCTTTGTGACATGGGTGTATAAAAAGAATAAAGGATCATCTTTTAAACTGTCAAAAATGTAAAGCTTAAGGCAAAAAATGAGAATAAATTATTATATAAAGGAAAGGATTCTGAGGCATATTTAATTAAATATCATGAGGTCATTGAAAGCAAAGCAGCCCTCTTGGCATTACCTGAACATCTGCACTGTGAGCATTTGGACCATCCCATTTAGGCAAATTGTCTCTTATACCCTTCTCTGTCTCTCAATGTTTCTCTTTCTCTTCTGTTCCTTGCTGTGTGTGCTCCTTTTAACCTACTGACATTGTCTGATACTTTGATATTTTCAAAATATTACTTGTAGAAAGTTCATTGTGGGAAATATGATTCAAAAAATTAAAATATGAGAAAGAGAAAACTGTGCATTTTAAATCTATTAATTGAATACATTCTAGGCTAGGAACTCTCTTAAGGCTGATGCAAGAAAGTGTATATTTGCTTTCATTTGGGATATTAGAGGTGAGCACAGAGTAATATGAGAACAGAGAAGAGGTACATACCTAAGACATCAAGAAGTTCCACAAGAGTTGTCACTTCATGTGAGAATTGCAAAAATATGTTTTTCAAGTAATATAATTAAACACTATCATCATTTGTACAATACTTAGGTGTCATAAATGAATTTTGAATTTAACAAGTCTAAAATAGACCTTAATTTCTCTTTAAGAATGTGTTTATTCCCTCTACAGTGGCTTTGGCAACTGATACAACCATACTACTATTTTCCCCTTTCCTACCATGCCCTACCATCCTATCAAATCCCAAAGAAAATCTTATCTCTTCAGTCTCCAGAATATATCTCCAACTCAACCATTTCCATCATCTTGACAGATGTCTGCTCAAAATGCCATGATCCTGACCTGAGCCATGACAATATTTCTGCTGAACGATCAGATTCTACTCCTCTTCTTTTCAATTTATTCTTTACTCAGCAGCCAGCTACAGTATTTTTAAAGCATAAATTAAAGTATACCATTTCTGTTATCACAATTAGAAAAAAATTCAAACTCTTCATCATGCATCTAAGTCTCTAAGGAGCTGGACCCACTCACCTCTCCAAGCTCATCTTCTACTTCTCTTCTCTTTGTTCACAGTACTATGGTCACTCTGACCTTTCTGTAGTTCAGACATACTAAAATTTATCCTCACTTGGGTTTTGATTTCTTATGCTGTGCCTCCAAATCTTCACATGGCTCTATTGTTTTCATTCACGTATCCACTGAGACATACGTGTCTACTGTTTAGAGAATTTGCATGGGAACCCTAGTTAAAGTAGTCCTCAGAGGCTGAGCAGGGGCTGAGCAATTAGTATTATTTATTTTAGTTTTGTAAAATCCCCTCCTTCCTAACTGATTATAATTGTGGATATATGAATCTACGTATTTGGCAAAACCCATACACTGTGCACATCAAGCAGTATATTTTACTGTATTTAAGTTATGCATACATATATACAGTAAAAAGTACAATGGAAAGTCTTTGGAGTGTTTTCATGAGAGGGTGACCTATCTGTTTTTTATTTCAGAATGATTATTTGGAAATTAAATGGAGAATGAAGAAATGGTGGGCATGGTGGCAGAACTGAGGAGAGGAGACCAGTTGGGAGGCTATTTAAGCAGTGGAGGCAGAGATGTTCAAGGCTTGGATGGTAGTAATCCATGAAAAGTAGAGGAATGCACTGATATAGGATATTCTTTGGAGGCTGAGTGCCTGGGCATACTGATGAATAAAACATGTATGAGGGGTTATATAAAAAAAGGATCAAGAAGGCCCATCTTTATTCTAACTTTTACATTTTTCTATATTGCATGTTATGTCTGTGCCCAAGAGCTGTAATCTGTTGGCAAGGAGAGAAAGGAAGAAGTAGTGAGCCCTTCCATAGTGGTTACATTGTTTTCCACTGAATGTGTCCAAGCCATATATATAATTTTTCTCCTCTCTTTCTGAGAAATTGTTCCCATGCATTTCACTTTGAAGGCACTATGGCCAATTAATTGAACACTTAACAGCTGTCTTTCCTTTTGTGGACCTCTCACTTCACTATTATATGGTTATTGATGATAAATGAATCTAAATTATCTCTAGCTTGAGGCTCGTATCGACGTTGTTTGAATTAGAAAATTCTCCCTAGAGTGAAGTATTTTGAAACCATCCATATTCTTACTGTGCTTTTGCTTACTATCTCTTGATTTGGTAGGTGAAATGATGGCTACCATATGCAATTTACAGTGTCTGTCTTCTCTTTGTTTGATTTCACTCCAAAAACATTTTTTGTGCTTGTGTGAATTTTAGTTGTATAACAGAAATTCTAATTTACTTGTTCCAGGTAATGTTTTATATCTCCAGAAAGGCAGATTTTTTTGAGGCAGCATATTGAAGGCATTTGACAGTTATTTTCTCCTAACTCTTTCATTTGAAAGTTGGGGAGAAATTTGAAAAAAGTTTATATCATAATGACATTTAGGGATAAGAATGGATGCATGAGGTTAGTGAATGGTCGTGCTTTTGACTCTTTCTTCACTCTTGGCGAGGACAGATTGCTTATACCTCAGCCTTGCAGCTCCTGTCCCGCTTAAGCAGATAGCAGATGTAGGAGGGAGCAGTGCAATGGTATAAGACAAAAAGAACTGAGGCTTTAAGTTTAGGGAAAGCTGGGTGTTCTTCTGCACTCATATCCATGCCTTCCTTTCCTTGAATGCCAACTATTTCTTTATCTGAACCTTCAAGATGGGTATATTCCTCTTAGTCTTTGAGTATTGAAAAACTATGTTTGAAAAAACTATTCAATATCCCTTGGTACATTAATTACATCATTATTTCTGCTGATATGATATAAATATGTACCATTGTATTCCAGATCTTTTAAAAGCTGGATTCATTTGAAATTTAGCGATATGTATTAATACTGTACAAAAATAATTTTATTAAATGTTTTTTATAGAATGGGTCTGAAATTTTAAAAAGTAAGATGTAGATTCTTTAAGAGTAATACTTATTTAGAATTTGCTTCAAAAAGAAAGAAAAAGAGGATGTTTTTTAATCTTATGAGACTTGGAGCTTGATAAGCTCTCATAATAAAGCTTTTCCTTTTATCGCAATCATGAAAATGGTTCCCCAGCCTTACAACTATAATACCCTCCAACTCACTCCACATACACAAAAACTGACCTCAAAATTTTATTTGTCCTATAGTAACACCAAAAGTAATTTCGTAATGTTGTTCAGAAGAAATTATATCTAACACTTGGTGTTTTTATGGGTTGAAAATGTCTATTCATTGTCACTTTCAATATCTCAAGTTTCATTTTGCAAATATTTTCTTCTGTCCATTTCTAATTTAACTACTATTGATTCTGACTGACTGACATATAATGGCTTTATTGTCTTTTTCCCACTCCAGAATTCTAGAGGAACAAAGAACGTTATGCTTATTCTTCTAAGGGAGTATATTTCTAATCACATTTGGTCCCAGAATACTTTATCTTGTTCATACTGTTTTGCCTTTCTACCGCTTATTCCCTCTGACTGAAATAACTTCTCCTCTCATTTTTGCACCTACTTAAGCCCCACTCCCTCTTTTTTTCTAAAAAATCCTGCACAAGTACGACCTTCTGTGAAAACACTATTGTCTTTACACCACTAGTGTGCTTTGAGTTTGCTTCTCTTAAAGCTCCCATCCCAGTATATTGAGTAATGATTTGTTTACCCGTCTGAATCCTCTACTAGATTGAAGGCAGAGCTAAGATGATTTCAGCTCTCACAGTGCAATGCACTTAGCAGACATTCAAAAAATGTTTTGAAATATTATAAGAAAGAATAAGTAACTTGCTAAAAAAGAATTCATTTATTTTAAAGAATTAAGGATGAGAAGCAATCAACCACAGAAGCCAACAGTTTGTTGCTCTATTGCCTGTTTGAATTGAATGCCTGCACTTTTGGGAGAAAAAAAACCCCCAAAACCTGCATGGTAGTGAAACACAATCTAAAGGCTTACCAACATGAAAATATGATATATTCTGGGACTATTCTGTGATCATGTCCTCAATATGATATCAATGAGGACAGCCACACAGACTGGATAAAGTTCTCTCTGACCCTTTTCTATGGCTGAGACCATACAATACTTCCCAGGTGGATGGAAAAAGGAACCAAATCATTCCTAAAATCCTCTCCTAATATACAAGTTCATTAAAGCCAGGCATGAATAATTGTCAACCTTCAAAGGATCCTGTGATCAATCTAAAACAGCATGCATAAGAAGGGACGCACTTAAAAAGAAAATTGTCATTATAGAGTTATTAGAAATGGATGCTCTGGGTCATCTAAAGTAGAAGCTTCCATTTCTTCAAACTTCTAACTTTCATGAAGTTTAAAAGTTTAATTAATCTTTTCTCATTATTACTTCTGATTTTTTCTTCCCTATTTCAGTTTTCATTATAAATGGAGGAAGAAAAATGATACCAAAGATTAGGTAGTATTTTGTTGTTTTGTTTTCTTTGAGCAATGGATAATTCACCTGGGGTTGTGAATCACATATGCTGGGAGAATTCAACTACCTATAAATTTATAGAGCCATTACTCTAC
Source organism: Globicephala melas (assembly GCF_963455315.2). Classification (NCBI taxonomy): domain Eukaryota; kingdom Metazoa; phylum Chordata; class Mammalia; order Artiodactyla; family Delphinidae; genus Globicephala; species Globicephala melas. Next base: position 55,853,936 of record NC_083330.1, read on the forward strand.
TTAATATCACTTTTCCTCCATGAACTGAATCCTCCCACATTCTCCCATAATTCTACAAACATTTATTGAATATCTACTACATGATAATCACTGTGCTATGTCATGGATCACTGGCAATGTTTTAGACAGAAGTTGTAGAAAACCCAAATATCTCTTTTTATATCTCAACCCATACTGGTTTAGAGAAAAAACTATGTTGATAATAAGCCATTTTACTGATTGATGGGATTTGGAGAACCATAGAGAACTAATCAGTTAAAGTATGAGGAGAGAGTTTTCATCTTTGACGGAGGGAGGTTAAATCAGAATAAAAATTCAAAGTGAAACCAAAGAGGGGGGAAAGCAAAAAAATACAGTGAAACATTTTGATATTGTTGAAGTATTACAAAAATAAATTTAAAAATGTATTTCTACTAATGAAAGCATACCATAGCTCAAATGTTATAAAAGTAAAAATAGTTATGTTTCTACACACACATCAATATTTCATATTTCTATACGTACCTAACTATAATTAGAGATAGACTTTTAGATAGGTATACAGTCAGGTGTGCATTTGGAATTATTTTGATGAATCATCAGAATTATATGAAGGTTGATTTGTTTTATCCACTACTGGTTATGATTTCCCCTGAACTATCCAGAATTTCTTTTCTAATGCCTCTTAGGTATCTGTGATAAGTATTTACAAGAGGGATGACTTTTAATTAATATTAAATGATACATTATTGGATCCAAAAATAAACCTAATTACCTTTTGGTGTGATGTCACCCTTGACTTTGGCTTCATCATCCATGTGTGTCACCTGGAGCACAACTTTTGGGAAAGACACATGGATTAGTAATAAGATTTATTTCAAGGCTGAGTTTTCAAATTTACTAGCAGTATAATTTAAAGAATAATCTGAAGATTTCGATTTCTTTCTAAGTAAATGCATATGGTGACAATGAAATCTCACATAAATGATATGAGGATTATATAAAATAATATATACTCGAGCACTCTATAAATTGTATTATTAGCTATATATTTTATCTTATGCCTGTAGGTTTTCCATTTAAACTCTTTCAGCAAAAGGAATGTTTCACTCATTGTTGTGAATGTAGGTATCAGATGGAGACTTAGAAAAGGAGATTTCAAACATATTTTGAATTCAGATATATCAAATTCTATGAAAATGGAATATTCAAGTATAAATATTAGTACATTTTAAAACTAAAATCTGTTTATTTTTTACCAGCTTTGCAAATATTTGCCTCATTCCACATAAATGTAATATATTTTTGAATTCTCACACACAAGCAAAGTACGCATGGATCATGGTGTTTAACTGCTACCATAACCAGAAGTTGAAGGGGACCATCAACCCTAGGAAACAGATCCAGTTCTTCTTAGGTCTGATAACTAACTGGAGTTAAGTATCATCGTCGATGTTGTTTTACCCCTAGGCATTAGAAATAATCTTGGTTTGTACTTTCTCAGCAGAGATATTCATGAGAAAAGAGTTATTAATGCAAAAGTGTTACATTATTTTCTTTCACACACGAAAGGAATGAGTAAGACAGTTTGCTGGCAGGTATGCCTGGACTTGGAATAGTTCATGCTGGTGAGATAATGGAGAATTCAGGTTTGAAACAAAGTGGATAGTAAAAAGGGTTCAAGCTTTCACATGTCATCAACAAAGCAGTTATTTTATATGTTCGCTTTCCACAATTCTTCTCCCCTATACTCCAGCTATTTTGGGTTGATAACAATTCACTGGAAAAACTCAGGGCTTTTGAAATTGTCTACAATACTCTTCTTCCATTTATATTTCCATCTGGTCAATGTCTATTTTTGTTTGTTTTTATTTCAACATTTTATTTATATAACAGTAGGTATTGCATTTGCAATGGTATTTATGACACTAGATTTCCATGGTGTCTTACTTATAAATAATATGTAATATTTTAAATGCATGCTATATGTAAATTTAAATTGGAAATGACAATAGGTAATCTTTGTACCATTTCTGGTATTACCAAATTTATCCCACTTTAAAACTACCCATTAGGTTTTGACTTCTCATTTTTTAAATAAAAATATTGTATCTAAGTAATCATGAACTTTATTTTACCAAGTTTTCAGAAGGTCAGAATTGTAATAACTAGGTGAAATGACTTACCCTAATTGTGTCTGACTGTTGGATTGTGAAATTTTTATTTCATAAACATATTTTTATGCAAATTTTATCATTCAATATGTATGGATTCTTCAGACTATGAAATTCTTATTCACAACACTGTTTGCTTTAGTCCACCAAGTATTACCAGCCTTTGCTAGAGTGTTTCACTTGTTCTCTAGGTACTGATTTTTCCCTTTACTAGCACTCAATTTATGCCAAAAATTTAATGCTTTGAAATCAATGCATTAAGATATGCAGGTAAAATTTAAACTTTCTCAGCATTTGAAGTATCTCCTTACCATTTTTGCAATAAAATAATGTTTCACCTGAAAAAAAATTACTGCAAGTTTAAAGGGAAGAAATACAATAGAAAGATACAGAAAGAAGAATAGTATGTCAATAAATTGCTCACAAAGAATACCACAAGCAGCAGTGATGAAAACAATAATAGTGCTAATTGCATAGTAAAAAGGAAAAGCACGGAGAAGGTCAAGAACACAGCTTGCTTTTACTCTTGGCTGGTAATTTTCCATTAGTCTCCCCTACACACCATTGCCTTCAGCATACTTAAGAGCTGGGTTATTCAAGGTATTATAGTTGGTCATACATTCTGAACAAGACTGTTGTGCATTGAATAAGGCATTAGATCGCCCTTTGACTGTGAGGGCAAACTTTCTGATTATGTTCACCCATTCATTTGACAAATATTTTTGTGCCTACTCTGTGTGAGGACACAACTGTGAACCACAGTGTTTCTGTCCTCAAGGAAACTTCTGCATTGTGGTGATTGCTTTTATTGACTATTATTTGCTTTATCTTGCTCCTATGGCATTAATGAGATGGCTTTCTGGCCAGATGAAGGGATCCTCTGTTTCAACCAAGCTAATCAGTCTAAAGAGACTTAGACCTTAGCATCACGACAGCTTTTCTTGTTGGAAGAGGTTTTGTTTTGTTTGTTTGTTTTCATATCTGTAAAACTCCACAGGGGTACTTACAAATTTTAGTGGCTTGGGTAATCACATAGGAAATGTTAAAAATGCAAATATCCAAGACTCACCTTTGGAGATTTTGATTTAATAAGTCAAGGCTTATGCTCAGAAACCTGGAGCTTTAACTAACTAGTACCTCAGGTATAATCCATATTTTAGAAAAAAATCTTAATTTCAGATTTTTGAGTTTGTGTAGTTTTTAAAAATATTTCTAAGTTTAACAGAGCTGGAGGAATCAGGCTCCCAGACTTCAGACTATACTACAAAGCTACAGTAATTAAGACAGTATGGTACTGGCACAAACACAGAAATATAGATCAATGGAACAGGAGAGAAAACCCAGAGATAAGCCCATGGACATATACTCACCTTATTTTTGATAAAGGAGGAAAGAATATCCAATGGAGAAAAGACAACCTCTTCAGTAAGTGGTGCTGGGAAAACTGGACAGCTACATGTAAAAGAATGAAATTAGAACACTCCCTAACACCATACACAAAAATAAACTCAAAATGGAGTAAAGACCTAAATGTAAGACCAGACACTCTGAAACTCTTAGAGGAAAACATAGGCAGAACACTCTATGACATAAATCACAGCAAGATCCTTTTTGACCCACCTCCTAGAGAAATGGAAATAAAAACAAAAATAAACAAATGGGACCTAATGAAACTTAAAAACTTTTGCACAGCAAAGGAAACCATAAACAAGACAAAAAGACAACCCTCAGAATGGGAGAAAATACTTGCAAATGAAGCAACTGACAAAAGATCAATCTCCAAAATTTACAAGCAGCTCATGCAGCTCAATATCAAAAGTACAAACAACCCAATCCAAAATGGGCAGAAGACCTAAATAGACATTTCTCCAAAGAAGTTATACAGATTGCCAACAAACACATGAAAGGATGCTCAACATCATTAATCATTAGAGAAATACAAATCAAAACTACAATGAGATATCATCTCACACCAGTCAGAATGGCCATCATCAAAAAATCTAGAAACAATAAATGCTGGAGAGGGTGTGGAGAAAAGGTAACCCTCTTGCACTGTTAGTGGGAATGTAAATTGATACAGCCACTATGGAGAACAGTATGGAGTTTCCTTAAAAAACTAAAACTAGAACTACCATATGACCCAGCAATTCTGCTACTGGGCATATACCCCGAGAAAACCATAATTCAAAAAGAGTCATGTACCACAATGTTCATTGCAGCTCTGTTTACAATAGTCACGGCATGGAAGCAACCTAAGTGTCCATCGACAAATGAATGGATAAGGAAGGTGTGGCACATATATACAATGGAATATTAGCCATAAAAAGAAATGATATTGAGTTATTTTTAGTGAGGTGGATGGACCTAGAGTCTGTCATACAGAGTGAAGCAAGTCAGAAAGAGAAAAACAAATACCATATGCTAACACATATATATGGAATCTGAAAAAAAAAAAAAAAAGGTTCTGAAGAACCTAGGGGTAGGACAGGAATAAAGACTCAGATGTAGAGAATGGGCTTGAGGATATGGGGAGGGGGAAGTGTAAGCTGCGATGAAGTGAGAGAGTGGCATGAACATATATACACTACCAAATGTAAAATAGATAACTAGTGGGAAACAACTGCATAGCACAGGGAGATCAGCTTGGTGCTTTGTGACCACCTAGAGGAGTGGGATAGGGAGGGTGGGAGGGAGTTGCAAGAGAGAAGATGTATGGAGATATATGTATATGTATAGCTGATTCACTTTGTTATACAGCAGAAACTAACAATTGTAAAGCAATTATACTCCAATAAAGATGTTAAAAAAATATATTTCTGAGTTTAAGCATTTTTAGTTGTTTCTTTTTCCCCTTTACAGGATTTGGAACATTTCTATCTTGTGGAAGTTTCTTGTCTGGGTATTTGAGATTTCTGTGCAAATTTTGTTTTCTCCCTTTCTCTCTCCACATGGCTTATTTTAAAGTTCAACAAAATTGTCTAAAAGAGAAGTTGAAAATATACTGTTTTGATTACATAAAATATACTGATGTGGTAGCTGGAAAAGTGTGAAAGTAAGAAAAAATTTACAGAGAAAAATCTCTAAGTCTTACAGTTTCAAGTAGGGCTGTGGTAGAAGCCAAAAAATTTTTGTGTTTTTTTTTTTCAGCACTGAACCTGCAAAGTTGTGTCAAGTACAACAGATGTGGAATGTCGGCACCCTGATTAACCCAGGTTGTCTGAATTGTAATCTCTTAAATTACATTTCCTTTCTGTTGAAGTTCTGCTTTCTTTTTTATGGATAAAATGTTCCAAGTTTGGTGTGACTTGGTTAATTTTTCTCTGTGGTTGTACATAGATTCAGGTCAACTGCAGGTACTACAGGAATCTCTAGATTTATGCAGAGTATAAAGTATCATTTCTCTCAAAGACAGATCTCTGGGTCCATCTATGGCATTTCTTCCAAAGACAAGGCTTTCTCATAGTTTCTCTAACCTTGAAAGGATTGAAAGTCATAGGCATAGAACTACTGATCAAACCATAGAGTGCTAATAATGTGAGGTATGTGAACTTGGTTTGAAAAATACCCAAGAATTCAGCATGCAAGTTTCCATTTCATGCTGTGCTTCTGCCATATTCTCTAAGTTGTTGTAATCACTTGGTGATGAAGTTTCATCAACTTAAACAGGAACTGTAATATTCATTTAAGAATAAGCTCAGGTAAATCAAAGAAATTTGAAATACATTTTTTTATTGAAGTATAGCTGACTTACAATATTGTATACATTGCCGGTGTACAGTACAGTGAATCACAGTTTTTAAAGGTTGTACTCCATTTATAGTTATAAAATATTGGCTATATTCCCCGTGTTGTACATTATATCATTTTAAAAATAAAAAAATCAAAATATATAGAACTCTCTATATAGTAGAGTTCTACATATTCTGAAATTTCTGAATATATGCCAACACATTTTTCTGTTTCTGTTGTTCTTACTGTAATGAGAGCATTTACCTCTGTTTACCTAAGACATTGGCCGTATGAAACCACCTAAAAGTAAATTTACCACCAGTTCTACTACTTTTCAAGAATTTTACAAATTATTTCAGTGAAATTGATTTGTTTTTGGTAATTCAGTATATTTAACTCTATTTAAGTTACCCAAATTGCTCTGTTTTTAGAATGTTCTCTTCTAAGAGATAGTAATCCAGGAAACAATTCAACCTGTTTCAATCTATAAATCAGCTCTATCTCAACAGTTCTCAATTTATACTGAGGAAAAAAAACAAGAAGTAATGGGCTTAACTGAATCGTGAGTGACGTAGGTTAGATAAGAAGAAGAAAATCCTGACAATAGGATTTTCAAACCTTGTAATGAATTACAGAGGGAAGTTATACAATCCCTCTTCAACTGAGTTCTTAAAATATATATAATTTGCATGTTTCAGTGATGGATTTACGGTTTTCTTTACTGAATGGAGATGTTCTTGAATATACCCTCCAAGAGCTATAGGATTCTAAAATTTTTATAAATTCATCTTTTGCATTTAAGAGAAATAAATTTGTCCTATTAGCTACTATAATTAACTCTTCTCATATAAGACTTGACAGAAATTACAGAGTTTGCAAGTTAACAGAATTTAAACTGTAAAACATTTAATGTTATTTTTGATACTCTATTTGGGTAACTGATTTTCATTTTTCAAATGAACCACTTAAATGTCAGCATGAATTAATGGGTTTTATAACTGATCATGGGAAAAACCATACCATTTGTATTCTTTTTCTTAAATGCAATTCACATGAGGGAGAAATGCTCTATTGTGATTCTTCCGAACTGTGAGAGGAATAAATATTTTACAGACTTCTCTTTAATAATTACTTTAATACACTAATTAGAATTTTAAACAACCATCATATAAACATATAATCAAGATATCTCCTTTGCTAGAATATATTTGTTTAGAGAATTGGCACCCCTCTGAGATTCAAAAATTTACAAAATGAGGGTGCTAGACAAGATGATCTCTAAACCCCATTTAAGCTCCATGATGCTCTGATTATTTGAAAGTACTAGCAGAGTCAGGAGCTATGTGAAGAGAATTGAAATTTCTAATCCACCCTCTTTGTTCCCTCAGTGAATACACTTTGTTCCCCCTCTTTGTTCCCTCTTTGTTCATATTTGCATCTTAATGATATAAATAAAAAGGCTAATTTAAAAGTGGAAATTAATTTCCTCTTCTGTTCACTACAGAATGCCACATGCTTAGTTTATTATTTACATAATTTGGAAAGTATAGAACTTAACATTTCTAATCACATCATTGCTTTCCATTAATTCAATGTGATGCTTCTTTTTTAAAAAAGAATATTCAGATACTTAGAATTTTCCCAAAATGTATTACTTAATGAGTAACTAAAATGCCCTAAAAGGAATAGTGAATTAAGTGATGCATCAATTAATAATAGAGAACCCAGAGACCGCATACCATCTTTATACATTTTTCTGTCTACAAGCGTAGCAGGTTTTTTAAATGTTAAGGAACATATCCATAGACTAAGTCTATATGATTATATTATCATTATTATTTAGGCATGTGGGAGGATAGAAGGATGGAGCAAACACACACACACACACAAACATTCATATCACAGTTAACAGAGGAGTACAAAATGCTGGTGATATCAGTTGACTTAGAATAACCATAAGCATTGTATTTTATTTTTTCATAAGCTTCCAACTTATGAATTATTTATGCTTCAAAGTTGTTTATAAATGAGTTATTATATTTTAGGAATATACTTTTTTAGCAAAGCAATGCAATAGTGCTAAGCTACCAGATCAACCCACAAAAATCTAATTCAAGTTTGGATATAATTGTATTATTGGAACAAAAAGACAAAGCAGCAGAGATTTTTAATTGAAATGTACTACTTGTGAAAAGAATGGTAAATTAAGACAAATTAATTCAGGTAATATTTAATGAGCAAGGCATTGTAGGAGTGATGCAAAAGTGGTTAAGAACCAAGGTCCCAAAAAGAGATGGTAGATAAACTGGCCCCTTCATGCTAGAAATCTGGGTGTTCAGAGGGAGAACATTGTAGAATGCTTATTGGATCAGCCATTCTGTGTAAGATAAGGCATGATGTACATTGCAGAACACTGTTGCCGTTATGTTTTCATCAGAAATGATGTTATTCTCCCACTGTATTTAGAGTTACCTCCCCTTGGTGTGTGTGTGCGTGTGTGTGTGTGTGCGTGTGTGTGTGTATGTTTCCGTTTCACTAGATTGTCCTCTTATCAGGCAGATAAAACAACTTATTGGGAGTCGAGAGAATACATATTGAGATTTGAGATCCTGAAGTATTTATGTTTTTATCATCTTGCTGTTCAGGGGAACAAGTAGAGGTTTGTTAAACTTGTTCAGAAAACTGGAATAGTCCTACATCTATAATAATTCAAATGGAGCGTTGAACATATCACTAAACCTCTTTATCTTAGCCCACCTACCAGCCAGCAACAAGGGTAAACCGTTGCTTTTGGTAAACTTTGGACAACTTAAATCGTTATGGCAGCTGGAGAGCATCCTTAGATGTAGGCAGAACTTTCCTTTTCACAGTGAGATTCCCCAGAAAGACTTCCTAAGGGAAAAAAAAAGAAACAAATCAAGTAAAAACGTTGTTCTCTTATTTATAATGCTACTTTAAATGTCAACATCTGAGCATTTGCTTTCAACCATAGAGGTATTACACAGATGCCTCAAAGACCTCTGAGAGATGATAAAATGCATGGCATTCAATGTTTCATGTGAACTCTGTTAATATCTCATTCTATGTAGTGCTTAAGGGTTCCTATGATTATTAGAACTGCATATATAAATCAATATTTTGGAGTTTTTTATGTAACTTAAATATGAGTCCTTTATCAGACATGTGCTGGAAATATTATTCCCAGTCTGAGGCTTGCCTATTTATTTTCTTATCAATGTCTTTTGAAAAGCAGCAATTTTAAAATATGGTGAAGACAAGTTAATACATTTTTCTTTTCTGGTCAGTGAAATGCAAATTAGACCACAATGATGTATCACCTCATACTTATTAGAATGGTTATTAACCAGAAAAGCAAAGATAACAATGAATATTTGAATATGTTGGTGAATATGTCAGAAACTGGAAACCTTGTACATGGTTGGTGGGAATGTAAAATTGTGCATTCCTTTTAGAAAAGAGTATGTACATTCCTCAAAATACTAAAAATAAAATATGATCCAGTAATCCCACTTCTGTGTGTATTTATCCAAAAAACTGAAATCTGGATCTTTCTTTTAGTCTTTCTTTCAAACCTTTTATTTATTTATTTATTTTTTAACATCTTTATTGAAGTATAACTGCTTTACAATGCTGTGTTAGTTTCTGCTTTATAACAAAGTGAATCAGCTATACGTATACATATATCACCAGATCACCTCCCTCTTGCATCTCCCTCCTACCCTCCCTATTCCACCTCTCCAGGTGGACACAAAGCACCGAGCTGATCTCCCTGTGCTATGCAGTTACTTCCCACTAGCTATCTATTTTACATTTGGTAGTGTATATATGTCCATGCCACTCTCTCACTTCATCCCAGCTTACCCTTCCCCCACCCTGTGTCCTCAAGTCCGTTCTCTACATCTGTGTCTTTATTCCTGTCCTGACCCTAGGTTTTTCAGAGCCTTTTTTTTTTTTAGATTCCATATATATGTGTTAGCATACAGTATTTGTTTTTCTCTTTACTTCATTCTGTATGACGGACTCTAGGTCCATCCACCTCACTACAAATAACTCAATTTCGTTTATTTTTATGGCTGAGTAATATTCCATTGTATATATGTGCCACATCTTCCTTATCCATTCATCTGTTGATGGACACTTAGGTGGCTTCCATGTCCTGGCTATTATAAACAGAGTTGCAATGAACATTGTGGTACATGACTCTTTTTGAATTATGGTTTTCTCGGGGTATATGCCCAGTAGTGGGATTGCTGGGTCATATGGTAGTTCTATTTTTAGTTTTTTAAGGAACCTCCATACTGTTCTCCTTAGTGGCTGTATCAATTTATATTCCCACCACCAGTGCAAAAGAGTTCCCTTTTCTTCACATCCTCTCCAGCATTTATTGTTTGTAGACTTTTTGATGATGGCCATTCTGACTGGTGTGAGGTGATACCTCATTGCAGTTTTGATTTGCACTTCTCTAATGATTAGTGATGTTGAGCATCCTTTCATGTGTTTGTTGGCAATCTGTATATCTTCTTTGGAGAAATGTCTATTTAGGTCTTCTGCCCATTTTTGGATAGGGTTGTTTGTTTTTTTTTTGATATTGAGCTGCATGAGCTGTTGTAAATTTTGGAGTTTAATCCTTTGTCAGTTGCTTCATTTGCAAATATTTTCTTCCATTCTCAGAGCTGTCGTTTCATTTTGTTTATGGTTTCCTTTGCTGTGCAAAAGCTTTTAAGTTTCATTAGGTCCCATTTGTTTATTTTTGTTTTTATTTCCATTTCTCTAGGAGATGGGTCCAAAAGGATCTTGCTGTGATTTATGTCATAGAGTGTTCTGCCTATGTCTTCGTCTAAGAGTGTTATAGTGTGTGGCCTTACATTTAGGTTTTTAATCCATTTTGAGTTATTTTGTGTATGGTGTTAGGGAGTGTTCTAATTTCATTCTTAAGCCAGCTTTACAACAAATGCAAAAGTAACTTCTCTAGGCAGAAAACACAAGGGAAGGAAAAGACCTACAATAACAAACCCCCCAAAATTAAGAAAATGGTAATAGGAACATACATATCGATAATTGCCTTAAATGTAAATGAACTAAATGCTCCAACCAAAAGACATAGACTGGCTGAATGGATACAAAGACAAGACATGTATATATGCTGTCTATAAGAGATCCACTTCAGACCTAGGGACACATACAGACTAAAATTGAGAGGATGGAAAAAGATATTCCATGCAAATGGAAATAAAAAGAAAGCTGAAGTAGCAATTCTCATATAAGACAAAATAGACTTTAAAATAAAGTTATTACAGGAGTCAAAGAAGGACACTACATAATGATCAAGGGATCAATCCAAGAAGAAGATATAACAATTGTAAATATTTATGCACTCAACATAAGAGCACCTCAATTCATAAGGCAAATGCTAACAACCATAAATGTAACACAATCATCATATGGGACTTTAACATTCCACTTTCACCAATGGACAGATCATCCAAATGAAAATAAATAAGGAAACACAAGCTTTAAATGATACATTAAACAAGATGGACTTAACTGATATTTATAGGACATTCCATCCAAAAACAACAGAATACACTTTCTTCTCAAGTGCTCATGGAACATTCTCCAGGATAGATTATATCTTGGGTCACAAATCAAGCCTTGGTAAATTTAAGAAAATTGAAATCATATCAAATATCTTTTCTGACCACAATGCTATGAGACTAGATACAATTACAGGAAAAAATCTGTAAAACATACAAACACATGGAGGCTAAACAATACATTAATTAGTACCAAGATCACTGTAGAAATCAAAGAGGAAATCAAAAAATACCTAGAAACAAATGACAATGAAAACACGATGACCCAAAACCTATGAGATGCAGCAATAGCAGTTTTAAGAGGGAAGTTTATAGCAATACAATCCTACCTCAAGAAACAAGAAACATCTCAAATAAACAACCTAACCTTATCCCTAAAGCAATTAGAGAAAGAACAAAAAAAACCCAAAGTTAGCAGAAGGAAATAAATCATAAAAATCAGATCAGAAATAAATGAAAAAGAAATGAAGGAAATGATAGCAAAGATCAATAAAACTAAAATCTGGTTCTTTGAGAAGATAAACAAAATTGATAAACCATTAGCCAGTCTCATCAAGAAAAAAAGGAGGAAGACTCAAATCAACAGAATTAGAAATGAAAAAGGAGAAGTAACAATTGACACTGCAGAAATACAAAGCATCATGAGAGATTACTACAAGCAACTATATGCCAATAAAATGGACAACCTGGAAGAAATGGGCAAATTCTCAGAAGATCACAACCTTCCAAGACTGAACCAGGAAGAAATAGAAAATAGAAACAGACAAATCACAAGCACTGAAATTGAGACTGTGATTAAAAATCTTGCAACAAACAGAAGCCCAGAACCAGACGGCGTCACACGTGAATTCTATCAAACATTTAGAGAAGAGCTAATATCTATCGTTCTCAAACTCTTCCAAAATATAGCAGAGGGAGGAACACTCCCAAACTCATTCTACGAGGCCACCATCACCCTGATGCCAAAACAAGGCAAATATGTCACAAAAAAGAAAACTACAGGCCAATATCACTGATGAACATAGATGCAAAAATCCTCAACAAAATACTAGCAAACAGAATCCAAAAGCACATTAAAAGGATCATACACCATGATCAAGTGGGGTTTATCCCAGGAATGCAAGGATTCTTCAATACACTCATATCAATCAATGTAATAAACCATATTAACAAATTGAAGGAGCAAAACCATATGATCATGTCAATACATGCAGAAAAAGCTTTCGACAAATTCAACACCCATTTATAATAAAAACTCTCTAGAAAATGGGCACAGAGGGAAGTTACCTCAACATAGTAAAGGCCATATATGACAAACCCACAGCCAACATCATTCTCAGTTGTGAAAAACTGAAACCATTTCCACTAAGATCAGGAACAAGACAAGGTTGCCCACTCTCACCATTATTATTCAAGGCTCCCCCACCATCCAGAATGGTCAGCCCGGTGAGGTGAGTTGGCCTGGCTTGCTGGGTGGGGCCTCCTGCCCTGTGATCTTGGGCTAAGGCCAGGCCTGCAGCTGCCGCTGGTCGTACTCAGTGATGAGCCTCTTGATGTGGGCCAGCTTGCTGTGCAGGTACTCGCAGCGGTGCTTCTCCTGGCTGTAGTTGGTGTTGGTCTTCTTGATTTTTCGATATTCCTGTAAAATCTGCCCACAAGTAGTCTCGTACTCCTCGGAGCCCTGGGAGAGCTGCCGGAGCTGGGCATCGAGCTGCGTGAAGCGCCGCGTGATCTGCTCGATGCGGGCGTGCAGGTCTCGGTACTTGCTGTACTCAGCATTGAAGTTGTTTTTGTAGCTCTGGCACTGCTCCGAGGAGGAGATAGCGGCGTATTTTAGCAGGTAGTCATTTTTGGAAGTTTTAGCCACAGCAATCAGAGAAGAAAAAGAAATAAAAGGAATCCAAATGTGAAAAGAAGAAGTAAAACTGTCACTGTTTGCAGATGACATGATACTATACATAGAGAATCCTAAAGATGCTACCAGAAAATTACTAGAGCGAATCAATGAATTTGGGAAAGTAGCAGGATACAAAATTAATGCCCAGAAATCTCTTGCATTCCTATACACTAATTATGAAAAATCTGAAAGAGAAATTAAGGAAACACTCCCATTTACCATTGCAACAAAAAGAATGAAATACTTAGGAATAAACCTACCTAAGGAGACAATCTGTATGCAGAAAGCTGTAAGACACTGAAATCTGGATCTTGAAGAGGTATTTGCCTCTACAGTCATTGCAGCATTATTCACAATAGGCAAGTTGTTGAAACAATGTAAATGTTCATCAATAGAGGAATGGATAAAGAAAATGTGGTATATACATACAATGGAATAATGGAATGCTAAGTGAAATAAGCCCATCACAGACAGACAAATGCTGCATGATTCCACTTCTACAACGTATCTAAAATAGTCAAACTCATACAAGCAGAGAGTAGAATGTTTTTTTCCAGGAGCTTGGGGGAGGCGAAAATGGGGGTTTGCTATTAAATAGGTATAAATTTTCAGTTATACAAGATAATTTCTAGATATCTGAAGTATAACATTGTGCTTATAGCTAACGATACTGTATTGTACACTTAAAGTTTTGTTAAGAGAGTAAATCTTGTTTAATATTTCTACAATAATTTTAAAAATTATGGTATAATTTGATAAATCTATTTTTACAAAAATAGTCATTAGATCAATTTTATGATACAAAATCAGAAAGAAATCTAAATGTATTTGAATAAGAGAATAGAATAGTAATTGTTACATTCATATAATCAAATAATACATAGTCATTAAAAATGATCTATTTATTTGAAAAATATCCTCCCTAGTTATGAAATCATGTGGAAGAAAAATATAAATTATATTGTACCATTTATATAGGGGAAATATATATACGTATATGTTTCATTTGTAACAGTTGAAAATTATGTGTCCGTATATGCTTGGGTCTCTTTCTGGACTTTATATCAGTGTTATTGCTTTGTTTGTTTAGCTTTATACTAGTGCTACTAAGTCTTGATTATGCTTGTAATATTTCCCAAAAGAGGTTATACTAGCACTTGGAAACATGGAAACATGCTCAACATTGTTTTCATCAGAAAAAAATGTAAATTAAAGCCATAATGATATATCATGATACACCCAGTAGTACAGCTAGAATAAAGTCACTACCAATACCAAATGTTGCAGAGGGTGAGAAGACACGTGGAACTTTCATACAAGATTAGACATACAAGTGTCTAATCGTCAAATCATTGTGCAAAGCTATTTGTCCGTTTCTTATAATGTTAAATATACACCTACCGTTTTTTTTTTTTTTGCGGTACGCGGGCCTCTCACTGTTGTGGCCTCTCCCGTTGTGGAGCACAGGCTCTGGATGCGCAGGCTCAACGGCCATGGCTCACGGGCCCAGCTGCTCCGCGGCATGTGGGATCTTCCCGGACCGGGGCACGAACCCATGTACCCTGCATCGGCAGGCAGACTCTCAACCACTGTGCCACCAGGGAAGCCCCTACACCTACCTTTTGATTCAGGACTTCCAATCCTAAGTATTTGCAAAAAAGACACAGAAAAAACATATGTCCACAGGATGCATTTTCACAATTGTTCGTTTTAGCTTTATTCAATATAGCAAAGTATTGGAAGCAACAAAAATATCCATCATTAGAAGAATAGGTAAAAAAATTTGTCAATTTATACAATGGAATTCTACTTAGAAATTAGATGGAATGAACTGGTAATAACTAGTAACATATGCCAAACTGAGGTGAATCTCAGAAACATTATAGTCAGCAAAGAAGCCGGACCTAAAAGTACAAACAATATGATCCTATTTTAATGAAATTCAAGAACTTCTATGTGGAGGCCACTGGAGGAGGATGGACAGGAAAGGCATGAGGGGACTTTCTAGGATAATGGTTATGCTCTATATTTTCATTGGGGTTTTGGTTACAAGGGTGTATATATTCATCAAAATACTTTGCACTATACCCTTAAGATTTGTGTTTCTACTTTATTATATCACAAAAAAAAATTTATGCATGTAGTGGTTTCCAGCCTAAGGACTATTTTATATACTCTTTAATATACAGCCTCTCAAGGGATATTCACACATTTTTGAAGATAGACTTAGTTATATTTTATAAATTAAACCCCCCTGAATTTTCTAAAACCTCGCATGACCTGACGGTAAAATTATACAGGATGCCTTGCTTCTTGTCCATTGCAGTCTTCACTACACCACAGTGTACTTCAGGTTAATTCCACAATCTGGAATATCAGAGAGCAGCTCTCTGCATACAGCAGAACAGAGGCAATAAGAGCATAGGCTCTGAAGTCACACTTCCTTAGTTTAAAGCCTGGCTACACCACTTATTAGCTGCTATCTTGGGCAGATTATTTAGCCTTTCAAATCCTTGGTATATTCCCTTGTAAAAAAGGAATAGTTATTTTAAGTTTATCATTTAATTCCTGTAAGGATAAAAGATGTTACTGGTAAAAAGCACATGCAACACTACTTGCCATATAATAAGTGCTCATTAATGTTTCTGAATGCCATAATAATAATAATAAATCATGAAATTAATTATATATTAACAAAACAATAGCACCCACTATATTAATGATATAAGTAATTATTTTTATAGAGGCAACGGAAGACATGGTGGCTAAATCACTTCCTAGGAAGTCCAAGTCAGATGGGAACTGAATGGAGTCCCCAGGACACTGAATTCAAGGAACTATGAGAGAAGGTAAGGCCTGTACAACTAGACTTTATTGTTTATATGTGCATGTGGCCATCAGAGTACAATTCTTTCACCACCTAGGCAGACATGTCAGTACCTCTCGAGGAATGCATACTATCCTGTCATTGTCACAGAAAGCAGCACTTTACTGTCCTGATGATAGATGGCAATGGTAAGATTAGACAGCAGTGAAAGGAGCTGGATGACACAAAGGGCATGGAACCAGGGCATGGAAATGTTTACAATGATGAGGTTTTATTTTTTAGTTTGGGTGACCTACTTTGACTCTATTGTATGCAAAGAATAATGGCATTCTGCCAGGGCTATATTACATCCAACTTTACAATTTATTTATTTTAAATAATAGATTTTATCTTTAGAACAATTTTAGATCTACAGAAAAATTGAGCAGATAGTACAGGGTTCCAATATATTCCCTTCCACCCCCACAGTTTCCCCTAATATTAACATTTTGCATTAGTGTGGTACATTTGTTATAATTAGTGAACTAATATTAATACATTATTATTAACAAAATCTGTAGTTACATTAAAGTTTACTCTTGTTGTACATTTCTATGGGTTTTGACAAATGCATAATGTAATGTATCCACCATTGTAGTATCATACAAAATAGTTTCACTTCTTCACCTATTCAAGCCAACCTGTTATTGCTAAAGCCTGCTAAGCACTTGTCTCTTTACTTTCTCTATAGTTTTGCTTTTTCCAGGAAGTCATATAGTTGGAATTTTATAGTAGCTAGTCTTTTCAGGATGGCTTCTTTCACTTAGAAGTATGCTTGTAAGTTTCCTTTGTGTCTTTTCATGCCTTCATAGCTCATTGCTTTTTATTGCTGAATAATATTCCATTGCATGGATTTACCATTGTTTGTTGGTACATTCACCTATTTATTGAAGGACATGGTGTCATCTTCCAGTGTTGGCACTTATGAATAAAGTTGCTATAAACATTTATGTATAGGTGTTTTGAGGCCGTAAGTTTTCAATTCAGTTGGGTAAATACCTAGTAGTGTAATTGGTGGATTTTATGCTAAGACTGTTTAGTTTTATAAGAAACTGCCAGATTATCTTCCAAAATGACTGTACCATTTTTCATTCCCATAAACATTGAATGAGAGGTCCTGTTGTTCCACATCCTTACCATAATTTGCTATTGTCTATTATTGAATTTTAACCATTCTAATAGGTATACAGTGGTATTTCTTTTTTTTCCCCCAAATTTCAGCCATTTTTTTTCATCTTTTAATTCCTATGGGGTTCATCAATTCTTTATCAGTTAACATTCTCATTGACAAAGACCAATTTATTAGAGAATGGACTTGAGCATACAGGGAGGGGGAAGGGTAAGCTGGGACAAAGTGAGAGAGTGGCATGGACATATATACACTACCAAATGTAAAATAGATAGCTAGTGGGAAGCGGTCGCATAGCACAGGGAGATCAGCTTGGTGCTTTGTGACCACCTAGAGCGGTGGGATAGGGAGGGTGGGAGGGAGGGAGATGCAAGAGAGAAGAGATATGGGGACATATGTATATGTATAACTGAATCACTTTGTTATAAAGCAGAAACTAACATACCATTGTAAAGCAATTATACTCCAATTAGATCCTTTTCATACTCTTTGGAATTGCTGGATTGTCACTTTTGAGAGAAGAACAGATTAAACCTGTTAGCCCTGTTTTTTGCATGCCTGAAAAAATACTTCAGAGAGTGAATGTTCAGCCTGAACTAGTGATCTAGATTAGATCCCTGATGCAAAAGTTGCTTAGGGGTATTTCTTTGTCGTAATTTATAATTCCTTATTGGTATCTGTTTTTTGTTTTTTGGTTTTGGTTTTGGTTTTGGTTTTTTTTGCGGTACGCGGGCCTCTCACTGTTGTGGCCTCTCCCGTTGTGGAGCACAGGCTCCGGATGCGCAGGCTCAGCAGCCATGGCTCACGGGCCCAGCCGCTCCGTGGCATGTGGGATCTTCCCGGACCGGGGCACGAACCCATGTCCCCTGCATCAGCAGGCGGACTCTCAACCACTGCGCCACGAGGGAAGCCCTGGTATCTGTTTTTTAGCATCTTTTCATATGTGAGTTCTCTGCATATCTTTGATACAAGTCCTTTATCAGATATGTGATTTACAAATATTTTCTTTCATTCTATGTTTTTAAAAAATCCTCTTAATAGAGACTTCCCTGGTGGTCCAGTGATTAAGACGCCATGCTCCAAATGCTGGGGGCACAGGTTTGATCCCTGGTTAACCAAGATCCTGCATGCTGCACAGTGTGGCCTAAAAAAAAAAAAATTCTCTTAATAGTGTCTTTTGCTTAACAGAAATTTTTACTATTAATGAAGTGAAACTTACTAATTTTTTCCTTTCATGGATCATGCTTTTGGAGCTGTATTTAAAAACTCATTGTCAAGCCCATTGTCACCTAGATTTTCTTCTATATTATCTTTTATAAATTTTATAGGTTTGTGTTTTACATTTATGTCTTTGATCCACTTTGAGTTAATTATTGTGAAAGGTGTAAGACCTGTGTCTAGATTCATTATTTTTCATTGCTTTTGCGTTTTGATGTCCAGTTAGTTGTTTCAGTACCATTTGTTCCAAAATCTATACTTTCTCCATTGAATTGCTTTTGCTCCTTTTTCAAATATCAGGTGACTATATTGTGTAGATCTTATTTCTATGTTCTCTGTTCTGTTTCATTGATCTATTTGTCTCTTATTAATATCATGGTGACTTGATTACTGTACCCTTTACAGTAAGTCTTAAAATTTTGTAGTGTTGGTCCTCTGAATTTGTTCTTCTGTTTCAGTGACATGTTGGCTATAATGAGTCTTTTGCTTTTGCACATAATCATTAGAATCAGTTTGTTGATGTTGTCAAAATTAGTTGCTGAGAGTTTATTGGAATTATATTGAATCTGTAGATCATGTGAGAAAGAATTGACATCTTACCAATATAGTCTTCTTAATATTGAACGTGGAACATTATTTACTTATATCTTCTTTGACTTATTTCTTCATAGTTGTATAGTTTTCTTCATAAAGACCATGTGCATATATTATTAAATTTATTCTTTATTATTTCATTTTATGGGTGCTTGTCAAATCAGTCTCATAATCTGATCTTATACAATACTATAACTGACTAATTCAAATGACACCAAAAATAGGATACAGAAAACTGAAAGACACAGGTAAAACTTGGAGAAGTAATATCAACACATCTTTATGGGTGCTTTCTTCCTTCACTTAAGTAGTACTCTGGTCCATATTCTATGTATGAGTATCTAGGTGGATCATACAGGGCAGCACTTAGCCAATGGAAGCTATTTAGGTCATAAAAGATCAATTTTACACTCCAATGACTACATACATTATAAACATTTTCCAGAGTTCCATGCCTCATATATGCATAAATTCCAAGTTTGTTTACTATAAACAACCTTGACACCAGGTATATCATGCTAAAAATATTCCATAGGTAAGGATTTCCTTTTATCTTTCGGTTAGTAATTATTATCAGGAGGAGATTTGACCTTATTTTCTTTACCCTTCTCTCCCCAGGGGAGGGAATTTGGATTTTAAACCAGCTGCTTCCTTCACTGGGCTTTGTGTGTGGGGACTGTGGAGACTGGGAAAATGGGAAGAAAAAGGTAGTGAGAGCTTCTAAGAAATTTTTAAGGTTTCAATAAGTATGAGAATTACCTGGTGTTAGAAATTTGCATTGATTACCTATATTTTCTTTGTATATTTTTTTACTAGAAGGGATATTATTATTATTTTTCTATATTGTACAAGTTGATGCTACTAACCACTTTTAATAACACAGAAGACCCCTTTTATTTTCCAGGAATATTGATTGATCATGGTATAATGAATGAATTACAGGTTTTGGATGAATAAAAGTCTGTCCCTACTACTTTCTAAAAACTATATGAATCTGGTACTTTCTCACTCTATGAACCTATCCTAGACAAATTTTTGTTACTTCACCTATGAAGCAGACAGTATAAAACCTTCCTTGCAGGATTGTTTCAGGGATTAGAGATGATATAAAAAACAGAACAAGGCTGAAACATGTCAGGCATGACTATTATTATAATTATCCATATCACATTCTCCATTATCTGAATGGAATACAATAAATTTACAACAAATTTGAGTTCTTCTTGTTTAAAATTGTGTAATGGTACAGCCATTACTTTAAGAAGGAATTCCCTAAAAACTCCCCAAACTTATTCTGTCTTAAAAAAAAAAAAAGTCAATACCAAAAACTAGATCAGTATAACTATAGAACTGACAGATCAGAGGATAAAATATTAAATTAGGGACCCTATTCAATAACTTGTAATTGTAGAGGTTATACTAGTATTCTCAAATTTCAATAACAGTGGCTTACTATCCACATAATAGAAGTTAAGAATTATTTTGACCAGGCAGAAAATAAACTGGGATAATATCTTTGCCCCTCTTGAGGATCAGATTGAGTGAACTCTGAGAAAGAAAAAAAAAAGTCAATAGAAGATTTTGCTGTGCAATGGTTTAAATAGCCATTAATTAGAGAGATCAGTATTAAGTTTTATCAATATTGACATTAAAGGTTAGGATACCTGAGGTTCTCATTTCTTTCCATGGGTTGCATCTTTCATCAGTAATCATTAAGCTCTTTGGTGATGGTTCTCAGCCCTGGATGTACATTAGAATCACTTTGGGGAGCTTTTAAAAACATGATTTCTAGGTCTCCAATCAAACCAGTTAAATCAGAATCTCAGAGTGTAACCAAGCTTGAGAATTTTTAAATGCAACCCAGGTGATTCTAATGAACAGTCAAGTCTGAGAACCCATGATCTAGTGGCAAGTTAACTGACAAATAACTTAGTGGTTCTGAAAATAACCAAACAATAGTGATAGTTTTCATTCATTAATATATGTGGGAGAAATGGACTTTCACACTACAACTCCAGTATTTGATTGAAAAACACCGATTTAAGAAATGTAGAAAACATAAGTTGGGCTGGGGCTCTACAGTTTGTAGATCTTATATTCTATTATATTCCTACTTCAAAGAGAATCTCTACCTCATGATCTTATTGGAATCTATGTGATTATTGTCTGGGAGAAATTTGAGCAAAGGTGTCATTTTCTAAAACATTTTTTCATTCCAAATCCTTCAATCTTTTTAAGTTGTTAGGCTATGCTAGCTAAAATACAAAGATGCTTTCTAGTGGAAATACACTTGAACTTCAGGTCCATGGTCCTCAGAGCTCTGACTTTGTATACACTGGTAGCAACATCACATTAACCAAGGCACATGATTTGGGGAAG
This sequence comes from Globicephala melas, assembly GCF_963455315.2. NCBI lineage: Eukaryota > Metazoa > Chordata > Mammalia > Artiodactyla > Delphinidae > Globicephala > Globicephala melas. The sequence goes on from NC_083330.1 coordinate 55,875,516, forward strand.
GACAATCACAATATTTGTTTTATGAGGTAAAAACAACAAGCCCCAGTGTGGATTGAAATCATGATTATGATACTGTAAACAACAGAAATAGCCAAAGCTAAAGAAGGAAAAGAAGAAATCATTAATAAGCTTTAAAGTTATAAGAGAAAAAAATCTGAGAGGTGACTGTGAAAATGGAGAATTTTCTTCAAAATATTGAGTGACCTTGAAAAGTACTTTTTTTGAAAGCAAATTATTTTTATCATTTGAATTACAAATGAAGTTTTGACAAAATTGGACTGATGGAGGCAATTATTATTATAGTCTCAAGGTTGAGAAAATTGCTTAATTTCATACTGAAGAGGGAAACTACCAGCTGGTAAATGCAACATAAATCAGAATCTTGCAACTATACCTGAATATGTATAGGTTAAAATATTAAAAGCTCTGTGTTGGGGTCTCCTGAGTCCTATTATTTTTGTATTACTAACAGTTGTCTTTAAGGAATTTATTTGTTGAATTTTATTTATTTATTTATCCAAATATTATTAAATATTTGGAAAACATTTAGAAACAAGTTGATGGAAATCCAATATGTGTTACCATATATAATACACACAGCAATACATTAATTCACGAGCCAGTATTGGTGCAACTACTGTTGGAAGGAATTCAATAAATTGACATTTAGTGTTTTGCAAATCTGTGCCTTTTATGATGCAGATTTGCTTCTGAAAAACCATGTTCTAATTACATTTTCTAAAGGCTTATTTTTGGGTGAGCCTTTCATAGAATATTAACACTAGGACTTCCCTGGTGATGCAGTAGTTACGAATCCACCTGCCAATGCAAGGGATACAGGTTTGAGCCCTGGTCTGGGAAGATCCCACATGCCATGGAGCAACTCAGCCCATGTACCATAACTACTGAACCTGTGCTCTAGAGCCCGCGAGCCACAACTACTGAGGCCCACACACCTAGATCCCATGCTCTGCAACAAGAGAAGCCACCACAATGAGAAGCCCACACACTGCAATGAAGAGTAGCCCTTGATCGCCACAACTAGAGAAAGCCCGCATGCAGCAACGAAGACCCAATGCAGCCAAAAATAAATAAACAAATTTATTAAAAAAAAGAATATTAACACTAAACTGGTCATATGAGTTTCAAGTAAATATACAGGTACAATTTTCAATTGATTGAGAGTAAGCAATAGCCCAAATTTAATTTAAACTAGCAGAAATCAATTAGAAAAAGACAAGCATTCCAGTACAAAAGTGGGAAAACACATAAATGATCAATTGATAAAAGGAAAGTATTGTGAATGGCCAAAAACACATAAAAATATATTCAACCATATCAATCTTTATAATGAAATAAATATATGTTAAATAATTATCAATTGTTATATATATATATAACGAAATAAATATATGTGTGTGTGTTTAAACACACAGACACAAAGAGACATAATAAAATAAATTGACAATTACTTTTATCACCTGTTAGATTAACAGGCACATTTGTAACCAAAGTGTGGAGAATTTGGGACTCCTTGTGTGTTACAATCTTTCCAATAGACAGTGGAAAATATATATTAGATGGAAATTAACATATTTTGACTAACAATTTTATTTTTAGACATTTACCTATAGGATTACTTGTAAAATTACAAGTAATCTGTTTGTCAAGTCATAATACTAGGGGAATTAATGACAATACATTTATACAATTGAATTGTATTCAGTTATATATGGTAATGTATATTGAAATTAATTGATATGAAAATCCACGTTTTTCAAAAGTTCATTTGTCCATCAGTTACTGAGTATCAACTATGTTTGAGGCATTAATATTATACTTCATTCACATAAAATGTGTGTGTGTGCTTGCTTGGATACGGTCAATAAACCAATTTTATAGGAAGAATGTTAAAAAACTAAAAAAAAAACTTTACTTTTACTTTGAGCGTTTTAACAGGTTTATCCCCAAATATGACTACTGATTTATCTAAATGTTAAAAATTTGCATTAAGAAAGTATGATAATTTGACAATATGCTAACAAAATTACTTTAAAAGTTACTGTAGGAGGAGCATACTTTTATAATTCCTATAAGCAGGCCATAGCAATATACAAATTTGGAGGGTAAAAGTAACAAAAATTAACCTTTATTTTCCTTTTCCAATGATTGTTCTAGAGGCAGGCATATGACACAGTTCTTGTTAAAGAGACACATGGAATATCTGTTTAAGTCTTATGGGCATCATTTCCTTCCCTGATAAAAGAGAAGGGATTAAGAGCTCTGCCATTTTTTTGTGCGTGGATGGCATCCTGTAAGATTGTAATGCTTTAGCTTCTCCAATATGCTACACTATATGGAGGCCAAGGAAAAGCCAAGAGATACTCAGAGTAGTCCCTGCTGCTAGCCTTCTTGAAATGTGAAACAAATATCAGAGTAAGTTGTGTGTTCTGTTAGCTGCAGTCAAAAACAATTCTGATGCACAAGAGGTTAAAAAATGGTTTATTTTCCATTTAACAAGTGATAAACCCAGTTTATCTTAAATTACATAAGAAAAATACATTTTGTTGAAAAAATTCAAAATAATTTACATCATTTAAAAAATTTGGATTATATAAGAGTCTTTAAATAGATTGAAAAATATCTTGGAGTATCATATCAAAAATGAAACAAATGCTAAAAAATTGTTAGTATATTATAATTTTTATTGAATTTGTTGAAGTAGAGGGTTTCTAGGCTGCTATTTACAAGAACTTATTCACAAAATACATGTTTTGGGATGCATTTTATATCAAATACACTTAAAAAATCTTATAGATTATCTTTACCATTCACCATCACATGTTTATAATTTTCTTTTTACCATTGGTTTTGCCTTACTAGAAACATTGCCATACTTGATATATTTCAAAATTATAACAATTAGAGAAAGAAAAAGCAAAACTAGCCATGTACACTAATGCTTAATGGTGTGTAAAAACTCTCAAAGCCTATTTCATAATACAAATAAGCAAGAACACAAAGCAAGAACATTCAACTCTTGACAAATGCATTCATCTCTCCCCACCTCCAGAAATTTCACTAAACTCTATTTCAGTGCAAAAAAAATCTTATGAGATTTAAGAAAATATTCTTTGGAAGCATGAGTGGTTTATTTTTTCTACCCTTCAATTAATTTACAACTACTAGGACATCCATATCAAAAATAAAACAAAGCAAAACAAAACAAAATACCTCCACACAGTATACCAGGACACCTGAAAGATCTATCCATCTGTGCATTTGAAAATCATTTGAAAATGCTGGCTTGAACCATGGAGGAGGGCACTAAACATGGAGTGTGGTGGTGAAACTGGCAGTGGCAGAGGTGGCAGCAGCAGAGAAAGCAGTGGCAGCTCTAGCATTGGGACAGTATGACCATTCTGGCAGAGGATGTAGAGGGTCTGGCCACACATTCTGCAACAGGATAGAGCCATTGCTCTCTCTGAGGAGAAACCACAGTGACTGGGAGGAGGAAAAGGAAAAGGACCTATGTAGACCAAGAAAACTGAAGGGAAGTGTCATCTGCTGTCTGCCCTAGGAGTCTGGCATGAAGATTGCCCACAGACCTCTGGGACCCCCCACTTTGAGAGTCCATTTACAGAGCCCAGGGTATACCCATAGCCCCAAGTACTAAGTACACGCCTTTTTCCGGAGCTGACAAACTTCAAAAATAAGATGAAGAATGCATTAAAATGCACTGGAAATAGAGGAGATCAGATGGAAGAGAGAATTAGTGAGCTGGAAAAAAAGAATCTAGAGATGATTCAGGTATAAGAGGAGAGAGAACTAAGATTTTTAAAAAGTGAAGAAACCCTAAGAGAGCTATCAAACTCTATTAGAAAAGCCAATGTTGGGACTTCCCTGGTGGCACAGTGGTTAAGAATCCGCCTGCCAATGCAGGGGACACGGGTTTGAGCCCTGCTCTGGGAAGATCCCACGTGCCGCGGAGCAACTAAGCCCATGCGCTACAGCTACTGAGCCTGCGCTCTAGAGCCTGAGAGCCACAACTACTGAGCCCACCCACTGCAACTGAAGCCTGCGGGCCTAGAGCCTGTGCTCTGCAACAAGAGAAGCCACCGCAATGAGAAGCCCATGTACCACAATGAAGAGTAGCCCCCACTCGCCACAACTAGAGAAAGCCCATGTGCAACAATGAAGACCCAACACAGCCATAAATAAATTAATTAATTAAAAAAAACAGAAAAGCCAATGTTTTATGTAATTTTTGTGGTAAGCACAAAACAAAAAACTAGAAAACCACCAACTTACAAATGTAGACAGAAACAGAAAGAAAAAGAAACAATGGAGAGGCAAAACAATTAGAAGGGAAGGAAAAAGATAAAATGGAGGTACATAGCAATAATCATCCTAAATGTAAATAGATTGAACACACTGATAAAAAGGCAAACAGTGACAGGAGAGATAAACAAACAAACAAACAAAAGAAGACCCAAGTATCTGCTGCCTATATGATGCCAGGACTCATCCCAGTTCTAAAGAGACAAATAAGCTCGAAGTGAAAATCAAATAGAAACCAATAGAAGACAGGCAGAGCCATACTTATATCAGACAAAATAGGCTTCAAACTAAGGGTAACAATAAACAAAGAAGGCATTATATAACAATAAAAGAATGTAACAAGAAGGCATAATTGTAAATATATATGCCCCTAAAACCTGAGCATTGAAATACATTAAGCAAATAATAACAGATCTTAAGGGAGAATTAGAAAGCAATACAATAATTGTAGGGAACTTCAATACCCCATTCTCTGCAATGGATATATTGTCCAGACAGTAAATCAGCAAGTAAATGTTGCAATTGAAATGAACTTAATAGAAATATATAGAACATTCCATCCACCAGCAGCAGAATAATTCTTCTCAAGTGACTACAGAATATTCTCCAGGATAGATCATATGATAGGACACACACACACAGACACACACACACGCACACACACACACACACACACAAATGTAGCGAATTTAAGAAGATTAAAATCATACCAACTATCTTTTCTGATCATAATATTATAAAACTAGAAACCTACAACAAGAGGAAAGTGAAAAAATCCACACATATGTGGAAACTACACAATATACTTCTAAAAAATTATTGGGTAAAAGAAAAATCAAAAGGGAAATAAAAAATTATTTTGAAGCAAATTAAAGTGGAAATACAACATATCAAATATTGTGGGATGCAGCAAAAGCAGTTCTGAGAGGAAAGTATATAGCAATAAATGTGTATATTAAGAAATTAGAAAGATCTCAAATAAACAACCTAATGTTACACTTCAAGGAACTAGAAAAAGAAGAACAAATTAAGTCCAACATTAGCAGAAGGAAGGAAGCAATAAAGATCAGGTCAGAAGTAAATGAAATAGAAACAAAAAAGGAAAAACAATAGAAAGGATCAATGAAACTAAGAGCTGGTTCTTCAAAGAGATAAACAAAATTGATGAAACTTTAGCTTGACTAAGAAAAAGAAGAAGATTTAAACAAATAAAATTAGAAATGAAAGAGGAGACATTACAACTGATTCTGCAGAAATGCATAGAACCATAAAAGACTACTATGAATACTTATATGGGAACAAATTACATAACTTAGAAGAAATGGATACATTTCTAGGAACGTACAACCTAGTAAGCCTGAATCAGGAAGAAATAGAAAATCTGAACAGACAAATAATAAGAGGTTGAATTGGTAATCAGAAAACTCCCAACACAGAGAACTCCAGGACCAGAGACTTCACTGGAGAATTCTACCAAACATTTAAAGAAGAATTAACACTAATTCTTCTCAAACTCTTCCAAAATGTGGAGGAGGAAGCACTACCAAACTCAATCTACATACGTCAATAAAATAAAAGATAAAAATCACATGATCATCTCTATAGACACAGAAAAAGCATTTCACAAATGAAATGAGAGAGTAGCATGGACATATATACACTACCAAATGTAAAATAGATAGCTAGTGGGAAGCAGCCACATAGCACAGGGAGATCAGCTCTGTGCTTTGTGACCACCTAGAGGGGTGGGATAGGGAGGGTGGGAGGGAGATGCAAGAGGGAGGAGATATGGGGATATATGTATATGTATAGCTGATTCACTTTGTTATAAAGCAGAAATTAACACATCATTGTAAAGCAATTATACTCCAATAAAGATGTTAAAAAAAAGAAAGGCCATACTTTCTAAAGCCATCTATAGATTCAATGCAATCCCCATCAAAATACCAAAGGCATTCTTCACAGAAATAGAAGAAACAATCATAAATTTGTGTGGAACCACAAAATACCACAAATAGCCAAAGCAATCCTGAGAAAAACAGAACAAAGCTGGTGGTATCAGTGCACTACAAAGCCATAGCAACCAAAATGATATGATACTGGCACAAAAATAGACCCATTGAACAGTGGAACAGAATAGTGAGCCTAGAATTAAATCCCAGTATTCACAGTCAACTAATATTTAACAAGGTATCCAAGAATACTCAATGAGGAAAGAATAGTTTCTTCAACAAATTATTCTAGGAAAACTCGAGAAACATATGCAGAACAGTGAAATTGGACCCCTATCTCACACCACTTACAAAAATTCGCTTGAGATGAATCGAAGACTTAAACACAAGACATGATACCGTCAAACTCCTAGAAGAGAAGATAGGAGGGATACGCAAGAGGGAAATGTGTCATACTGGTCACATTTTAAATGTGTCATACTGGTCACATTTAAAATGTTCAGTCGTCACATGTGACAGTTGACTATTCTGTTGGATAAAATGGATATAGAATATTTTGCCAGCATAAAATTTCAATCGGAGTGTTCTGCAAGTATTAAAAAACAAAATTAAGGTGTGGAGTCAGGATAGAGGGCTAAAGAAATAAGATCACATTTTGTTAGGTGATGATCTTAGTGGGGCAGTTCAGGGACATCCTCTCTCAGGAACTAACATTTGAGAAAATAATTGATTGAACTGAGAGAGTTATGTGAGTATTCGGAAGAAGGGCTGTCCAGTCAAAAAGTTCTCTCTACATACTTCTCAGTAGTTATGAAGTTTTATATTTGGAATTTTTCAAAAACAGTTATAATAGTTATTACCAACCATCTCAACCAATTCCTAAAAGTTCCTTGGAGACATTATAATAATATTTTCGACTTAAAAAATGATTGAATTACATGTGAATTTTTTGTTTTTTTTTTAAAGTTAATTTCAGCCTTATTATTATTCCAGTTTGGAAATTTTAATACTCGTAAAAGATGTATCAGATCAAATCAAATCTATAAATCCAAAGGATGTAGTGAAACTAATCAGAATTACAAGTGGTTACAAATTTCTCATGTTTCATTCTGTGGTTTTACATTTATTATGATGCATTTCTTTACTTTTACTCATTTTAAGAGATTATAAATATGTTGGTTAATCTATGGCACGAAATTCAGATATATTGGGGACCATACCACATAACTTCATGAATTACTCTAGAAGAATTTTAACAGAAACAGAGGAAAAGCAGGTTAACTATCAAGGCATGTACCAGAAAAGAGTCAAGAATAATGACAAGTTAAAAGGAATCAACATAAGCCCTTAATTTCAAAGATGGTAGAAAAAGATACTAATGTTAATAACAATATTGTGGAACTTAGGAAGAAATGAGTGTGCAAAAGAATATGATGAACCAACAGACTTCCCCCATTGGTTTTATTTATTTATTTATTTATTTATTTTTGCAGTACATGGGCCTCTCACTGTTGTGGCCTCTCCCGTTGCGGAGCACAGGCTCCGGACGTGCAGGCTCAGCGGCCATGGCTCATGGGCTTAACCGTTCCGCGGCATGTGGGATCTTCGCGGACTGGGGCACGAACCTGTGTCCCCTGCATTGGCAGGTAGACTCTCAACCACTGCGCCACCAGGGAAGCCCTATTTTGTTTTATTTTATTTTATTTCATTTTAGCTGCTCCGGGTCTTAGTTGCGGCACGTGTGATCTTTTAGTTGCGGCATGCGGGCTTCTTAGTTGCAGCATATGGACTCTTAGTTGTGGCATGCAGACTTCTTAGTTGTGGCATGCATGCGGGATCTAGTTCCTCGACCAGGGATTGAACCTGGGCCCCCTGCATTGGGAGCGCAGAATCTTACCCACTGAACCGCCAGGGAAGTCCCTCCCCCATTGATTTTAAACAGTAGACTATATTTAAGTAGATTTATGTTTTAAAACTTTTTTTTTTGCAACTCACCTAAAATATTCCCATGGGACTCCATTTACTAAACGAAAATGTTTGACAAGATTTTTTCTGAAGTGACTAGTCAGTATCTACATACTCTCTGATTACTTAAAATTTGTTTGCTGGAATTACTAACCTCAAGTTTTAATTCAGCAAGAATAATCAGTTTTGAAGTGTATTCATCCTGACAATTTAAAATTTAATTATATCAATATATTTGAAGTTTATTAAACTTAAATTTCACTTATATCATTTATTCATATATTTTTCTCATTGATATGATAAATAGAAATAGACTTTGGCAGAATCTTAACTCATTAGGGTAAGTCAGTGTCATTTTGAATCACTGATTATGACCATGCAGTCACATGCTCTCTCCTTTTAGATAGAATGTTACCTCCTTCCTCTTATATATGTATTTTATAAATTTATTTATACTTCTGTTATATTCTAATCAAATGACATAAAATAGCTTCTACTTCCATTATACTTGAAATGCCATCCAAGATTTTTATTAAAATTTATTAAATTTTACATATTTTAAAGTCCACCTAAATATTTTGTACACATTGGGCTAGTTCATGAGAGTCTAAAGTAAGCATAGTGCCTTTATACATATGCTAGGAAATATATCTATTGCCTTTTGGGGAGTTACTTACTTAAACATTTTAATTCAGTATGTATTGTTGAGCATTTACTCAACTCAAAAAGTGGTCTATTACAGAAATATAAGATACACATATTTTCTATTTTCGTATCCCCAGGACTTAATAAGTAATTAGTCTTGCTGGGGAGGATAGACAAGATGGTAAATGGCCAAGGGATATGTTATCGCTGAGATGGGAGTTGACATGTCTTAAAGATGAGTAGATGATATAGGTGAAGTTTAGATGGGGAGTGGATCTCAGACAAGGTGATTACTTTTTTAAGTGAATTTCAGGATTTTGTGAGGGACTACTGATTACATGTAACTCCCCAGCATTTTTTACTACATAATTGAGAGCTCTTAAAGGGAAAACTATTGCTGTCCCTCAACATCTAACAGAATAGTTAGCATGTACTGGATTTTGAATGAATTTGGATTGAATAATAAATTAATTAGTTAATAAATGAGTGGTTTAATAGGTAAATAAATAGATATCACTATCCAAGAATTATATGTCAAGTCCATATAGCAGTAGTATATTAATGTAAATTCATGCCTTTAGTACTGCAGTGCAGAGTCTTCCACTCTGGATGTTGGGTAAAGAAAAATGATTTATTTTTTTGTTTTGTTTGTTTGTTTTATTGAAGTATAATTGATTTAAAATATTATGTTAGTTTCAGATGTATAACATCTGAACATTCAATATTTTTATAGATCATAATCCATTTAAAGTTATTACAAAATAATGGCTATATTTCCCTGTATTGTACAATATATACTTGTTGCTTATTTATTTTATACATAGTAGTCTGTGTTTCTTAATCCCATATCCCAATGTCCCTATTTTGCCCCTCCCCCATCCTCTCTCTCCACTGGTAACCAGTAGTTAGTACTCTATATCTGTGAGTCTGTTTCTATACGCACATTACTTTGTTTTATTTTTAAGATTCCACATTCAAGTAATAACAGAGTATTTGTTTTTCTCTATATGACATTTCACTAAGCATAATACTCTCTAGGTCCATCCATGTTTTTGCAAATGGTAGAATTTCATTCTTTTATCTAGCTGAATAATATACTATATATACTATACTATACATTATATATTATATATAGATGTGTGTGTGTGTGTGTGTGTGTATATATATATATATATGTATGTGTGTGTATATATATACCGGTATATATATACTGGTCCCAGAGGGGACAAGTGCTGGAGCTAGAGGGGCTTGTGTGGGTATCTGGCAAGGGTTGGGGCATGGTGTGTCAGAGATCTGGTCTGCCTCTGGTGTGACACCTGTGCAATCGCCAGTAATGGCTGCCCCTCCCTGTTCAGACATCGCTTAGGGTTTGAGTTCCCACAGCACCCCATGGCTGAGCTTTTTCCTTGGCTGTGGAAGCCCTCTCTCCAGTGCAGAGCTGCAAAGTAAGGCAAATGGTGCCAGAGCATTTGCTCCACTCAGACTGGGACTTGTGCCAGGATAGTTTGGGAAACCAGTCAGCCAGCTGCACAGTCTCAATTACCCTTTCTGCCCTTCTGCGAGAGCAAGCAAGCATCTGTGCACTACTCACAAGCAGAATCCAGCTTTCCCCAGCCCTGCTGTTAGTCCCACCAGCCCTCCCACCAGCCCTCCAACCAGCCAAAGGGGCTCATCTTCCCTTTGTTGGCCCCCTGGGCTGGGGCACCCAATATGTGCATCTAACTGCTCCTCCCCAGGGAGGGTCTCTCTCATGTAATATCATTTTTCCTCTGAGTCCCCTGCGTGGGTCCTGACCTGATAATTCTCTTCCCTTCCTACCCAGTACCATGTGTATCTTTCTTATAGCCTTGGCTGTACAGAAGTGTTTCTGCTAGTCTTCAGTTAGTTTTCAGTGAGAATTTTTCCACTTGTAGATGTATTTTTGATGTGTTCATGGGGGCAAATGAGTTATTCATCCTTCTACTCTGTCAACTTGATTCAAGTCCCCAAAATTACTTGTTTTGGGCTTTTAAATTAGATTCTAAGTTTCAACAATTTCCTTGTATAAATTTTGTGAGCTCTGAACGCCATGACTTATTGATAAGATGAGAATGATGGAAAACCAGGACACCAACGTGAGACACTGGTTGCTAACTTCACCTACAGCCATAGTTTCTGACTCTTTTGCTATATATCTGGTTACCTAATACTCTTTTATTTTTCTTCCCTATCCTATCTTTATATATGACCACAAAGAATTTCCAGGTTAATTACCTGCTCACTCTCTTATTGCATTGAGTTTACTTACTGCTCTCTTCTGCAAACTTCCTTGGGATTGGCATGTACCCTAGCACAAAAGGGAGAAGTATTTTTTAATTATTCAGACTAATGGAGGTAAGCATTCTAAAGCCACAGCGATTATATTGGATTAGAACCCAACTGGATTATTTGCATATATTATGTTTCATAATCCTCCTTTTACTACTTTGACTAAGATCCTCCATCACACTAGTTCATATTCCTTTAGGTACAGTGATCCATCGGGAGTGAGCATAGCATTTAGCCAGTGCGATCATAAGAAAACCTATGACTATTACTGAAGCTTCAGGAAGAGATGCTCTCTCTATGGCACCTGGAGTCCTTAAGAGAGAGACTGTTTATGCTCTTGGAACAGTGCCTCATAAGGAGGTGATATTAGATTTTGGAATGAATTTAGAGGAAGGTAGACTCAGAGAAGGAAAAGGAGAGGAGTCTAGGCCTTGTGAAATTGAGTCCCTGCAGAAAGCTGCATTTTAAGTCAACTTACTAGACCTATTCGGTTTGGTGAATGAATAAGTCTCCTACATTCTTAAGCCACTTTGGGGTCAGTTTTGTTTTGTCTGTAACAAGTCTGGAGCAAACTGATAAAAATATTAAATGTGGAAATCTTATCCCAGGTTATCTGACCACTAATTCCATTCTCTATCCACTGCCCCACCCTGCCCATTTCAGTCTCCTTATTGCTGATGCTCTATATCTGACTCCAAATTGCTTTCTTCCACTTCTAAATCCAGCTTTTTTTGTATGTGTCCCCACAAACAGCACCTTCCAAATGCCCTCCTATTTTTCCTATTCCTGCATTGTTTTGTGTGCAGAAATAGAAATTTTCTGCTCAATTTATGACTTAGAATTTATTTTTCACATTGAAATTTGAATATCTCAATGTCTTTTTTTTTAATATGCTCCCTGGAATGACTTGCTGTCATGCTTCCAGACTCTTGACCACCTTCCTAGTGTTTCCCATTGCCATGTTTCAAATATTGACTCCTGTGTATTCCTATTGCTTGTCCTGTCTTTTAGTTTCCAAACTTTTGATTCAGTATTGGATCAAGTAAATGTCTCGTATGGTATACTAATATGTCAGTTTGATCACCATTCCTGTAAAATTCCATTTACCCTCAGTTTCATGATAATGCTGTAGCCTCAGCTACAATTTCCATCATTATAATCACTCTAAGTCGATTCAAACAGGGTCCTTTGATGCTGATACTTTGTTATCCAAAATATTGAGCTCAGATCAAGTGATCTGCTTTAAATCAACAATCCAATTGACCCTATAGTTCATCCTCCAGCTGGAGAAAAATAACATTAAATTCTGTGTTGACCTTCCTGGTATCAAGGTAGTCAATTAGGACAATAAGCCAAACTGAAAACAATAATCAAGTTTTTATTCACTTACTGTGACTGTACAAGGAAGAGGCCAAAGAGACAGTCACCGTCTCCCCAGTGTTCCTTTTCCCCCCATGGAATGGCACCAGGTGAGGATCAGATGAATACAGTATGGAAGGAAGGAATTACATCACTGCTAAGGATCCCAAACAAAAGTTCCTGCCTTTTTATGGACTCAGGGGACAGAGGAAAGGGACAGGGGAAAGAGCTAGGAGTTGAAAAATACAGAGTTAAAGTGGAGATAAGAGCCTCAGCTTACCTGAGACTTCTGAATGGATATCTTTATGTATCAACCCTTATTGATATTAAAAGCATAATAAGATTATTATTTTTTAGAGGGGAAGTAGGAGATATATCTAATGCATGAGAGTTGAGTTCATTATTTTAAAGCCATGGGACAGACACTTTTGAAAAGCTCATTATTCTAATTAGTCATCATGTATCTACGGAAACTATCATTTATTAGTACTCAAAATTAAAAATGAAGTCCACAGTTATCTATTCAGAATCAGCCCAAAGGTAAGGCCTGAATCTACACATACACAATGACTTTTATACAGTGAATATGTAAATGGTGGTCAGTGCTCCCTTTTAAGGAAAAGAACAGAATGTGAATTTCATTTGGACACTGCAAGGCCTAATTATAATTTTAGAAATGGGAAGCATTATTTTTAAGTTCTCATATTTGCCACTCTCAGATTATTTGAAATTTTGGAATTTATATGTGTAATGTAGGATCCTAACAAGGTTTCTTATAAAATCTCACTTTGTATTATATCTTTCTGTTATTTAATATTTGATATAGGAACATATAAATAATAATAATTACAGTGGCAATAAAAAGTAATACCTACTATTTGTTGTCCACTTCATACAGATCAAGTCTCTATGGCTCAAAAATCAAAAACTTTATATTATTACAGATAAAAAAATATGAAAAGAAGTATATGAATTTCAGAATATTACAAAGCTGGTAATTGATACAATGGGGATTCACATTGGGTTTCTGTAACTCTAAATTATTTATTTTATACCATATCAAATAGATAGTTGTATACTGGATATGTTAGATTTTATCATCAATCATAAAACCTGAAGATAGTTGCCTAAACATGAAGAAGATATATAAAACATCAAAAGAGTAATGATACCATAGGATAAATCTTTTAAAAAAATTTTGGATAAACAAAAATCATGAAACTTTACTCAAATTAAATTTGAGTCCTAAACACCCTTAAATTTTCTTTAATAGAAATGCTTATTTGACTACTGAAGGAAAAAAATTGCTAGCCCTTAGAGGAGCTATAGAAGTAATATAAATTAAATTATTTAATTTGGCTGAGTATGGCAATAGTTATTGAAGAGAAAAAGTACACAAACATTTCAATTAACAGAAAAAAGAAATTTGATAAAACTTGACATAAATTCACATTAAAACTCTTAGTAAATTAGGAAAAGAAAGACTTCTTAAGCCACTTACAAGCATCTATTAGGGAATTCCCTGGTGGTCCAGTGGTTAGGACTCGGCTGGGGTTCAGTCCCTGGTCGGGAAACTAAAAACCCACAAGCTGCATGCAGCGCGGCCAAAAAAAAAAAAAAGCTAAAATTATTTAAGAAAACAGGATCCTAAGTGAGAAATATTGAAAACACTTAAAAAAAAAATCAGAGACAATACAAGGATCCTGCCATTACTACTTTTATTTAACATCTATTTTAGGATGTAGCAAGCACAGTATGATAAGAAAAGAAACTTGAGATTTAAGAATTTTAAAAAGGAAACATATTGTTTTATAGATAATGTGTTTTATGTAAACATTTACATATAAAACAAAATTATTAGACAATTTATCAGAAAATTATTAGACATTAGCAATTACTAGAAAAATAATTGCTTTTTACTACACCAATGACAGATACATAGAAAAAATAATTGATATGAAATAATTTACAATAGAATTTAAGGCCTCATAATTAATATAACAAAAAATAGGTAAGATCTTTACAGGAAAAAACTTAAAACATTTTTAAGTGGATTAAAGAAAATTAAATAAATGGATAGATAGAAAAGCTGAAGTTCATAAAATTCTCTAGTCTTTCTACTTTAACATGTATGTTCCAAAAACTTCCAATCAGAATCACAACTTGTACTTTATGAAATTTGTTAAATTGATTCTCAAGTTTATATGGGACAGTTAAGGGCCAAGAAAAGCAGCAACCAAAAAAAAAAAAAATCTGAAGAATTTGAGCACCATCTACAATTTAAATTTGTTTGTGTATTCTTTAAGACATCCTTCCCTATCCATAAGATTAAAATATATTTCTTAAGTAGTACCTGTTGGGCTTACTATTTAAAACTAATCATTATAATAATTTTAAAATTAAGGAGTTCTGTTCTTAAAAAATTAATTAGTAATCAGAGAAATGCAAATAAAGATGAGGAAAAGTTACCATTCTATACTCATTGGTTCATCATTTCATCATAAAGTTGAACATTCACTTATGCGATAACTTAGCAGTTACCAACATCGGTATATATGTAAGATAAATTCTTGCATCTACACCTTGGGAGATATATACCATAACTCATAAAAATGCTATAAAAATAGCATAGTGAAAAATGAGGAAACAATTCTAATGCCCTATGACAAGACAGTGAATGAATAAACTAGGATGCTAATACAATAATATAAATTAATGATGTGCAGTACTGTTTACTAATGCATGAACCTCAAAATCACAATAAATGAAAATAAATTACCCCAAATTATGCACTTAATGATGTCATTCTTACATAGTTAAAAGAACCAAAATTAAATATATGTCTATTTACCTGTATTCACTTATTATATATATACTTGAGATAGAAATATCTGAAAGGAAAGTGAGAAAATAACAAATAATAGAATGAGGGGCATAGTTAATTTGGATGGAGGGTGGCAGAAGCATGGGGTAGAGGAGTATCAAGTGGCTAGATGAAATTATTTTCAAGGTAATAGCCTCTGGAGAGGGTGGTGATTTCATGGAACATGTTGCTTTATTATGAAGAAGGAAAGACAGAAGGGAGGGAGAGATGAAGGAAATATGAACAAGCAAACAAACAAGCAATGTTATGTGTGTGCCAATGATAAAAATACATCATACTGCTGAGATCATGATTACTCTGTTTACTCGAAGGTAATAAAAATATATATACATATGTCCAAGTATGTAAAAAACTTTTGTGAGTAGTTGACATGCTTACAAAAAAATGTTGAAATATTTGAGCATTTCCAAAGGAAGAGGGAGCATATTTTACTCATTCTCGGAATGAATATTTAATGAGGGTCTATGCTATAAGCCAGGCACCATGCTAGGTACTGGCTTATAGCATAGGCTTAGCACCATTTAAATTCTCTTCCCCCAAATTTGAACAACTAGTTTTAGGAATATTATCTCTTTTGTAATAAAAATTACTTTTTAAAATATAATTCACCTTCTGCCAAATTAGGTAGACTGTATCTATGATCTAGTGGAATTAGAACTTTGGGACATTTTACATTAAATTATTGGTAGTGAATAACTGATAAAATTCATAAGTGCTCTTGTTCAATAGAATATTACTGCTTTTTCATTTTCAGGTGGTATATAATTTATCATAATGAGCGGTAGGATTGTACAGTTGACTCTCATTTATATGTTACATGTATTGATTGCTATTTACTTTTTTATATTTGTATATCACACAGTTGAGAGACACTGTTCTGTGTGTGTGTTGGAGGGGGCATGAGTGGATGTGGTTGTGTGTAATGTAAGTGGATCAATAACCCAATTTCTCTCTTTTCCCAGGAGTATGTTGCAAAAAATAAGCAACATACCATGGGCAACACTACTGTATATTTCGTGAATGTCAAATAGGGTTGGGATGTCTTATGTATTTTTCTTATACAAATCTTATAACTTTGAAGTATTTCAGGTATGAAAGAGACATTAAGTTGTTTAGCACATACACAATTTCAATAAAATGGCATGCAATTAAAAGGTAAATGGAGTCATCACATTTCCTCGATGCTAATTATGAAAGAATCTCTTCTATAGGTTCCCTAAAGGAAAACAGCCCAGAATCCTTTTCACTTTTTGCTACAAAAACAGCTGTTGGATGACTATTCAGCTTAGTTTAGAACATTTCGTAATTTTTTTTTCAAGAGATTAACAGGAAACAGATGCTTCATTTAACTCTCTCTAGGGTAGATCTTTCATGAGGAAATAACTGTTAATCTCAGATGCTCTCAAAAATCTTGGCCTTTGATCTTTAGTCAGGTCCCAGGATTTGGTTATATCACATTAATTTAAAAATCACTTATACTGATTAGCATGGGATTTTTGTTGTGATGAACAGTTCCTTTTTTTTTCATTGATTCATATTTGTTTTTAACAAGAACATATTTTGGATAGTACATATTAAATTCATAAAAATTGTGGGTATTTATATTTGTATAGAGAAAGATGTAGATATATGTAGATACCTCATTTTTCATACGTAGCCAACAGTAAATATATTTTAAAAGAAAATGTCCTGGCAGATTTTTACTTTGCCTGGGGCTACCAACTTATCTGCAAGAATGTTTTTAAGTGACATTCATAACATCAGCAACTATCTTAAGGTCTCTATTTTTTTCATATGGGTTATCTTGTTTACAATTTATTTTAATTTTGTTTATATTTCCTCTCTCAGTAAATGTAGAAAATATGGAGAATTGGTTCCAATGACAGGAACAAGAGCCTTTACCTTTGCCTGTCTTATCTTTTTGCAGTGATAGCTACCCGAATATACCAAGTTTAAAATTTCTCAATAAATATCAGTTAAATAAATGAATAAGTGAGGTTATCAGTGTGGCAACATAATATATCAATATATTCAATTGTATTCTTCTTATTAGTATAGCCCTACTGATATCTATTTATATCTCTATCTATCTATCTATCTATCTATCTACCTACATCTATGTATATCTATCTCTATATATGACATACCTGTCTATGAATAGATAGACAGATAACGTTGTATTGATTGTTTGGGTTATTCTTTTCTTTGTTGTAAAAAGGCTTGTAATTTTTTCAACTGAGTCTGGCCTCCTCAATCTCGAAGAATGTTTTGTGTTGTAGAGGTTGTATTTTAACATGAAAAATACAACCCAGGTATTTGTTTCAAGAACATACTGGCAGAATAGATGTGTCTGGTGATATGCCTGGAAGAGGTAGCTTTGCCCTGCCCGAGAAGATTTTAAGAAGGATTACTTGGGAGTGGGCAACAGTGGCAGGTTCTGCAAGTTCAGTGAACACTGTGACTTGCACCTCTGCAGGTGAACCTCTGCAGAGATAGGACCTCTGAAGGTATTGCAGTGCACCTTTGGAGACTGACGAGTAACAGCAGATGCTCTTTGACAATGTTTAGTGTGGAGGAACTAGAGCTGCTCCACTCAAATGACCATAGATTCTTGGGATAAAATTCCAGTAACTACTATTCTTGAGCTACAGACCAAAAGCCTTTTCTCTATTTCCTAGGCATCTCATAAAGTACCACACTCTCAGAATTCTTATATAACCTTAGGAAGCAGGAAGGACCATCCCCAATCCACATGATGTAGAAGCACTTTCCCACCCTCTCTTGTGGAGTGAAGCTGAGTCGACATGTATCAACTTTAGAGTCGATCGAACAAGTAAAGCTTCTTAAATCTAACAGCTATTTAGCATACTCTCACTATTACACAAAAATCTGCCTGACATCCTGGCATTAGAGCAAGATTAGGAAGACCATATTCGAGCTGTCATCATACAGCAGCAATTATCTATATCTTAACAACTGATTAATCATTTATCTATAGCTGATTATATCTTAACAGCTGATTAATCAATAGGCTTGATTGATCATTTTCATGTGCATTCATTAGGAAGGATCGCAAAGCCTGCCTTAGCTTCCCTTAGTGTCTATTTTACTTCTAAAAGTCATTATTTTTTCCCTAGGTGATGAATCTCAGATCAGATTCTTTCTATAGTTAAGATCCAATGTGAAGGAGAAAGATACATACAAAGACACATGTAATAAAATAAGGAAAATATTCCTTATGATATTTAGAAATTATCCTTTCTTAGAACAGAAATATTAAGCATTTAAATATGTCTAAATTTTACATTTATTAAAGAAAATACAAATAATTATATAAGACAATATAAGTCAAATTAGTTTAGGGAGAACACTTTGAAAACTTAAGGTGATTGTCTGCCATGTTTCTAATCTAAATAGTTATATCTCCATTCATTCATTCATTTTCTGAGTGTTGATCATTAGGTGTACCTTTGATGGGCACTTTCTCCCTCAATTGAATGGCTGCTTAATGTCTCCTAGCAGAGAAATTCAAGATTCATTTATGTGATGATAAATTGTTTGAAATAAAATAAAAGGAATAAAGTACAGAGATTCTTTAGTCTTTTTGAGGCTTTTTTAAAAATAACTTACACTGATTTGGGCCATTTAATTTCTATCTTGCTTTATTCACTTACATTTGGATTATGGCCACAGAATTGCTTCCTGGTGAAGACTGAGCTGGTGATGGGAAGAACCAGGTGAGTCTGGAACAACTTGGTCTGGTTGGTCAGAAATAAGTGAGCCTCTCTGGCTGCAGAATGGCCTTTGGGATTTGGGGAGGAATAGAGAGATTATCATGCTTCCTTTTAGCACCTGGCTTTGGGGTAGGGAATTGGCAACTTCTCAAAATCTATGAGAGCCCATGGCATAGGAAGGGCTGTTTGAAAACTAGCGCAGAAAGTGCCATGTTGACAAAGACAGTGATGGGCGAAAGAGAGTGTTGGCAGAAGTGGAGAAGGAAGCAAGGCCAGCTTTGTTCTGGACTCTGACATAGAAGGCCACCTGAGTGAGTTTGGCCCAGTACACAGCCCAGGACTGGCAGAAAAATTAACTTCCCCATAAAGTGCTAGGCAGGTGTAGCTGCAAAGACATTTTTGAGGGTGAGGCAGTGGCAAGACCATGTCAGGGCAGGACAAACAACTGTAGCAGTATAAACCAATATAGTCAGTGCACTCAGGTGCAGAATCAGAGGTGCTATATGGAGATTACAAAAGTTGATGCTATTGATTGGGTAGAACGAGACTGATTTCTAAATGCTCTCTGGAACCATAGTAGAGACAAAAACAAGAAACAGAGAACTGGATTTCAGTAGTCAGAAAGGCATCTCAACATAATGGTTTTTGCCACTTGAAAGTAACCCACAGTCCCCTTCCTCAGGCTGGTGTTTAAAGAAGATCCTATTACACATGGGAACAACCTGGGCCCCTCTCTTTGAGGCCTTAGACATTGTTCATCATTGTCAAGACCACAGTGGCTTTAGAGATGATGCTACTACCTTTAAAATCTCTAATTTTTTACACTCTGTGTACACATATTTGCCTTTGAGCCACATTCATTAGAGACGACCTCCACTTCCTCAAGTTTGATTGAATCCTAATGGACTTTTACCAGATCTACCAAATGTGGGGAGTTGTAAGCCTAACCGTCTTCATGGTGTTACAAGTGAGGACATCGTTTTTATCCCGCAATTTGTACCAAACTCTCTGGTCAACCTGATCCTCAAAGTAATCTTTGAGAAGGCACAATGCCAGGTTCTACACCGTGATGTATAAGGAAGGAAGAGCCGTTCCTATTCCCAAAGCATGTCAGGAAATATCAAATCTGCCACAAAAACAATGCATGTTTTTCTACTTAAAACCACTGACATTTAGATGAAGTATCATCTACTCTTCACTCAAAAGTAGACATATATATTTTCACAGAACTCTCAGAGAACAGCTGTCCCAAATACTTTCATGAGTCGAGTAAATTGCTTTTTGCCTTCCTTCTTTCCTTGTCTTTTCAATGTTTTAAGTTTCTCTGCATTTTCCAGCTCAAAGAAGAATCCTGACAAGTGCCTCAGTGGTATGATTATGACTTGCTACCTACTAGCTCCTTCTGATAGCCATTCTCTAACACACTGGCTCCATTCTTCTTCCTATTTTCAGTGAAAAATCTTGGAATATCCTTCTATGTCCAATATTCCTTTCTGTTTCTTTCCCGTATTTATGGACCTACACTACTCCATAAGACCCACATCCACTTTGTAAGAGCAGACTTTTATTTTCATTTGGCTTGGAAATAACTGAATGCTTTATGGTCTAGCTCAGAATTGGCTTTGGAATGTCAGTTCTTATTCACTAAGAAAAAGAAAGAAGACAGGGTACAGCTTTATCCTCATTTCTCCATTATCCTATGAGATTTCTGATAATCCCCCTTCTCCCACTGCCTTGGCTTTCATTCTATGTGCCATGGAGGGAGGCATAACACAACTCACAGCTGGAGGGAGACCTTGACTATTGTAAAGGCCAGTGCTTTAGTATACAGCAGTATTATGAGGATCAAACAGCCCATTATGTCCAAAATTTCTATGTCCTATTTTCCACAGATCTGGTTGTTCTGTGCTGGAAACAGTTCTTTGGAATACAGTCTTTACTCAGGTTGAGTACTGTGCAGTACCTACACCAATGGAGAATTTCTTAAAGATGTGTAGGTTTGGTGTCTTTTTAAATCTCTTTTTCCAGCTTATAGTTGCCTATTTCAGTTCACCAAACAACAGGTGTTTGGATTCTCTGCTGCCATTTAGTCTCAGCACATGTTCTGCCCAGCTGAGTGGTTTTTCAGCAGGTGCTCCTAAGCATCAGTCAGAGCTTTTCTGGGTCAGCTATCAAATAACAAAGCCAACCATGAGCTCCCAGAGCCTTTTGTCACTGAGGTATCTTCAAGGACACACTAGTTATATGTCAGGTAGGAGAAAAGCAAGAGATGCACATTGAGACCTCAACCCCATGTTAATCCACCCTATAGATAACTTGATGTTACACTTTGTCAGTTATTGAACAAAGTAAATTTTAATGGAAATGATGCTGAAACTGTATGTTTTCATGTAGCTAATCAATCACCTGTCAGCAGGAAAATTCAAAACAAATGTAGCTTCATGTTCGCTAGCAGAAAGGAATAAAAAACAATATAACAGTAAGGAAGATGTTAAATTATATCAAATGTAAATTATATCAAAATGTGATCCACTATTTTAAGAGTTATTCTGATGAGAATTTACCATGAATAGAGACATCCCTAGGCAAGATTTTTCTGTAGCAGATGTGTGTTTGTATTAGAAAAACACAGCAGTGGGAATTAAGAAGAGAAAAGGGAGGTAAACTGGGGTAGTATAAAAGAAGGAATATTTCTCAAATTCAGCCTTAGGAGAAATATAACTGAGGGAAAACAAGAAAGCTGAGTCAAAAATTTCCAGAGCTTCAAATGTTTTCTTGTCTTTAGCCAAAGAACTACTATGAGTTGTAACATTTTTGAAGATTTAGGATTTCTACTCAGAAATCTTGGTGTATCAGTTGGCTATACCTACATATATTTCAAAAGATTTCAGTCGAAACTTAAAGGACATGTGGAGGGTGTTATATTCAGTTTTCTCAGTCTAACTCTAGGGAGCAATACACAACTCAAATTAACTATACTTTTTCCTTAAAAGCATAAAATGAATAATTGTGATTCTCATTGGCATCTCACTTTTACCATTTCTTCTGTTCTCCCTATCCCACAAAATACCATGATGTATTTTGATTTATTTAAAATATAACTATTAGAATTAACTTGTATACTTAAAAAACCCTAACCCTAATATAAGCCCATATAAATATTATATAAATTAGGTTTTTATCTTATTATAAAGAATAGATTTTTCAATTTTCATGTTTATAACTTACCTGGGATCTTATGGTGTAGTGAGAATAACAACAATCTTGGTATTTGAAAGCTTTGGTTCACATTACTGTGTGTGTCATTATTGAAGTTCTGTGTTGAAGTGTCAATTTCCTCTTTTATAAAACGAAGCTTATAAATGTTATTTCCCTCCTCCAGCTTTCCCTTCTTTGTGTGTTAAGAGTCAATGTCAGTAGACTGGCTGAATGGGTACAAAAACAAGGCCTGTATATATGCTGTCTACAAGAGACCCACTTCAGACCTAGGGACAAATACAGACTGAAAGTGAGGAGATAGAAAAAGATATTCCATGCAAATGGAAATCAAAAGAAAGCTGGAGTAGCAATTCTCATATAAGACAAAATAGACTTTAAAATAAAGTCTATTACAAGAGTCAAAGAAGTGCACTACATAATGATCAAGGGATCAATCCAAGAAGAACATATAACAACTGTAAATAGTTATGCACTCAATATAGGAGCACCTCAATATATAAGGCAAATGCTAACAGCCATAATAGGGGAAATCGACAGTAACACAATCATAGTAGGGGACTTTAACACCCCACTCTCACCAATGGGCAGATCATCCAAAATGAAAATAAATAAGGAAACACAAGCTTTAAATGATACATTAAACAAGATGGACTTAATTGATATTTATAGGACATTCCATGCAAAAACAACAGAATACACTTTCTTCTCAAGTGCTCATGGAACATTCTGCAGGATTTATCATATCTTGGGTCACAAATTAAGCCTTGGTAAATTTAAGAAAATTGGAATCATATCAAGTATCTTTTCCGACCAAAAAGCTATGAGACTAGATATCAGTTACAGGAAAAAATCTGTAAAAAATACAACCACATGGAGGCTAAACAATACACTACTTAATAACCAAAGCATCAATGAAGAAATCAAAGAGGAAATCAAAAAATACCTAGAAACAAATGACAATGAAAACGTGACGACCCAAAACCTATGGGATGCAGCAAAAGCGGTTCTAAGAGTGAAGCTTATAGCAATACAATCCTACCTCAATAAACAAGAAACAACTCAAATAAACAACCTAACCTTGCACCTAAAGCAATTAGAGAAAGAAAAACAAACAAAAACTCCAAAGTTAGCGGAAGGAAAGAATCATAAAGATCAGATCAGAAATAAATGAAAAAGAAATGAAGGAAACGATAGCAAAGCTCAAAAGCTAAAAGCTGGTTCTTTGAGAAGATAAACAAATTTGATAAACCGTTAGACTCATCAAGAAAAACAGGGAGAAGACTAAAATCAACAGAATTAGAAATGAAAAAGAAGTAACAACTGACACTTCAGAAATACAAAGGATCATGAGAGTTTACTACAAGCAACTATATGCCAATAAAATGGACAACCTGGAAGAAATGGACAAAGTCTTAGAAAAGCACAACCTTCCAAGACTGAACCAGGAAGAAACAGAAAATAGAAACAGACAAATCACAAGCACTGAAATTGAGACTGTGATTAAAAATCTTCCAACAAACAAAAGCCCAGGATCAGATGGCTTCACAGACAAATTGTATCAAACATTTAGAGAAGAGCTAATATCTATCCTTCTCAAACTCTTCCAAAATATAGCAGAGGGAGGAATACTCCCAAACTCATTCTACGAGGCCACCATCACCCTGATACCAAAAACAGACAAAGATGTCACAAAGAAAGAAAACTACAGGCCAATATCACTGATGAACATAGATGCAAAAATCCTCAACAAATTACTAGCAAACAGAATCCAACAGCACACTAAAAGGATCATACAACATGATCAAGTGGGGTTTATTCCAGGAATGCAAGGATTCTTCAATATATGCAAATCAATCAATGTGATACACCATATTAAAAAACTTAAGGAGAAAAACCATATAATCATCTCAATAAATGCAGAAAAAGCTTTTGACAAAATTCAACACCAATTTATGATAAAAACTCTCCAGAAAGTAGGCATAGAGGGAACTTACCTCAACATAATGAAGGCCATATATGACAAACCCACAGCCAACGTCGTTCTCAATGCTGAAAAGCTGAAACAATGTCCTCTAAGATCAGGAACAAGACAAGAGTGTCCACTCTCACCACTATCATTCAACATAGTTTTGGAAGTTTCACCTACAGCAATCAGAGAAGAAAGAGAAATAAAAGGAATCCAAATCAGAAAAGAAGAAGTAAAGCTGTCACTGTTTGCAGATGACATGATACTATACATAGAGAACCCTAAAGAGGCTACCAGAAAACTACTAGAGCTAATCAATGAATTTGGTAAAGTAGCAGGGTACAGAATTAATGCACAGAAATTGCTTACACTCCTATACGCTAATGATGAAAAATCTGAAAGAGAAATTAAGGAAACACTCCCATTTACCTTTGCGACAAAAATAGTAAAATACCTAGGAATAAACCTACCTAAGGAGACAAAAGACCTGTATGCAGAAAACTATAAAAAATGATGAAAGAAACTAAACGTGATACAAACAGATGGAAAGATATACCATGTTCTTGGATTGGAAGAATCAATATTGTGAAAATGACTCTACTACCCAAAGCAATCTACAGATTCAATGCAATCCCTATCTAACCAGCAATGCCATTTTTCACAGAACTAGAACAAAAAATTTCACAATTTGTATGGAAACACAAAAGACCCCGAATAGCCAAAGCAATCTTGAGAAAGAAAAACGGAGCTGGATTAATCAGGCTCCCTGATTTCAGACTATACAAGAATGCTACAGTAATCAAGACAGTATGGGACTGGAACAAAAAAAGAAATATAGATCAATGGAACAGGATAGAAGGCCCAGAGATAAACACACGCACCTATGGTCACCTTATTTTTGATAAAGGAGTCAAGAATATACAATGGATAAAAGACAGCCTCTTCAGTAAGCAGTGCTGGGAAAACCAGACAGCTATGTGTAAAAGAATGAAATTAGAACACTCCCTAACAAAATACAGAAAAATAAATTCAAAATGTATTAAAGACCTAAATGTAAGGCCAGACACTATCAAACTCTTAGAGGAAAACATAGGCAGAACACTCTATGACATAAATCACAGCAAGATCCTTTTTGATCCACCTCCTAGAGAAATGGAAATAAAAACAAAAATAAACAAATGGGACCTAATGAAACTTAAAAGCTTTTTCACAGCAAAGGAAACCATAAACAAGACCAAGAGACAACCCTCAGAATGAGAGAATACTTGCAAATGAAGCAACTGACAAAGGATTAATCTCCAAAATTTACAAGCAGCTCATGCAGCTCAATATAAAAAAATGAATAACCCAATCCAAAAATGGGCAGAAGACATAAACAGACATTTCTCCGAAGAAGATATACAGATTGCCAACAAACACATGAAAGATGCTCAACATCACTAATCATTAGAGAAATGCAAATCAAAACTACAATGAAGTATCACCTCACACCAGTCAGAATGGCCATCATCAAAAATCTACAAACAGTAAATGCTGGAGAGGGTGTGGAGAAAAGGGAACCCTCTTGCACTGTTGGTGGGAATGTAAATTGATACAGCCACTATGGAGAACATTATGGAGGTTCCTTAAAAAACTAAAAATAGAACTACCATATGACCCAGCAATCCCACTACTGGGCATATACCCTGAGAAAACCATAATTCCAAAAGAGTCATGTACCACAATATTCATTGCAGCTCTATTTACAATAGCCAGGATATGAAAGCAAGCTAAGTGTCCATGGAGAAATGAATGGATAAAGAAGATGTGGCACATATACCCAATGGAATATTACTCAGCCACAAGAATAAATAAAATTGAGTCATGTGTAATGAGTTGGATGGACCTAGAGTCTGTCATACAGAGTGAAGTAAGTCAGAAAGAGAAAAATAAATACCATATGCTAACACATATATGTGGAATAAAAAAAATGGTTCTGTAGAACCTAGTGGCAGGACAGGAATAAAGACACAGATGTAGAGAATGAACTTGAGGACACAGGGAGGGGGAAGGGTAAGCTGGGACGAAGTGAGGGAGTGGCATGGACATACATATACTACCTAATGTAAAATAGATAGCTAGTGGGAAGCAGCCGTATAGCACAAGGAGATCAGCTCGGTGCTTTGTGACCACCTAGAGGGGTGGGATAGGGAGGGTGGGAGGGAGGCACAAGAGGGAGGAGATATAGGGATCCATGTATATGTATAGCTGATTCACTTTTTTATAAAGCAGAAACTGACACACCATTGTAAAGCAATTATACTCCAATAAAGATGTTAAAAAAAAAAAAAAGTCAATGTCAGTAGAATTCTTCCTAACCCCAGAAGCCACTCTCCTATAGGCAGTCAACTAGGAACACTCTTCTTTCCACCTAAAGTGTTTGGAAGAAACCATCGAATCAAATGTAGCACAAAAATATATTTAGCTGTATGTTACTAATGCACTGATTTAAAGTTTCTAGCAAAGACACCAGACACATTATTATATTCACAGCTATGCTTCTAAATCCACTTATTAGACTAACAATGGCAAAGAAACTTAGTATTTCACAGTTATCTGCCTCAAGGACATCTTCTGTCGAAACCTGCCAGGTGGTCATACATCAGAGGTCTCTCTGTACCTGTAAAATGCCTATACATTTATAACATTCTATTTATTATGCAGGTAACTTTAAAACCTTTGATTTATTTATGGTGGTGTTTACTTGGTATGTGAATACTGTGCCTACATATTTTATATTGTTGATGTGACTTAACAAATACTGTCATTTCATATAGTTTGGAAAATACAATAATCAGGTCAAAAAGCATAGTTTTCCTCCTTGCATCAAAGTTCTCAAGTGAATATTTCATTTCATAACTCCTTTGGTTGAAATGATTAAAATTCAATAGGTTTATATTTAACAGGATATCATAAGTCAGAAGTTTCACCGTAAGGTCCAAGACATACATCCTTGGGTATAGCATTTTTCTCTTCTTGATTATTTAAAGTCATTATAGGTCCAAAGAGAACTTCTGTGTCTCCCATAAAAAACTCTGCAGACTTGAGCCCCATCCATTTCTGAGATCCGTGAAAAGGTCAAAGCAATCCTGGCATGAACTTTAGGGGTTTGTGTTCCCCTTTTTTGGTAGGCTAAGGATTTGGATCAAAACCAATCCACAGACACAAAATAGACTGACAAGAAACATTTACAACACATGTATAACTAGGGGTTAATATCATTAATATCGTAGTGGAAAAATAACTGCAAATAACAAACAAAAGTATGTTTAAAACCATTATGTTGGAAAATATAAAGGATTCATCAGATTGCTGAAAATATGAGAGATAAAGTACTTCTTGGTATGTGATTGATGATGATGATAGTAAAATTTGTTCTAGTTTGTTTATAGAACAATTTTCCAAAAACTATCAAACATAAAATAACCCTACATCTGAGCTAGTATTATCTTCAAGTATTCTTTTTCCAGAAACAATGTCTATAAATATATACATAAATATATGAACATATATGTACATGTATGTTGCACAAATACACAAATACTAATATGTATGCATACATGTAGATACAATTCTATTTAACTACCTTAAATACCCATTTTCCCACCTGTAAAGCAGGAATATTAATGACTGGTGTAATGGAGTTGTGTTTATTAAGTGAGATAATACATGTAAACAATTTAGTTAATGCAGGACACATAGAAAGTACCCAATTCATTTCTGTCATTATTATAAAAAACAGAAAATACTCTTTTATTCATTGTGGTCACAAAAATTAACCTGGAAAAGCATACCCTAAAAAATACCAGAAGAGTGGGAATTGGGAAAGGAGCGAGGTAGGAAAAGAATTTTCATGTTATATAATATGGACCCATGTTTAATAATTTTCAAAGAGGATTTGTGGCTTTGTAAATTAAGTAGCTATGATGATACTGATGGTGGTGGTTGGGTGGTGGTTATAATCTAGGAATTCAGGAATTCTTCACTCAGAAATCGGTAAATTTGACTTTAGATTAAAAAAGCATTTTTTTCACTTAAAATCTTACATTGGTCTATAAGAATTAAATAGTCACTGATATACACCTTCTCTAAGAATGAGAGCTTGTTGGAAATGTTTCAGAAAATATTTTGGTTACACATAAGCAGTGGAGAACATACCTTAGGAGAAATATGAAGTTTAATCAATTTAGTAAGCTTGATTTATCCCTGAAAAAATTCAACTGGCTAGTTCTCCTTTTTAAGTCTGGAGGATGTTCAAAGAAAAAACTCTTGATGAAAAATCTTTAGTTCTCTTAAACTTAAATCGGTAAGCTATTACCAGGAACTCATAATTGATCTTACCTATGCTGGAGGAAAATACCGATTTTTCATGAATCATGCCCTTTATGTTTGAAGTTGATGCTTATTATGGTGTTGTTATTGAATGTGAATGAGCGCGACTAAAAAAGCTGAGCAATTAGCAGTCTTTACAAGAAAACCTTCACATAACGATATTTCTCTTCGTGGGTATTTGTAATCACTATTTACCATGCTGCCCCTTAAACTCGCAATTATGTTTCTGAAAATAACTCATTTCATTTTGAATTTTACTTGAAAAAGTGTTTTCTATTAGTATTTCTTCAAGGCCCTAATTGAGGCCGTCTTTTTTTCAGTGTGTCTGTAAAACTTTTCACACTCCAGCTCTTCATGGTCCTAGTTTACCTAGTCATTCAGTCTCCAAAGTCTCCACCTGTTGTGCACGTGTCCTGACTGTAAGCCCTGAAGATTTGTGTGGTGCCATCATCACTAGAATATTTATTAGTCTGACCTCTTGGGTGGAATCTTACTATTGATCCTGTAGTAACATCATTTAAACTTGCAGAACGTGTTGTGAAGAAAAGTATGCACATTTTCAGTTTCATGGATATTATAATTTAAACAAACTGGGGAGCATTCATTCCTTCATTTAATCATTTGGCAAATATGTTAAAATGACTTCCACATGCCAGGCATGATTCTAGGTACCCAGAGACAAATGTAAACACAATGGATAAAGTTTATTTTTGCCATAATCTAAAAACAAATAAAATCAGTAAATGAAATAATTTAAAACATGAACAGAAAATATAGTTAAGTCTTTGTTGAAAATAAAATAATTTGATGTGAGACCTTGTACCAACTTTGTAAAGGGCATATCATGATTCCTGAAGCCAGAAGATAATTAGCAAGAGATCCAAGAGCAAATAAATAATCAGTGGTAGAGCCTTAATTTGAACCCAGGCATCTTACTTGTTTATCTTTATTTATAATATGGCATATTGTATATTTCTCCCCATCTTTATTCTTAGAAATTCACTTTGGTCAAAAACTGAATGCTGCAAACATCTTCCATATCATCCTAATTCTCAAAATACTTGATTTTGTTACATGTTATTAGGTGAGCCTTAAAAAGTAATATTTTATTTTATTATTATAGGATAAACCATAGATGATTAAGAATTTATAATCACAATGGTTAATTAATATAACTTTGTCTTCTAATATACACCACAGCACTGTCTACTAAATATTGTACGTTCACTCACTCTCACCTTCAGTTCTCACAACAGCTCTAAATTACAATTGTTTTATTATTCTCTTTGAATAATAGATGGAGCTATGTCTGAGAGAGATTGTATAAATTGTCTTCTTTCTGTTCCTTGTATGATCTAAAATCTTTCCTGCCTTTGAGCTTTAAAATTTGCAATCCTCTTTGCCTGGAAATTTCCTCTTCTCCCCCCACCCTCCAACCCCTATCCTTCCCCAATCTTCAATGACTGTCCTTCACATCTGTTTGAGCTCAACTCAAATATCATCACATAATATGTCTTCCCACTAAGTAGGTGGACCACTACTCTGCCTATGGTTATGCCCTATTGTTGTCTATTCTGTAATTATATTTTAATTTTATAGCAGTCTTTCACTAGCAAAATTATTATTACTTACATCTTTTTTTCTTTTTTATTGTATGTGTTTCCTACTAGCAGTCACCATCTGTCCTGCTTACCAAAATCTACACAGTACCTCAAACAATGCCTGGCATTTAGTAGGGTCTAGCATACTTTAAAAGATCAAAAAATATATTAACTAACCCCTATTATGATTATAAACTGTCAATCACCTACAGTCTAATACATGCATATAGTAGGCACTCAAAATTAGTGGAGTATAAGTAGTACTGACAATGAAAACTAGAGATAGGGTACATATGTTATTGTGGTTACTCTTTAATAAGAATTTCATATGTAAGTAAAGATCTGAAATTAGCAATGAATCCCTACTATACTCTATCTATACATATCATATTAACAGTAAAATTAATATATTTGTGTATAGACATACATTCTAACAACGTTAGTCTTGAATTCTTAAACAATTTTTCCCCTTCAGAAATTTGTCAATTTTCAGAATAAGGCATAGCAGAAAAAAAAAGAAAGCAGCATCCTAAAGCATAAGTATTCTCCATTATATATTTAAATATCTTTGTTTTCTCTAGGATCAATAATTATATCTGCACCTCTTGCTTCTCTCTCATGCCAGGGTTTTGCTTTAACTGCCTGATGATCTGCCATGGATTTTATCTGCTTTTTATCTGCTGTACATGAAGTACAGCAATGGTTTGTAACAGTATCTGCCATGATCTCTCTCTTCCTGAGAGAGGGAGATAAAATGTTGCTTCTAAAGCAAACAAAGTATCTTTGGGAACAAAAGGAGAAGACCCAGGATCTGGGTTCTTATCCTTTAGAATATGAATAATTTTCTCTAGGGGGAAGATCTGCTGTGTGTCACTGAGTTCACAACCCAGGGTTTTATACTCCTTGAAATTTAACTATTTACCTCAAGGAGACTACATCTCTCCAGAGTTTTCACTATCTAGGCTTGTCTTTTATCACAGGTCCCATGTTTCAGTAAAATTTGCCCAGGCATATCCAACAGTTTAAATGATATCTCTATATAACAGTAAATAGATATTTTAAAGTATCTCAGCTTTGGTAGTGTATATATCAATGCTACTCTCTCACTTCACGGGGAGATCAGCTTGGTGCTTTGTGACCACCTAGAGGGGTGGGATAGGGAGTGTGGGAGGGAGACACAAGAGGGAGGGGATATGGGGATATATGTATATGTATAGCTGATTCACTTTGTTATACAACAGAAATGAACACAATATTGTAAAGCAATTATACTCCAATAAAGATGTTTAAAAAAATCTCAGCTTAATATAACAGTATAAAGAAGTTTACAGTCCCACAAAAGGATTGTTTCTGTTTCTTTTTGTTCTTTTGTTTTGTTTTTGCTTATTATTGAGTAAGAAGATACTAGAACATTTTATGAAAATGCACAGCAAAAAGAGAGAAACTGGTAACTGGTTCAGTTGCCAGAACAAATTCCTTGAGGCGTCAAGAGTTGACTACAGAACACAAGTGGAGGGATTGGACTAATTAAAGCAGTTGATGTTCTTCCATCCATCACACCAGAATAAAAGAAAAGAACATGGATACAAATACTAGCAACTTAGTAAATTCCATGATGAGAAAATGAGGGAGTTTCTCTGTGATTGCTTTTTTATCTTAATGAAGTTTATTGCAAGTTTATCAGCTTGCAGTAAGAGTTGGGATGTTATTAGTGTATATTAGAGGTTTAAGATTAGAGGAAAGATCTAAAATATCTATCTTGGTGATTGGGATCATGACTTTACTGGGGAAATATAGTTGGCAAGTAATTAGAATAAGCTAGTAGTTGAATTTTTTCAGATAAATCATTTAAAAAAGCAACAGAAAAGAATTTAAGGGTGTGTGATACTTAATTTTCTTTGTCAACTCTGCTAGGTTATGGTACCCAGATTTTTTTTGCCAAATGCCAGTCTGGATATTGCTCTGAAGGTATTTTGTAGATGTGGTTATATTTACAGTTGGTTTACTTTAAGTAAATATTACCCTCAATTATGTGGGTGGGCC
The DNA here is from genome assembly GCF_963455315.2 of Globicephala melas. Lineage (NCBI taxonomy): Eukaryota > Metazoa > Chordata > Mammalia > Artiodactyla > Delphinidae > Globicephala > Globicephala melas. Next base: position 55,907,903 of record NC_083330.1, read on the forward strand.
TCATCAAATCAGTGGAAGACATTAAAAGCAAAAACTAAGGTTTCCTAGAGAAGAAAGCATTCTGCTTCAAGATTGTAACACTGAAAATTTGTCTGAGTTTCCAGACTGCCAGCCTGCCTTACAGATTTCAGATCTGCTATATCCAACAATTGATTTTGTGAGCCAATTCCTGTATATAAGTTCTTCTGTTGCTTCTGTTTTTCTGTAGAACCTTGACTAATACAGGGTGCTTTCATCTAAGTTATGTTGAACTTTCGTATAAGTTATAGACTCTAAGTTGGGTAAAGAGAGCTATGACAAGATGGGGAAGGGATAGATTGTGATAGCATAGTAAGATCAGTGGGTTGCCCTCAACACAGCCACTGAAGAAGACCTGGGGTGGAATGAAAGTTTTGTAAGCTTTCCAAAGCATTTGCTGATGATAAACTGAGTTTTAAGAGGTTAAATTAAAAGCTTTTTTTAGACAAAAAAGGAAAACTGATTTGGATTGTGAGATATAAATTGTGATATAGAAATAATATTCCAGGTGATGATGCATGAATTGGAAGGCCTGGGTTCCTGGTACTGACTGAAGTAAACAGGCATATGGAGAATAATGGAATTAGCCATCATGGAATCGTAGAATAGTGTGAGTGATCAGTCTAAGCTGCTTTCTGTGTATTTCACTGGAAGTTATAGAGACCCTGGGCAACTCATGTGTCCTGTGGGATGGCTGTTCCCATTGGAATAATAACAACAATGATAATAACGACAGTAATAATAATGACAAGATGAACAAGAGAGGACAAAGAACAGCTAATATTCCTATATTATATACTATGTCTGAGGCACAGTTCAAAGCACTTGCCATATATCACCCACTTAATCTACTCATTGAAACTATTAATTAGCTGAAATAATTATAGATAACTTTTTCAAGGACACAGGTAAGACGACTTTGAAAGAAAATCCCTATTTCTCTGTTTTATCACTTATATTATGGAGATAAATCAATGGCGTGATAGTGTAGATTCACTCCCCAGGGCTAAAGATGCCTACGTCGATTTATCAGAGTAACTGACCTGACCAGAGCTCATGTCTAGCATCAGAGAAATAGGAATCATTATGGACTGCTAAGGGATATATATAATATGTAATATAGCTAATAAATGGGATCCTGTTTAGATGTGGACAGGCTCCACCGTGTAACACACATATATTCCCCCTTTGCATCAGTCATGGTCCTTGGAAGAAACAGATGACACACATAAATGGGATAATTGAGAATAATTTAATTTAGGAAGAACAGAATTATTTACAAAGCTCTTGGCAGAGTTAAGAGCAACAAGTGAGACAGTGAAGCATTCTTCCAAGTAACAGCATGGAGCTATGATCAGCCCAAATCCTGAAGAAGAAAAGTGAGGGTCAGTGGTCAGAATACAGAGAGAGTAGCTCTCAGAGGGAACCATCTTGCAGGAATTAGGCCTTGGTTAGTGGGAAACTGTGATCCTGTGGCTCTGACCATTCCCTTCTCCCACCTGGCCATCTTCCTACAGTTACTCCTATTGGTGGAATCAAATAGAAAGACAGAGCAAGGGAACCCATTGATGCAGCCCACAAAGATCAGCCTTCCAGGAGCACAGAACAGGGAGAAAATAAGAAGGTTTGGAGAAGCAAACAGGGTATCTCTTACATACAGAAACTCCAACCCAAATCCACACTGCAAGTATCTATGGACAAAGAAGCTACTTGTAATGTAACTTTTAAGTCCCAAATTCATGTATATCAGAGAAAGCCCAGAATGTCTTGAAGGATAAAACATTCTTTGACAAAGCAATAGAACAGTATGTGACCTTGTTTCTCTTTTTTGACTATATTATAATAACTTTTATCTTCTACCTTAAGAGGTTTATCAGCTACAAACCACTTTACACAGAAAAAATATGAAAACTAAGTCTAAGAGAAGTTAGAGATACTTGCCCAGTTTGTAGTTGTAAAGTGACTGAGGCAAGCTGCGAGATATTTCTTTCTATAGGCAATGATCTTTCCATTACAATACATCTTCCACCGGAATATTGTTCAGTGACCCCTGCCCCTACCTATCTTTGGCTTTTCAAAGTGAGTTAATCTCACCAGGGCACTTGCATTTTCATTTCTACAAAAATATCTTCTAATCCCCTTTCTTTCCTACATCTTCACTCTTTGCTGGTTATCTTTATTTTTTTTCCTGCTTTTTTCCTGTGTCTCTCTCTTGGACCTAATTGAATCTCATTTCTCTTTTATTGATAATTTCTTTCCACAAATAAAAATGCTCAGGTTCTATTTAACCACCCAAATATTTTTATTAGTATTATTACTTTCTAATCTGTTACATTTTTAAGTTTCTATCTTGAGCATTTCATCAACATCATAAACATTTTGAAAAATTAACAACTAAAATTACTTACCTCGTATTTCTCTAGCCCTTTTCAATCTGCAGAATTCAATCTGAATTCTGACTGCACCATTCCATTGAAACTGCTTTCTTTAAAATAACTAGACTTAGGAAAATTGATTCCCAAACTTCAGTTTCCTCCTTATTCATTCCCTGAAACCTTTATACAGAATTTGGTTTGTTATCAAGAGAATCATTCTTGAAATGTTTTCTTCGTTTTCTTTCAGTGATGCCATACTGTTCTAATTCCCTTAATTCTCATTTCAATTTAGCTGTCCTCTTTGATGTGTTCTATTCCCATTTTCCTCGTAAAAATGTAGGTTATTCATATCTGTTTTGCACTCTCTATTCTATCTGCACATTTTTCGTAACTACCTTCGGCACTCCCAACATTCAGTTCTCATCTACATAAATGTCTTGTCACTCTCTTTCTTCTAATCATAATTTTTCTATTTCAACAACCTATGGGATAATTCTCTTCCTGTGTTTTCTTAAGTATGTGCTTTTGATTATATATTACAGAAAATATGCTGGAAAAATTTACTACAGCCAAGCATTTATTCTCCTCTTTGATAATCACAGTGTATACTGCAGTATTTAAGGTGCAAAGACATCCTGAAAAAGAAATGACTTTGATCAGGTCAGATGTTCCAATTGTTTCACTAGAGTCTCTCTCCCTTTTCTTTCTCATAAAAACCTACTAATTGCCACCAGAAATTTGGCTTCACAGAAAACACACTGCAGGATGGCATTCCAAGTGAAGTCCCAAATTTAGTAAGTTCCAGACAGAATTCTCCTGGGAATGCCTACCAGTGGCTCTGTGAAGCTCCCATTAACTAACCCAGTTTCAAAATATTGGAGTTATCTTTTCTTCTTTTCCCAACAGTCTACATCTAACCACTCAATAAAATTGGTTAACTCTATTTTTAAAAGAATCATACAGTCACCCCTCTCCCTTCCCATTTCCATGAATATTAACTTATACTACAGACTCTCTTTGTCTCGCAAACAATATTTCAAAACAGAATTTCTATTTAGTTTTCTTATTTTCATAAGTTTAAACTATCATCTTTTAATTTTCTCGTTAAAAATCTTCACTGGTAAAGTTACTCCAATAGAAACAATTATATATGTCATTCTCACATTTAAAATAAATGCTCTAAGACATGACTTTAATCACCGTATCAAGAAGAATTTCATTCTTCATGGGAGTGTTATACTAGATTGCTCTTAGGACTCTTAAAACCATAAAATATTTTGATTATCTTCATTCATTAATTTGTTTATTCAATAAAACTTTGGGGGTATTCAGTATATGCCTTGCTTCATGACATGTATGGGAATACACAAAGATAAACACAACTACGTCAGGCCATTATGTGTATGTGTGTGTGTGTTCTTACCATGGCAAATGACTCTGATTACTCTGGGGGAAAATTTACTCAGTGAAAGCTACCTAAGAAGTAAAAAAAGGTAAAAATACCATGTCACAAAGCCCTTCTATTAGATAAAGCATGGCATATGTAGGTGACTATGATTATAAGCTACATAAGACCTGAATGAAGATATTTATTCAGGACATGTATGTTGTGTTTACTGCTCCTGGTCTCAAGAATAATTCCCTCACCCCCCTATAATAGATGCATGAATTCATTGTCCGGTTAGGTCTTTGTTCTTTGTTAACTCCCGTTTGTCTGTGTTTGGTGGTGAGGTGTTATATAGACCACAGTGGTTTAGACTTCATGATCTGAAATCATACGGGGATTCAAGCTCTGACTTTCCCATTTATTAAACTTACTTTAAGTAAAATAAGTTTAAAAAAAAAGTTCCCACCACAGGAAATGGTAGAAGATATTTTTATCCTAAGAGTTGTAAAAATTAATGTGCATTGGCATATAATAATTGCTCAATCAGTGTTATCAGTTATTAGTATTTCATTATCATATCTCACGCTTTTATCTCTCAGAGAGATATTGACTCTTTGTTAACTTATGTCTTTAGTGTGTAGTTCTTTTAGCCCACAAATTCCTGTAAGGTTGTGCACTAGTTTTCTATAGCTGCTGTAGCAAATTACCACAAACTTCTTGGCTTAAAACAACTTTACTTTTTAAAATTCTTTAAATAATATAAGTTATTATTAAGTTAATAAAACAGTTCTGAAAGTCAGCAGTTCAAAATGGCTCTTACCATACAGTGTTGGTAAGCCTGCATTCCCTCTGGAAGCCATAGGGGAGAATCTGCCTTTTCCAGATTGTAGAGACTACCTGCATCCTTAGCTCATGGTCTCTTCCTCTTTTATCAGTGCCAGCAGAGTAACATTTTCAAATTTCTCTTTCTGCCTCTGACCTCTTTCTTCTAGAATGATCCTTGTGATTACATTGGATCAACTAGATAATCCAGGATAATCCTATCTCAAAATCTTATTTTAATCACATCTGCATAGTCCTTTTTACTTTGTAAAATATTCACAGGTTTCAGGGATTAGGAAGTGGACATCTTCAGGGGCCACTATTCTCTCTACCACATGCAGGATCAATAGATTTTGTTTTATTTTTAAATAAAAATTTAGTGTATATCTTCATCATGTGGGGGGTACAATGAATGTCTGTTGAGCAGATGAATCAATAATGGAAGAATGAATAGTGAATAATAGAAAATCTTAGAAATACCTGGATTTCCTTCTCCATTGCTGATACTCCTTAATTACTCAAACCAGAACTTCCTGCACTCTGCTAGAGTAACAACAAACTCATGAAAGGTTTAGGCTTTTCTATATATTATAAAAAGGCTTACCTACCTATTATAAGTCAGCTTGGGACAAAGCTCCAACAAGAAGTGTGCTTTCAGGATAAAAGTCTGTCGTCTTGTTAACTTGACTCTCATCCATGTATGTACTGTAATTACAATGGTAAGAACGTTTTGAATGAGTGACATGTGTCAGGTGTGTTTCTTTGAGGTGAATGAGTGTGGTACTGCTTAGAACATTCCAAGTTGTAATTTTAACTTGAACACTATTTTTTACTTTGCAGAATGTCAAAAGTTTCTCTGTATCAACTAAAGAGAGGCACTTATCTCTAAATTCATGAAGGCTTAATAGAATATGTTTGATAAACTTATCAATATAGATGGCAGTTATTTATATAGATTGTACTGCTCATTATATATCAACATCCTGCTTTAAGCTACAGTGAAAGAGCTTTGCATCTGAATGTTTTTATTTACTAACTGCTCAGAGCTGTTAGTCAATATTCAGTTTCTAAGGTTTCATAAAGCTCAATGGAATTTTTGCTCATCCATTTAAACTTTAACCATGGCAAAACAGAACATAGATAATGATTTATTGCTTCAAAATAGAACCATGAAATGACATGAAAAATGTTCATATCTTGATTGAAATATGAGCATTTACAAGGTTATTATATTTAATTCACTTCATGTCAGCAGAACCAATAGAGTTTTCAGTGCTATGTTCCTGTATTTATTTGCATTACAAACTCTCATACTGAAGGCTGTTGTCTCAATCAGTTCACGTGGCCGTAGGCAGAAAACTCTGTACATGACATGCTTGTCATCTATGTTTCCTTTATAGATAAGTTTCAAATTTAAAAATTTTATAATCAGCTACAGTTATTTGTTTAAAAGAACACTCCTTATACCATAGTACTGACTTTAATATTTTCTAACGGAATTGAATTAAATAAGAAATATCCTCAGTGGAAGTCTTACTAAATTCCAACCTGTCTATAGGATGCTTTATTTGGAATGTAGACATTTTGGTAAACATCAAATTTATAATCGCACACACAAAAATACTGATAGATGTAGTTACCCAGCAGATTTTTTTTGTTTCTTTAGTTGATGCCTACCGAGAAGAGTAATAGAAGGGCCAAGAGTATTGTTAATTAGGCCTAGCGGCTAATTCTCACTTAAATTCCAAAAAACAAAAGTGGAAAAAACCAAAGCCTGTTGAAAAATTGTAGAAAGTACCCCAAGGTGAGACATTCTGAGGACTGACACTAATACAGGATAAGAAAAAACAACCTGAATATCTTAAGAAATGTATTTTATTCAGTCTAGTAGAAACTTATTGGAGTAACCAAATATCGCAGCTTTCTCCTCATAGTCCCAGTTTACACATTTTACCTCAAATAATTATTAGTAGCCCCACCAGATACTCTCAAAGAGCTCCTGATAGGGTGATAAATTATATATGATCACATAAAACTTAAAGGCCTAATGCTTTAGATCCTAAAAGACCTTCATTGTTGAGAAGAAAATGCTCCCTAAACTAAAAAGATTGCTAGAATTTGAGCAACTTTTGCTATTCTATTAGAAAAAGAGTCATGAAGTTTGAAGACCAGTCTTTGGGAACTGATCTATTTGATGTGTATATTGCTTGGTCTAGTCTGTGACAGTTTCATTAAACTAGTATAATTTTCTTTGGCAGAAAAGTGATTGTATCTAATTTCAGAGCCAAATCTCTTGAGCACCCTAAGCTAAAAGTTGCAGTATGAGAAGCTTATCCATTATTTAAATTTTATGTTAAGCATTCGTTGCACTTAATGGAATTTTTTTTAAGATTTCAAAATTCTAGAGGAGGGTGAAATAGGAGACATTTGCTTATAAATTATTATTCTGAGGAAACATTACAAACCCCAACATTAAAAGGATGATATACCTGTGTTTGCTTACCATTAATGTTCCTGGCTTTATATGCTTATTATCGTCTAGTAATGTGTAGAATTTTTTAATGAAATGACCTAGATGAATTAATATTAATAGCAATCAAATTAAAACAGAAGAATCCACTGGTTTTGTTTATATCTGCATTATATTTTAATAGTCTTGTGGACTTTGAGGAAAATAGTGGTCTAAGACATGATTTTTGCCCCTACAGAAATCATTGTGGCATCAAAAACAGCAATCACCATCATCATAATTAATAAAAGTCCTGACAGGAAACAGAAGTGGAGCTCAAACTGGGTATTTTCAGGAGAGTTTAATAAAGGAACTCTTTTCAAAAGGTGTAGAGGAAAGTGCAGTCACGTGTAGAGAAACCACAGGGATAATTCAAAACGTTGAGGCTAGTAACAGAAGGGCTGTTACGACCCATAAACCCCCAAGAGAGGGAGCCCAGGGAATAACCAATACTCACTTTTCCTTCTTTTCCCAGCTAACTTCTGGTGCTCTCTATTGGCCAAAGTCAACAGCGTTTGAGAGGTCAAGGGAGATCATTGATGTAGACCCTACAGACTTCAGCCTCCCAGGGCAGGGAGCGGGGTGGAAACTTTTGCAGAGAAGCTCTTTAGGAGAAAATATAGGACATACAGCAAAACTCTCATCTTCCTCATCAGAACTAACTTCTTTGAACACTTACCAGTTATATACCAAGTAACTTAATCTGTACAACAATGATATAAAATTGTGCATTTCCGCCTCATATTATAGATGAAACTCAAACAATTTAAGTAAATCTCTCAGGGTTGTAAATCTAAGTGGAAGAATTTTCATGAAACCCAAATCTGTTTAATGACCCTAATCACATTCCTTTCTTTGAAGGTTTCTGCTGGCTGATTCAGGCTGACACAACTGGTGGAACTCTCTCTACTCTTCAACATGTAGATTGGAAATTTTTAACCTGGTGCTTTGTGAAGGCAGTTGGGCAGGAGTTTGCATTTTTTTTTAACTGTTGATGCCTAGGTAGGGGCTTTTAATCCTCCAAAAACCTGCCATTTTGTTATTCAAGGTTGAGTGTAGCTTTAGGGGCTTTGTCCAAAGAAGAGTTTCTCAACCTTGACACTGTTGACTTTTAGGGCTGGATAATTCTTTGTTGTGTGTATGGGGGACTTTTCTGTGCATTGTAGTATCCCACTAGATGCCAGTAGTACCTTCCTTCCATGTGACAATCAAAAATGTCTCCAGATATTGACAACTATCCCCTGGGAACCAAAATTGCCCTCAGTTGAGGACCATTGATCTACAGTTGATGGATGCTTCTCATAAACTCTGGGGTGTATGTGCTTGAAGACCTTGGTGAAAGTTAAGGGTAGAGCTTAGGTGTGGGTTTGTAGGAATTTATCCTGCTTGATGTCCTTTGATCTTCTTGGATCTATGGTTTGATATCTGACATTAATTGGGGGAAATTCTTGGTCACTATTTCTTCAGATATTTCTTCTGTTCCTTTCTTTTCCTTCTAGTATTCCCATCAAACCTATGTTTCAACTTTTGTATTTATCCCACAGTTGCTAGATATCTTGTTCCATTTTTTTCAGACTTTTTTTTTTCAGTTTTGAAAGTTTCTGTCAACATATCCTCAAGCTCAGAAATTCTTCCCTCAGTTGTGTCCAGTCTACTAATGAACCCACCATAGGCACTCTTCATTTCTCTTACATAGTTTTTGTTCTCTAGCATTTCTTTTTATTCTTTCTTCGAATTTCCATCTCTCTGTTTACATTATCCATCTCTTCTTGCATGTTGTCTTCTTGCATGTTGTCTTCTTGCCTCTCTCTTGCATGTTGTCTACTTTTTCCATTAGAACCCATAGCATATTAATCATAGTTGTTTTAAATTCCTGGTCTGATAGTTTCAACATCGCTGCCATATCTGGGTCTGTTTCTGATTCTTTCTCTCTCTCTTCAAACTATGTTTCTTTTTTTCTGTTTAGTATACCTTGTAATTTTTTATTGAAGTCCAGACATGATGTGCTAGGTAAGAGGAACTCTGGTAAATAGGACTTTAATGATGTGGTGGTAAAGTGTAGGGGGAGAAGAATGTTCTATATTCCTATGAATAGTTCTCAGACTTTTACTGAAGCTGTGCCCCTGAGCTGTGAACTTTACAAGTGCCTTTAGTTCCCCATCCTCCCTACCTGTCTCTGCCTTAGGTAGAACAAGGATGGCTCGAGAGGGCTGGAGTTGGGTATTTCTTTTCTCCCAGGTCAGTTAGGCCCTGTAAAACCCCAACAGGTTAGGCTCTAATTTTAAAACATTTCTCTTAAGGGCAGGTCTTACTAAAAAGGATAGAATGCTTTGTTTAAAAATGTTATTTTCCCTGTCCCCCTACATGAGGCAGAAGAAGTTTTACAATATTCCCTGTGAGAACCTGGTAGAGCTCCAGGAAGTAAAACTCACAAAAGTGTGGTGACCCCCTATGACTTGACCTCACTGAAGTTTTTAACTCTCAGACTTGTTCATGCTGAGCCTCCAGCAATCCAAGAATTACAGTTCAGGTTTTCCTACCCCAGCACTAGTTCCTGTGGAGATTTCTGCTCATGAGTCTCCTCTTGGTAAGTTGTGATTCTTTTTATGCACCTGTCTATCTCTCCAATTTTGGCAAAAGTGGTTTGCCCTTTGACCTCACTTCTCTGACAGATCAAAGAAGAGTTGTTGATTTTTTCAGTTTGTTCAGGTTTGTACTTGTTAGGAAAAATTGATGACTTTCTTACATGCTGGAGTGGAAACTGGAAGTCCGGGGATTGCCTTTTAACCAAGGGTAAAGTTTATGACCTTGTGGAGGTGAGGCTAGGCTTTGAAAATGGCCTGAGATAAATGGCAAGTGTATACAAAGGGCATTAAGCAAGGCCTACAGGCCACATCTTGATACTGAACTACACTTGGAGTGTGTGTGTGTGTGTGTGTGTGTGTGTGTGCGCTTGCTCCAGCCTTAGCTGATGTGTGGCTGGCAGAGGGGGCTTAGATAAAAGTAAGGAAAGCATTTAAGCAGGGTTTCATATTGCTACAGAGTATTAATGAAGCCCTAACTCTTAGTTTTTAGTACTAGGAACACTTGGGCACCTTTAGATAGGTTGGCCCAAATTTAATTCTACAGTCAGATTTAGAGGTAACTATGAAGGGACCAGAAAACTTTGGATTCATGTAGTTTATTCACAGGCTCTTAGACATCACTCTCCATTCCTTAAGATCTACTCTTAGCAAATTTCAAGTGTAAAACAAAGTATTATTAACTATAGTAAACATGCTATACATTATCCCTAGAACTTATTCATCTTTTACCCTTTGACTAGCATCTCCCCATTTACCCCACACTCAACTCCTGGTAACCACTATTCTACTCTTCCTTTCTATGATGTTTTTTTTTGTTTGTTTTGTTTTTTAGATTCCACATTATTTGTCTTTCTCTGTCTGGCTTAGCATAGTATCCTCTAGGTTCATCTGTGTTGTCATGAAGAGAATGATTTCCTTCCTTTTAATGACTGAATTACATTGTGTCTGTCTTGTCTGTCTATCATCTACCTATCTATCTAACTATCTATTTCACATCTCTCTTACCCATTCATCCATTGACAGACACTATGTTGTTTCTATATCTTGGCTATCATTCCAAATGGTGCAATAAACATGGCGATGTAGATATGTCTTCAAAATAATGATTTTGTTTCATTCAGATATAAATGGGTATATATGTAGAAATGTGATTGCTGGAATGTCTGGTAGTTCTATTTTTAGTTTTTTTTTTTTTTTTTTGAGCAATCTCCATAGACTTTCAGGGCTGTACCAATTTACATTCCCACCAACAGTTTACAGGGGTCCCTTTTCTCCACATTCGCCATCTGTTATCTTTTTGATAAATGGTGTCCTAACAGGTGTAAGGTGATAGCTAATTGTGGTTTTGATTTGCATTTCCCTGATGATTAGTGGTGCTGAACAACTTTTCATACACTTGTTGGCCATTTATATTTCTTCTTTGGAAAAATATCTATTCAGTACTTTGCCCATTTTAAAACCTTATTACTTTTGCTATTGTATTATCCATGTTCCTTATATATTTTGGATATTAACCCCTTATAAGATATGTGGTTTGCACATATTTTCTCCCATTCTGTAAGTAGCCTTTCATTTTGTTGGTGGTTTTATTTGTTGTGCAGAAGATTTTTAGTCTGATGTAGATCCACTTACTTATTTTTGCTTTTGTTGCCTATGCTTTTGGTGTTATATCCAAAAAATCATTGCCAAGACCAATGTCAAGGAGTTTTTTCCCTAAGTTTTCATCTAGAGTTTTATGACTTCAGGTCTTAACACTTAAGTGTTTAATCCATTTTGAGTTAGTTTTTATGACTAGTGTAAGATAAAGATCCAGGTTTATTCTTTTGCATGTGCATATCCAGTTTTTCCAACACCATTTATTTAAGAGACTATCCTTTTCTCAGTCTTGACATCCTTGTCTAAGATTAGTTGACCATGTATGTATGGGTTTATTTCTGGTCTCTTTTTACTTCTGTTCCATTAGTCTATGTGTTTGTTTTTGCCAGTACCATATTGTTTGGACTGCTTTGTACTGTAAGTTGAAATCAGGAAGTGTGGTGCCTCCAGCTTTCTTCTTTTTCAAGATTTCTTTGGTTATTCAGGGTCTTTTGTGGTTTTAAACAAATTTTAGGATTTTTTTTTCTTTTTCTATGAAAGATGCCATTGGAATTTCAATAGGGATCACATTGAATCAGTATATTGCTTTGGGTAGACCTTTTAACAATATTAATTCTCACAATCCATGGTCATGGGATATCTTTTCAGTTATCTGTGAATTCTTCAATTTCTTTCATCAGTGTCTCATAGTTTTCAGTGTACCGATCTTTCATCTCCTTGGTTAAATTTATTCCTAAATATTTTATTGTGTTAATGCAATTATAACTGGATTGTTTTCTTAATTTATATTTTTGATAGTTCTTTGTTACTGTATAGAAATGCAACTGTTTTTTGTATTTTGGTGTTTTATCCTTCAAATTTACTGAATCCATTTATTAGTCTAAAAAGTTTTGGTGGGATCTTTAGGGTTTTCTATATATAAGATCATGTCATTTGCAAACAGACCCAATTTTTACTTCTTCATTCCCAATTTGAATGCCTTTTATTTCTATTTTTTGCCTAATTTCTCTGACTAAGACTTCCAGTACTATGTTAAATAGATATGGTGAGAATAGGCATCCTTGTCTTATTCCTCATCTTTGAGCTTTTCCTTTTGAGTATGATGTTAGCTGTGGGTTTGAGTTATACATGGCTTTTCTTATTTTGATGTACATTCCTTCTATATCCAATATTGTTGAGAGTTTTATCATGAATATAGGATGAATGTTGTCATTCTGTTGAGATGATCATATGATTTTATCCATACCATTTTGTTAATGTGCTATATCACACTGATTTATGTATATTGAAACATCCTTGCATCCCAGGGATAAATTCCACATGATTCTGGTGGTATATGATCCTTTTAATGCACTGTTGAACTCTGCTAGTATTTTGTTGAGACTTTTTGCATCTATTTTCATTAGGGATATGGGCCTGTAATTTTCTTTTCTTGTTATGTGCTTTTCTGGCTTTGGTATCAGCGTAATGCTGGCCTTGTAAAATAAGTTTGGAAGTACTTCTTACTTTTCAGTTTTTTGGAAGAGTTTGAGAAGTATTAGCATTAATTTTTTAATTTTAAAAATTAATTTAATTTTTTAAATGTTTGGTAGAATTCAGCAGGGAAACTATGTGGTCTTGAACTTTCTTTGTTGGGGATTTTTGATCACTGATTCAATCTCTGTACTGGTTTTTGCATTTTTCATTTCATTTATTCTGTTCTTCAGCTCCAAAATTTCTGGGTGGTTATATTTTATGATTTCATCTCTCTGTTTAAGTTCTCAACTGGTTTGTGTATTTTTTTCTGATTTGGTTTTATTGTCTTTATGTGTTTTCTTATAACTCATTATGTTTCCTTAAAACAATTATTTTGAATTCTTAATCAGACAAATTATAGATCTTTATTTCTTTGTGGTCAGTTACTGGAAAATTATTGTGTTCCTGTGGTGATGTCATGTTTTATTGATTTTTTTGTGTGTTCCTTTACATCTTGTGTTGCTATCTTTGCATTTATAGAAGCAGTGACTTCCTCCAGTCCTTACTGAGTGGCTTCTAAAGAGAAATATTCTCACCTGTCAGCCCTGCTAGGGATTCTGAGGTTTTCTCAGAACTTTTGTATGGATTTACCCCTCCCACACTTATTCTCTCTTGGGGAAGGGTGATAATTCTTAAAATGGTATGCTTTCTATTAATCTTACAAAGCCAGGCTTAATGCTGACAGCCTCCCATTTTCTTTCTCTAAGGTGGTGCTAAATGTTCAAGCTTGTGTGCTTTCTCTTAATCTTTGTAGTTGGGCTGGCTTTCTGCACATGCTCACTAACTGTCTTCAAAGTCTGGTACTTTCCACTCATGGGGCTCACTCAGGCAGCCCATCATAGGGGTTGGGAGTGTGTAGGTGAGGCACATGGAATATTGGGGGTGGCTGTGGGCCAGTCAGGGGGATCCACAGGTGAGGAATCTTCAGCATTCTCTGGACAGGCTTTAGATGGAATCCATGAAGCGATTAATAATGCAGTCGAGGCTGGATTAGATTGTTCAGTTCACCTGCCATATTCTCTCCAGGAGTGGGGTCCACGTGACCACTAGTCCTCTACCTCAGAGCCCTGAGTTATTTGTGACCTCCGTGTTCAGCTTTCCTCTCTCCTCTCCCTGAATGGTGTCCCTGCATGGAACTCAGACTGCTTGTGGGTTCACCACGGCTCCCGGTTCAAGTCTCACACTTGTATTGAACGGTATTGTGCTAATCTTATCTGTAGGCATGAAGTGGAGGAAAAGCCTTGGGACAGGGGAAAATCTTGATCTCCATCTAAGTTTCTTTTTAATCTGGAGAAAAAAACCCTATTGAACTATGTAATGCTTAGATCTGAAAGGCAAACTAACTCCTCAGGTGACAGTAGCATGAGCAAGTAAATGTAACGCTTCCATGACAGCCCCGCGTGGAGCTTGCAGGTTGAGACTGAGAGAGAGCTCCTGAGACAAGCTTTCTTCCAGGACCTGGGACTGCTTCCCTCAGGACGAGGCCCAGGAGAACTGGGCTTGGGGCTGGTAAGACCAGCCCCTCCTAATCTGAAACACCAAAGCTCCCCAGCCCCGTAGTTAGTAGGATCCACATTCTTTTGATAAGCTCTGATCCCTGGCTGCTGCATTCCTACTTTCTCCCTGCCCCACAGTTGTGCAGGCAGCCTCAGTACTCTGGATGGACTGGGAAAGAAGTGGGTCTCTTTGGTAGCATCCCACACAGCTGTGGAAGAAGGTTCACTTTCCCTTGTGGGAGACATCATGGGCTAAGAGAGTCTCTCTTGGCATTGAGCTGTGCTGCGTTGGGGGAGGGTGATGTGGGCAAAAGTGAAACTATTTCTTTTACCTTCCTCAGTACATCTAGTCTCAGAATTTTTGCTTCAGTAGTGTACTAGACTACCAAACTTCCACAAAGGTATTCTCTCTTGTTCATGGGTGATAGTCAAAATTGGTGTTCTTTGAGGGGAAAAAGAGAAAACTCCTATTCTACAAACTTGCTGACATCAATCTCCCCCATTATTAAATCTTATGTTTATAATTAGATTTTTCTGTATTGTGCTTAAGAATTAGTGGTATGCCTGCCATGACATCATTAGGTAATGTTCTTATAGTATGTTCTAATATAATATAGATAGGTTCTATATAGAAATGTTCATATATATATATATATATGAATTTCTGGAATCTCTAATCTGTCCTATTTCACTGATATATTTATTTATCTTTACACTAATACCTCACTGTCTTAACTATGATAAACTTCATGATAAATTTTGATGTATGACAATGTAGTGGTACAACATTTAAGGTCAATTTAAGATTATCATATATCACTTTGTATTTTGAATTTTCATATAAATTTTAGAATCAGCATTTTCGTTTGGTAAGATAAAATACTGCTAATATTTTAAATAGCATTACATTGAAACTATTGAATGATTTAGAAGGAGTTGACCACTTTGCAATATTAAGACTCCTAATCCATGAACATTTACACCTTCCTCAATTGTTCCCCATAATGTTT
Source organism: Globicephala melas (assembly GCF_963455315.2). Taxonomy (NCBI): domain Eukaryota; kingdom Metazoa; phylum Chordata; class Mammalia; order Artiodactyla; family Delphinidae; genus Globicephala; species Globicephala melas. The sequence continues at coordinate 55,923,216 of NC_083330.1, forward strand.
ACTATAAAGATTTTCATTCGTTTCTTCTTTAACTGTTCTCGATTGTGGTAGGCAGTGTGGCAAAAAATCCACAAGCTAATCTCTGGAACCTGTAGATATGTTACCTTGCATAGCAAAAAGGAACTTCGTAGGTGTGATCAAGTTAAACATTTATGGATGGAGATTCTCCTGAATTGTCTGGATAGCAAAGCAAAGAGGAACTTTGTAGGTGTGATCAAGTTAAACATTTATGGATGGAGATTATCCTGAATTATCTGGGTGGACACAAAGATCTGTAAGAGGAAGACAGGAGGGTCTGAGTCAAAAGAGATGTGACAAAGGAAGTAAAGACTGCAAAAACGTAGCCATAAGCCTACTAATATAGGCAGCTTCTAGAAGCTGGAAAAGGCAAGGAAAAATTCTCCCCTAGAGCTTCCAGAAAGAATGTAGCTCTGCTGACCCACTTTGTAATTCTGATCTACAGAATTCTAAGATAATGAATATGTGTTCTAAGTTTGTGGATATTTACTATAGCAACAATAGGAAACCAATATGGCCATAATATTTACTATAAAGATCCTGAACATCTTTCATTAGTGTATTTCTGAGTATTAATATTTTTGATGCAGTTGTAAATGATATTAATTACATTTTCTAAATACTCTTTGCTGTAAAATAGAAATGTAATTATTTTAGTACAGTATTTACCTTGTTTCTAGTGACCTAATTAAATTTATTTATAAATTTGGACATATTATTTGCAGTTTTTTGGGAGTTTCTGTTTATATAATTATGTTATTTACAAACAGCAGCATTTCATTTCTTCCTTCCCTATACTTCCTAATTCTTTGTCTTATGGCATAATTTAAGATCTGACCTAGTATGGGGTACCAGTAGGAAAGAATGTATATGCGAATATAATGTGTTAGACATACGAAAGATATAAATAGTTGTTATAGATATTATGGAATTAGATTTTTTTCTGAGTATAATTAATGCCTTAGAGAAATACAAAGAAAAACTAAAGGTGATTAGCCACCAATTAATTCCTAAGTGTGAAAGCTAATCGGTCTTTTTGAAAACATATAAAGACTCCTATCTCCTATGATCAGAGGGTAGAAAAATCTGGAGACCAGGCCTAGTACAAAACTATAAGAGTAGAATACTTTTCAACAAATGGGGTGGGAAAATATGCAAAAATAATTAACCCTAAGCATACCTTGCACTTGGTTTAGGTAAAGAGTTATTAATAGAATTCAAAATCATAAATCATAAAACAAAAGAAAAATCCTCTTTTAGTGATAGGGATAGACAAGAACATATTAATTGGCTCACTGGTCACCTTCCTTTTACTTGAGGCCTTGTTAGTGCTCTAAGGAAGACACCAGATATAGCATAACTTCAGTTGCTGTTAGTACTTGCCCATTGTCATTTAACATAATCTATTTGGTTCTGTAACAGCCAGACTGGTAATTATATACAGATAGACAGTCACCTCCATCCTTATATTCTTTATATCTACAAGATCACTATTAATTTCTGCCATTACTCTCTGAAAGCAATCTGTGTGTGTGTGTGTGTATGTGTCAGTGGAGGGGGTGTTGTTGTATTTCTATTTTTATTTACTAACATGTCCAGATGTGGCAGATGGGTAAATTTAGAGAAATCATGCATTAATTATATTACAAACAAGGAAACCTTAATTGAGCAATAAATTTTCATTGACAAGACACATAAAGAAAATAACCAAAAAAAAAAAACACATTCGCCAAGTGATCCATGTTATGAATTTATGAATTGTATTGACAGAAACATAAAGAAAAAAAATTCAAACTTCCCTTTTATTTTCAAAGAAAATGCTCATCAGAGTAGAAAAGTATAGAAAATGTTGGTATAGAAAAGTAAAGTACAGTTTAGGTAAGACTATGTGAAAATAACTGTTAATACCAGTTTAGGTAAGACTGTGGGAGCACTAGATTTGTCCTTGCTCCATCACGCTATTAGTTATATTAACATATGTTTATTGAACACCTGCTACTCTTGTGGTATTTTATATTTATTTCCCTTATACTTGTTTACAACCCTTTGAAGTATAATTCCTAGGATAATGATTGCAAAAGTTGAGACAGAACATTGAAATAAGGTAAATAAGCAGCAGAACCAAGGAGCCAACCTAGAGTTCTGCCCCTGATTTCCTAGCTCTTGACTCTCTACCAATCATCACTGAAAACTGATGAATCACAGTGAGCATAACATAGTTGTTCTTGGGATAAGATGGGCTATTTTAACACATACTCTACCACTTATCTATGATATTTATCTCTTTAGAAGCTCTCTAAGGTTAGAAATACTCAAAGACATAATTTTCTTAAAAGTAAATGAAATGGGTCTAAATGCCAGGACCATGAGCAAGTGAATTTCAGTCTAATGTCAAGAAAATTTTGGTAAAAAATTTCAAACAGATGATTTATAAACATTTAGAAAGGCAGTGAATGACCCATAAAAGCCAGTGAGGATTTTTAAAAATCCTCACTTAATTAAAGTTATTTTTTGATAGACTTGTGGAAGAAGAGGGTTCATTCCTCCATTCCATCATTTAGACTTTTATTCAGCAAACAGTTTTTGAGTGCAAGGAATTCTTCAAAAGACAGGGGATAAGCTTGTGAATAAAACAAAAAGGCCCTGCCCTCTTGGTGAAAAATGGATTAAAACATAATTGCCTAATATAAGTGTATATCTATATATGTATCTATACCTATATATCTATATCTACATCTACACCTATACGTATCTCTAAATCTATCATCTATTGATCTGTGCATGATACATATTATGTGATATGCAGGGTCAAGTAATGACAAATACTATGCAAAAACATAAAACAGTGTAAGGAGATAAAAAGTGATGGAAAGGGCATGTTCTTTTTTTTTCGCGGCATGTGAGATCTTCCCGGACAGGGGCATGAACCCGTGTCCCCTGCATCAGCAGGCGGACTCTCAACCACTGTGCCACCAGGGAAGCCCAGGACATGTTCTTTGAAGCAGGATAATTAGGGAAGGTATCTGTTGGGATATATTTGAGTAGAGTCTGTACACTGTGAAGGAGAAAGCCATGTCCCTATGTGAGGGAAGAACATTTCATGTAAGAATATCAGCAATTACAAAATTTCTGAAGAAAGGCAATGTTTTACAAGAATGGTTGGAGGTAACTAGAGTTCAGATCATGTGGGGACTTATAGGAAAGACATTGATGCATTAGGATCAGGGCTGTAACCTAATCAGATTTGAAGGGTTATTTTGAATCCTGAGCAGAGAACAGTCAGAAGGAGGACAGTGAAAGCAGAGAGACAAGATATGAAATGCTAAAGCTACAGAGTAAGAGAATTTTAACGTGATTATTGAAAATTTTTTTCATATTTTTGAGGAATCGATGGATAATTCTGAACTTCCTGATAATATGGTTAGCTACACTTAATAACTTCTCAGTGAGAATCCCAAGGGAATGTTGATTAATGACTCAGTGTCAGCTTGGAATGAACAGAGGCACAGGACTTCGTTCTTAATATTATCCTGTTGAGCATCTTTATCTGTGGTTTAGCTGGGTACATGGAAAACATGCAAATGAAATTCACAGATGACCTGAAGCTGGCAGTAAGCCATTGAAGCACATAGACAGGCTATAAAATTACCACAACAGACTGGAAAATATAGTCATATTTTCCAGAGAAACTACTTTGCTTCAGAGAGGCAAGTTTAAGACACCAGACAAAAATTCCACACAAAGCTAAGATCACCAACCCTACAAACCCCCGAGTCCCATGGAAAGTTTAAGCACCATCGTAGAGATAAGACTATAGCTACAATGGCAGAGAATAACAAGAAAGCATGCCATCAATATATCAAAAATTTTCAGAAATTTCTCTCAGTAAAGAAGAAGATTTCATTTTCAGATTCTACAGAGAAAGATAACCAGGGAAACCACAGTTCAAATCAATAACAAAAATACATTGTTGATGCAGTAGAAATATTTCAAGGGATATATAAACCAAACTTAATAGAATAATATTGAACCCTCTGGCATTCACTAGAGTTATTAAGCAGGAAGTCATAGTATAAGAGGGTTGGCTAACCACTGTTAGCACTGAAGAATGAGGGAGATGCTTTAGGGAAGTTATAAAGTCTACATAATCCTACCCCTTCCATGCACTCAGTAGAATTATATACATAGAACAAACACTGTTGAACAAGAATTAGTCATTAAAAATACAGAAAAACAATCAGAAAGAAATCTAATTCCATGAAGGAAAGTTAACAAATTCAAAAAAATCTAAAAGTACAAAATTTAGAAGTTTTTTGGGAAAAATTTTATGTAAATAATTAACACTAAAAAATATCCTATGAAGCTGATGGGCATCTAGTCAGAAAAGGAATTTGTATACTACTGGAAAATCATGTTGGCTTCAGATATTCTCAAAATAAAACAAAATTTTGAGTAAAGGAAATGTATCTCAGTAATTTTATATTCAGAGAAAATTCAACCAGCCATAAAGCAATGAATGTTCTTATATCTGCAAAACCATCCTTGAGCATTTACTATTGAGAAAACTACTAGAAGAGTATCATATCTGGACAACAAATAAATTTCTGAAAATAAAGAATGAAAGAATTTGGAAAGCTATAGTTTAAAAAAATAATTGATAAGGAACTTTGACTCTATTCAATCTCAAATCTGTGCAAACTAATTTTAAAAATTACATTTAGGTAAGAGAAAGTAAATGTTGTATATCTTGACTATATAAAATGATAATTCACCTGACAAAATCAGGTTGTTGGAATGGAGATAAAAGGTGGGAAGAAGTATGCTAAATCTCTCATTTTTCAAAACAGAGTCAGCAGGTACAGTCAATAATATAAATGTTTAAAATTATTCTAATTCTTTTCATATAATTTATTATCAGTTAAATGTCATCATTCATAATTAATATTGTACATGAATATAGTGATTTTTTTCAGTATTGCAAAATGTCTTCACACAAAAACATCTGGAATATGAGAGCTTATATAAGGATGTATCCATTAAAAATACACCTCCTTAAAAAGACATCTCAGCAGCAATTGAGAAAACACCTATATTAACAGTGTTTTAATTACACACAAAGTTTTATTCCTTATTCAAATCTCTGGAGATTTGTCATTCAAGTTGGGATCATTGTTCCTCCAAGTTACCAGTAACAGGTTGCCTTCCCTATTTCCAGTGAAATCTTCCTAGAATATTTAGCTCATACTTATACTCAGATGTTTACATAAGCTCCATATATTTATAACCAAATTTCAAGCACATTTAAAAGAAACCAATGAAAGGAGGAAGTTAGAGGAAGGCAGAGAGGGACACATCTCTCCTGAAAGACACTTCTGAATTTAGCACAGACTGCTTCCTTCTATATTTAATTTACCAGCACTTGGTCAGTTATCTATACACAGCTGCATGGCAGGCAAGAATGCAGTCTTTCTTCTGGACCACCATAAAAAGGCAATATGAAAAATATTTGACAAAAATAAAGTTTTTGCCCTGGAAAAAACAAGACATAGTGGACATGAAACTTTTGCTAATGTACTCAGTGTCTGACACATAGAAAAATGATGACCAAGAATTTTTGTGACTCTAGAGAGCTAAAGTGAGATCCATGTTTATAAGATTTTGGAGGGAGGTGGCAGAATAAACCATAGAGAACATAAACATTTGCACATTTGCTTGAAAATAGAATTGGATATTCTTTGTGTTCTGTGAAAACACAGAACACTAGTGATGTTCAAGCAGAGATAGTAGTGTGGTGTAATGAACTAACTAATCTCTACAATCCATTTTTTTAGATTTGATCCTATAAAGATAAAATAGAAATTATTTTGTTAGTAAGATTTTAAATAACAAAATAAAGATTAAACATGTAGCAGTTCTGAAAATCTCTCAATTCTTTTTGGTATTATTTTTTACTTTTATAAGAGATAAAATATATCATTTTATTTCTTATGGTGGATGAACTCTTCCATTTTAATAAATAAATGTGCCCGAGAAAAACGTACTTCTATAAAGTGAACATAGAAATATCACAGGAAGATAAAAAAGGAATAACCAAAACTAAAGAGGGAAACATATGAAATAATTTGCCTTAAATTCAAATCCCATAAGTCATAGATTTTAAATCCTAAAATCCCACAAATTAATTTACAGTAAACATTTTTTAGACATATTTGTTTTCTTAGGGTTCTTTTACAGGTCTTCTCTACCATGTAAGAATGTTCCAAATTCACTTATTAACCCCCTACCTTTATCTATTCAGACTTTTATTTTATTCTGGTTTAGACATCCCACATAATTTTTATTATTAATCATTGAGGTAATAGTAAATAATAATGGTGAGAAGCACCTCACTCTTTTATCCATGGAATAAGCTCTTCACCTGATTTTGGTTCCTCCAAGTGAAAGCAGAACTACTCTCCTATAACTCCAGACCAGACAAGGGAAATTTCAGTAATTGGAGAGGTCCAAGGAAAAACTTTTAATATTCAGTGCTTCAGCGAAAATTTAGGGATTTTCAGAGTGGACCTATTCCTTACTAGTGAACTAAAATATTTAGAAAAAAAAACCTAATTCTAATAAATATATTTGATCTTGAATATTTTTTGAAATCCTCCCCTTATTTTTCTACTTAAAAGCAATTCCACTGCAGAGTAAATAAGCCCGTGCACCACAACTACTGAGCCTGAGCACCCTAGAGCCTGCAAGCCACAACTACTGAGCCCACGCACCCTATAACCCATGTGCTGCAACTACTGAAGCCCCCATGCCTAGAGCCCATGCTCCACAACAAGAGAGGCCACCACAGTGAGAAGCCTGTGCACCACAATGAAGAGTAGCCCCTGCTTGCTGCAACTAGAGAAAGCCCACAAGCAGCAATGAAGACCCAAAACAGACAAAAATAAAAAAATTAATTAAAAAAAATTATTGAAAAGCAATTCCCCAGATGTTCTACATAGAGTGTTTTGCATGAGCAAAGATTTGCATGTCCTTAGAATGGCAGAAAGAGAATTTAGTTGGCCTTGTTGAGGATTTAATATATCCCAGGCACTGCACACAGTGCAGTATATACATTATCTCTGAAACAGCATTTCTACTTAAACATATACTTCAAGTTCATTTAAATATTTTGCTTTGTTGTAACACTTTGAAGATATTCCCTTTAAATTTTCTATTGCCTTTATTGTTAAATTTTATAGTTTTTCCCCTTTAATTTCATATTACGTTGGGCTGCAAAAATGATACAGGATAATGTGTGGGCATTAAGTAAATTAATTTAGATGTGAACAATTCCATATACAATTTAAAGTAAGCATGTAATCCTTAGGTTTTTGAGAAAGTGGGACTAATTCATTGAGTTAGTTAATGACTGTCTAATTATTTCCTTTTCATACTATCTTTACACATCATTTTTATTAAATATTGATATGAAAGTAGCAGAGATACTAATTATTTTCAGTACCCATTCACTCCTTCTAAAGAAATTTAATACTTAGCTGGTCATACAGTCAACTCTAATAAAGACCATGGTTCCATCCTCCTCTGCATTGTGGAGGGACTTTGAGACTGCCGTCAGCCAATGGGATGTAAATGGAATCTGTATGTAGGAGTTATGGGAATCTTCCTAAAGAGATACTATTATCATTTTTGATTCTTTATTATTTTTCCTATTGTTTTTGATTCTTTTTTCCATCTTATTACCTTGAGCACAGATGCTACTCTGCAACATGAGAATAAGTTCCAGACTCTGCACAAGGCTGAGTAATAAACTGAGTTCCTGGAGATACATTTTGCTATTATGCCAGTATAATTTCTGAGGGTTTTCTATTGCTCACAGGTAAATCTATGTCTAAGTTACATATATAGTATTCCCCTTATAGATAATACATTTTTAGCTTAGAACGATTCTTTCTTAATGTAGATGTACTAGATTAGTATAAAAAAGAGCAAATCCTTATTTTATTTACAGTCAATTTCTTATTATCCAAGTCAGTAAGAAAATTGCTATTAATATCAGGAACTGATGAGATTCACTTTACTAAGAACCAAAGTGTCGATTTTCAAATATGAGGGATATATTTTCACCTCAGAGATTGGTACCGAAATCCTTTGTCTTCTCTCTCTGAATTATTTTCCAAAGTGATCTTATTCAACATGATATACTTTAATAATATTGATATACTGACAAATCTTAGAGTTATGGACTCAGCATCTTCCTCCCCTGAACTCCAGACATGTGTATCTATACTTTTCTACTTCATGTATCCACTTGGATTTCCAATAATTATTGCAAACATAGCAGAAAATAAAAGAATACTTGATTTCTACACCTACTCTCAACCTTCTGCTTAAGAATGTTCTTTTTCTTCTTTTTCTCACCCTTTTATTTCCAAACTATTGGCAAATTTTAATGACTTTATTTAAAGAACATATCAATATTCCCCTCTCTCCACTACTACCACTTTAAATAAATCCATTAGTTAGATCCATTCCAGGATTAACAAAGTAGTATTTTATCCTAACTTCCTTCTTCAAAATTCACTCCCTTTCCATTTATTCTCTATATATTAGTTTTTTCATTTCCTGTACGTCAACCAGAATGATCTTTCCCGATACTCAGATCCTGAAGATACCCTGTTTAAGCCCTCAATTGATTCCCATTAACTTAAGAATAAAATCCGAACTCCATGTGATATTCTAAAAAGTTTGTCATTAACTAAGGCGCTATTTGTTGACTTCACTTCCTGATATCCTCCAGCATCCTCACTGAAGTCCAATCACACTGGCCTACTTTCTGGTTCTGCAACTAGCCAATTTTATTCCTCTAGGCCTTTATATGACCTGCTTCTTCTTTCTGGTCTATTTGTATCCCAGATTTTGGCATGTCTGGCTATCTCTTGTCATTTATGTATCATGCTTAATATTACTAGAGTAATGCTTTTCCTGGAAATTTAACTGAATATACTCATCCATTTTTTATCTCAATTAACCTATTTTATTTTTATTATATAATTTACCACTACTGATCAATCTCATTATATTTTTGTTTTCTATCTCCCTTTACCAGAGTGCAAAATTTATGAAATAGTGGTCTTATCTTCTTGTTTATCTGAATTTCCCCAGAACCTAGAACAGTACTTGACATGAATATTTAAAGTAAATTAAGGAGTAGATTACTTTGAAGCTTATTGTCCTGAAGTCTAGATTGTTGACTAATGATATTGCCTTCATTACACATTACTAATTTTTGCCTCTATAGTTACAATATAAGCAATGAAAAGGAATTTTTAGATTTCATTTTGCTCTTGATTGATGCAAATAAATACAGAAAATATTCTCAGTTATCTGTAAACATTGTCATTTGATTGATGAACAATCTGCATCTTTTTGAGATGTTTAAATATTTCTTTTTAAATGAAACAATTCTCTTGCTCAGATTTTAGGCTTACCCTTTGTGTGCGTGTGTGTACACGCATAATAGAATCATCCAGGGGTTACAGAGGATAAAACAAGCGGAAGATAGGGACCTACTTCCTCTTTATTGGTTAAAAGACAGAGCTTACTTTGCACTGAACTACTGTGGGTGAGGATTACAATAAAACTCAGTTTCTGGTGGCTGCACTTCCACTTACTAAACCTGTCTTTTGCCTACTCATTACTGATGCAGTCCAGACCCAATGATTAGCTTTGTTCTTCACTTCCTAAAATAACTGGCATCTGTCAACAAACAACTCCTTTTGTAGATGTGAGCATTTTCTAGGACTCAAATCCTGGCTTTCAGTCCTCTACTATGCTTTTTTGAGGTTATTTCATTCTAGGACACCTAACACCAATCAGAATTTTAAGCTATCTTTAATGACATTCCTCTAGTCAGTTAAAAATTGATATCAGTATACTAAAATAATAGTAACATAATTGTTAATGTTTATTGGATACAGAGTAAGTATTCAACAATGTACTCAAACCTTATTTTCACTAAAACACTCTATTCTTTGAAGTGATTATTATTTTTATTTTTCAAATGAGAAAACTGAGACTCTAAGATTTAGGAAACTCAAATTCAGATGCACAAATGCACATAATTTGATTCCAAATGTCTCACATATACCCACCATGTTATGGAGGAGCATTATTTTTCTCAGGAAAAATAAATTACTGATTTCCTTTGTGTTCCATGAGATCAAAAAGTGATATCCCTTCGGTTTAGGCCATCAAAATCAGGGCGTTTCTCATAGCCTATACTTGTGGAAAAAATGCCAATATATTAATAAGTAAGAAAATTTAAAAGTTTCAAACAAGAGAGTAATACACTATATCAAACCATGAAAAAGTTTAATTAGAGAAGATACCTATTTCATTTGAAGATAAAGATACATTTCAGTCAAACTATATAGTTGCTATTGGGTCTGTTTTAGAACTGACCCACTGTACTTTAAATGCTGCACAGTAGGATGTAACTGGTAAAGCTTATCTGATACTTAGAATGTATCAGATCACAGTAATTTCAGTAATTCACAGTAATTCACAGTAATTCAGTAATTTCAGTAATTCACAGTAATTAATTCACAGTAATTCACAAGAAATCACAGTAAGCAGGAGTAGCCTCTTCTTTTTATAATACAGTCTCTTGAAAAAGGAGGAGAAAGTCCAGTTTAGCTTACTGAGAGATAATTTTAACTCTTTAGATCTCCTAACTTCATTTTTTTCCCAGTGATAGAGCTTTAAAAGCGATAGATTTAAATTAATGTTATAATGTCTCATTTAAATGGTTAATTATTAACAAAATCATTCAGATTACTCATCACCAATTTGAAAGCCAAGAAAGGTAAAGCTATATAGGTCAAGGTCCATATCTTCCACTCGTTTTATCCTGTAACCCTTTGATGATTCTAATGGGCGTGCATACACAAGTACTCACACAATTAAAGGGTAAACCTAAAATCTGAGCAAGAGAATTGTTTTATTTAAAAATAAATATTTAAACATCTCAAAAAGATGAAGAAATAAGGACCAGTGAAATTATAGAAAACAAAATATAGGAATGAAAGGCTATCTTTGTAATTATATATTATGTCTCTATAATCAGCGTTTGATTACTCGTCCTTATTAGCAAAACTGGCCATTTGAAGTATACTCAGAGTTCTATTCATGAACCTTATGTAACTAATTCAAAACATTGATTTATTTGCACAAAAACATTATAAAACACTTTTCTTTTAATTCACTGTATTCTGATTATTTAGAACAAGAGACTTGAATTTAATTAGCATCTTAGAAATAAAATATTTAGCTTGACAGTAAAAGAGGAATCATAAACTTGTATTATACCATGTTGCCTAGGCTGTATCACTTACAGTGTGGTTAGCAGCGGTGGTTTAAGTCCATTTAAAGAGCACAGAAATGATGTCCAGAATACTGAGAAATGACTTCTAATTATCTGCTGTCTCAAATACATCACGGTGTGTTTCAATTCAGAGGCTATTGTATCACAATTCAGCCTTGAAGTTAAGTGTAAGCTTTATTTATGGGGCAAAATCTTGGAGAAGTGGGTTATGACTATGAAATGCAGAGGAAAATCTGGCTCAGCATCAAGTATTTATTATATTCCCTTTCTTAAATAAATAATCCTCTTTATTAGGAAGAAAAAGTATTGGACATCAAGAACTATTTATGCTTGTACTTCTAGATAATTGTATAGATTTCCTTACAGAGTTAACTATAACTTTCATCTAACCAATACCAAATTAAATTCAATAAATTTTCCCATATATTATATATTGAAGTGCCACAAGGGCAACATTTTATTAAAAAGTTATTCATTCTTTCAAAATGATATAAAACAACCCACACTCTGTTAAAACATTCCACTTAAGGACAGGCTGCCTGCATAGCACTATAAAACTGTTTAATTGAAGAAGTATTCCTTTTGTTTAATTAAAGAAGAATAATTTAATATTGACCCTGGGATTGCAGATAATCCACAAGCTATGACTGTGGACACTTAAGGCAGTCACACTGAGTCTGAATTTTATGCCTGTAGTACTTTGAGCTGTATGACCTTGAGGATGATCTTTTACACATTTGCAAAATGCGACAACATTTATTGCCTTACCTATAGGCTAGTTGTGTGACTTAATATGAATTTCTCACCTCGGAAAATTGGGAAACAAACCAGTCTCTCTGGATGGCCTCCCTCTTTCCACTTTCCTAGTTAGGTGAAGCACCTTGCCGTAAAGGGTGGAACGGGGCTCCTTCACAATGGCAGCCACTCTGAATATTACAACCTGGAGTGCAGGGGAGTTTGCTTACCATGGTTGGAAACTTAACCAAAGAGAAATGTCAGACAGGAGATAACCAGACATATAAATTCCTTGCAGTCCTTCAAGGAGATAGCCAGACATATAAATTCCTTGCAGTCCTTCAAGAGAAGTCTTCTATGCTGAGTAAACACAACTGCTGAGAAATTTGCTTAGTTTGTTCTTAGCAATGAGGCAGGTGCCAACAGGGTGAAAATCATGTTGCTTCAAATCTTTCCTTGTCTCATTTCCTTTTTTTCCCCTCCCCATCATCATCCTAAACTTGTACCTTCCAAATACACTTTCTAGAGGACACTGCTTAAAACGTATGATGTCTAGCAAGTCAATTATTTATATATCTTAGGAATTATTATTTGATATTTTTGAGGTGGAGAATGGTAGTATGAAATTGTAAATTATAGAATATTTCCCCTTATTATAAAATTAGCATCATGACAAATTAGTGTATTATTAAGGTGAAGGTTTAGAAATTACTGTGACATGTGGGATAACTAAGCATTAATTTGAATCTTTTGTTTGTGTTTTATTGTGACAGTGAGGCAATAAAATTAAATGCTAGTTTCTATTTAGAAGTAGCAGGAAATAATGGAAACAATTTATTTAACTAGTTCTCTTTTTGTTTTCCCAATTGTGTTGAGAATAAAATTTTGCTTTAAGTCTTTGGCAGCAGTTTCCTTATGGATACAAATCATAGAATATACAACTGGGTGTAGGAAGAGAGACAGCTCCTGCATAGATTGTGATTTTATTTTATTTTATTTTATTTTTGCGGTACGCGGGCCTCTCACTGTTGTGGCCTCTCCCGTTGCGGAGCACAGGCTCCGGACGTGCAGGCTCAGCGGCCATGGCTCACGGGCCTAGCTGCTCCGCGGCACGTGGGATCTTCCCGGACAGGGGCACGAACCCGTGTCCCCTGCATCGGCAGGTGGACTCTCAACCACTGCGCCACCAGGGAAGCCCTAGATTGTGGATTTTTTAAAAGCTATTTTAAGTCTGAATTTTTATTTCTATATTCCTAGTTCCATCTTTTTTTTTTTTTTTTTGTGGACATCTGTATGTTGAGTTCTCCCATCTGAAAAAAAAAATGATGACAGAAGAAAACAAAAACTGCAGTAGGAAATAAAAATCACTGGAAATGTTAAACAGCCAGAAAATTCCACATGAATATCAATCATTTAAAACAGTAAGTGTAATACCTGTGTAGTTTAAAATATACATAGAATTAAAATGAATGTAAACAATAACAAAAAATCTGAAATGGAGAAAATGCGTTTTAAATGATCTCTAACAATATTGCAGGAGTTGCTAAAGATAATAACTTGTATCCAATGTAATAAGTCAAAAATAATGGTTGTGATATCTAGTATAACCACTAAAAGAACACTGAAAGAATGTAACTAATAAGCAAATTATACAATAGAAAACAAGAAATGAACACTTTATTAATTCAAAGAAACAAGAAGGAATTAAATTAAAACAAAAAACAAAAGAGCCTAATTGAAAACATAGTTGGCATATTAAAACCTATTTCAGTAATTATTATAAATGCAAATAGACTAAATAGTTCATTGTGACTAAGATAGCCAGATTCAATTAAAAAAAAATCTATGTGCTGTTTATAAGTGACACACTTAACACATTATTGACCAGGGGATTTTTGCAGAAACTAACACCTATGTCCGTAATACATCTCTGGTCAAAAATATGTTAAAATAAAACAGAAAATTGAATGATAGGAAAAAATGTAACATGCAAATATCACAATGAATGAAAAAACTGATGTAATTATGCTAATATAAAATATTAACTTTAAGGAAGGAAGCATTATTAGTGATTAAGAGGGGTAATTTTGAAAAATAAAGGGGTAAACCCCATAGGAAATTATCACAATTAAAAAATTTGACCAAAGTGGCATGTGGAGAGCCATGCTTTCAATGATGAAAGAGTTCACGTAGTTTTGTCAGGTATCCATGTAACAATTACCATAATTGGTAAATCCTGAGCCATACGGAAAACTTCAATAAATAAATTTTAAAATTATTCAACATCTATTCTTAGACTACTGTGAATTTAAGTTAGAAATTATTAATAAAAGGATAACTAGAAAAAATACAAATACCTAGACATTTTTTTAAATACACTTCCAAATTAATTGAAATATGAAAGAAAAAGTTTAAAATATAGGCTGAAATTAGTAAAACAGGTCAATTAGATGTTTAAATGATTAATATGGGGATAAGGAAATCCATACTTGTGGGTTGTAATTAAAGAACCTCTCCAAGGTATATTTATAACTTTAATGCATATATTAGAAAATAACAAGATTTGAAATTCGCTAACCGAAGCACTTCCAACACAGAAAGCTAGAAAACAAAGAGCAAATCCATCCCGAAGACAAAAAGAGATACGAGGAAGAAAACCTTGAAGATAACAAGAGAAATAAATGGAATAGATAAATAACAGAAAATTAACAAAGCCAAAAGTTGATTCTTTAAAAAATAATATAAAAATATATTTTTGTAGAGAATGAGGAAAATACAATTTTCCTACAAAACTAGGAATGATGAAGGGAACATTACTAGGAGTTCTATTCACAAAGAAATTAATAAGATGATATTGTGAACAACTGTATGCCAAGGTATTTCATAACTTAAAGCAAAGCATAAATTCCTTGGGAAAGCAATTATATTATCTGACATAAGAAGAAATAAAAATTTTGATGAGTCCAATATTTATTAAAGAAATTGATTGTATTATTAAAAACCTTCCTATAAGAGAAAGTTCTATCTCAATTAGATTCACCAGTGACTGCTTCCGATGTAAGAACAATGAACATTTATCTTGAACAATGTTTTCCAAGGAAACAGGCAATATTTCTTAACAATTGTTGTAAGACCAACATAACCAGATACCAAAAGCTGACAAACATAATAAAGGAAAATTATAAATCAATCTCTTTCATATACATAAATTACAGATACTTAATGTATTGGCAAAACACATCCAGATATATAGTGTTCTATAATCAAATGTTGACTTCTATATTATTTCTACTTGTTCAAATTATTTTTTCTGTTTAAATTCTTTCTCTTGCAGTTGAAAAGAAGTGCATTTTTCTATACTACCGATGAGTATATGTTGATATATATATATATATATATATATATATATATTACAGTAAGTCCTTGTTGGTTATCTATTGAAAATATAGCATTGTGTACATGTCAATCCCAAACTCCCAATCTATCCCTCCTCCCCCCGACCCTTTCCCCCTGGTAACCATAAGTTCATTTCTAAGTCTATGAGTCTGTTTCTGTTTTGTAATTAAGTTCATTTGTATCTTTTTTTTAAGATTCCACATATAAATGATATATGATATTTGTCTTTCTCTGTCTGATTTCCTTCACTTGTATGATAATTCCCAGGTCCATCCATGTTTGCTGCAAATTGCATTATTTCATTCTTTTTAATGGCTGAGTAATATTCCATTATATATATATATATATATATATATATATATATATATATATATATATATCTCACATTTTCTTTGTCCATTCACCTGTTGATGGACATTTAGGTTGCTTCCATGTCTTGGCTATTGTAAAAAGTGCTGCAGTGGACATTGGGGGGCATTTATCCTTTCAAACCATGTTTTTCTCTGGATATATGTCCATTAGTGGGATTGCTGAATCATTTGGTAGCTCAATTTTTAGTTTTTTAAGGAACCTCCATACTATTCTCCATAATGATTGTACCAATTTACATTCCCCCCAACACTGTAGAAGGGTTCCTTTTCTCCACACCCTCTCCAGCATTTATTGTTTGTAGATTTTTTTTGATGATGGCCATTCTGATTGCTCTGAGGTGATATCTCATAGTTTTGATTTGGATTTCTCTAATAATTAGTGATATTGAGCATCTTTTCATGGTCCTCTTGGCGATCTGTATGTCTTCTTTGGAGAAATGTCTATTTAGGGCTTCTGACCATTTTTTGATTGGGTTGCTTCTTTTTTGAATATTAAGCCACATGAACTGTTTGTAAATTTTGGAGACAAATCCGTTGTCAGTTGCATCGTTTGTGAATATTTTCTCCCATTTTGTGGGTTGTCTTTTTGTTTAGTTTGTGGTTTCCTTAACTATGAAAAAGCTTTTGAGCTTAAGTAGGTCCCATTTGTTTATTTTTGTTTCCATTACTCTGGGAGATTGATCAAAAAAGATATTTCTGTAATTTATTTCATAGAGTGTTCTGCCATGTTTTCCTCTAAGAGTTTTATAGTATCAGGTCTTATATTTAGGTCTTTAATTAATTTTGAGTTTATTTTTGTGTATGGTGTTAAAGAGTGTTAAAATTTCATTTTTTTACATGTAGCTGTCCAGTTTTCCCAGCACTATTTATTATATATATATATATATCTTAGTAATTATATTGTTTAGGTTGGGTCTTCTCTGTACTTATGTTTTATTTCCATTTGAAGTGTTTTGTATATAGAGTAATGTTAAATCTCTATTTTGGGTGAATTTTGTCTGACTCTCTATCACTTCCTTTATTTCTTTTTTTTTTTTTTTTTTTTTTTTGCGGTACGCGGGCCTCTCATTTCTGCAGCCTCTCCCGTTGCGGAGCACAGACTCCGGATGCGCAGGCCCAGCGGCCATGGCTCACGGGCCCAGCCGCTCCGTGGCACGTGGGATCCTCCCGGACCGCGGCACGAACCCGCGTCCCCTGCATCGGTAGGCAGACTTTCAACCACTGCCCCACCAGGAAAGCCCCCACTTCCTTTATTTCTTGTAGTTTCAACTTTAGAAATTTTGTTGCTGTGTTTTTCATAGGCTAGCTGTTTGGAGTTGTTGTACAACCACTGTGAATTCCAAACTTTAATACTATAGATCTATCTCATTTAATGGTTGGAGGTTAAATTCTGCCTTGCTTGATAAACCTCTGTTTTCTTTTTGTTTGCATTTGGCATATATTTTGTTGGTCATTTTATTTTAGCCTTTTTAATTCAACTTGCTTTAGGTTTATCTCTGGCATAAAGCATATAAATCTAATACAGAGAAAAAACTCAGTGTGTATAAAGTTAATATGGAAAAACAACAATAACCAAAAAGATAATTAAAACATTTCAGCAGATTAAAACACTTCCCCCCCAAAATTTCAAAATGGAGGCAATTGAATATAATACTCATAATATAAATACAATATAAAAATATACTTAAGAAATTGTTTACATGAAAGAAACCAAGAAATTCAAAACCAGAATATAACTGAAGAGAAAAATCAAGGATATGTTAGATTTGAGCTTCCTGAAATCAGAAAATAAATTGAAGAAATGACAAAGCAATCTCATAAATAAAGACAAATTACAAGATATCTAAAATATATATGACAAAAATCACAGTAAGCAACATAGAGATAGAAAAGAGCAAATAAAGACAGTGATTGATATAGGCAACAGACAGATATATTTCAAAATATTAAAACTTGAAACTCTGAAGGAGAAAACCAGTATAATGCAATAAAACAACAACTGAAAACTGTAATTGAACAAAGACATGCTAGTTGAACATATTAAAAGGGTACTAGTAAAGATGACCCAGGATGGTCAGGCAGGTGCTAGGAAGTTAACAGAAAAAAATTTTTCTCTGTGTGGAGGAAAAAAAGGAAGTTTATCAAGGAAAAGAATAGTTTTAGGTGTCTGTCATCTTTTTTAATGAATCTGAAAACTATATATATGCTGATTTTCTCACATGAAGCTTATATTTTATATATAACATAAATATATATCAATGTATATGTGTACACATATAATATTAACATATATATTATATATAGCTATATATATATATTCATATATATGTATGCTGACCCATGAGCAACATGAATTTGAACTTCATGGGTCCACTTATGCATGGATTTTGTTCCATAGTAAATACTACAGTACTACAAGATACATGATTGGTTGAAACTGCGGATGCAGACCTGTGGACATATCCATGGATATGGATGAACTGCATATACTGAGGGCCAATTATAAGTTAAGTGAAGATTTTCAGGTGTATGGAGAGTTGACACCCCTAGCCCCTGTGTTGTTCAAGGGTCAACTGTTTATTTATAAATATATATGTTACATATTTATATAGCATACAAATATATATAAATATATAGATATATGGATGCATATGTATGTACATATATGTATGAACTTTCTATATATATGTATATATATACACATGCATACATATATTCTAATATTCTAAAATTAATCAAGTAATTAATAAAAATGTAAATGGATGATGTGTGTATTTCTGTAAATCACCCAAATGGTTATTCAAATGTAGAAATAGTGAAGTCATATTATTCACTCAAAATGTCTTTGACAATTTACCCTATAATGGTAGATACTGAGTACTAGTATTTTTTAGTTAAAAAATGATATATGAAATATGTTCTATGTTGTAGGCATTGAGTTAACATTGGGACTGAAGATGAATAAAATACCCTGAAAACCATTAGGATTTAATTCGCTTAAATGTACCCAGTTATTTCTATCATTCAGTTCTATTGTATTAATTTCCTAATGTTACTCATAACTATTACATAATTTAATCTCTTTTAACCTCAAACTTCTTGTTTTAGCAGTACATATTTATGTAATTGTTTTTAGGAAAAAGTAAGTAAGTTAAATAATAGTTCACATATTAATAAAATATTAACTGCTTGTATTAAAACAACATTTTGGGAAAAATTTGCAAAGTTCTATTGCTCATCTGAAATGTCAAATGTTTCAAAGTCTCATTTGAGAGAAGGAACACAACAAAAGCACTTAAGATTCTGAAGGAACACGGGTGGTAGGAAGAAGATAATACAAAGCATTTGTTTCTAAGGGCAAAAGAAGGACATTGGTGATATCAGAGAAAACCTTTCTAATTGTTTCTCAGGGAATTAGTGGCAAGTAATATTCTACTGATAAGTATGGTTTGTTCCAAGTTTGTAATTCAGACTTAAGCATTTGAAATGTAAGTAAATATAAAGGTAGAAAGAAACACCACTTTGCTTCTAGTTCAACTTCTCCAGTTAGTTCCACATACCTATTTGTATCTTGCCCACTGAGAAGTTAGAATAGGGGCAGAGAGGAAAGTTTGTTGGGGGAAACAGAGAGAACATGTCTTTCCATTATTTTTTATAAGGCTCCCATTTTAATATCTCCCAAGTATATTTGTCTTTGTTTCTCTTTAGCATCATTATATCTTTAGCATCCCACAGAGGTGGGAGCTCTTGAAGTAATCTATGAACACTCTTGTAATTTTTATTATGATAAAAGAAACTACATATTTTGGAATATAGATATAGATATATAGATACAAAGATGTATGGAATGTGTATGCTGCTGAGTAATGTGAGTTTACAGATAAGCTAGTTATATATTGTAAATGCTCACATTTAGTCAGCCATCTGTTCTTTAAATATTAGGACTTATGCATAGTTTCAATATCTGTGCATGCACATATAGATTTGTACAGTGCTGGTAAAATGCTGACAAAAGTGTAAACAAAAAAGTAAAACAATGAAACTTCAAAGGACTTTGCTTTTATGAATTTATGTAGATTTATCTCCTGCTTCTAAAGTACATCTGTTGTTATCTTTATTGAAGTTCTAAAACTAATCAGAATCCTTTTGAGAAAAAAAATGCATTTAAATTAAATTTTAAATACTTCATAAATTTATTTGTAAATGTACACAGGTGAACTAGATTTTGAGTATCAGTAAGATAATTTTCCATAAGCCATACATGGCCACCCAGTTACTTTAAAAAAGTCACTACTGATTAACCTTAAAGAATTTAGGTAGCTATTTACTGGTCATTTTATTTTAGCCTTTATGTTAGTTGCTGACTACATTTCTTCCAATAAGGAAAAAAATTGCACACACACAACATCAATCTGATAAAGGAGAAAATATAATTTTTAAGGTCAGTATTTCTGAAGAGGAAAGATAAAGGGAAAAATAAAGGAAAAGGAAGAAAGAAAAATGGAAAAAAGGAAGGAAGGAAGGAAAGAAGAGAGTGGGAAAGAGAAGAAAAAGGGAGTAAGAAAAAGAGGAAGGGTTATAGAGAATGTTAGGAAAGAGATAATAAAGAAGAGAAGGGACAGAAAGAAAAAGAAGTTACAAGAATGAAATAATTAACTGAATAATTCATATCAGAGAAAAAGTATTTAGGATTTTAAAAAGTTGGCATTTGAAGTGAAAATACATATGCCTTAAAAAATCTTGGAAATGGCCTTATTGTATTAATTATTTTATGTATGGACACAACTTTTATCTTAGAGCATAGGAAAAAAATATTCTTTTTGAGAGAAATGTCACATTTAACTTTAAGCCATATGGAGAACAGATGAATATTATTTAAATCCTAGCCGGGTCAGATTACCATATGACCAATAGGGAATGACAAAATAGATGCAATGAGGTTTCAATATGCTTTCAACTGAGAAAAAAAAAAAAGAGAGAGAGAGAAATACATGTACCTGAGATTATTACAATCATTATTTTCATTTGCGTTTGCAATATACAACTACATGAAAGTAGATAAAGTCTCAAGTATTTTGAGAAATTTCCTGTACATTATGAATATTCATTCTTTAATTTTTGATAATTAGGGTACTAAGGAACTCTCAAGGTGGGCAGTGACATCGCACATTATAAATAGCAGTTAAGCAGCAGTCTTACTCTGAAAAATGCAAAGCCTTTTTGACTGTTGGAGTTCCGAGTTTGTTCTTAGTCATTTTCTGTAAGCAAATCGCCATTGCTATACTTTTGGGAAGTTTATCGTTAATCACTGATTTCCATATAACTGTACAGAGTTAGCCACCATTTTAACAGCATGACATTATAATAGGGTGCATTATTTGTTACTAGTGTTGGGGAAGGGGAAACATCCCCTTCTACTCTTCTTGTGTTCTTGTGGCTGGACTAATAATGAAATCAACACAAAACAGATTAGCAGAAAAATAAAGAAACAACTTTTAATTTGTGGGCTTGGAAGTCTCCTAGAAAAAGAACCTAAGAAGTGGCCAAAGCAGGTAGTTTTATACTTTTCAAACAAAGAAACAATAAATGTGTGATAAATTGACAGGGTAAAGAAACTTAAGCTTTGGGTCCTTAATTAGTGAAGAATCTAAACAGAATTTGGACTTGGGGGTGGTAAATTAAAGAAATAACAGGATTTCTTTATATGGACTTCTCCTCCCAAATTCCCTATCTCTGGAGATAAGCGTGTTCTACCTCCAGTTAAAATGGTTACACCTTTCACATGGGAGATTTATTTCCTGCTTTTAGGGATACAGAGAGAAGGGTCAGAGTGTCCCTCTTGCATTGGCCATTTCTTAAGTAACTTTACTTCAAAGCAATCAATACAACATTGAGCCATATTTTGGGGTGACTGGCCCTGGGCCCCAACACTAGATAAAACCATCAGGGAATTCCAGAGACCCTGGAATCTTTCACTCAGGATTTAGGGAAAGTTGATTTACTTCTCGGGGAATCAGAGACGTTCTCAAATAGGAATCCCCAGCACATCATCAAAAGCCTGATTTTCTTTGGCTGGTATCCTTAGTTTAAAAAAACAAATACTAAAATACCACAACTCTCCTGGAGGTTTTGGAAATGTGTTTATTTCCTGCAGGACTGAATAAGAGTGCATCCACAGAGGTGGGGTATGGGAGATCTTTCATCCAGGCAGGTTCACAAGACCCAGCTTTAGGGTTCTAAAAGGAAGAGAGCCAGATTATGTTTTGCCAATTTCAGTGCTCTCTGCCTTTTATTCTTAGAATTAACTATTAGGTTATCACTGAGTCCTAGTTTATTCTGGTATTTTATGATTGTCTGAGCTTTCATATGTATAGGAGTATAATGTGAGATATTGCAGTAAAAATTGAAAATTTTATGTTAGTTACAATATCCCCATATAAACTTGTAAGTGTCCTTGAGTATCCTTTCTAATGGGGCTGGTTAAATGAAGAGACCTGGAGATGGTCTTTCTTCATTTTTTAACTCCTCCTCAAACCCAACCTGTATCTTCTACTTTTCTCAAAGTTGTGAGTAGAAAATGCTCTCTTGGGCTTCCCTGGTGGCGCAGTGGTTGAGAGTCCACCTGCCAATGCAGGGGACGCGGGTTCGTGCCCCCGTCCGGGAAGATCCCACATACTGTGGAGCGACTGGGCCCGTGAGCCATGGCCGCTGAGCCTGCACTTCTGGAGCCTGTGCTCCGCAACGGGAGAGGCCACAACACTGAGAAGCCCGCATACCGCAAAAAAAAAAAAAAGAAAGAAAGAAAGAAACTGCTTTCTTGGGCTTCCCTGGTGGCGCAGTGGTTAAGAATCCTCCTGCCAATGCAGGGGACACGGGTTAGAGCCCTGGCCTGGGAAGATCCCACATGCCACGGAACCACTAAGCCCGTGCGCCACAACTACTGAGCTTGTGCTCTAGAGCCTGCGAGCCACAACTACTGAAGCCTGCGCGCCTAGAGCCCGTGCTCCGCAACAAGAGAAGCCACTGCAATGAGAAGCCCGCGCACCACAAGGAAGAGTAGCCCCTGCTCGCCGCAACTAGAGAAAGCCTGCATGCAGCAACGCAGCCAAAAATAAATAAAATAAATAATTTTTTAAAAAAAAAGAAGAAAATACTTCCTTCTTTGTAAATATTTCGGATTTTTTTCCTGGGCACCTCAATTTGGTTGCTGTTTGATTTTGAGACCTGATTTTTATAGACAATCTATAAAAAATACAGCTTTTGCTTTCTGTTACATTTTTTTGTGTGTGTTTTTTTTTAAGATTTTTTTTATGTGGAGCATTTTCTTAAAAGTTTTCACTGAATTTGTTACAACATTGCTTCTGTTTTATGTTTTGGTTTTTTGGCCACGAGGCATGTGAGGTCTTAGCTCCCCAACTAGGGATCAAACATGCACCCACTGCATTAGAAGGCAAAGTCTTAACCACTGGACCACCAGGGAAGTCCCTTTTTTCTGTATTTGTTAGTAATCATAGAGAACATGATTAGTTAATAAAAATGAATTATTTTTCTTTTCAAATAAAAGCTTGACTTGATTTTAAACATTTCCAAGGCTATAAGTGTCCATTAACTCTCAACAACGTATAGGAAATAAACTGATCAGAGCTTAATGTGAAATAGAATGTCTGAGATAAAACTGATATCAACTGGCAGAATTATCTTTACTATCATTATAACATAAAGGGGTCCTGGAGCAGGCTCTGCTTTTAAGCATAAATACCATTTTTGCTTTGTTGTAACTTATGTACTAATGTTTTAAACAAGATTTACATGACTATAGTTTAACAACAGCAAAAGATTGCAAATTAAAATCTCAATACATTATTGCATAGTTAAGCTTTTGAGATATTAAAATCAATTGATTTTCTTATGGTGATTATTTTAGAAAATAGATTTTCACCAGCAAAAGGAATTCTAATCTTAGAAAAGGAATTCACCTAACTTTATTTGTATCGTTCTGTAACTTCTTTACGACTGTTACAGCTGCTACGTTTTAGAGTAGCTACTACATCTTTCTATGAACCATGGAACAATATTAATGGTACTAACAGAGGAGGAGTTCAAATATTGAATGAATTTCAGAAATAATAACTATTTTAGAATTTAGGCATCTGACCTAATCTCAGTAGTAGGCACTGGAGGATTTAAAACAATACAAAGAAATTAAGCAAATAGACAAAAATATGGAGCATATACATGAAAGAAAATTTGGTGCTGTGCAAATAAAATGCTATATAAATGCTTCATAATAGTAAAATGTTGGCGAATAATTAATATAAAAGAGCTTTTTTTTTTTAATCTGTGTGATTTTTATCAACTTGACAAGCATGATGATAGTGATTTGTCTTCTCCTTATCTGATGTGAATTCATCTGCTTGAATACATTTAATTATACACATTCCAATCCTAGGAACACATAGATAAATGAAAACCAGGAGCTCACAGCAAAAACAATATGAGAGATTAAGAGAGTGAATAGATAGACTAATGAGAAGGGATTAAAATACCTCAAATTTTATGAGCTAGAGTGAACAAAGTCTGCTTGGGGACATAAAATCTATCTATAAATATCAAGTACATGTAAACATGGATTAAGGACATAATTTTTAATCCAAGAGTAAAGACAGGAACACTGGATTAAAAACATAGGACAAATGAAATATACTGGATATTTGAGAAACAACTACATTGCTTCAGAAAGATGACGTGGGCATAAATTTTTTATTCTTTTGGAAATATCTTCATAGAGAACTAAGTGGTATAGAGGCAACATAGTTGCCTAGCTTAATTCCATTGAGAAGTCCTCAGTGAAAAAATATGGGAAGCATTAAAATTTAAAAAGTAACAGTGTGTTTCACTGTTTCTTTGGAAGACCATAGCCCTAGTTCCTTATATGTGGCACGCATAGTAAACTGAAAAATATTTTTCTTTAGTTATTTCTATGATTATGTGAACTCCATTGTAAGTAGAGTACTTAGATTTTAGTTTTTCTATAATAGAAAAGTTGAGGAATTTAAAGACACAATTAATTGAATAAAATTAATCTGTAATGTCTACATTTAAAAATCCTAAGAACCCTGTATCAAACTATGCACTATGTTCACAACTATGAGAGAGCAAAGAGTATTTATTTAAGATGATTCTACGTGTCCTGATGTTGGACATCTTGCCCCAATGCCTTAATAGACTCTGATTATGGGCTTTGAGTATGACGTTCCAAGCTCCCATCTTCCCTCATTTTCACCTCTCTCATAAACCTGATTTTGGTGATTGGACCTTCATTTTGCATTTTTATCACCCCAGATTCAAACATAATCCTAAATTTCTATTATTTACACAAATTCTACCCTTTTACATTTTGCAGACATATTAATTGCCACTATTTTCTTGAAACACTATGTTAAAAGACTTTTGTTGTAAAAAACCAAAAAGCATAGTCACTTAATGATGTATAACATGGGTATAGTAGAAGAAAGTACCAATTCTTGTACCATGGATGAGCCAGTCTTAATCATGTTATGTATGATTCTAAAGCCTGTGTTCATATCGTCTCTAAAAGATCCTTACCTGGGAGAATTCTATTTTCTACATAACCAGCTCTATCACAAATGCATATATGTCTTACTCCTTACTTTACATTGTCACTTGGATATTTCAAAAATGTCTTAAACATGAAATTTCCACCACAGATCTATTTTTTTCTATCTAGTCATGCTCCCTTTTTGTAATTGCAGCACAAAGCACAGTGCTTGACAGCAGTATTGATTTCAATAAATGTGAACTAAATAAATGAATGAAGAAAATGAATAGGCTCTTGTTTTCTCACCATTGCAGTGAGAGGGTTGACCTGGATTACTGATTCTCAGTTTCAGATTGTATCTAAAATTAATGTGGATGAATAGTTATTTTAATAAGTGTATACAATGCCATTGCCCTAGTAGAGTTGGGATGGAGCATAGTAGATTCATTTCTCATCTTAGTTCAAGTAGGAGGATCCAAGTAGATTATTTCCTAGGAAGAAGATGAAGTTTAGCTCAGAGATGACACAAAATAATATCCAGGAGTGGCTTGCAGTGGAACTTATGATATAGAAAAAGATTATTGAATTCTAAGATGGTGGAAAAATGAGGATAAAAAGCAGATAGGACTGGAGAAAAAAATATCTTATTTCTGAAACTCTAGATAAAGCATAAAGATAGTTCAAAATGTAGTATTAAAGAATAAAAAACTTAGGGATTGGGTAATCAGAAGAGTCTCCCTGCTTCCCATTCATCTACCTTGATTACATACATACACTCCAACTTAATTGAATTTGAAGCAAATGACAGATGGATCTAAATTTGGATGTGAGCATAGTTTTGGTACTCTGAAATTACTTCCAAAATTTTCAGCTCTACTGTAGTGGTAAAAGCTCTCTACAACTACAGTAATCAAGACAGTTTGGTAGTGGTGAAAAAGTAGACATTTTACATAGATGGGGAAATAAAGGGGTCCAGAAATAGACACACATCATATTGTCAGTTAATTCTGACAAAGTTGACAAGGTGTTTCAATGAGGAAACTATATTCAGTATAAATATAGACCCTTACCTCATATTATAAACAGAAAATTAACTCAAAATGGATCATAGGCTTAAGTGTAAAACCTGAAAGTATAAAACTTTTAGAAAAAAAGTAGGAGACCATTTTTTCTACATTGGAGTAGATATAGCTTTCCCAGATGCAAAACAAAACACATGAATCATTTTTGATATATCAAATTTCATGACCAATATTCATTTAAAGTTTGGTGTTCAGAGTATATTATTTAATAAATGAAAGAACCAGCCACAGATTAGCAGAATTAATTGCAACACATATATTAGACAATGGATTTGTGATCAGAATAAAGATTATAACACTTTACTAATGAGGCAAACAGTTCAATAAAAATGGGCAAAAGTGAACAGATACCGTGTAAGAGAAGACATATGCCAATAAGCATAGCAGAAGCTCAACATCATCAGTTACCAAGAAAAGCAAATGAAACCATCATGGGACTAAACATACATTAAAGGGGCTAAAATAATAGTAATAGTGATGATAAACAGAAAACAACAAAAATAAAACCAACAAATAAAAAACTGGCTATGCCAAGTATTGGTGAGGGTGAAAAGCAATTACTACACTTCTACATTGCTTGTAAAATTGTACAATTACTTTGGAAAACAGTTTGGCAGTTTCTTAAACAGTTAATTATTCATCTATATGTGACCTAACTTTCCACTGCTAGCTAATGATCTAAAAGAAAGGAAAGTGAATGTCCATACAAAGACATGTACATAAATGTTCATACATTTTTATTTTCAATAGCCAAAATCTGGAATCAAACCAATTGTTCATAAAAAGTGAATGGGTAAATTGTTGTTTACACATATATTGTTATACTACTCAACAATAAAAAGGAAGCAACTATTGATACAGGCAAGTACAAAAATTTAGATTATTTTCAGAATCCATATGTTGAGTGAAAGCAACTAAGAAATGAAGAATAGGTATGGAATTTATATTTCTGAAATATGCAATTTAATGTGTAATAAGAGAAAGCAGATCACTGGTTGACTATGGATGATGTTGAGGGGGTAAATGGGTTTCAATAGTGGTACTGGGAACCTTTGGGGGTGGAGGAAATGTTCATTTTCTTGGTGTGGTGAAGGTTTCTCAAATCTATGAATTTGTCAAAATTCATAACGTACTCAAAACGGGGGCAAATTTTGCATATCTATTTTACCTTAAGAAAGTGTTTTTTAAAAAGTGTCTCCAAGCACTCATTCATCCTAATTTAAACTTTCTCTGGCCAAAGGAATAGAGAAGTAAGTGGCTTCATTTTTAAATCTCTTCCTTCCCACACCAAGTTTAGTTAAAAAAAAAAAAGCAAGCAATAACATTAAAATATTAAAAGTTACTCACCCATCCCCTATAGAAATTATATTATGACTATAACCCAAGATGGTATTAACCAGGGGGTTTTAAAAATGGGGAGAGTAGAAAAACTTCTTGCTCAAATGTTTCATTATTAACCCATAGTATTCAATCTATTAAATAAAAAAAAAATACCCCCATATGTGAAAATATACAATTATTCTGTTTAAAAATATGCAACAAAAGCAAACAGGAAAAACACTGGTTTATTTAATTACTTGTCTTAAGTCCTTAGCCTTTCAAAGACTCATTGGAACTAAAAAGAGAAAAGGTTATCTATAGAGCATAAAAATAATCAAAAGTTATCATCACATCACATCACATGTTTTATAATAACCCAAGTACTGTGAGCTTTGATTGGGTTTCCAAATCCATGCTGTTGTTGTTTTTTACTATAGTATATATTTTTTCTATCCCTTTAAGAGTGTATATAAAGCTTCCTGTTGTGCAGTCAATAGTTTTAGTCCCTATTATTTGGAAATACTCTTACCTATTGTTTCTTTCAAAGAAGTATCCAGCTCTAGTAGCTTTTGTTCATATTGTAAGATCAAGCCATTGGTTTTGGTTCATTCACATTAGAGACTGTTCCCAAAGGGTGGGAGCATACATCTCCTCTGTCTACAATATAGTTTACCCTTAATTTGTTATATTTTGGAGGAAATGCTATCCCAGATGTGCTTTTTTTGTTTTCCTTATTTATACTTGGCCTAAGTAAGAAATCAAGGCCACAGATACAAATCAAATAGCATATAAAACTATTAATATGAAAAAGAGCTGTGTTCACTTTTACAATGTGCATTTTGTTATTTTTCCAACAAATCGAAGTAAGAATGCATTTTATTCATATTTCAAACACTTTCCTAAATATCTGACCTTAATATGCGTATCTATTATCTGAACTCAAATGTTTTCCTCCTTCGTTCTCTTGTGTCATTATTTTATGTAATCTTAATGTTCACATAGATAGAATCCTAGTATCTTTATATATTGTAATTGTCCCTTTGATAACGTCTTAGACAGTCTTTAATCTTCCCCTTGTCTTTATTATGTTGCCAAATGTTTTTTAGAAAATCTTTTCATTCTTAACTTTGTACTGTTGTTTGATTTTTTTCTTAATATTTTTCACCTCAACAATTAAAAAAAAAATTTCCTTGACAGTTTTAAACTTCTTTTACCAGTAACTCTTTTTACTTTCTTATTCCCTTAGAGATAATAATAATTTGTATTTTAAAAATAATATTTTGCACAATTAAATTTCTGTATTAGCTTTTCATATATTAAAATCTAATAACAATTATCCATTTTTTCTACAATTTTTTGACACACCCTTGCTCATGGGTTTTAATCACAAATAAGTTCATCTAAATAAACTCTTTAATATATGCCCCTGCAATAGTTTTTTTTTTTTTTTTTAAATTGAGGTATAGTTGACATATTATATTAGTTTCAGGTATATAACATAATGATTCTAGAATGGAAAAACCTGATTTTAAAATTGCTTTTGTTTTGTTTTTGATTCTTTTCCTATAATATTGACTTATATCAAGACCCATTATTTCTCAAATATAACAAAATATTCAGAGATATATTTGAGAAACTGTTAATTGTTGGGAAAATATACCAGCAATGCCATGGACTATATTTCAAATATTGTAAAGATTTTTATTTTATACTCTACTTTTGTAAAACAATTAATTATTTTATTTCTAAAAAGTATTTTTAATAAAATATCACTTATATTCCTTTACTTTTTGTAAACTTTTAAATTATCATGACCTTATTTTATTTTTCTTAAAATATATAATTAAATTTCCTTAAAAATATACATTTGATGGGAAACCAAGATTTATGCTTATGCATGACTAATATTGGTATTTGAACATAAGCTGTCTTGATTCTAGGGATGTGTTTCTCAACCAATGAACTAATACAATAGTATAGAATAAACATTTTTTAATCAGATTTGATGTATATACAAAATTTATTTTGTCATAACCAGGAGAGCCAAGTACTACCACTGGATGTAATGTTAAGCTGAGTTTGGCATGATATATGACAGGGTAAAACTAATGGTAAATGCATGAGGCACAGGGTAAAAACAAGCATATAGCAAAGTTAATTATATACACTCTGAAATGTTAAAAGAACTTTGCTTCACAGTTATAAAAGAGAACACATCAGGTTGACAAACTGGCTTATTTAGTTAATTATATATGCTTAGGCAGTGAACAAGAAAAAATATGATAATAGATAATGTAAACTTTCCGGTGCACTACCAAAAGTTCTAGTATTCAGTAGCATTCCAGCAATACAAAAATTGTGTTAATAGTCTATGGGAGATTCAGAAATAGCTGATTGTGTGATTAAAGAATCACAAGATATGTATTAACTTGGTATTGGTATTAAGTTTGCAATAGGAACCAGGATACTTTTTCACAATCTCTTTCCAAAGCAGGTAAAGAAATGGCTCATAACAACATTCTTACAAACATAGGAAGTAATTCTGAACATGTTTTTCTTTTATTATTCTCTGGACCAAACTGTGAGACATTTAGGAATTTATACAAGTAAATAAGTGCAAAATAGTATAGGAATTTTTCTGTTTTCCTTTGTTGCTTGTTGAATAAAAAATGTTTCCATACTGTACTTTTGGAAAATCTAACTTATATAAGTAATATCATAATATATAAGGTACATTTACCTTCACTTTTAACCTTAGGTCACCAAGTGCACCGTTAACTGGAGATTTGTAACTATTATGTAGAAAACTGAGCCAGTTCCAGATACAATAAGCAATAGACAATAAACTCTGTACCTGATAACTAGCGTTTTTAAAACTTACAGACACTTAAAAAATTTCTGTCTCCATTTAAATAATCATTGAATCATTCTTTCTCCATTTAAACAATCATAAATGTTTCAAAATCATGTTGTATGTATTCACTTGAATATGTATTCAGTATCATTTTATTTCTTCATTGTCCCTGCACTATGAACTGAAATTCACAGTCTTGAAATAATGTCACAACTTTTCCAGATCTGTAGATTTACTATTAAATAAGCAGTCAGGCAAAAACAATGTGAAAGGTTTCCCATGGCCCAGTTAAAAGTGAAATTTCTTAGTTTGATTAAACTGATTGATTCATTTAATTGATTCATAATATGTGTATGTAAATTTATATATTTATAAATCAGTGACATCTTCCTTCTTGGTAACAGGATTTTAAAATTTAAACATTAAACATAGGCCAAATAATTGATTCAATTATAATTCAATTGGTTACATTACATGTTAAGTTAAAACACTTGAGGGATCTGAATCTTAATATAATACAGTATTTTCCAAAGTAAATTTCAAGCTAATGCTGTTGTTGACAAGTACAACCCATAGCCAGTCTTTCTTGCTTTTTTTATTTGCTTGAGGAGTTCTGCCAAGCCTTTAAATTCCAAACATTAAATCATTAGTTTAATCATTAAGATGGTATGCAATTACCACAGTTCTACAATGATAAATAGCTTTCTTTGTTCTTGTTATTTCTGGATTCTCTTAAATAAAGATTTTGCCCAACATTCTTCTGTTTCTTGCACTTAAAAAATAATTCTATGAAAGGAAATGTTTTCATTTCAGAAAATTCTTTATTCAGAATTCCAGAAATAGGACAGAAACATGATTGCAGAAAAATTAATGAATGCTTTTATTACTTAAGCAATAAAATTAGACACAAATTGAAACCACATTAAATTTTAATATATGAAAAGCTAATACAGAAATTTAATTGTGCAAAATATTATTTGTAAAATACAAAATTGGAGAATTCAAATGATATTTTTTGGCATTTTTAATGTTTAAATAGGCTTTGTTGACAAAGTGTATAGAAAATATCTTGTAAAATGAAGGTTCTAACAAGGCAGAGAAAGCATATAAACTGTGAAACATAGTATTTTTTGTTTTATAATTACATTTAAATTTTTCTCAAAATTACAAAATTGATGGAGTCATTAAAGAAAAACTGCAATGTACACAGAAAAAAGAAAAAAATAATCAGCCATGATCATACCATGAAGAGATACTCACTTTAAAAATTGTATTTGTTATTTATTGTTAGTCTATAACTTGACTTTGATGACTGTTACATGATAGTGAATATTTTTAAAAGCTCATCAAATTTGCATTTGCACTTCCAGATGTGATGGAATAACCTGTTTGTCCATTTGCCTTAAACAATCAATAATTCAGCCAAAATATAAGAAGCATAATTTTCAGACTTGAATCAAATATAGCATAAATTAGTGATTTCTGAGAAGACAAAATAAATAAGAACAGGAAACCAAATAGAACCTGGTGGCCTCCCTAAGTTGATAATATAGAATTTAAGATTTGGGGTAGCCAAGGCATCTATAATCCATAGGACAGAACACTGGAGAGAAGTAATCTACGTAAAGAGAGAGATCTGGATATCTACAGAGTATTTTCCTTGAGTCTTCATCTGAATAATGATCAATGTTGGACACAGGGAAACCATCGAAGCCCAGAAAAAGAAGCACAAAAAAGAGAGCAAGCAGTAAAATCACTAGAAACATCAGAAGGCCAACTATAATTTATTTTCTCATTAGGCAGAGTGGAAATACCTCCTCAACATATGGAGTAGCAAGTAGAGGACTCTAAAAGGAACGGCCTCAAAAATGGGGCCAAGTTTACTGTAGATTAAAGGCTGCTCTGGTCCTGCCTAACAGAGCTTAAACTCAATCCTGAGGAATAACTAATTGATTCCAGTTTACTTAAATGAATCCTGGAACCAAGCCCAAACATATTTAAAAAAATATAAAAACAGAACAAAACAAAATCAGGCTCTGACATAAAAATATCACAAACATAATGACTAGCATCCAATCAAAAATTTCCAAGCATGCTGATAAGCAGAAAAATATGATCCATAATAAGGAGAAAACCAATCAATAGTGATAGATCCAGAAATGACAGATAATGGAATTAGCAGATAAAAGAGCTATTACAAATATATTCCATACATTTAAGAAATTATGGTAGAGGAAAGCATGAGCCTAATAAGGAGAGTTATGGACAATATAAAAAGACCCAAAGCAAGCTTCTAGAGATAAAAATACAATGCCTCAGAAGAAAAATACACTGGATGGCATTAATAAAGTATTAAGTCTATAGAAGAAAATGTTAGTGAATTTGTAATTTTAGCAAAAATACTAGCTTCTATCAAAATACATTTTATCTTATTTACTTCTAAGGCTTTATAGATTCAGCTATTAAATTTAAGTCTATGATCTATTATGTGTTACTTTTGTATATGGTGTGAGGAAAGGGACAAAATTCATTTTGCATAGGGATATTTGTTTTTTCCTGCACAATTTGTTGATAAAATCATTCTTTTACAATAGAATTATCTTGGCAGCTTCATTAAGAATTGATTATTCATATAAGGTGGATTTATTTCTACACCCTCATTTTTTTCTATTGATCTATATGCCTATATTTTCTTTATTGCTGAACTATCTTGTTTACTGTAGTTTTAGACTAAGCTTTGAAATCAGATAGTGTATGTTCTCCATCTTAATTCCTTTCTTTCAAAATTTGACACTTCTGTGTCCTTTGTGTTTCCATATAAATTTAAGAATCAGTATGTATGTTTCTAAAATATATTATTCAATAGGATTACATTAAACCCATACATGAATTTGGGGAGAACTAACTGATATCATAAAAATACTGCATCTTCTACTCCATTAATATTGTACCTCTCTACATTTATTTAGTCTTGTTTTATTTTCTTCAGTAATATTTTGTAATTTTCAGGATACAGGTCTCCCAAATAATATGTTAAAATATTTATAAGTTTTGCTTGATCTTGATGTTATAGTAAATAGTTTTTCTTCTTTTTAAAATATTTAATAAACTTTAAAATTTTAGAACAGTTTTATATTTACAAAATTATTGCAAAGATTATACAGAGAATTCCTATATACTCCTCATTCAGTTTTCCTATTAGTAACATCTTCCATTGTTATAGTACATTTGTAACAATTAACAAACCATAAGTACTGATACATTATTACTTTATTTTGTTATTAATAACTACTTTAAAAGTATATACCTCATTCTGATTGCCCTAGTTTTTTCCCAATATCTTTCTCTGTTCAGGATCCCACCATGATACCGCATTACATTTAGTATACAATTGACCATTGAACAACATGAATTTGAACTGTGTGGGTCCACTTACACATATATTTCTTTCACTAAATACATACTACAGTACTATATGATCCATCTTGGTTGAATCTGAGGATGCAGAACAGTGGATATGGAGGAATGGTGTATACGGAGGGCTGACTATAAATTATATGAGGATTTTCGAGTGTATGGAGTTGGCATCCCTAACCCCCATGTTGTTCAAGAGTGAGATGCAAGAGGGAGGGAATATGGGGATATATGTATACATATAGCTGATTCACTTTTTTATACAACTGAAACTAACACACCATTGTAAAGCAATTATACTCCAATAAAGATGTTAATAAATAAATAAATAAATAAAACCTTAAAAAAAAACACAGTCAACTAATATCTTCTTAGGTTGCTTTGATTGTTAAAGTTTCTTTGACTTTCTTTGTTTTTGATGAACTTGAAAGTTTTGAGGAACACTGGTAAGGGGTCTTGTAGAATGTCCCCCAATTGGGATTTGCCTAATGGTTTTCTCATGATTAGGTTGAGGGAATGTGTTTCAGAGAGGAAGACCAGAGGCATAAAGTGCTATGATCTTCACATTATATCAGGGGTATATACTATCAGTATGTCTCAATATGTCACATCACTCTTGATGTTAACCTTGATCACCTGGCTTGAGGTAATGTTTGTCAGTCTTCTTCACTGTAAAGTTACGCTTTTTTTCACTCTCATTTTATAGTTTTGGAAGATAGTCACTATTTACTGCCATGATTAAGGAAGGGGAAGTAATACTCTTCCTCCTTAAGGGGAGAGTAAGTATATAAATTACTTGAAATTATTCTGAACATAGAATGTATTTATTCTCATATTTATTTATTTCATCAATCATTTTTATATCTATATGGACACATAGATATTTTATAATTTGGGTTATAATCTAATACTACTTTATAAATCATGTTGCTCAAATTTTTCCAACTTTGGCCATGGAGACCTCTTTCTATTGACTTCTATGTCCTTTTGAAATATCTCCATTATTGCGGATAGGGGTTTTGTTTTTGTTTTTTGAGATTTTTCTTATTTTATGACACCATAAGATACTCCAGGATCATCTTGTGTATTTCCTATCCAGTATTAGAATCAATCATTTCTCCAAGGAGCACTGGTTCCTTTTATTAGTAAGTGGTATTAGAAAACAAGATATGAATTGTAGGGGTACTAATTACCACCAGCCTATCATCACTTCCAGGCCTTCTCAGCTGAAAAAGCATAGAGATATATATGAATATATAATACTAACCTGTGTGTACATACGTATCTATAAATATTTCTATGTGTAACAACCTGTATTTATATGAAGGTAAATATGAGTTCATACTGATGTTTCCAATTCTAATCCATTACCACATTTATTATTCTATCTTCCTCCCCTTGTATATCTGTAACTCTCCACTCAACAGAAAGAAACCTGGTTCCCAGGACTTCCCTGGTGGTCGTGGTCCATTTGCCTTCCAATGCAAGGGATGAGGGTTTGATCCCTGGTCGGGGAGCTAAGATCCCACATGCTTCGCGGCCAAAGAGCCAAAACATAAAACAGGGGGAATATTGTAACAAATTCAATAAAGACTTTAAAAATGGTCCACATCAAAAAAAAAAAAAATCTTAAAAGGAGAAAAAAGAGAAAGAAACCTTGTTCCCACCATCCACTATCCATTTACTTATTTGTTCAACTCTAGTAGACATGTATAGTTGTTCCAGAATTGTTAACCTGTAAATCCATGGGAAAAAACTTTATCAACTAGGGTAAAAGTCTTATGTACAGCTCTTTTTGCCTTTAGTCTTACAAACTCCACTCATTTCCAAAGGTGCTTAGGTCAGCATCACACTCCCTCAGCCCCTTCAGTGAGTTTATGTCATACAGTTGTAATACATTTATAATATTTTGTTACATTCTATATTCCATCCTGAGATCACCTGAACTCCTAAATGATTTTTCAAAATTTGCATATCATAAGGTTTATTCTTTGTGCTGTAAAGTTCTAGAGACTTTGACAAATGCCCACCATCTTGTATCCATCATTACAGTATCATATAGAATATCATCATTTCTCTACCCTAAAAATAATCCCCTGGGAATCACCTATTCAACTCATATATATCAAGTGTTGGTCCAGTGAATTTGCTATGCTCACTGATTAGTTATAGAAGTTTTTTTGTCCATTCTTTGGGATTTTCTATGTAGACAATCTTGTCATTTGCAAATAGAGACAGGTTTATTTCTTCATTTCCAATCCATACACCTTTTATTTCCTTTTCTTTTCTTATTTCACTAGCAAAGACATCCAGCAAACAAACTGTAGTGTTGGAAGAGGACCTCCTTGTCCTGAACCTTGGTTACCCTTTCTAGAGAATTTTTCCCCCCAGTTTTGAGGTAAAGTGTCTACTTTCTTACTATTAAGTATGATGCTACTGGAAGGTTTTGGGGTAAGTGTTCCTTATCAAATTGAAGTTGTTTTCCTGTATTGCAGCTTTTCTGAGAGGTTTTGTTTTTAAATCGTGAATAGATATTAGATATTGTCCATTGTTTTTCTGTGCCAATTCTGTGATCATATAATTTTTCTTCTTTAGCCTGTTGACGTGGTAGATTACATTGATTGATTTTGATTTTGAATGTTGAGCCAGCCTTGAATACCTGAAATAATTTTTTTTTCAAAGACTTAAGAGCAGTTTTATTTATTTTTAAAAAAAATTTACTGAAGTATAGTTGATTTACAATGTTGTGTTAATTTCTGCTGTACAGGAAAGTGATTCAGATACATATATATTTTCTTTTTCATATTCTTTTCCATTATGGTTTATCACAGGATATTGAATATAGTTCCCTGTGCTATATAGTAGGACCTTGTTATTTATCCATCCTATATACAATAGTTTGTATCTGCTAATCCCAAACTCCCAGTCCTTCCCTCCCCAACCCTCTCTCCCCCTTAGCAACCGCAATTCTGTTCTAAGAGCAGTTTTAGGTTCACAGAAAAATTAAGAGTAAAGCACAGAAGTTTCCCATATACCTCCTATTCCACACATGCACAGCCTCCCCCTTTATCAAAATCTACTACCAGAGTGGTACATTTATTACAATTGACAAACTTTATTTTTTAAAAATTTCCTACTATTTATGGCTAGTATATAGAAATATAAATTATTATGCATGCAATTCTTACTGTGCATGCTAGTATTGGGCCATAAACATGACTGCTCGAACTGGAACATTACAAATCAATCTTAATAATCAATGGTAAAAATTAAATTTGTTATATTCTCACAAAGAACACATTTTTCCTATACCAGAAATGGCCTTTGGAATACAGCAGATGGATTCATTTGGATCACCCTGAGGCTGGGGCACATATCTCTTGCATTGAATTTAGGCTACCTGGAGGGGCAGAGATCATGGTCAGCTGGACCACCTTGGATAGGGGAGACATACCCTGTGGGCATAAAAGTAGGTCACAGGTGCTGTTAGTGGTCATATTCCTGCCTGAGGGTCACCAGATCCACTGAGAGTCAAGACCCTAGGTCACAGAAAGGGCTAGTTGTCTAGTTGTTGCATTGTTTGCCTGCAAGCCCCAACTTACCATGAATAGATGCAGTGTCCACAGAAGGTAGATCCCCCCAGGAAACCTTGTGATGTACATTGATCTTGAAATGAGAGACTGAAACAAAAATTTCTAGTAACCAGTAATTAGGTACATTTTCTATTGTTGTTTATAGGGATATAAACCTGCTTGTAATTCAGTCCATTGGCTCCCGCTCATGAATCTCTCACCCTTATGAGCTTTAAGGTTAACGAGAGAGAACAAAAGATAAAAGAGCCCACCATCCTATAATGGGGGTGCTAAAGCATCCTAATATTACAGAGAACACCAGGATCTTTGGGGAAAATTTCAGGACCAAAACATATTTAACAGTACCTGGAAAGATAACTAATCCCCCTCAAAAGCAAGAGCATCCAAGCCTGGAGAAATTGCTAGAAATTTAAATGTTGATTTCAACTTGTGAATGCTGGCAGACAGTAGGATGTGGTTTACATAGGAGACTCACTTCTAACTAAGGCACTAGACTGACCCATCAGAAGGGGAAAAGAGAGCTGCTGAACTCAGGGAGCAAAAAATACTTCCTTAGACTCTGATTCCATTTGGGGACAGCCCATTGTATTAGGAAAGTTCCCCTCTTGAATTGCAGGAATGTCTAAGAGATGAATGCTGTTGGCTCTGGGCCAGACTCCTGGGAAGTTTGCCAGCAACTGAAGCTCTGTGGCTAATACAAAAACCAGAGTGACTCTGAAAGAACTGTCAGGGAGAAAATTGTCAGGAGTGGAAAAACTGGGTTAAGGACAGGAAGCTAAAATAATTCTAGGGGAAGAGACATCTGGAAATAAAGGAGGATGAGAGAATATTATTAAGAAGGCATTGTGGAACTTTGAAAGCTGGGAAGCATTAATAAGATGCAAATTAAAATAGTTGAGGGTGAGATTGGTTCAAGATGGCAGAGTAGAAGGACATGCTCTCACTCCCTCTTTTGAGAACACAGGAATCACAACTAACTGCTGAACAATCATCGACAGGAAGACGCTGGAGCTCACCAGTAAAGATACCCCAAGTGCAAAGACAAAGAAGAAGCCACAATGAGATGGTAGGAGGGGAACTATCACAATAAAATCAAATCCCAGAACTGCTGGGTGGGTGACTCACAAACTGGAGAACACTTATACCACAGAAATCCACCCACTGGAATGAAGGTTGTGAGCCACATGTCAGGCTTCCCAACCTGGGGGTCCGGCAACAGGAGGAGGAATTCCTAGAGAATCAGACTTTGAAGGCTAGCGGGATTTGATTGCAGGACTTTGGCAGGACTGGGGGAAACAGAGACTCCACTCTTGGAGGGCACACACAAAGTAGTGTGCACATTGGGACCCAGGGGAAGGAGCAGTGACCCCATAGGAGACTGAACCAGACCTACCTACTAGTGTTGGAGGGTCTCCTGCAGAGGCCGGGGGCAGCTATGGCTCACCAAGGGACAACGACACTGGCAGTAGAAGTTCTGGGAAGTACTTCTTGGCATGAGCCCTCCAAGAGCCTGCCATTAGCCCCACCAAAGAGCCTGGGTAAGCTCCAGTGTTGGGAGGCCTAAGGCCAAAAAACCAACAGGAGGGAACCTAGCCCCACCAATCAGCAGACAAGTGGATTAAGGTTTTCCTGAGCTCTGCCCACAAGAGCAACAGCCAGCTCTACCCACCACCAGTCCCTCCCATCAGGAAGCTTGCACAAACCTCTCTGATAGCCTCATCCACCACAGGACAGACAGCAGAAGCAAGAAGAACTACAATCCAGCAGCCTGTGGAACAAAAACCACATTCACAGAAAGATAGACAAGATGAAAAGGCAGAGGGCAATGTACCAGATGAAGGAATAAGATAAAATCCCAGAAAAACAACTAAATGAAATGGAGATAGGCAATCTTCCAGAAAAAGAATTCAGAATAATGATAGTGAAGATGATCCAGGACCTCGGAAAAAGAATGGAGGCAAAGATCGAGAAAATACAAGAAATGTTTAACAAAGATCTAGAAGAATTAAGGAACAAACAAACAGAGATGAACAATACAATAACTGAAATGAAAACTACACTAGAAGGAATCAATAGCAGAAAAACTGAGGCAGAAGAACGGAGAAGTGACCTGGAAAACAGAATGGTGGAATTCACTGCTGTGGAACAGAATAAAGAAAAAAGAATGAAAAGAAATGAAGACAGCCTAAGAGATTTCTGGGACAACATTAAACACAACAACATTCACATTATGGGGGTCTCAGAAGGAGAAGAGAGAGAGAAAGGACCAGAGAAAATATTTCAAGATACTATAGTTGAAAACATCCCTAACATGGGAAAGGAAATAGCCACCCAAGTCCAGGAAGCACAGTGAGTCCCATACAGGATAAACCCAAGGAGAAACATGCTGAGACACATAGTAATCAAATTGGCAAAAATTAAAGACAAAGAGTGATTATTGAAAACAGCAAGGAAAAACTGACAAATAACATACAAGTGGACTCCCATAAGGTTAACAGGTGATTTCTCAGCAGAAACTCTACAAGCCAAAAGGGAGTGGCATGATAT
This sequence comes from Globicephala melas, assembly GCF_963455315.2. NCBI lineage: Eukaryota > Metazoa > Chordata > Mammalia > Artiodactyla > Delphinidae > Globicephala > Globicephala melas. The sequence continues at coordinate 55,963,485 of NC_083330.1, forward strand.
ACTTAAAGTAATGAAAGGGAAGAAACTACAACCAAGATTACTCTACCCAGCAAGGTTCTCATTCAGATTTGACAGAGAAATCAAAAGCTTTACAGACAAGCAAAAGCTAAGAGAATTCAGCACCACAAAACCAGCTCTACAACAAATGCTAAAGGAAGTTCTCCAAGTGGGAAACACAAGAGAAGAAAAGGACCTACAAAAACAAACCCCAAACAATTAAGAAAATGGTAATAAGAACATACATATCAATTATTACCTTAAATGTGAATGGAATAAACGCTCCAAACAAAAGAAACAGGCTTGCTGAATGGATACAAAAACAAGACCCATATATATGCTGTCTACAAGAGACCCACTTCCGACCTAGGGACACATACAGACTGAAAGTGAGGGGATGGAAAAAGATATTCCATGCAAAAAGAAATCAAAAGCAAGCTGGAGTGGCAATACTCATATCAGATAAAATAGACTTTAAAATAAAGAATGTTACAAGAGACAAGGATGGACACTACGTAATGATCAAGGGATCAATCCAAGAAGGAGAAGTAACAATTATAAATATTTATGCACCCAACATAGGAGCACCTCAATACATAAGGCAACTGCTAACAGCTCTAAAAGAGGAAATGGACAGTATCACAATAATAGTGGGGGACTTTAACACCTCACTTACACCAATGGACAGATCACCCAAAAAGAAATTAATAAGGAAACACAAGCTTTAAAAGATACAATAGACCAGATAGATTTAATTGATATTTATAGGACATTCCATCCCAAAACAGCAGATTACACTTTCTTCTCAAGTGCACACGGAAAATTCTACATGATACATCACATCTTGAGTCACAAATGAAGCCTCAGTAAATTTAAGAAAATTGAAATCATATCAAGCATCTTTTCTGACCACAATGCTATGAGATTAGAAATCAATTACAGGGAAGAAAATGTAAAAAACACAAACACATGGAGGCTAAACAGTACCTTACTAAATATCCAAGAGACCACTGAAGAAATCTAAGAGGAAATCAGAAAATACCTAGAGACAAATGACAATGAAAACATGATGATCCAAAACATATGGGATGCAGCAAAAGTAGTTCTAAGAGGGAAGTTTATAGCTATAATAGCCTACCTCAAGAAACAAGAAAAATCGCAAATATAAAATTTAACATTATGCCTAAAGGAACTAGAGAAAGAAGAACAAAAAAAAACCCAAAGTTAGCAGAAGGAAAGAAATCATAAAGATCAGAGCAGAAATAAATGAAATAGAAACAAAGAAAACAATAGCAAAGATCAATAAAACTAAAAGCTGGTTCTTTGAGAACAAAAAAAAATTCATAAACCATTAGCCAGACTCAACAAGAAAAAGAGGGAGAGTACTTAAATCAATAAAATTAGAAATGAAAAAGGAGAAGTTACAACAGACACTGCAGAAATACAAAACATCCTAAGAGACTACTACAAGCAACTCTATGCCAATAAAATGGACAACCTGGAAGAAATGGACAAATTCTTAGAAAGGTATAACCTTCAAACACTGAACCAGGAAGAAATAGAAAATATGAACAGACAAATCACAAGTAATGAAATGGAAACTGTGATTAAAAATCTTCCAACAAACAAAAGTCCAGGAGCAGATGGCTTCACAGGTGAATTCTATCAAACATTTAGAGAAGAGCTAACACCCATCCTTTTCAAATTCTTCCAAAAAATTGCAGAGGAAGGAACACTCCCAAACTCATTCTATGAGGCCACCATCACCCTGATACCAAAACTAGACAAAGATACTACAAAAAAAGAAAATTACAGACCAATATCACTGATGAATACGATGCAGAAATCCTCAACAAAATACTAGCAAAGAGAATCTAACAACACATTAAAAGGATCAGACACCATGATCAAGTGAAATTTATCCCAGAGATGCAAGGATTTTTCAATATATGCAAATCAATCAATGTTATACACCATATTAACAAATTGAAGAAGAAAAACCATATGATCATCTTAACAGATGCAGAAAAAGGTTTTGACAAAATTCAACACCCACTTATGATAAAAACTCTCCAGAGAGTGGGCATAGAGGGAACCTATCTCAACATAATAAAGGCCATATGTGACAGACCCACAGCAAACATCATTCTCAATGGTTAAAATATTTTCACAATATTGTGAAAATGACTATGCTGCCCAAAGCAATCTACAGATTCAATGCAATCCCTATCAAATTACCAATGTCATTTTTTACAGAACTAGAACAAAAAATCTTCAAATTTGTATGGAGACACAAAAGACCCCAAATAGCCAAAGCAGTCTTGAGGGAAAAAAAACAGAGCTGGAGGAATCAGGCTCCCTGACTTCAGACTATACTACAAAGCTACAGTAATTAAGACAGTATGGTACTGGTAGAAAAACAGAAACATAGATCAATGGAACAGGATAGAAAGCCCAGAGATAAACACACACACCTATGGTCAACTAATCTATGACAAAGGAGACAAGGATATATAATGGAGAAAAGACAGTCTCTTCAATAAGTGGTGCTGGGAAAACTGGACAACTACATGTGAAAGAATAACATTAGAACACTCCCTAATACCTTGCAGAAAAATGAACTCAAAATGGATTAGAGACCTAAATGTAAGACCAGATACCATAAAACTCTTAGAGGAAAACAGGAAGAACACTCTTTGACATAAATCACAGCAACATCTTTTTTGATCCACCTCCTTGAGTAATGGAAATAAAAACAAAAATAAACAAATGGGACCTAATGAAACTTTAAAGCTTTTGCACAGCAAAGGAAACCATAAACAAGATGAAAAGACAGCCTTCAGAATGGGAGAAAATATTTGCAAATGAATCATTGGACCAAGGATTAATCTCCAAAATATATAAACAGCTCATGAAGCTCAATATTAAAATAACAAACAACCCAATCCAAAAATGGGCAGAAGACCTAAATAGACATTTCTCCAAAGAAGATATACAGATGGCCAAGAAGCACATGAAAAGCTGCTCAACATCACTAATTATTAGAGCAATGCAAATCAAAACTACAATGAGGTATCACCTCACACCAGTTAGAATGGGCATCATCAGAAAATCTACAAACAACAAATGATGGAGAGGGTGTAGAGAAAAGGGAACCCTCTTGCACTGTTGGTGGGAATGTAAATTGATACAGACACTATGGAGAACAGTATGGAGGTTCCTTAAAAATAGAATTACCATATGACCCAGCAATCCCACTACTGGGCATACACCCAGAGAAAACCATAATTCAAAAAGACACATGCACCCCAATGTTCATTGCAGCACTATTTACAATAGCCAGGTCATGGAAACAACCAAATGCCCATTGACAGACATATGGATAAAGAAGATGTGGTACATATATACAATGGAATATTACTCAGCCATAAAAAGGAATGAAATTGGGTCATTTGTAGAGATGTGGATGCATCTAGAGACTGTCATACAGAGTGAAGTAAGTCAGAAAGGGAAAAACAAATATCGTATATTAATGCATATATGTGAAACCTAGAAAATGGTACAGATGAACTGGTTTGCAGGTCAGAAATTGAGACACAGATGTAGAGAACAAAGGTATGGACACCAAGGGGGGAAAGTGGCGGGGGGTGGTGGTGGTGGTGTGATGTATTGGGCAATTGGGATTGATATGTATACACTGATGTGTATCAAATGGATGACTAATAAGAAAAAATAAATAATAAACAATTTTTAAAAAATTAAAAAAAAAAGAAGGCATTGTGGGAGGAATGCCTGTGTTAGACTACCATCCTCTAGATATCTGGCCTATTCATTCTCACTACCACAGCACACAGCCTCTGAGTTCTCAAATATACAGTAGAGGAGGATTGTCTGTCTTGCCTAAAAATTACTTAAAACAACAACAAAAAAACCTATCCACTATTTCGATGGCTCCCCTGCCATTGAGTTTCTCTGAATCTGCTCAGACAAGGGGAGAACAAAGCCTGGAAGGCAACAGTGCCTCCCTATACAGTTGCTTGCTGAAAGGAGAGAATATCCTTAGCATTTCTAAGCCAAGGGGACTCCAAAGCCCTGGAAACTGAGTTTTGGCTCACTTGATGGAACTGCCATTCCTTTAGCCTCAACCGAATAAAGCTAGCACTGTTCAGCTTGCTCACTAACGCTGGCTGATGGCTTTCATAGTGAGGGATGGATCAAATCAGAGTTTGTTGCAGGGTGGAATGCTGATATGGGAAAGATGTATCTACACAATAATCATAGCTTTTAACAGGAACTCAAGACTTCCAGGAAGACAAGAGTGTAGAAATAGGAAGTGACAATGAACTTCTTCCCTTTTTCATTTTTTTTTAACAACTTTATTGGAGTATAATTGCTTTACATTGTTGTGTTAGTTTCTGCTGTATAACAAAGTGAATCAGCTATACATATACATATATCTCCATATCCCCTCCCTCTTGCATCCCTCTCCCACCCTCCCTATGCCACCCTTCTAGGTGGTCACAAAGCACTGAGCTGATCTCCCTGTGCTATGTGGCTGCTTCCCACTAGCTATCTATTTTACATTTGGTAGTCACATGAAAGGATGCTCAACATCACTAATCATTAGAGAAATGCAAATCAAAACTACAGTGATGTATCACCTCATACTGGTCAGAATGGCCATCAGCAAAAAATCTACAAACAGTAAATGCTGGAGAGGGTGTGGAGAAAAGGGAACCCTCTTGCACTGTTACTGAGAATGTACATTTATACAGCCACTATGAAGAACAGTATGGAGGTTCCTTAAAAATCTAAAAAAAAAACTAGCATATGACCCAGCAATCCCACTACTGGGCATATACCCTGAGAAAACCATAATTCAAAAAGAGTCATATACCACAATGTTCATTCTTCCGTTTTTCTGCTTCAGCTTCAGCAGATAGACATTTATACCTGGATGAAACAATTTCTGAGGCTCTGTGGAAAGATAATAGTAGTATAACAGCCTATCTATCTATTTCACTCCTGAGGGGAAATGACCCACCACAGTTGACTTGACATACATATAATATTCTCCAAAAAGCAAATAAGTATTTGGGGTCAGGTAGAATGATAAATAACTCCTCTTTTTATTCTTGTCTTGGATGTATGGTATGAGCACCTGAATCAGGGGGTTGAACCAAATTACAAGGAGCAGAATTGTCTAAGGGGACTTCCAGAGTGTAAGGCCAACTGGCCCGAGGCAGGGGAACACAATCAGATTCACAGGTTGCATCAGACCGAAATTCACCGGACCACGAAGTTGCAGAAACTGCCCTGGAGACATTCCGGACCACCCAGTTCCAGGAACTGACCTGGGGACTTTGAACCCAGCCCAGCCTTCCCGCCTTTCGAGGGGCGGGACTAACGGTCCCCCACGATACCCAAAGAGACCACCAAATAAGGAATACCCTTCGCTCTCCCAGATTCACCACACCCCTTTCCCTTCTTCCCCTATAAAATCTTGCCCAACCCTCGCCCGGGTGCGACTTCTCTGGCCCCTTTCTCTCGGACCAGTGAACCTCCCCTGGGAGCGGTCCTTAATAAAGCTCACTTGAAGCTTTCCTCCGTTTCGCGGTGCCGTTTGTTAAGATCCGACCTTACATTTGGTGCCGAAACCCGGGAGGGGTACCAAGCCCCGCAGGTTACGGAACCTCTACTCATCTACCCGATCCGGCAGAAAACGGGGTAAGTCCCCCACCCTTGTTCCCTCCGACCCGCAGAGTCCCTGCCCACCGGACTCCCTGTCCTTAATCGCGGCCGCGTCAGGGATTCCTCCGTCCTCTCTCCGGGCCTCGGGCAACTGTGGAGACGTCCCAATTGCCTGACCGCTCTCCGACCTGCCGGACCTCGGGTGATTGTGGAGACGTGCCAATCGCCTGACCGCCCTCCGACCTGCCGTGAATTGGAGACTGAGACCAGGGACGCCTTTCTCCCTCTCCATTCACTCAGGGACAGACTGGGGGTCATGGAAACCTCACAATCGAAACCAGATCCTAAGACGCCCCTGGGGTGCCTCCTAGCCAATTTTACAGCCCTCGGTTTCTCCCAAGATCTCCGTTGCCGACGGCTTATTTTTTATTCCACTGTGGCCTGGCCACAATATCCTCTAGACAATCAGTCCTGAAGGGACTTTCGATTTTAACATCCTCCGTGATCTAGATAATTACTGCCGCAGGACGGGCAAATGATCTGAGGTCCCCTACGTCCAGGTTTTCTGGTATTTGCGCTCCCGCCCCTCCCTTTGCATCAATTGTTCTACCTCTCAAATCCTCCATCCAAAACCTCAGTCCCCTTGGATTCCTCCCCACTAGCCGACCCTCCCGAATCTCTTACCACTCCCCCCTTCAGAACTCCTCTCTAACCTCCACGCTACCCTGAAGCGGTCCCTCCTCCTCCTGAACCCGCTCCGGCCCCTCCAACCATTCCCCCGCCTCCCTCAACGGTTTCTCCTCCCACGCCCCTTGCTTCGCCAATTAGTGCACATACACGCTCTCACGACTCCCAAGATCCAAATCTCCACTGCCCTCTGAGGGAGGTAGCAGGAGCGGAAGGACTGGTCAGAGTCCATGTCCCTTTTTGTCTCCAAGATCTCTCTCAAATAGAAAAGCGATTAGGCTCCTTTTCTGCCGACTCTTCCCGCTACCTCAAAGAATTTCGCTCTCTCAAGCTTACGATCTAACCTGGCACAATACCTTTGTGATCCTATCTTCTACTCTGACCCCTGACGAAAGGGAAAGAATTCAAACTGCTGCCCGAAACCATGCAGATCAGGTTCACCTTACCGACAACTCCATGACTGTCGGAGCGACTGCCGTACCTGGCACCGATCCAGGCTGGACTTATCAGGATGGCCAAGATGGCCGTCGTAAACGCGACCTCATGATCCAATGCCTCCTGGCTGGCATGCAGGCTGCCGCTCATAAGGTAGTCAATTTTGAAAAACTAAAAGAGATAACCCAAAAACCTAACGAAAATCCAGCTATCTTTCTCAATCGCCTTACAGAGGCCTTAACTCTCTACACCCGGCTGGATCCCGACACCCCGGCAGGGGCAGCGGTCCTAGCCACCCATTTTATCACCCAATCAGCCCCGGACATCCAAAAGAAATTAAAACGGGCGGAAGACGGCCCTCAAACCCCTATTCGAGATCTGGTAAAGATGGCCTTTAGAGTCTACAATGGCCGTGAGGATTTGGCAGAATCCAGCCGACAGGCTCGGATGCACCAGAAGGTGGCCCTCCAAACCCAAGCTCTTGTAGCCGCCCTAAGGCCGGCCATCTCCCGTGGATCACAGCATCCACGGGGTCTGCAAAAGGCAACCCCGCCGGGGGCCTGCTTCAAATGCGGAAAAGAAGGCCACTGGGCTCGCCAATGTCCCAATCCCCGACCTCCTTCTAAGCCCTGTCCCAGCTGCGGGCTAACGGGCCACTGGAAGAGTGACTGCCCTACGACTTGCCCTCCCTCAGCGTCTCCACGCGGGGGGCAGGCCGACCCAACGGCATTACCACTCGAACTGCTGGGATTGGCTGACGACTGACGGCGCCTGGACTCGAGGACCCCCATCACTCTTGCCGAGCCCAGGGTAACACTACAGGTAGCGGGTAAGTCCATCTCATTTCTGGTGGACATGGGGGCTACCTATTCGGTCCTGCCTACCTATTCCGGGCCAGTTTCTCCTTCCCAGATCTCGGTCATGGGTATTGATGGCTAACCATCCTTCCCACTCCAGACCGGTCCACTCCCATGTCATGTCGAAGGACTCCCTTTTACTCATTCCTTCTTAGTCATACCATCCTGCCCAGTTCCCTTGCTAGGCCGAGATGTCCTTTTCCACTTAGGGGTAGATGTAGAATTAGTCAGTTGCCGTGTTACATCCTGTAAGTCACTTGCCAAATTTTCACTTTGTATCTCCTCACCCGTAGGCTTGGCAAGATTAAAAGTCCTGGTCTGGAGTGAGGTGGTGGAGGTTTCTACCAGGGAATACAGAACATGAAGCTATGACTCGCATAGCTTCAATATGACTCTCACATGGTTGTACTGGGCTTATCATGCTGTTGGTTCAGTAGACAGTGAAAGGAGATTGTTGGAGATTGCTAGAGTTTTGGCAACACAATAGGTCAGAAAGGACTATATCTGGAATTCAGGAGATTCACTGGAGTAAATCTTGATGATCCAGACATAGTGATAACTATGTGTACAGTCGCAACAACCTTAACCTGACAAGTACAGCAACTGAAGGCCGTAATTCTTCAGGGATCAAGGTCTGGGTCTTCTCATCAGTCAAGAAACTGAGACCAGCTGAGGATAAGAGTAATCTAAGACTATACAGTAAAAGAGAGAGATGATGAATATCAGTTAAATCCTAGGGACAAGTTACAATTCTGGGTATGTTAAGTTATTCAATTAACACTCTTGTATTAAGCTTTGTGTAGAGTCTGAGGCGGGCCACTACAACTGTGATGTACTGGACTTAACGTAGGGCACAGGAGATCTTGAGCCGTGCAAGGAGAGGTGGTCCCTATCAGATATTTCTTATATTTACCTCAAACTTTACTGTAGGTTTTTGCTCTAGCATGACAGCACTTTAACATGAATACACAACACTTGTCTTGCTTTCTGAATGGTGTTTCTCTGCTACAGCTCCATTGGAAGGCTGTTGAAGCTGAATCAGCTAGGATGATGCATGCATGCACATATAACTGTGGGGCAGACTGGGTAAACAAATACCCCTATTCGCGTCTCAGGCTGATATGCATTTTATAGGATTCCTCATAGAGTCCCTAGTGGGATTGGGTCCCAATGGCCCATAGTGGAAACAGCCTAATAATGCTACTTAAGACAACTTTCCCTCTTTCTTTTTTCAATTATTGCCTACATTTTGGTGCTTTAATGTCACTTCTAAAAATAAACACCTGCATAAGAGTCCTTGTCTAAAACCTGTTTTACTGGGGGAACCCAAACAAGGACAGCAGGGTCCCTGAAATATCCTATATACAAAGTACCTAAAAAATGAAATATCCGCATCTTTCTATGGGCTGTTTGCCCAAGTTTCTACCCTGGTTATTCATCTCAGGAAAGCTGTAGTCCTGACCACCAGCAGAAACCAGAGAGAAAACCAAAAATCAAAGCCTGAGGGAAATCTTTTCAAACCCAAAGCTCTAATGTTTTCCTTGAAGCCTAATAGATTTCAGGGTCAATATAAATGTTTAGCTAATTTACAAAAACCTGTTACTATCAGACTCAAGGTGTTTATAGTCCTTTCAATATGTAACTTTCTAGTTCAAACTGTAATTAATAATATCACATGTATGAAAAGTTACCTGAGTTATGCATTTGACTTCCTTTCTCTGGGTGCCAGGCTATGAGAGTCAGAACACTAGAGTAATAGTTTTATTGACATCAGAATTCTAGATAAACTGTTTTTATTATTTTTTGGCATAAAAAAATCTAAAGAACTTGATAGAGAAGGCACAGTCTAGGAGCCTGAGCAATTTCTTTCCCCACTTTCTCAATTGTCTCTTTTTCTGGACGTTCCAGGAGAAGACATGAAAAGAAGCAGCACAGAGACTCCAATAGCCACTCTATTAATAGGCTCTTGCTCCCTTTGGGGAAAAAAAAGTAAAGGAAATATTTTAGGATGTCAAAACCATTGAGATTTGGGTAAACTCTGACTATATGAGACTTTATGTGTATACACAGCTATCACAGCAATACATCTGCCAGTGACTTTTAATGGTTGTTAATGCCTCGTAATATATGGAAACTAATATATTTCTAAGTTTGTAAAATAAATTTGTGGTGCTTTACCAATTTCTTTTCAGACATAACTGAAGAATAAGAATTAAGGCATGATAAACATACATTTTAGAGGAAACTAGGTGTTAGTCTTAATGATAGCCTCAAAGCAACCCCAAATACCTTAATATTGATGTAATAATAACCATCTAGAATCTTTTGAATATGAAATCCATCAAAGAATTTACGTGAAGGTAGTAGTTCATGATATATAGTTTTCCCCTATTATATAGTTTTATGTGAATTTTTAATAATAGACGTTTATGCTGGTTATTTACTTCTATAGGGATTTTACTTAATTCTCTACTTTATCTTACATTTACAACATTTGTTAGAATGAATAGGAATATTTATATAATTACAATCCAGTCTCACCACCACAGCAAGTTTTTATTATGGGTAAATCTATATTAATATTTTGGTGTAATATCCCATTAGACCTTTGGATAGAAGTCACTTTAGCTGTACTCCGTTATATTCAGTGAAGCATAATTTTCATGGAAAATCCTATAAGCATATTTCATCCTCAGAAAGTTAATTAATACGTTAGAAGCCTTGCCACCAACTTACATTGATCATAAAAAGGATACGGATATCACTTAAAATAAAAACAAGTGAAACAATCTCATAATTTCCTCATATTTCCATGTCATTTTACCTATTTCAAATTTTCTTTAATGGTTCAATTAATTCATAATTTTGTATATTTTATAAAATTTATAAGATGAATCAAAAGAATTTAATACTACATTTTAAACTTTCTTTTTTTCTCTAAAATAATATATTGTGTCTATTTGATCACATATTCAGACATAATAGTTATTCAAATTCTTAACTGTGGGCTTTATAATAAAAATTGTATATATTCATATTTATGCATTGCAAAAGAGAAGTGCTCAATGAGCTATGAATAAATTATGACTCATTAACTCATTGATCACAGATATGAAAGCGTGGCAGCCTGGCATACTTTCTAAGTGTCATGAAAAGGACAGTCCTATTTTGCAAAACTGTATATAGTGGTGTTGGAGGAGTTCACGGAAAGGGCATGACCACTGGATGACATGCAAGCTGCAACTTACCTGCCTCTGGTGTTTTCAGAATGTACATTCTGTGGTCCATTTCCTTACTAATTGCTACTTCAAGGATACAATCTTTAGAGTAAAGTGTTACTGAGACCATCTGGACAGTGCGTGACTGAACTTAAGGCTTCTATATAAACTCTTAAGATTCTGGTGGCAGGTGAGGAGATCTACTCATCTTGCTACTACGCATGACAAGCCTCCTACGTAAGGTCCCTTGATTGTTAACACAGCTGCCTACCAATCTGGAGTGGTCTTTCTTCCTTCAGTCTCTCTTTGACCTCTGCATAAAGAGGGCCAGTTTCAAATTTCACCCTGGGAACCCCTAAGGAACTGAGGTTTGAACCAGCAAGTGGTCAAGCGCTTTACCTTTCACTGAAAGGAGAAGTGGGAGAATCCCTTCCCGAAAGGGTAAGGTCATTCTCTTTCTTTCAGCATTTGCACAGTGAAAGACACACCCAAGAAACTGGGGAATGTCTCCTACTTCAAAATGAAGAATCAGATTAAGCATTTTTGCATTGTTTTTCATATGATTTTCTGGAGATCAAATGTGGCACTGGTGAGATTTGAATCAAATACACATCATTATATTAAGCTGCTTTCAGTAGAAAATTTTTAACACAAATGTGAAAGATAGTATTTTTAAAATACAGTTGACCCTTGAACAACACGGGTTTGAACTGCATGGGTCCTCTTATAGGCAGATTTTTTTCAATAGTAAATAATATAGTACTATACAGACCGAGGTTGGTTGCATAAGAGGATGCAGGAATAGGGATACAGAGAAACCTAGGATAGGGAGGGCCAACTATAAGTTATATGCAGGTACCAGGGGAGTTGATACTCCTAATGCCAGCAGTGTTCAAGGGTCACCTGTAATCTGCTTAGTGTATATATATATATATATATATAAAATACATTTAATTATTTTTTAGTATATTTAAGTTTCAATCATATTTCCTATCAAGAGAGCTAAAATTAACTTTTATTTTTAAATATTGTTACCGAATTAGACGCGAGGCTCCCTCTTCGGGACCAAGCCTAACTCCTGACTCGGTCAGGGAGTTCTTTCCCACTCAGGTTCGCGCTACCAATAATGAAACTGAGTTTGTTCAAGCAAGACAGGCTCTTATTCAATGGCCAGAGAATGGAGCAAGGGAACTCAGGCTGTAAAGGCACCTTCTCCCTGAAGGGATGGGAGTAAAGGAATTTAACGGTTAGAAGGCAGACAGGTCTTCTGGGCCTCTAGGAAAGGGGTGGAAATTTCCAGGTGCTGCCAGGGCATGCACAGTCTTCCATGCCCCTTTGCATGAGGCATAGATTATGCCTAGCTGAGTACAAATCCCTCCTTTGGGCGGAGATCTTAGTATGATAATGAAGCAAAGGTAACTCTCAGATTCCTCCAGGTGGGTTCCTGAGGTCAAGTCTGTGCTGGTTCGAGGTGGTTGACCACTGTATACCTCTCAAAGCATATATCTCTCAAAGTACAGCTGCAAAGCATCTCTGCCATATACCAGGTACTTTTGAAACAAACACAGAGATAATCAGGGCAAGTCTCCTTCAGCTCTCAGGGGTTGGTATAGAAACAGAGAGAAAAATCAAGGCAAGGAAAGTGGTGACCTTTGGCCTACTTTGCCCGTTATCTTAAGTTTCTGTGCCTGGGCCCTGGGTTGCATGGGTGACAATATTATTAATTTCTTATTAACAACCATCACAGTAATTATTTAATAAATTGTACTTATTGTTCCACTATCAACTATTAAGACTTCTAGTCACTACATTTAGCCAAAAGGTCTGAGACACTTTTCTGAAAAATGTAGGTTTCTCACTTGGGAAGTGAGGGTTGTAACTATGTACATGGTCTTACCCAGACAAAAGAGTAATGGTTCAAGGCTCTGGCTCTAAGTCACACATCTACTGATTCATTGAGTGCAAGGTGCTCCTCTTTGAGTTCCAATCTTTTCACTTGTAAAATGAAGACAATATTACTAATGCCTAATTCAAAAATTGCCAGGAATATTAAATGAGATATTCTACATGAAGCACTTTACATTGTATCTGGCTCATATTAGATGTCAGTAAATGTTATTTTTATTATTGTTACCCCTATGGATTTTTTTGGTGAATGCTGGATAATGTTCATAAAATCAATTTGTATATTATTAATATCTGTTCAATATTAATTTATCATTTTATTAGTATCAGACTGAAAACAACCCCTCAGTTAATTACTTTGGAGTAGTTGATCTCTATGTATTGTACCAGACAAAGATAATAGGGCAAGGTCATTATGTGGATCAGGAAACAAATAATTTCTTTTTTTTTAATTTAATTTTTTCCATAAATTTATTTATTTATTTATTTTTGGCTGTGTTGGGTCTTCACTGCTGCACACAGGCTTTCTCTAGTTGCAGTGAGCTGGGGCTATTCATTGCGGTGCGTGGGCTTCTCATTGCGATGGCTTCTCTTGTTGCAGAGCATGTGCTCTAGGCACACGGGCTTCAGTAGTTGTGTCACATGGGCTCAGTAGTTGAGGCTTGTGGGCTCTAGAGCGCAGGCTCAGTAATTGTGACACGTGGGCTTAGTTGCTCCGCGACATGTGGGATCTTCCCAGACCAGGGCTCGAACCCCTGTCCCCTGCATTGGCAGGAGGATTCTTAACCACTGTGCAAACAGGGAAGTCCCCAAATAATTTCTAATGTTTTAATATGAAGAGAAACTATCAGATAACTGTATAGTGTTACATTATTTATGAATTAATGACATGTTGAATATCCTATCTTCTACTCTGCCCCTAAATCTTAAGAGTGGACACACAATGGAATTTTCTTGCTAGAAGTGAGAGTAACATAGATAGCCCGATTGGAAGATTCTAAAATTTGTAACAAAGTAGGCAATCAAGAATAATATTTGCAAAGGGGGAGAGTCTAAGATTTAACTCAAGGGCAAAAAGTCCAACTAAAAGAACCCTACCCAGTTAGATGGCAAGATGTGGTAGACGTACAGGCACAGCCCAATTCCTGCTTCATAAAAGGGCTTGATGCCCACCAGCAGGGAGTGCAGGTGGCACATGGCCTCCAGGTGGCAGCTCCTTCATGCCAGCTTCAGCTCCCCCAAAGTCATGTCCTTCCTGTGGCAGCCCACAAACAGCTACTGAGTCAGGTGGTGATATAAAAGTCTTGTCATTTCAACAGGCAACACATACTCCAGAGCTCCCCACCATATTGGCTGAGGCTTTGTCAATCCTGAATTGCAGTTTGATTTCTTCTTTTGCCCAATCCAGCTTCTTCTTTTCACAGGTGTTGATTTCCAATAAAGAATTTACACCTTAAATTTCATCTCAGTGTCTGCTTCTGGAGAGAGAATTTGTGACACTAGAGCAGAATAAGAGAGGCTTTTTCCTAGCTTATGACTGAGTTAGCAAATCAATGTAAATTTTTTTTCCTCAAGTCATTATGAAATATGAGAATAGGTATATAATGATTAAAACAATTGTTTCCTTTGACAGTTTTTGGTAATAAAACTAAAGTAAATGATATGAGAAAATTAGGAACATGTTAGTATAGGAGCCCTAAATGTCAATATTATGGCACAGTCATAGAATATTATGCAGTCATTATTTATCATGCAATGATGTTTATTAAGTAGTAGTATTAATGTCAAAATGTTTTCAATATTTTAGGAAATAAATGGAATTTAAAAATCCAATACATTTTTATTTAGGCTAAAGATACTGTGCATAAGATAAAATATACAATGTGATTTTATTTATGTTAAAAGCATCATGCATAGAGGGAGATATGCCAAAATTTTAAAAATGTATACTATTATTTCTTTTTTTAAAAAATTTATTTATTTTTTGGCTGTGTTGGGTCTTCGTTGCTGCATGCGGGCTTTCTTTAGTTGCGGCGAGCGGGGGCTCCTCTTCGTTGTGGTGCATGGGCTTCTCATTGTGGCGGCTTCTCTTGTCGCGGAGCACGGGCTCTAGGCGCGTGGGCTTCAGTTGTTGTGGTGCACGGGCTTCAGTAGTTGTGGCAAGCGGGCTCAGTAATTGTGGCTCGCGGGCTCCAGAGCACAGGCTCAGTAGTTGCAGTGCACGGGCTTAGCTGCTCCACGGCATGTGGGATCTTCCCAGACCAGGGATTGAACCCGTGTCCCCTGCATTGACAGGAGGATTCTTAACCACTGCACCACCCAGGGAAGTCCCACTATTATTTCTTAATGGTAGCAATTTTTGTTTTGTTCATGGCATAGTTTTTTGTTTGTCTTTCAAAAAATGAGCATTTAAACATTAGGAGTTTACTATTAAGTGACTAGATTTCTGCTCTCATATTGCTTGTTTTCTAACCAGGAAGAAAGAGCATGTAATAAATTAATGCTATTGTCACACAAGTTACTCTAGGCATTCTATTTCTAGTATTCCATACAACTTCAGATCTCATTTGTTATTTTGGCTGCTACATTATTTCACATTAATTAAAAAGTCAATTTAAAGTTTATAGCTACAAAGCCACAGTTCTCTGTAGAGTTTATTCGATGAGGTATTTGAAACTAAGGGCAGAATGTGTCATTTGTTCCTATTAAGGTTCATCATTTTAGATTCAGCACGAGTTTCCAGCCTGTTAAAATTTGTTTATATCTAGATTCTATCTTCCGTTCTTCAAAAGTATATGTCATCTGAAAATTAAATCACTTTCCATCAATACCTACTCTAAATTTTTGTCAAAAATTTCTTACTAAAATTCAGAATTTGCCGTAAATTTGCCTTAGGTTTACAGAGGCCAATTAGTTAGTACTTTCTGAGTTAGGCTATTCAACATGTTAGGTATCCATCCAAACGCAAAACTTTCTAGTTTATAGTTCTTAAACTTTTCCCATAAATATAGTAGGAGACAATAGAACAAAAAAAGAAAAAGTTTATTGTGTGATGAAACAGTTTGTCAAGAGTTTAGACAGGATGAATGACAATATTGTACCTTGAAGTATGATATATGAGAGATTTATCAGTATTTGCAATATCTAAATTGTCAGATAAACCATGGACCATAAATAATAGATGAATATATGAAAGAATGAATGAATATATGAATGAATGAATGAACCTAGTATGTAGGTAGACTAATTGATCCATGACAAATAAATGTAAAGTTACCAAAAAAAAAATTATCTAGAGGACTTTTCTTCCATTTTCCTACCTCTGGATTTTGAGTCAGGTTTTTAGGGTAAGAAAATACACCTATGCAGATGTTTCTGGTCTCCTTTTTGGTTATTTCAATTTTTGATTCCTAAGTGCTTCCATGCTTTCCAGTCTTTAAAATTATGATTACTAAGCTCATTTAAGTATTATCTTTCCTGAATTTAGAGACATGGCCAAATTACTGTTATTCTATGAGATCTCCGAACAATGTCTGATTCATTTTAGAGGCAAATGCTTTCCTATTTTCAAACTTATTAATAGATATTACGCATGGATAAGCACCAAAGCAACATTATTTTATTGCTTTTATGTGAATTCCTTTTATTTTCTGCTACCTCCTAGGGCTCCACATGGTCTCTGCTTTTAACATAATCACGGAAGACAGTAGACCTTTTTTATCTGTTGTCTAAAATAGTCTTCCCACTGTTCCATGCTTATTGATTCTCGTACTTTTAAAATCTCTCTTAGAAATCAATATTTTGACCTTGACATATTCTTAATTTGAGTATTAAAAATACATTCCTTACTTCAGTTTCATTTTCTTTGTTTTGGTTTGCTTTGTTGAACTAAAAGTTATGAAAAGAAAAACTAGGACATTTTCTCTGAGACATTTTTCTTGATGAGTTTGCATTATTCTATTCAAATCATGGCAAAAAGATTCCAACAAAACATGGGTTTTATGTCACATAGTGTTTAATTTATTTTGGATTGGAAGGACATCTTTTAAACTCTCAAATTTGTCAGTCTATATTCTTTTTTTTTTTTTTTGTCTTTCTGCCCCACCATTCCCAGTTCACACGTTCTTGGTCACTCATTCTTACCCCTCCTTATGATTCCCAGTCACATGGTTCTCTTTCCAACCATGACAACTTACCTTTAGAATGACAGTTCTGGGTGTACTATGATGCTTTTGCAAAAATGTTCTTATAAAAGGGTTTCATCTTCAAGGAATTCATGGAAAAGACTCTGACAAGTACAGGTTTCTGGTAACTGACTATACCGCTGAACTGAATGAATAAGCATTTTCAGAACTCTAATGGAAAACTGATGAATTCATAAAAGTGCTAACAAGAGATCAAGATAAAAAAATATTAGTTACATGAGACTGAGTGAACTGATGAGGATGATTATAATTTTTGTGACTTTCTGTTTGAATAAAAAAAAATCCCACAAGGACTCAGAGGCAAAAAATATACAAATCAATTTTCACTGAAAAGTAAAGGAGCTGTTACAGTGGAGGATTACTGGACTGAATGTCAATATTATGACATAGTATGAGTGTGCTTCGTGTTTGGTAATTGCAATCATTGTTGCTTTTGTTGTGGTCATCCATTTACAATGCTTGGTGTCAGTGTATTTATCTCTTGTAAAAATAAAATACAGTGTGTGTGTGTGAAAGATAAAAAAAAGAACACTGGCAATATTCTAACATTGTGTGCTTAGACACAGTGGTTGAAGTGGACATTATAAGAAAAGTCAGATTCTAGATATATCTCCTTATTGAAGTATAATTGACATATACATTATACTAGTTTTGGGTGTACAATATAATGATTCAACATTTGTATCCATTGGGAAATAATCACCACAATAATTCTAGTTACCATCTGTCACCACAGAGTTACAAAAAGTTTTTTTCGTTGTGATGAGAAAAAAAAAAAAGGAAAAAATAGATTATATATCAATATAAGAATAAAGAGACCCTTGGTAAGTGAGGAGGTATTAAGAGAACATGTAGTTACTACCATTACATGAGACAGCTATTTTTAAATCCTTTGGTGAAAGATAAAAACAGTAATGGAATCCAAAAGCTAGCATTAAAGATATTTTGTCTGAATTCATTTTTTAAAAGAGGACATGGGTTAACCTTTAATTAAATACTGGGTAAAAAATTCTACATAAGCTTATCATGGATGTTTGTATTTAGTAAAGAAATATGTAACAAAAAAAGAGAGACCTGATAAATTCATAGAGAGTTTTTAACCCAGACTGAGGACAGTTCTGTTGAGATAGAGCAATTCCATTTGTGAGCAAAAAAAAAAAAAAAAAAAAAAAAAGGCAAAATTCTTAGATGTGTAAATATATCTAAGTATAAATTGACTTATATTGAATAATTTAAGTATAAATTACTTAGTGACTTCCTAACCACTTGATAACCACACTCAAAAGCTGAGTAGTAAATTTGTATATTGTTATTTAGGTCTTAGCAAAGCCCTCACCTTCTTAGAGAGGCCTTCCATAACCACCCCATCTAAAATACCCTTCCTAATTAATGGACACATTACACTGTTTACATACTTTTTTTTCTTTTAAAAATCAGTTTTTCTGAGTTGTAATCCACATACCATACAATTTATCCATTTAAGCTCTAACACTCTATGTTTTTTAGTATATTTACATATATGTGCTATCATCATCATCACAGCCAATTTTAGAATATTTTATCACCTCCAAAAGAAACCATGTGTCATTCAGTTTTAACTCCCCTATCTCATCATCTTGGGGATGAAGAGACTTCTTTATTTTTTTAACATCTTTATTGGCGTATAATTGATTTAAAATGGTGTGTTAGTTTCTGCTTTACAACAAAGTGGATCAGTTATACATATACATATGTTCCCATATCTCTTCCCTCTTGCATCTCCCTCCCTCCCACCCTCCCCATCCCACCCCTCTAGGTGGTCACAAACCATCTAGCTGATCTCCCTGTGCTATGCAGCTGCTTCCCACTAGCTATCTATTTTACATTTGGTAGTGTATATATATCCATGCCACTCTCTCACTTTTTCACAGCTTCCCCTTCCCCCTCCCCATATCCTCAAGTCCATTCTCTAGCAGGTCTGCGTCCTTATTCCCATCTTACCCCTAGGTTCTTCATGACCGTTTTTTTTTTTTTCCTTAGATTCCATATATATGTTAGCATGCGGTATTTGTTTTTCTCTTTCTGACTTACTTCACTCTGTATGACAGACTAGAGGTCCATCCACCTCACTACAAATAACTCAATTTCGTTTATTTTTATGGCTGAGTAATATTCCATTGTATATATGTGCCTCATCTTCTTTATCCATTCATCTGTTGATGGACACTTAGGTTGCTTCCATGTCCTGGCTATTGTAAATAGAGCTGCAATGAACATTTTGGTACATGACTTTTTTTGAATTATGGTTTTCTCAGGGTATATGCCAAGTAGTGGGATTGCTGGGTCGTATGGTAGTCCTATTTTTAATTTTTTAAGGAACCTCCATACTGTTCTCCATAGTGGCTTGTATCAATTTACATTCCCATGAACAGTGCAACAGTGTTCCCTTTTCTCCACACCCTCTCCAGCATTTATTGTTTCTAGATTTTTTTGATGATGGCCATTCTGACCGGTGTGAGATGATATCTCATTGTAGTTTTGACTTGCATTTATCTAATGATTAATGATGTTGAGCATTCTTTCATGTGTTTGTTGGCAACCTGTATATCTTCTTTGGAGAAATATCTATTTAGGTCTTCTGCCCATTTTTGGATTGGGTTGTTTGTTTTTTTGTTATTGAGCTGCATGAACTGCTTGTAAATTTTGGAGATTAATCCTTTGTCAGTTGCTTCATTTGCAAATATTTTCTCCCATTCTGAGGGTTGTCTTTTGGTCTTGTTTATGGTTTCCTTTTTAAGTTTCACTAGGTCCCATTTGTTTATTTTTGTTTTTATTTCCATTTCTCTAGAAGGTGGGTCAAAAAGGATCTTGCTGTGATTTATGTCATAGAGTGTTCTGCTTATGTTTTCCTCTAAGAGTTTGATAGTGTCTGGCCTTATATTTTGGTCTTTAATCCATTTTGAGCTTATTTTTGTGTATGGTGTTAGGGAGTGTTCTAATTTCATACTTTTACATGTAACTGTCCAGTTTTCCCAGCACTGCTTACTGAAGAGGCTGTCTTTTCTCCACTGTATATTCTTGCCTCCTTTATCAAAGATAAGTTGACCATATGTGTGTGGGTTTATCTCTGGGCTTTCTATCCTGTTCCATTGATCTATATTTCTGTTTTTGTGCCAGTACCATACTGTCTTGATTACTGTAGCTTTGTAGTATAGTCTGAAGTCAGGGAGCCTGATTCCTCCAGCTACATTTTTCTTTTTCAATATTGCTTTGGCTATTTGGGGTCTTTGTGTTTCCATACAAATTGTGAAATTTTTTATTCTAGTTCTGTGAAAAATGCCAGTGGTAGTTTGATAGGGATTGCATTGAATCTGTAGATTGCTTTGGGTAGTAGAGTCATTTTCACAATGTTGATTCTTCCAATCCAAGAACATGGTATATCTCTCCATCTATTTGTATCATCTTTAATTTCTTTCATCAGTGTCTTATAATTTTCTTCATACAGGTCTTTCATCTCCTTAGGTAGGTTTATTCCTAAATATTTTATTCTTTTTGTTGCAATGGTAAGTGGGAATGTTTTCTTGATTTCACTTTCAGATTTTTCATCTTTAGTGTATAGGAATGCAAGAGATTTTTGTGCAGTAATTTTGTATCCTGCTACTTTACCAAATTCATTGATTAGCTCTAGTAGTTTTCTGGTAGCATCTTTAGGATTCTCTATGTATAGTATCATGTCATCTGCAAACAGTGACAGCTTTACTTCTTCTTTTCCGATTTGGATTCCTTTTATTTCTTTTTCTTCTCTTAATACTGTGGCTAAAACTTCCAAAACTATGTTGAATAATAATGGTGCGAGTGGGCAACCTTGTCTTGTTCCTGATCTTAGTGGAAATGGTTTCAGTTTTTCACCATTGAGGATAATGTTGGCTGTGGGTTTGTCATATATGGCCTTTATTATGTTGAGGAAAGTTCTTCCTTTCCCATCTGGATACCTTTTTTTCTTTTTCTTGCTAAATTTTCCTAGCTATAGCATTCAGTACAATATGAATAAAAGTGGCAAGAGTAGACATGCTTATCCTTTATTCATTTTTGGAAAAAGAGATCTATTCTTTCACCATTAAGTAAGATGTTAGCTATGAGTTTTTCATAGATGCTCTTTAACAAGTTGAGGAAGTTCCTTTCTGTTCCTAGTTTTTTTGAGTGTTTTGATCATGAAAGGATTTTGGTTTTTGTCAAATGCTTTTTCTGTGTCTATTGAGATGATCCTGTTATTTTTCTTTTTAGTTATATTGATATAATGTATTACTTTAATTAATTTTCAATGATTAAACCAACCTAGCATTCCTGGGACTGATCACTTGATAATGATATATAGTTCCTTTGTATATCCATAAATTCACTTTGTTAGATTTTGGTTGTGGATTATTGTGTTCTTATTCATAAAATGTATTGTTCACTGATTTTCTTTCTTTTTAAATTGTGGTAAGAACAGTTAACATGAGATTTACTTCCTAACACAATTTTAAGTGCACAGTACATTATTGTTAACCAAAGACAATGTACAGTATATCTGTACAACTTAATCATCTTGCATAATGGAAACTTTATACCCTTTGAACAGCAACTCCTCATTTCCCCCTCCCCAGCCCCTGACAACCACCATTCTACTCTCTGTTTCTATGAGTTTGGCTAATTTAGATACCTCATATAAGTGAAATCATGCAACATTTGCCCTTCTATAACTGGCTTATATTGTTAGCATAATGTCCTCCACACATTCATGTTGTCGTATATGGCAGGATTTCCTTCTTTTTCAATGCTGGATAATATGTCATTGCATACATTTTTTTTTTTTTCACATTTTCATTATCCATTCATCTCTTGATGCACATTTAGGTTGTTTCCATATCTTGGCTATCGTGAATAGTACTGCAATTAACATTAGAGTGCAGATATCTCTTTGAGATGCTGATTTCAATTTTTAGAATAAATACCCAGAAGAGGGATTGTTTGATCATATGGTAGTTCTATTTTTTAAATTTTTTTGTGAGCTTCCAGATTGTTTTCCATAGGAGCTGCACCATTTTCCATTCCTGTTTTCATTGTACAGGTTCTAATTTCTCCCATATCTTCACCAACACATTTTTCTTTTTAAATTTATAATAGCTATCCTGACAGGTATGAGGTTAGATCTCATCGTGACTTTAATTAGCATTTCCTTGGTGATTAGTGATGTTGAACATCTTTTCATATACCTGTTGACAATTTGCAACAGGTGAAACGTCTATTGAAGTCCTTAGCCCATTTCTAAATTGGGTTATGTGGTTTTTGTTTTTTATTAAGTTGTTTGAGTTCCTTATATATTTTGGATATTAACCCCTTATCAAATATATGGTTTGCAAATATTTTCTCCCATTCCATAGATTGTCTTTTCATTATTTTGATTGTTTATTTTGCTGTGTAGAAGGTTTTTAGTTTGATGTAGTCTTACTTGGCTATTTTTGCTTTTGTTGCTTGTGCTTTTGGTGTTATTTCCAAGAAATCATTGCCAAGACAACTGTCCTTAAATTTTTCTCTTTGTTTTCTTCTAGGACTTTTACAATTTCAGGTCTTATAATTAAGTTTTTAATCCACTTTGAGTTGTTTTTGTGTACTGTGTAAGATAAGGGTCAAATTTCAATCTTTTGCATGTGGATATTCAGTTTTCCCTGCACTATTTGTTGAGAGACTATCCTTTCTCCATTGTGGATTCTTAATACTCTTGTTGAACATCATGTAACTGTATATGGTTGAGTATAATTCTGGGCTTTTGATTCTGTTACATTGGTCTCTATGTCTGTTTTTATGCCAGTACTATACTATTTTTTATTACTGTAGCTTTGTAATATTTTTTGAAATCAGAAAGCATGATGCTTCCCACTTTGTTGTTTTTTAAGATTGCTTTGGCTATTTGGTGTCTTTTGTGGTTCCACGTGAATTTTAGGATTATTTCCTCTATTTTGATAATGTTTATGTATTTATCTGGCCTTTTCCTCTGGGTAGTTAGCTACAATATTTAGTGATTTTGCTTGTTTTGTTTAACATTGTGTTCTTAGTACCAAGTATGGTGCTAAGAAAATAGTAGGTTTCTCAAAAATACTTACTGAATAGTGTTGAATAGAAGGAAGGGAAACAAGAAAGGGAAGAAAGAAGGAAGAGAGAGAGAGGATCAATATACAGAAAGTCTCTGGTTAACCTAGCTGGTGAAGATGATGAAGATGATGATGAAGACAATGGTGACAAAGTCAACCAACAGTGGTGATTAAATCTTAAAAAGAACTAGAGATGGTCATAAATTCTAGAATGCCAAATGCCAGATGTATTAATCATATAACAAATGGTATTCTGATTCATTTGTACTGTTGGTTTAATTAATGTTTACTGAACACAGTGTATGTGCCAGGTGTAGGTGATAGAGAGATAAAAGCATATGTTAATTGTGCTTAAGGAGGCTTAGAAAATCAGACTCTTCCATTTGGGGGAAAGAAATTAGGAAGATTAGAACCCAGTAACTGAATAAAAATAAGTGTAAATACCAATGACATGTTTCTAAACCAAAGAAAACTGAATGATGTGACAATTGCTTACCTACAGTGGGATTCAAAGCATAAGCCTTGTGTTTTCCTAAAGCATTTTGTTAACCACTAAAATAAATTTTATTTTCTTTTTAATACTAAGGTGTAAGTGCCCTATAACATTATCATTTTCTTTAAAAGTAACATTTAATAAATTTGTCACTAAGCTAATTAGTCCATATTTCTGAATTAGTGTACTGCATTTGTGGCTTACTATGCCTAAAGCAAAAATTATTTTCATCACTACTATGTTAATTTTTTGATTGGGGTATGGTATTAAAGTCAAAAAAATCCTTTACTATGTTTAAATTTGTTCTAATAATTAAATGTTTGGCTAATTTTCTTACTCAAAACATCTCATTATACTCTAATAGTAAAATGTGTGTTCTATGTATAATATTTGGTGTTTAATGCATTTTTACTTTTATTTAATTCAAAATAAATGAAATGTCCCAGGGACCATTACTCTAATATAATAAAAATTTAGGCATTTCTCTATTTCAAATAATGAATGGTTATGTAAGGCAAAACAACTTCAGAGCTTGTTGATTGTATTTTAGAGCCAGATCTAAATGGAATAGCAAACACACATGCAAAAAAAAAAAAAGTCTAACAGTGAGTATAATCATAACCTATTTAGAATGAATAGTTCAATCCAAGACATAGATGTTTTATCAATGGCTTTAATTGGAAGAAAGGAGGTTTGCAACCACTCAAAATATTATGACTGTGTCAATGTTACAAAACATATTCTTCTTAAGAGCAGAGGGGGGAAAAGAATGAAAAACGTGATGGACCTTGAATAACAGCTCAACAGTAATGCTGTATAATTGCTTTTCATCCTTTCTATCAGCAGTGAAGCTTTAAAACATTGATCAAAATGATGACTGTCACAAAGTGCTTAAAGTGTAGCACACTGTTACATTTCCTCAGCTTCTGAAATAATTATAGCATGAGCAAGCATAACGATGGTTCCCCCACCTTCACCTGCCTTCCTCAAATGGTTTTCCAGTCAAGGTAGATGGGATTAAAAGAACTCTGACATGAATGAGCTACATTAGAACATCAATGTCAAAAGATATATCACAGGCACTTGCCTCAAAAAGATAAAAATACTGTGAACGTTTCACATTAGTGCACACCAGAATTCAGACACCCTCCCTACTGACAAGCACACTACTGAAATAAAGGGCACAAAGCACACCCAATGCATAAGAAAGCGCAACACAGATATGAGAAGTGTTCATTGATAATATAAGAAAGATAGCTCTTGTCTGCTAAGACTTTACAGCTAAAGAAATGATGGAGAAAGAAAAGCTTTTTACCCATTTGTGGGAATAAGAAATAAAGGACTTTTTTCAAGAATTTAGTAGTTTATTCTAGATTAATATCTTAAAATCATGGTGTCATTAGAATTTAACTATATTAATTTATTCATTTAAAAATTTAAAAATAATTATTGAAATCCTAGTAAGTGCCAGGCATCGTGTAGAAACACAGGTGCTGTGCTGTTACAATAGTTGCATGTGGGGCTCCAAGTCAGGCTGTCAGCTCCTCTGATTTCAGCACAGGCATCTGGGATAGATAATCACACATCTTTGCCAGTTTCCTATGTCAAGTGCTCACTCTGCTGTCTCTCTGCTCTAGAATACCACTCAGTTACAATTAGAGGAATTAGAAAGTAAAGGAAATTTAATGTCCTTCAAAGGGAGTCTTAACCAGTGGTGAGTGGATAAATGTTTCATCCCCCATGTTCTCTGGAAGGATAAAATAAGATACATTCAGAGTAGTTTCTCAAATGATTCCCTGAGAGTGGATTTAGCTCTTGTTGTTCACAACAGTAACCAGATCATAAGTGCTCAATCACAGACTTTCTTTTTCACCTGTTCACCATTCTCTCCATTTTTGTTACTCCATTCTTCCTCCCCCCACCCCCAAACTTCCAAGTGCTTGTTTCAGAACCTGCTCTCAGGAAGGAACCTAAACCAAAACAGTTGATACTGGAAGTAGCAATAGTAAATAGCCTCTTTAGATGGGATTCTGAAATTGGTTCCCTCATAGGTCAAATGGCAAGAAAGACCCCGTTACTGGTGATAAATGGGATGCTGAAAACTCCTCGTTTATGTGCTTTACCACCATGTTTTTAAAGACTCAATTGTGGAGAGTTGAATGAGAATCAGGTGGAGGGAGGCACACAGGTTTGTGTAATAGCTCTAACACGTGAAAGCTATCAGGGCAAACCCTTTATAAGCGTTGTGGAGGCGGCTTACTTGTTTCAGTTGTTCCAGAAGTCTTGAGGTGGAAGGATGGCAGGCTCAGTTCAGCCAGCTATCAGCTCAGAACATGCTAGAAAATTAAGAAGGCCTTCTGGCACTGCTTATTACCTGCAACTGGAGGAGCGATAACACTGAAAAAGCAGGTACAGGATTTAATTACAAGTGTTGAACAATTGCAAAATACATGTGGAACATTCAGCTTCTGGGGGTTTCCTGACATCAGTGCTGTGGTAGTGAGTAAGTGAGACTCTGAGAACTTGGATGGCTGGAAAGAATTGACCTGAGAATGTTGCACCTCCAGATTTTCCTGATATCTCTGGACTTTGGGAGCAGCGTCTTCCCTTCACAGAGGACAACGTAAAGAAATTACCTGAGGTGAGTCCCTTGAAATGTGTTTTTTTCCTCTGGAGGTCATTCACATCTTCAGTATTTCACTCAAATCTGTAAATATTCTCAACTCTCAGTATAGTCCAAGAAGGGAATTGTAGTCTCTGCTACTAGTAAGATATCTCATCAGACAAGCTTCAGGACTGGGATAATAGGTAAATATACACTAACAGAAACTCAGAAACCTATACAGGAGTGGATATTGATAATATTTCATTGGATAAGTACATAATATAAGGCTGAAGAAGTACAGCTTTATTTACCTGGAGGCATAATTTAGAGACATAAAGTACACTCTGTGTGAACACTTAGAGCTGGTTTTAATATGATGCTGGGAGGACTACTTAAAGCTTGAAGCAGTAGTGGTTTACAATAAATGATGTGGAGATGCCAGGATCTCTCTGGCAAAGTTCTAAGGAAGAGGTCAAAGTGGTGGGCCTGAGAAAATAGGTTTATTATTTGAGACTGGAGTTCTCTTAACCTTTGTCCTTTAGAAGGCCCAGAGAACACTAAAGTGATATGCAATTCAACAGAGAGGTATTTGAGAAAGTTAATGTTGGCTATTTTCCTTGGGCCAGAATTAACAGGGAGTGATACTTCCATATTTCTTGGTGTGATAGAATCCTGGCCTAGCAGAACACAGGTGATGGCACTTAAAGGCAAGACACACATAATGGTAAAAGTAAAAATAAAGCATAATGGTAAGGTATCTTTACTCAAAGCAATCTGTGGCTATGGCTATTAGACCACGGTGGTCCAAGAGAGGAGAGAGATAGGCAGTAGAACAAGCCATTGCTTGACTTACTTATCCAGAATAAGTTGATATTAGTTGTCTCTACGGGAATTTGTGATACCTTGCTCAATTTCCAGATTTGAACCACTTAGAGCCAGAGCCCACTGATTAAAGGTAAGTCTAGATACTCTTGAGGATGGATCCTGAAATGTTACTACATGTATATGATACTAGTATTTTTCCAGTACTTGCATAAAGGGCTTGCAGCTATTTAAAAGAGTAATGGTACCTCCGGGAAAGGAGAATTCCTTTAGACTGTTAAATATAGGGTCTGAGCAACCACTGATATCAGTGAGACCTAAATGAAATCACGGTCCCTGTTTAAAGTTGGGTCTTATAGAGGCCAGGTGCTCTATAGAGTTCTAGTCCAAGTCCGTAAAATACACAGACCCAACCTGTGGTTATTTTCTTGACTCTTACATATATATTTATGCTGGACATACTTAGCAACTGGCATTGCTTTTAGAATGATTACCTGGACTTAGAATAGAACCAAAATACAAGAAGGCCTTGAAATTACCCATTCCTGGCTAAAAAAGTAAATCAGAAACAATGTAAAACCCTAAGTAGCACTGCAGATATGAATGCTGTTCTCAAAAACTGAAAGAAGATGTGATAGACCCTATCCCTTTCAGTTTGCCTTTTTGACCCCTTCAAAACTCAGATGAATTCCGGCTAATGACACTGTGACTATGTAATCTTAGCAAGTGGTTGCCTCTATCACAGACACTGTGCTTAATGTGATAATTTTATCAGAAAAAATCAATACAGTCCCTGGCACGTTGTATGCTTCATTGATTTAGGAAATACATAGGTAAGAGAATCAAATGTAGTTATTTGTTATGTGAGAAGGACAGCAGTAGCCTACAGATGTCTACCACTATAGGAGAATTGAAGTGTAGAATGCTAAAGTTGGGGAACATGTGAATGCCTTCTGGAAATCTACTCTCATCATTTCTATGTAACGTAACATTATATTGGAGATCCTAGTCAGCACAAATTGGAAAGGAAGTAATAAAACTGCCTTTATTCATAGAAAATAAAATTGTATACATGGAAGATCCTAAGGAATCTATAGAAAGATCTGTAATAACTAATAAGTAGATTTCGCAAAGTCAGTGGATATAGGGATATATAGAAATCATCTGTATTTTTATAACTAGAAATACACTATTGGGTAATGAAATAAAAAAGAAATACCAACGAATATAACATAAAAATATTGAATATATGTGAAGGACCAATACAAGGAACACTATCAAACATTGCAAAGAGAAATTAAAGAGAAATTAAATAGTGGAGTTTATTATGCACATGAATTGGATAACATAATTTTAAGTTATTCTCTGCAATTGATCTTTAGAATTCAAAATTCCAATTAAAATAATAGTTTTTTTTCCCACCAAAATTGACAAGTTGGTACAAAATTTATATGAAAATGCATTGGACCTGAAATAGCCAAAATAATTAGGAAAAATAAGAGCAAAGTTCGTACTTACACTACCTTAATTTATGTTCCAACTCAAATGTTTGTCAACAGGTAAACTGATAAAAATTAAGGTATATCAGTAAAATGGAATATTACTCAACAACAACAAATACTGATACCTACGACAACAAAAATAAATCTCAAAAATATTCTGAGCTAAAGAGGCCAAATGTAAATTTGCACATACTGTATTATTTCATTTAAATTAAGTGGTTGATATGATTTCATATTAAATTTTAGAACAGACAAAACTAGAACGTAAGGACAGAAAGAAAAAGAATGGTTTCCTGGTGATTGACTGCAATGAGACACAAGAAATTTGGGGGGAATGGACATGCATACACAAGTATATATTTGTGGTAATTCTTTGAGATATACACTTAAAATCACTGAATATTATTCTATGTAAATTATACCTCAGAGTTTATTTAAAATAAATGGTTAAACAAAATGAAATTTTACTCCAGTCAAGTAAGAAACAGAAATATTGGTTGAGTTTTGTGAAATAATGGAATTACTGAAAGTTGATGAATGGGTGCTATTGAAGTCACTTAATGATACTTGAAATCCATTTGTAACATTAACTATTGTTAACTTTCAACTGGAAATGTAATTTAGTGCTTTCAAATTTCGTTTTCCCACTATTGAAATCCCAAACCACCCAATCATGTTTTGTGTCTTTACACAAAACTATACCTTTTCCAGTGAATAATATTTTATAAAAATAGAACTACAGTGAAGTAGAAAAAAGGATACCTCAACTTTTAGTTGTATTTAAAAAATTTTTTGTTAGACATCTTAATGGCTACAGTAATGACATACTTTAACATAACTTGAAAATAATGAAATCAAAATAAGCTTCTCCTAATTTACTCTTTATACAGTGTATGAGGTTAATCATTAGATGGTGCAAACCGCAGATTGTGTGCAAAGTATGTGTCTGAGAGCATGAGAACTTACAAAATTCTAAACCTTGCAAACTGGATGAAATATGATTAAAGTACCTATAATTTAAAAAGATAAAACGTAATGCATTATATTGTATCTTGCATAAAGAAAAGCTGTTGAAATCATAGCATAGGATTGTCAGATTGCAATATAGAACAAGTATTAACAATCAGATTTTCTCCTCTAGGACAACATGGAACTAGATAGAGGTCACTTTTATCTATGCCACAGCAGTCAGGTGGACCAGACAAACCCTTTGCTGCTGTTCTTACTGTCTCCCCTTTTAGCGCTTGCTTGGAACTTGCCTGTTTCCTAAATCTTAGTTCAATCTGATGTTCTGCCAATAAGTCCTTTTTTGGCTTAAACTTGTTAGATTAACTTTCTGGCAGGTGCACTTGCATACCTCTTTACTAGACTACAACGTCTTCAGGGAGCAGAAAACACGATTGTATTTATCATCTTAATCCCAGTGATACAGGATAGGCTTAGTGACTAATGCATGGCTTAAACTCAATAAATGTTTGAAGGATGTACACATGAATGAATATAAGAATGGTATGCATAGAACATTTTTTTGTGAAACTGTAAGTTGTACTGTATAGTTACAGTGTGAGTACGTTAAAAGGAATAATGGGATATAAAAATTGGAATTGTTGGTAATAATCACAATGTGGACAGATTTTAAAAAGATTGAGATGTTTGTGTTTAATTTATTGGCAAGATAATACTAATGAATCAATTATTGTTATTTTTAAAGTAATATATCAGAAGTAGTATATAGGATGAATTTGAGAGATTTTTCATGGGGAAAAATAACAGTTTTGGTTACTGTTTTTCCATCAGTTGTCTCAACATAACACACTGGTTAGGATGATACATTTGTTAAAAAGAAAAAAAAGGCAAGGATTAAAACTAACACACTTGGAAATGTACACTCAAAATCTAAATTATTGTTTGGAATAAGTAACAACAAAATCATAGAATACCCATGGGTCTTCCATTATGTATAACAAGGGAAAAAATCCATTGTTTTTGGTGAGAGGTAATTAAGATGAAACAACTAAGATGAGTGTGTTTCTGAACTGGGTGTTTGATCATATCACTCCCTTGATATGTAGCGATACATATCACTCCCAATAAATGCATAATTAAATTCAGTTGTCTTGACATTACAAATTCATATCCTTAACTTCCCACACACTCACCTATTTTCCAGTCCTACAAAACCCATGAGCTTCCAGCAATCAACTTTCTGAGTATTCTTGAATCATTTTGATAGATGGGAAAATTCAGAGTCATTGTTTCTTAAGTGACTTTCCTAGT
Organism: Globicephala melas; assembly: GCF_963455315.2. Taxonomy (NCBI): domain Eukaryota; kingdom Metazoa; phylum Chordata; class Mammalia; order Artiodactyla; family Delphinidae; genus Globicephala; species Globicephala melas. Next base: position 55,994,289 of record NC_083330.1, read on the forward strand.
CAATTCCATATAAAATGTCCAGTGTATGGAGAGATTTGTTCACAATATTTCCTTGCTATTCTTCTTTTTTTCTTTTTTCCTTTAACATCTTTACTGGAATATAATTGCTTTATAATCTTGTGTTAGTTTCTGCTGTATAACAAAGTGAATCAGCTGTATGCATGCATATATCCCCATATCCCCTCCTTCTTGCATCTCCCTGCCACTCTCCCTATCCCACCCCTCTAGGTGGTCGCAGAGCACCGAGCTGATCTCCCTGTGCTATGCAGCTGCTACCCACTAGCTATCTATTTTACATTTGGTAGTGTACATATGTCAGTGTTACTCTCTCACTTCGTCTCAGCTTACCCTTCCCCCTCCCCATGTCCTCAAGTCCATTCTCTACATCTGTCTTTTTTTTTTTTTTTAGATTCCATATATATGTGTTAGCATACAGTATTTGTTTTTCTCTTTCTGACTTACTTCACTCGGTATGACAGACTCTAGGTCCATCCACCTCACTACAAATAACTCAATTTCGTTTCTTTTTATGGCTGAGTAATATTCCATTGTATATATGTGCCACATCTTCTTTATCCATTCATCTGTCGATGGACACTTAGGTTGCTTCCATGTCCTGGCTACTGTAAACAGAGCTGCAAAGAACATTGGTACATGACTCTTTTTGAATTATGGTTTTCTCAGGGTGTATGCCCAGTAGTGGGATTGCTGGGTCATATGGTACTACTATTTGTAGATTTTTAAGGAACCTCCATACTGTTCTCCATAGTGGCTGTATCAATTTACTTTCCCACCAACAGTGTATGAGGGTTCCCTTTTGTCCACACTCTCTCCAGCATCTATTGTTTCTAGATTTTTTGATGATGGCCATTCTGACTGGTGTGAGGTGATACGTCATTGTAGTTTTGATTTGTATTTCTCTAATGATTAGTGATGTTGAGCATTCTTTCAGGTGTTTGTTGGCAATCTGTATATCTTCTTTGGAGAAATGTCTATTTAGGTCTTCTGCCCATTTTTGGATTGGGTTGTTTGTTTTTTTGTTATTGATCTGCATGAGCTGCTTGTAAATTTTGGAGATTAATCCTTTGTCGGTTGCTTCATTTGCAAATATTTTCTCCCATTCTGAGGGTTGTCTTTTGGTCTTGTTTATGGTTTCCTTTGCTGTGCAAAAGCTTTTAAGTTTCATTAGGTCCCACTTGTTTCTTTTTGTTTTGATTTCCATTTCTCTAGGAGGTGGGTCAAAAAGGATCTTGCTGTGATTTATGTCATAGAGTGTTCTGCCTATGTTTTCCTCTAAGAGTTTGATAGTGTCTGGCCTTACATTTAGGTCTTTAATCCATTTTGAGTCAATAAGTGGTGCTGGGAAAACTGGACAGCTACATGTAAAAGAATAAAACTAGAACACTCCCTAACACCATACACAGAAATGCCTAAATCTTGTTTTTCCCTTCAGTCTTCTGTTTTTCTCTAGATGTGAGGTTAGTTCTTTGCCTTTTGCAATCTCAGTTCCCTCATGTAAAGTAGTTTTCATCTGTGAGTGTAGAAATACTACTTTCCGGCTCTCAGTATCTCTGAGCTGAAACTAAAATTTTCCTATGGAACTATTTTGAACATAAAGTTTATAGGAAGCTGTGTATAGAGTTGAAATTTCTTATATTTTAGAATCCACATAGTTGGTTCAAGTACCATTTCTTCCCTTTACATATACATGTATCTATGTAGATAACTTGACTTCTGATCAACACCAAGAGGAATCTGATACTATCCTTGTAGAGCTATTGTGAGACTTAAATTACTACAAGGAATATAAAAATCTAGGGCAAAGAAAGCACCCATTAAATATTTTAAACATTTTTTTAATTTTTAATTTTAAAATTGTTTGGAGTATAGTCGACTTACAATATTGTTAGTTTCAAGTGTACAGCATAGTGATTCAATTATACATATGCATATATTCTTTCTCAGATTCTTTTCCCTGTGCTATACAGTAGGTCCTTGTTTGGTTATCTATTTTATATATAGTACTGTGTGTATGTCAACCAGAAATTGATCACAGCCCCGCCACCATATTTCACCTTTGGTGACCACAAGTTTGTTTGCAAAATCTGTGAGTTCGTTTCTGTTTTGTAAATAAGCTCATTTATATCATTTAAAAAAAATTCCACATATGAATGGTATCATATGATATTTGTCTTTCTCTGTCTGATTTACTTCACTTAGTATGATAATCTCTAGGTCCATCCATGTTGCTGCAAATGACATTATTTCATTCTTTTTTTATGGCTGAGTAACACTCCATTGTATATATGTACCACATCTTCTTTATCCATTCCTCTGTTGATGGACATTTAGGTTGCTTCCATGTCTGGCTATTGTACACAGAGCTGCAGTGAACATTGGGGTGCATGTATCTTTTCAAATTATGGCTTTCTCTGGATATATGGCCCAGGAGTGGGATTGTTGGATCATATGATAGTTCTATTTGTTTCTTTCTCTTGCTATGGCAAAATTTTAACTTTAAATCATTTGTGTCTGTGTGCCCTAATAAAATACTGAATTTTCTGAGAGTAGGATCCCTGTCTTATTTAGATTAGATACATCAAACTCCTTGCTTAGAGTTTGGAACATAATTTTTTTGCTGAAAAAATATTCTATTCATCCAGATATGTCTAAAGCTAAGTAGTCAGTGGTGCTTAGGAAAAGATTTATGAGATGTATTTTTGGTATTAAAAGCTACTACAAAAGGTCCATAACATTAAATCATCAGGAAAATCACACCCAGAGCAGTGAACCATCTTTAAGATGTAAATTTTCCTATCTGCAGACCTTTAGGGAATGATGAGTAGACAACACAGATTTTGCTGTTACATAACCTTGGTTTTGGTCTTGATTTCTCCAAGTCATACGAATGTAGGCATATAAGTTAACCTCTCTATGGTTTTGGTTTTTCTTGTCTGTACCTCACGGAAATTTTGAGAATTAGAAATAACTTATGTAAAGTTTCTGGCACACAGTAATGCTTAATACATATGTCATTCTTAGTTTTTACATAAAATCTCATCCTGAGGGAATCATGTTTTTTTAGTATAAAAGATTTTACATGGTTTAAAAAAAAAAAGGTGCTCTATGTACAAAAGGAGCTCTATTTTCAGAATGTAGGAAAAGATACATGTATTGACTGATAGAAAATTGGTTCTGTGGAGAATGTGAATTCTTTCAAAACCATGTTTCTTGTGCCGACAGTCAAGGTGCTAAAACAACTATGCTGAAAAATTTATAACAGCCAATTTTGAAAACATATCTAAATATGCCTGTGTTTCTATGTGTAAATTTTAAATAAAGATAAGTATTAGACTTATATACAGTAGCTGGAAGTCTATCAAATGATCTCTCCAGATTTACTGTTAAAGTTCTGCTTCATGAAAGGTAAAAAAAAATCACAAAATTCACTTTTTAAAAATGGGAGGGGGATAGGGAAGAAGAAATTTTCTGATATTGTGGAATATTTATAGCCACAGACTATGAAGGAGACTCCAGAGAATATTGGGCTGGTTTATTCCATGCCTTCAGACAGAAACAAATAATAGCATTTCTGAGACAAATGTATTTCTATTATGTAATAAAAGATACCAATTTTTCCAATATCTGTCAGTTAAGATATTTGTTATTAAAATTTTTATTGCTTTAGCTTGTTAATAAACTTCTTTTTGGTTTTTTCACAGTGTTTTCTTATCATTAAAATATTTCATTTTTTTAGATTTAATTTATTATATCATAAATTCCAAAAATTTCTTCTGGAGTTATGGTCAAATAATTTATTAAAAGCTTTTTTTTAAAAAAACTTTTTAGTCATGCTTTTTGAATTTCTAATTCCTAACCATTTTTTTATGTATGGTGAAACATTTACATTTGAAAAGGAAATAAAAACAGATTTATCTATCTAGACAAGAAGAAAAATAATCACTAAATGTTAATTGCTTAAATATTTATAGATGGCAGATTACTTTCTCTTTTATTCTAGGTAATTCTCACAGCATTTCTGGAGGTAGAAAAATAACTTACACAATATCACTTAATTAAAAAATGGAAAAACAATGACTCATGCCAGGGATATATTCAAATCCAAGATTTACCCACTAAATATATCTGCTATACCTCCCATAACCCCTTCGATTTTTCCATGTCATTTTAAGGTTTACAATTTAAAGTTTACAACTGTACTGATGACAAATATTTCACTTTGGGCTCAATTTTGACATTCAAAGTTTTGGTCACTATAGTTTTCATTTGCTGTTAATATTGCTACATATTCTTGCATAGTATTATTTTCTTTTCCAAATCATCAAGGTAATATAAATCAAAACTCTGACCTTCAAATATATGAACGGAATTTTTTCCATAAAGCTCTTGGTTTTTTATTAAACATGAATTCATATAGAACATGAATCATTATGTTACCAACTTTAACAGGGAACTGTTGCTATATAAAATCCTTCAGCCAGTTTTCTATTCTCATACTTTGCTGCCCATAAACCTGGACATCCCCTCCCCTTCCCTCCCTTTAGCCCTTTACTTTTTTGTCAACACAATGTTCATGCTTTCATGCAATATAACTTGTCTAGAATAGGCACCTAACGCATAAATCACATGTCACATCAGTAGAGAATATGGAGTTTCAATCTGTAATGAGAAATAAATCTGTGGGAAGAAAATTGTAGTGTGTAAGTGGAAATTTTTACATCTTATACAAATATTCATTTTTGAAAAGTGTCTTACCATTTACTGTAAACATTGCTGAAATTCAAATTTGATTGGTTTCTGACTTCCTTGGAAAACAATGCAGTAGGGCTGACTTGATTTCTTTTACATAGCTTCAAACATAGGCACTTATTACACTTTAAGAACCAGCATAGAATGCAACCAGACCTTAATGTCACTTATGTAACCCTAATCCCCTCTCCTTTTCTTCCCTTTTATAAGACTACAAGAAAATATGTGATTTTATTTTAATCAATAGTAATGATAACATGCATTTTGTTAGGTTTCTGTAAGATCTGTAATTTTACTTTGTATTATTATAAGTAACTCTATCATAGGTTTATCTCAAACGATATCTGCCATAGTTTCAGGGTGTTATTCGGAAATCTAATGGCCTTCTCTCATTTTACTCATGAGAGCATTGTTCTCATTCTCAAAAATGAATCTTAAAAAGAAGCATATGTTCAACATTTCTTTTAGTAAAGGATGACAGTTAAATGTCTAAAGGCGGAAAGAGTGGATCAAAGTAGAGAGGAAATAGAGATGGATGTACTTAGTTGTTGAATAAGAGGTTCAGCCATGAAAGTTATCTGGAAAACTCCCAAGGATACAAAGTCTAAAGAGGAGCTAATTAGAATAAATGTCAGCATCACTGCCTAATTGTGATCATTTTCCTCCAGCACCTACTTGATCTCACTTTAATCCTCACAGTCTAAATATATAATAATGGTCAGTTTTAGCAATTACTTTGCTAAAGCTAATCCATCAACAACATTTAGAGAAACCAAGAGATCTAGAAGGGATTTTGTTTTTGTAAAATAGAGGTTGCTTCTTTACTTTTTAACCTTAAGCATAGATTGAGCATTGACCCAACTCATTTTCTAGTTGGGAGATGAGTTTTCATAACCTTGTGGTATTACCTAGGATACCAAGCCCTTGTGACATTTAGACACCTGCATAATTTTTCCGTGTACATTATATCCAGTCACTTGTGAGACAAATCAAAGAAAATCATTTAACCAAATGAGATTCTGATGAAATGAAGATTGTAAAATAATATTTTGATGATTTTTAAGTATTTTCAAATTATTCTGAAAAACTGCCTTTCTCCAGTATAATTTTTGAAATCAGTTTTGTCCCACATAGTGTCAATCGTTTATTGCTTCTAGTTTGTAACTTAATCCTATTATCAAAACACTACGGCTGACTTTTATGACTTTTTGATGTTGTTGACTATGATGTTGATGCTGATGAGAAAAAAATAATTCGTTCTAATTTATGTAATAAAGTCACTAGTAATTTTTTAATGAAAGCTTTCAAATAAGATTTTGATAGTTATATAATCAAGCAAGTGAACTAAATCCTAATAAAATTTTCTAATTGTATAAAAATAATTTTTATGTCAGAAATAGTCATTGTATAAAACTATTTGTTTATTTTTCTAACCTGTTTGATCTCCAGAATTCATTTCAGTAAATGATACTGTGATTGAATTAGTGTCTTGTTACCATCTCCAAGCTGGAGTCCTGGGTGGATTTTCAGAAGTGTGTTCTTCCTCATTGAGCTCATGGTTGGAGAGTGTATGGGAGGTAATGGAGTAAGTGGACGTCATGATCATGTGCTCACTTATGCACATCTTCTGCTTGGTTCCATGTGGAGTAACAAGGGATCTTATGTTAGTGGATCACTATATAAATCTTTAGATAGTGATGTTGGCTAAGGTCCTATAAGAAAGAAAGGCAAATCCATATTCAGAATGGGCATCAGTTCTAATCATCATGAAAGGAGTCCACTGCTGAAAGGAGTCCCATGTAATCACCGTACTACCAAGTCGCTCACTAGTATCTTCTAGGCATGATCCATAACAGATCTTATGCACTGGATTCTGTTGGATATTCAGAGGCATCAGCAGCTAGATTAGCCTTGGTAAGTGGGTGTAGCTCTATTGCTCTCTTCATGGGCCCATTGTAACAGCACTGCTGTTGCTGAAGACAGGCTGACTGACCTGAATTTGTTGAATCAAAGCTTTACCAATAGGGAGATTTCACCTCACTGCTGGCTTTCAGGGTCATACCTGAGTGTGGCTGTAGTATAGAAGGAGTGTATCTTCAGTTTGCATTCATATGTGAGCTGACCCACATACAAACCAAACTCATCCTTGCTCTTTCTCCTGTTTCCCCTGCTCATCATCTGTTTTAAGTGCTCCCCTGGCACCATAGGTGTGACATGAGGGAGAAGTATTGGGACAACATTGGAGGACATGGGAGTCTGAATCCCTTGCTTGTGAAGTTAATTTCTGCTCTCTGGACCTACCTGTACCGTATGCTTCCTAGAACACTTCTGTCTTGTGATGAATTGCTGCTGGGCCTCCCCAATCTTTTGACTTGGTAACTTGTTAGGTCTGATAGAATGCCTATTCATGATGGGCATTCTTTTTTTTTTAATTGAATTATAATTGGTATAGCATTTAGGTTACAATGTAATAATTTGAGATTTATGTGCATTGCAAAATTATCACCACAATGTCTAGTTACTGTCTGTCACCATACAAAGTTAAAATATTTTTTCTTGTGATGAACATTTTTAAGATTTACTTTCTTAGAACTTTTAAATTTGCAAAACAATATTACTGACTATAGTCACCATGCTGTACATTATATCCCCATGACTTATTTTATAACTGGAAGTATGTACATTTTGATCCCTTTCACCCATTTTGTATACTCATGATTGGCATTCTTTTTTTTTTTTCCTTTTTTTTGCGGTACGCGGGCCTCTCACTGTTGTGGCCTCTCCGGTTGTGGAGCACAGGCTCCGGACGCACAGGCTCAGCGGCCATGGCTCACGGGCCCAGCCGCTCCGCGGCATGTGGGATCTTCCCGTACCGGGGCACGAACCCGTGTCCCCTGCATCGGCAGGCAGACTCTCAACCACTGCGGCACCAGGGAAGCCCTGACTGGCATTCTTAATTGAAATTCACTTGATATCTCTTAATCAACTGTTCCATCTTTACAAGTGCACAGTAGAATGCCAGGTGTTGTTTTCACATGATGGCGTGACGTTAGAAAATTAAAGCTTTACAAGATGATGCTCTCACAGGATCTTGACATACATTCTAAGGGGTATTATTCCTTCAGAGTCATTTACCCCAAGTAGAAGGGCCCAAGTAGAAGAATCATAACCTATGTCTGCCGCTGATAATTTTTCTGGCTCTGGGTCCCACCAAAAGTTCTCAGCCTTCCAAATCACCTGGCAAATGAGGCAAAACAATAATTCCCAGTGTGAAATATGCTATATCCAGAATACAAAATGTCTCCCAGGTTATGTGCTTCCTCTGTAGTTGTGAGTAGTGCAAGATGCAATCTATCGTTCTTTACTTTTGAGAAAAGCATACCCCAGTCCATTCGACAACTAAGAACTTCACTGGTGTGACACATCCCATAGCTTTTTAGAGTTTTCCTCTGGGACACATGGATCTTACCAATCCTCAAACATACTTGCTCTTTTTGCTCAGTTGGTTTGGTTATCATGCCATTGATATAGTGGACCAGTCTGATAGTCTGCAGAATATATTAATGGTCTAGAATTCTTGAGAGTATTTTATGAGGGAAGGAGAGAGAGTTAACATAGTCCCGTGGCATTCCATGTAAACTGATTCTAGTCCTTTTTCGCAGTAAGGCTTGAGAAGAATACATTGAGCAGATCAATTACTACATACCTCCTACCCAAGGCCATGTTACTAAGCTCTTGAAGAGATAACTCCTCTTGTACAGCCACAGTGTAGATACAACTTGCTTAAATTTGAGGGAACTGATTGTCATTCACTAGGATCCATCTTGCTTTTGAAAGGGCTGACATGATGAATAACTGAGGATACAATAGAGACCACAGTCTTGGAATTCTTTAGTTAAAGGTAGCACTGACCTCTCCTGTTTCCTCTGGCTTGTGATATCATTTTAATATCTTGCCTGGTATGGGGGGGGATGGGTAGTTTTGCAGGCCTTACCTGCAAAAAGTTCTTACTACATAGACTAAGGATCCAACTTGGGTATTGGTTTACTGAGAAGAATGTTCAGTTAAACTTACACTTAGGGATTGGGGAAATGAGGATTCTGTGATAGTGAGTCTGTGAGGTTAGTGGAACCTGCTATAAGCCAGACCTGGGTCAGTTCTTTCCTTACTACTTAGTCCCCACATTCTGTCAGTCTAGCAGGAGTGATGATGCTGCAGGTACCATATATCAGTGTCATCTAGGGCTCTGTCCATCAATCCTCCAAATATTTATGTATTCCCAGTCCCTAGTGTATCATTTCCAGAGTAAAGGGTCCTGGATCTTTTTGGGAAGAGGCTAGGTGAATTATTAGTATTTACACATATTATTGCATTTCAGTGTCCTTCCTTCTGGGAACTTGGACCTTCCTTCAGGCAAATAGTTTTGGGCCTGAAAACTGGTCCAGGACCTGAAAGCAGGCAGAGCATCATGAATTTTTGAGTGACTGTCCTTAGCTTCCTGATCATGCCTCCTTAATTTACCTTGATTTTTAAGATTGATTATACAAATTGAGCCATCAGTCTTGCCCTACATATCTTTCCCCCAAGGATGCTGTATCCAATTAAAAACCTCTATGGCTTGATGTCAGCCTTCACCCCACTTTTACTATGACATTGTTGTTTATTACAATAATTTATCACATGACCTTCTTTCTGTCAGGAAACTCTCATTACCATTCACGTTGCTATCAGGGAACCCAGTTCTGTAACAGCTTTTCCAATGGTCAGACCTGAACTACAGTCTTACAGAGTAACTTGTGCTCAATTTCTCACCAGTGCATGCCTTATTGACTGGGTAAATGGAGTGTCCTTTAGGCGTCCTTTAAAATATAGTTGACTAGTGGTTTCCAGCTTTACATAATAGATACCCATTTCAACATTCCATTTTGCCGAGATTCTCAATTCCTTTTTACACTGCCTGCTGTAGTAGTTATGGCTTTTATTTTTTACTTAGTGTGAGACATTGTCTTCTCTGGGATTTCTACTCCATTCTACCAGGTTAAAACTATCTCTTGTATCTTAGACAGTGTTTGAAATAGAGTTTCATAAGAAATTGTTCCCAATTTTATAAAGTGTCTCTTACCTAACTTTATGTCATGATACCCTTGACATCAGATTTTCTGCATTAAATCCCTTACATAAGCTCTATATTCCTTTCACTCCCTTAGTAGATCACGTGCCATCCAAGCTGAGTTATGTTGCCACTTAATACTGGTTATTGCTCTCATAGACAAAACTGGAGGAGAGGTAGGCATTCTGTGGAGGACACATGTTATCTCTTAATGCAGCAACTGGTAGATTTTCTTCAGACAAGGTGCAAGCTTTTAACATGGAGGTATCCTGGAGGATTCTGGGGAGTACTGAGATTTAGGGGATGGGGATTTAGGAGATTCTGCGGTCTGAGAATGTTTAAGAGCACATGGAGATTTCAGATGTTCACGTGCATTGTCACAGATGTCTCCATCCCAAGTATAAGGGTCTCACTCCTTCCCAGTTAGAGCCCCATGATGGTGTAATGGAATTGTTATATATGAGGATTCAGTCTTCTCTGGAGCTGCATTACCATTATAACTAAGAGATGACTTTAAGCTTCAGCTTCTGCCTTCCAGCTGCAGGAGATAAAAGTTTCCATTTCTGTTGCCAAGGAGGCTCTATGGCTTTTAAGCACATGGTCTTATATTAGTGATGAATTAACACAAGCTTTTGCTGTCTTTCTCCAGTTCATTGATCACCCCTAGCAACACCTCTGGCAATTATGTTTCTCATAAATACTACTTCCTCTGAACCTGTCAGATACCTAAGATGTTGATGCTTCAGTGCCTTCGTTTCTCTGTATACCATTCAAGGTCATCATTGGTGAGAGTATTAACAATTACACGGCTGTCTCATTCCAGAGGCTATCAGCACTTCACCTATCCCAGCAATGGGGTTCTAATTGCCAATAAACAGACCAATGAATAATCCATCTTCAAAATCCCATTTTTATAAACTGCTTCCTCCTCCTAACACCATCAGTTATTAACCTGGTTCTGCAGAAAACTGAGTTTTAGGAATATTGGGAAATACTTTTGGGAACAATACCTTTTAAGAGGTTGAAAGAAACAGGATTGCGCAGAAGGAAAAATCAACCTGCAGTGCAGTAGCATCAAAATTCTCAGCCAGTCCTGTGGATAGCTCTTCAGAGATATCCTGCACTGAATCTGAGGGATAGAAGGGAAGAGGAAGCCTTGTTCCCTTGTATTAAGCAGTCATTGGAATCAGTCCACCCCTGGGGAGGAGGAAGAACTTTGGGCAAGCAACTCCCTTTGCCTAAGAATAACTTCTGCAGGAATTCACCTGTGATCAATTAACAGGTAACACTTTCAGTCCTGGAGGGAGTATCTGAGTGGTAAACCACAGTATTTGCTGCAGGACCCATGGTGAAATAGTTTGACTATAACTTTGTTCCATATACCCAGATCTAAAATCTTTCATTTCTTCTCCCCTTCTACACATAAATCTCTTGCAGAATAAGACCTGCCCTGGCAATTTTCACATAGAATACCAGAACTTTTGAATTCTTAAGACAGGTTATTCAAAAGATGAGAAAATGTAGCAGGAGCTGCATTAAGATTTCTCAATTGCCTCATTTTAGCTCCCCAATCATATAGGTTATACCTTTCCCATGAAGAGAGAGGAGTATGTTATTAGTGAGTAGCTAAAAATAATGGAAATAAACTGGGAAAAAAATGAAGAAAGGAATTCCAGTTTCCAGTTTTTTTTTGTTTTTGTTTTCTTTTTTAACTCAGTGGTTCTCAAATGTGGCAGCACATTAGAATCATCTCAAGTGTATTTTAAAATATACCAGTACCTGGGTCCACCACTGACCAGTTAGATCAGAATTTCTGAGAGTGGTTCTCAGAGACCTTTAGGTTATAAATGCTTACTAAGTAATTGTAGAGTGTGGTCAGTATTGCTTACTACATTGGGCTTATCAGTTAAGTTACAATCAACCAACCACTATTGTAGCTGCATTCCTGAGAAGAGACCAGTAGTCGAAATCCATGTTTATAACTCTACTCTGCCAGTATCAACCATTGCTCTTTTGTGTATCTTTCTGGAACCAAGAGAGGTAGTTTTTTTATTTTGTCCTTGGTAGGCTGTGACATGGATCGAGGATATACTGTTTCCCAAACAGAAAATATATTCTCTATTCTATCTACTATTTTGAATGAGTCCCAAACAGAAGTTATATGACAAGTGTAAATGGCCGCATAAAAATTCTACAAATATTTAAAAATTATCAGTGTTAAAGAATAATGAAATCATCGAGTCCTCTAAAAATATTAAGGTCTCTTGGAGAAATTAGAGTTCAAGAAATAAAATATCGTCTTTTTGTAAGTTAAAGAAATAAAAGTTCACACATGTAAACAAGCATTTAAATGAATTAAGATCTTAATTTTTTATCCTATTCAATTTCAGCCAAAAGAATCTCACTGAGATGCCTGGGTAGAATTGGAATTTCCTTAATCTCTTGTTGTAATAAATATAATCTTGTAAGAGCTCTGAAGATGATCTTATCACCAAATCTCTAATGTGTAATTTTCAACCCTAAAGGATTTATTAGATAATTTAATGTTTTTATACACTAGCCTTCAAACAGAAAGTCTTGCAAATACAAAGTCCCGACTCCTTAACACAGCTAATAATCTTTCCAGGCTCACTTTATATTTCCAGTCAAAGACCATAGCAGTGAATTAGTCATCTCAGATGGAATGAGGTAGAGAGAGAGAGAAGAAACAATTCTTGATTTCAGCCTTGTCTGGAAGAGTACAACTGTACAAGTTGTCCAGAATCCACAATTCATAAATTTAAACTATGAGAGTTACCTATCAAGAGGTTCATTTAAACATCATATGTACAATCTAGAGGAAAAAAATTGTTCAAATTTCCTTGCTCTCTCAGTGCATGAGCCTTAAACATATTTTTTCTTACACAATTTAGAAAAATATTCTTTAGTGATGCGAATCCTATTTAAGGTATCATTTTCCCCATATGTGATATTTAATATTTCTTATATAAATGAAGTTTTTGATACAGGAGGTCTGGGTTGTAGTCTAAGATGATCATATCTAACAAGCTCCTAGGTGATGCTGAAGATGTCAGTCTGAGGATACCTTGACTAACCAGGACTTAAAGCAGTCTTACTGCTTAATTACACTGCAGTCTTAGTACCAGCGGCATGAACAGTGCCTGCGAGTGTGTCAGAAATCCAAATTCTCAGGCCCTATGCCAGACGTTTTATAACAGACTCTTTGAAGGTTAGGGCCCAGTAATCTTTTGTTTTGTTTTGTTTTCGGTACACGGGCCCCTCACCGCTGTGGCCTCTCCTGCTGCGGAGCACAGGCTCTGGACGCAGAGGCCCAGCGGCCGTGGCTCACGGGCCCAGCCGCTCCGCGGCATGTGGGGTCTTCCCGGACCGGGGCACGAACTCGTGTCCCCTGCATCGGCAGGCGGACTCTCAACCACTGCGCCACCAGGGAAGCCCCCCAGTAATCTTTTGAAAAGCTATTTGATGATTCCGTTGGATATTAATTTGAAAATTACTAAAGTATTAGTTTCCTAATACTTTAGGAACAGTTGACTGTTCCTTTTAATTTTAGATATTCCTGTTACTTTTTGTAACAGCTATATTGAGGTTAATTGATATAAACTGCAGATATTTAAGAACCCAGTTTGATAGCTTTTAAAGCTATCAGTAAAATCAAGATAGTAAACATATCCATAACCCCCAAAATTTCCTACTTTGCCTTTTCAATTCCTTCTCCCTCCTCTCCCCAACCTTCACTCCCTCTCTTCCCAAAAATAAAGCCTGTCCCACTTTTGGTTACTTTACTTTTTTGTTACACTACTTTGCACATACAGAGTTTCATATAAATGGAACCAAAAACAGTATGTATTTTATCCTATTTTTTTCACTTCATAATTATTTTGAGATTTATTCATGTTGTGATATGTATTAAGTAGTCTGTTTTTAAAAAAATTGTCCTGTGGAACATTCATCTAATAAATATGTAGGTTTTCAGCTTTTGGTTATTACAAGTACAGCCACTATACTGTATATGTGTAAGCCTTTCTATGGACATAAGCTTTCTTTTCTTTAAGGTGAAAAACTGCATGGAAAGGTTGAGTCATATGGCAGTTGTATGCTTAGGTTTTTAAGCAATAGACAAACTATTTATCAAAATGGCCAATCATTTTACATTCCCACTAACAATTCCTCATCCTCTTCACCATTGGATGTAGTTATACCTTTTATTTTTTTTCCAGCTTTATTGAGGTGTGATTGACAAAAACTTAAGTATATTTAAACTGTGCAATGTAATATTTTGATACATGTATATATTGTGAAATGATTACCACAACCAAAATAATTAACATATGCATCACCTCATATAATTACCTTTTTTCCTTTGGTGATGAGAGCACTTAAGTTCTACTCTCTTAGCAGATTTCAGTTATACAATACAGTACTATTAACTATAGTCACCACTTGTACATTAGTTCTCCAGAACTTACTGATCTTATAACTGAAAGTTTACATCCTTTGACCAACAGCTCCCCATTTCTCCTACCCGCCTTTGACCCTGGTAATCAGCATTCTACTCTGTTTATATGAGTTCAACTTTATTTGATTCCACATATAAATGAGATCATGCAGTGTTTGTCTTCGTGTGTCTGGCTTATTTCACTTAGCATAATGTCCACAAAATTCATCCACATTGTTGCAAATGGCAGAATTTTCTTCTTTTATTATGGCTGAACTATATTCCTTTGAGTGTGTGTGTATGATATCTTCTTTATCAATTCTTCTGTTGATGGACTCTTACTTGGCTATCACGCATAATGCTGCAATGAACATGAGTGCTTTGAGATAGTGAGTTTATTTCCTTTGGAGGTATACCCAAAAGTGGGACTGCTGGGTCATATATTTTACTGTTTATCCTAATGGCTGTAACAATTTACTTTCCTGCCAACATTGCACAAAGATTCCCTTTTCTCCAGATCCTTGCCAACACTTCTCTTTTTGATAATAGTCTTCTTAACAGGTGTGAGTTGATATCTTACTGTGGTTTTGATTTGCATTTCCCTGATGACTAGTGATGTCGAACACTTTTTCATATACGTATTGGTCATTGTACATCTTCTTTGTAAAAATGTCTATTCAGGTCGTTTGCCCATTTTTTATTTAGATTTTTTGTTATTAAGTTTTATGAGATCCTTATATATATTTGAACCCCTTAGCTGTTATACGGTTTGCAAATATTTTCTCCCATTCCATAGATTGCCTTTCCACTATGTTGTTTATTTTTCTTGATGTGCAGATGCTTTTTAATTCTGTGTAGGTCCACTTGTTTGTGTTTGCTTTTGTTCTCTGTTCTTTGGGTGTCATATCTAAGAAAATACTGCCAAGACCTATGTCATGGAGCTTTTCCCCTATGTTTACTTTTAGGAGTTTTGTGGTTTCAGGTCTTATATTTAAGCATTTGATCCATTTTGAGTTGACTGTTCTTTTTAATTTTAGATATTCCTACTTGTATTTTATTGTGGTTTTAATTTGGATTTGGCTAATGACTAATAAATTTGAATATTTTTATAAGCTTATTTTTTATCCATAAATACATACATTTGGATGAAATATCTGTTTAAACTTTTGTGCATTTATATGTTGAGTTGTATGCTTACTTATAACTGAGGTTTGAGATCAATACAAGTTCTTTATCAGATATATGCCTTGCAATTATTTGCTCACAGTCTATAGTTTCTTTCGTTTATTATTATTCCTAATAGTGCTTTTTGAAGAGTGAAAGTTTTAAATTTTGATGAAATACAATTGACCGATTTTTATAGATTATGAATTACAAGGAAGAAAAAATACATATCTTAAGTCTTTCAAAAATAAAGGTAAAATTTATGAATATATCCCATTATATATGCATATATGTTATTCGGAATAATGATACAAAGAAAAATATAGATAAATAAGAAATGAAAAGGTTTCAGATAATGTGTCATAAAAATGTGGAGACTAATTGCAGAAGTGAGAGGTTTCAGTATTTTTTTCAAGATCCACTATTGTAAATCACCACGTTAAGAGTGTAGGGTGATTAAAGAGAGCTCTATAATCTCAATCCATCTTTGAAAACTTCCTAGTTTTCCAGTTTTCCTAGTTCCAGTAGAGAACTTTCTACATTTCATCCTAGTATTTATTGAAAATTATCATCAAATATTATGCAGATGGTCTCATAGCACTACTTGTATTTGTTGTTATACTAAAACCCCTAGAAGTACAAAAAAGAAAATAAAATAGAATACAGCTCATGTAGATTTAAAAGAGAAATAAAACTTTCATTATTCATGGACATTACAATTGTGAGCATCGAAAAGTCAAATCTACTGAGAGACTCTTAGAATTTAAATGTTAATTAAACACATTTCCTTTATTCTGTATCCTGTCTTCCAAGAAGCAAACACCAAGGCAGAATGAAATGTATGAGAATTATATGAGGGGAAATGCCTTTGTTACAGGAAATAGAGGATGAGATGTAAAAGGGTGGGTGAGAGGTCAGAAAGGGGGATAATGTTGGGTGAAAGTATCTTAGACTGCCCAGCAGTGTAAAGAAAATTCTGCAAAGCCGTCAGTGAGTCCTTGAACAAAAGGCAAAAGACAAAGTGATCCTTTCTTTCCCAAGAACTGGTCTGCCTTTGTATCTCTGATGTATTCCAATATGACACAGTTTGTGTGCAAACGGGTGATGGATTTCAAAGCTGGAATGGGCTTTGTCATTTATACTCCCTACAAAAGAAGGTCAGCAAGGCATATTCTCATGACTGCCACATCCTAGTGTAACAATACTGACACAGAATTTTAATTTATATGATAATACTGCCATAGTGACATATTTGCTAGCATGTATATGGTACATAGTTTTCATGCCTTTTATTTTAGATGTGTCTCTTATAAGAACACCATTTTAAAACAATTTTTATTTTCCTCTGAGAGTCAAACTCATTCTGATTTATATGGATTATTGATATACTTGGAATTACTCTTTCTGACTTTATATTTTTAGTCTTTACAATGGTTTCTTTCTCTTCTCTTTCCTCTTTTCTGCCTTAATCTCTTTCGACAGTTTCATTTCCTTGTTGTTTAAACCCCCATGTTGATTTCTATCGATAATTTTTTTTTCTAGTGGTATTTAATAGTTGAGCAGATATATTTACATTTAATCAGTAATGCCTCCAGAGTAGAACGAAATGACAGAATATTTGTAGATTTTTACATTCAATAATTGGGATGTAACAAGAAAATCATGAAATTCAGGACCCTGCCATAGGAATAGAATATTTCTATAATCTGTGGATGGTCTTTTATTTTGTTTTAATAAGAAGAGTTTAGAAAAACTCAGAATGTAGGTATACAATCCTATTTGGCTTAGAAACAATTACTTTACACTGTCATAACTTAAATAGATTGGGAAGAGGAGATTCATGACCTTCATCTTGTCTCTAAGTATATCTTCTGCCTAAAAAGAAAACTTTTCTCAAACTAGCATAATTTTCTAAATATTTCTAGAGTTAATGGTGTGTACATTACAAAAAATGATTAAAAATCTTAAAAATATACTTAAATACTCAAAACAATGAAGATACAGTAATCATTTACATCCAGCTAATGCATGACCCTTTGGTTCATATGACAGGGTTCAAAGAATGTACCTTTTTTCTCTGTTCTAAATACCTGGAAAATAATAATGTCAAGTTGCAAACCTAAAAATTGCACCACGGAGAACAGCTACCACAATGCAATTAAAAAAGTTGTCATATATTCTTTCTGTGTGGGTGGTCTCTAAGCATCGAATCTGTTCTTGACATTTTGTGCCAGGTAAGAGCACTGTTTTTAAATGTCATCTTCTAATTATTGAGATAAATTGTCAGATTACTCCCTTTTGATACCCCCTTAATTTCTCCATTCTGATTTTTTAACATTTTCTATTTACTTCCATTGTTCTTCTTGTGAATTATAAGGTGTACAACTCTATATATTCTGTAGATTCCTCAAATTTTATATTCAAAGAATTGGAGACTAGAATTGGCAAACAGACAGTATCTAAGTATGGTCTTTAGGAGGGAGGATGCCTTTCATTCTAACACAATTATTACATCTTCTGAAAACCAGTATTATAACATCTAGAAAGCAACGCCAGTACAAACAATACCAAACTAGCTTTCATATTACATACAAATTCTCTGTCCATGAACTCAACAGGATATATTGAGTAACTACTACATGCAATGTACTATGTAATTATTTGAGTTATAAAAACGATCTGTGATTCAAACTTTGAAATGCAAAAGTAGTTGCAAAATATGATTTTGACTATAGTTGCACAAAACCTGAAAAGTTTAAAACAGAAAAGAATCAGTATAGCACAAAGTGCTACATTAATAGAGAAGATTTCGTTAATTGGTAGAATGTATAACTACAGTGTACATATAATTTCTAAGACTCCGTATGCATCAAGAGCCTAGTAGTAAGATGGTAAATTCTAGAAAAATATTTGGATGAAGTCAATTGACAGTTTAGCAGTTTCTTACTGAAAGAACATAATTTCGTATCTCTAAAGGAACATAATTTGAGACCTATTGATTAATCTTAAATATTTTCTCTTTTGAATAATTTTACATTTTTATAGAAAGTATAGTTATGTTGATGGTTTTCATTTCTAGGATTTTTTTAAAATTATTTTTTCTGTTGTCATAATAGCTCTGATTATTAGAAATCTATTTTTCCCACTTGTAATATTTCAAGTTGTCATTAGGAGTAAGTGCAAAGAAAAAAAAGGAAACATATTGAATAGTATTGCTTTTTAGTGATTCTAAATATGAGTGTGAAATTTCCTTTTTTTGATCCATTGAATTTTGGCAAGGCAGTTTTACCTGTGTATATTTATTCAGTGGTAACTCCATGATATATTTAAAAAGAAGCATCTTAAAATCTTTTAGAGTCCCTAACCATTTTAAGACTTGTTTTAAAAAATAATAGTGAAACCTAACATTTTAGTTACAATAAATGGAAACACTAATACTTTGCTTATGATATCATGTTTTGTCTTTTTTTTTTTGATAATTTTATTACCTGTTTGAAAGAATGTGACATAGAATCTTCTTCTGAACGATTCTCTGCTCAGGGATCTGAAGCCATGTAATTTCACTGTAATTCTTATATTAGTCAGTCAGAAATCTTGCAACAAATTTAATCCATGACTACCAATGGGATGGGTCAGCTGCTGTCTGTATTTTTGTTTTGTTTTGTTTTTAACTTTTCAAATGTAACTTAAATTGATCTTTCAAGGAGACTTTGCTTTTTTTTAATCTCTCCTAAAATTAGAAAACAAAAAGCAAGTAGACATATACATGTTAAAGAATTGTTGCCAAGCCTTAATTCCATAGTTTTTGTACTCTCCCTCAGTGACTTTTATAGAAAATATTATAATTTTCATCTTATTATATTCTCTTTAACATAAATTTTACTTTCATTTTATTTGGATATATGATTTATATTTGTAACAAGCTTTTGGTTAAACTCATAACTTTTGCTTTCACAATTTTTCTTCAGTAATTTATTTATTTGTAATTAAACAAAAGTATATTAAATATGAATTTGGTTCCTTAATTCATGCTTATTTACTTGTCTAGATGACATTTCATAAATAATTTATACATACTCTTCTTCATATAATTCTTTCATCATATATATTCATTAAACCAAGTTTTTATGTAATTTTGGGACAGTATCACAGATGGAAAAAGTGCTAGAGTCAGAAGACCTATGGTTAAATCTTTGGTATATCTTTTGAAGTTATTGTTGTTAATATTATCACTATGGTATCTAAATGATGTTGTTGATCCTTGTTTTGATGGATTACATTTTATTTTTATGTCCTTATATTTATTTGTCGTATATTTATATGTCAGATATGTCATTTACCATTTCATTGGTAAATGTAACTAGTACACATTTGTTCTTCATGTTGTCATTATTACTATTATTGTTATCAAAGAGATAGTTATCAATATCACATATTCTGCAGTTACAGAAATAAGGTCTATCTGTAAGGCCAGAGGAGTTTGGGAGTCAAATAAAAGTGACTATTTCAAGCAGTTATTAAGGTAGAGTATTAAGTAACAGAGAGAGCATGAAGAATGGTTCACTCTAGTAAGGCAGGAATAAAGACGCAGACCTCCTAGAGAACGGACTTGAGGTTATGGGGTGGGGGAAGGGTGAGCTGTGACAGGGCGAGAGAGAGTCATGGACATATACACACTAACAAACGTAGTAAGGTAGATAGCTAGTTGGAAGCAGCCGCATGGCACAGGGATATTGGCTTGGTGCTTTGTGACAGCCTGGAGGGGTGGGATAGGGAGGGTGGGAGGGAGAGAGACGCAAGAGGGAAGAGATATGGGAACATATGTATATGTATAACTGATTCACTTTGTTATAAAGCAGAAACTAACACACCATTGTAAAGCAATTATACCCCAATAAAGATGTTAAAAAAAAAAAAAAAAGAATGGTTCACTCTAGAATTGTAACTTGGAAGGCATAAGCAATATGTAGTAGAAGAGCAAATGGTTGAAGTAATAAAGAATAAATCTCCTTATGAACACATGCTTGGTTGACTTAAAATATCTGTACTGAAACCAGTCAACAAAATGTGATTGAAGGACAATTTCACAATGAAATATAATAAACATAATTCTTGATGTTCAATTCATGGTTTGATTGGATTAGATCATAGGAAATATGTCTTACGCTTGTAAATTATAAAGAGATCAGTGAAAAGAGGCAACGGCTGGACCAGATACCTTCCATTAAAGCAAATATTAAAGCAGGATGAACCAGACTATTAGTGAACAGAATTTCAAACAAATTAAGACCTGGCAATGTTAAGCAACATTATTTACTTGATTTTTAAAATTTCAGACATGCTGCTACCTTAATCTATGATTTCTTAAAATATTAGTTATATACCATTAACTAGTTTACATACCTCATAGACCCTATTATCCTCCATTGCAGCACCCTTTTCATCTCTTTTACATTTGCACTTACTTATTTGTTCTGGCTAATTTTTGCATTTCAACCAGACTGTACAATTTAAGACCAGGGATTATGTCTATCATGTGAATACCTAATGTGGTGCTTGATACTTTACAGCTATTCGAATATTAATTGTGTGAATGAATTGAACAATTTACTATTGATAATCTGAATATTACTTGCCATATACGACACCCTACTAATATATTATTGCATACCTTATAGTCAAAATATATTTTATACAATGATAACTTTGGTTTTTGCTATTCTTTATACAAACTTATAAAGAAACAAACATGATGACAAAACTTTCTTTAGCTATATACCCCACAGGCATCTGAACAAAGATTTAAAAGCTGTAGATATTTAATGTTACTTATATACTATTTGGTGTGATATTTCAATTTTCCATTCGGCCAAATATTAGTACAGGGATTAATTATTGAAACCAACATCAACTATGATGCTCCAGCTGCTTTGGTACATTAAATACCAGATGCCTATAGGTGACTCCATTAGAAAGGATGGATACACTTTCACTACAGCATCAGCTAAATGAAATTTGCATCCTTACTACCTTTAATTAGCATAATGTCTATTCTTTTTTTTTTAAACATCTTTATTGGAGTATAATTGGTTTACAATGGTGTGTTAGTTTCTGCTGGATAACAAAGTGAATCAACTTTAATTACAATAAATTTAACAACCACTCTGAGCTTTTATTATTTTCAGAAGATTAAGTGAAGGAAGAAGCTACTCAGTGTTTAGTATTTAAAAATTGTGCTATACAGAAATAATCTGACTCATGTAAAAGAGTGATTTTAAAACTAAAACTGTTTTCTTAGAAATTTGAATTTTAAAAAGTTTTGATGCCAAAATTTAGTCAATTTAGTCAATCTGATCTTATATATTTTTTTTTCTTCGACTTTCAATAAACTGGTATACAGTCAATATTTTGTTTTATTTGATCTGGATAAAATTGTATTCTCTTTGCATAGTCTGATCCTAAGCACAAATAAAGAGGAATCAAACTGAGTTTCACAGTCAGTATTCAGTAAGTATAATATCTATCAATTAAATCCACATTTTATGTCTTCAGAATCAGAGACTGCTCAGATAAATCAATCAGAATTGCTTTATTTGGCATTAAAAAATCTACATAAGTGTCTGAATTATCTTTTTTTACAATTCTATTGACCCTAACTTTGCCTTACTGTATTGTTTATAGCAGTTTCTCAAGCTATCAAATTTATACAGGTTGTCATTACCACATTTTTACTGATAGGCAAACTGAACATCAGTGTTTTATTTAAGTGATTTACTTAGATTTTGCACAGTGATTTATTCAAAGATATGAAGGGACTGGACAAGAACCGTATCATCCTCGTTCCCCTACCTCTAATGTTTTTCTAGTAAATAAATTTTGAAAGACCTTTAGAAAACTAACAGCTAGATTTTGGTGGTTTGTTTAAAATACATCATAACTGGTATGTACAATAGTGATACTGTCAAATTGTCTAATTTGATTTAGGAGAACATATATGATAATGAGTCAAAAGTGAATAGATCAACTTTAATCTTGTAGCAGAAGAGAAAAGGCAAGCAAATTTGAATTTTTTCATGGCATTCTGGGGAATATACTCTCTGATCCTGAGAGCATCTTGCCAGACGACTGGACTAAGATCTAATACACTGGTTATAATTGCCAATACATTGTACAAAGCCAATATGAAAAAGATATTAGAAAATAAAAAGAATGCCTCCAAAACACTTGTCCCAGAACTTGAACTTATGACCTCAAAATCACAGAGAACTTAATGGGTAAACATATGTGAAACTTCTCCAAAATGAGCCATTAGTGACTCCAAGGCTTGAACAGTTAGATCCCTCCCTGCTTGCTAATCTAGCACACTTACAGTCCAAAATACCCTAACTGGCCTGCTGTCTTAGGATCAGGTTAGACTTCACCTCTTCCAAGAAATCTTCCCTGACCTATAGAATGTTTCATTCTCTTTTGAGCTACCCTGCCAAAGTGTTTCTCTCTAGCATGGCTTTTATCACATAATATTGGCCTTTTTTTCCTTAAGAGTAGTAGCTGAGACCCATAATAGTTCAGTTTCTGGCCTATGGTAGACACTCAGTACATGTTCCCTAAAAGAATGACTAAGCAATTAAATGAATTAATTTATTCAGAAGAAAAAAAATTTTAAGTGTGAGAATGAGTTACTTAGTCTATATTTGGGGGATACATATGTCAACCAGTTCAGAATTAAGATAAGATCCAATTGCCTCAGATTCTAAATTAGAAAATAACTCAGAAGGTTCTGGAGATTCTTAAGACCCAGATGTGGACATAAAATCTGATAGAGTAGGAGAAAAAATCTTTGAAACTCACTTAGGGTATTGACATGACCAACTTCAAAGAATAAAGGGACTCCCAAAACTGGCTGTAGAGAAAATCTGGAATTCAGATGTAGAGATAGGTAAACCCAGGAGGACTTTTGTAAAGACAAATGATATATCAATATTTTAAATTGCTTCTTTAGGATTAGGATCAATTTCATACTTAACCTTTCAGAGAAAACTGTTGGAAACAGCCCAAGCAACTGAAAGTCACTATAGTTTCATGAGATTAAATACAGAAATATACTTAAATCTAATATAAAAATTTAAATATATATCCTCATGTATGTATATATTATGAATGCAATACTGGATTGATGTTTACTTGTTTTTTTTGGTTTTGTTTTTTAACTGTTCTGTCTGGTGTATCAACATACCATTAGAAAAGCAAAAGGAAAGAGTCAAACTGGTGCTCTCTCTCCTAGAATTAGGATTAAATGTCTAAGGCTTCCTCTAAACCAAATGAAATCATTGTTTACACATTAATCATAGCTGGTATGCCAAAGAATTACCAGGAATTACCACTGGTATTCTAAAATTTCACTGGAAAACTATTATAATAAAAAATATTTGTATAAATCATTAATTCAATTATGAAGCAAGTCTGAGGTTCATATCTATTGTGATGTATAATTTCATATAATTAATTAAAGTTTATAAATTTTCACTTTTAGTACATTTTGAAACACTTTGGATACAATGGGTTTTGTCTATCAGACTTTTATTTTCCTCTGAAATGAGCACTAAATATTAAAAACATTGCTTTGTTTTTAAAATCATGTGCTATTTAGTTATGAAATTTAATATTTGAACTGTATTTTAGATCTCTCCAAATACAAGAATATGACACCATCACAATTATTTATGATAAAATGTATGCATTAAATGAAATGGAAAAACACTGAACTAAGTTAGCTAAAGTTATATAATTGAAATAAGTCACCAAGCTAGAAAAATGAGACAAAATAAATAAAACATATTTGGAAAATGGATCTTTGATCAAGTGCTAAAAGCAGTCATTTTAATTTCTTCAGAGAAAACGAAACTGATTTTAGATGGTTCAGAATGTATTTACCTACAATTTACTTTATAATTTAAAAGCATTTGAGGGTGATTTATGATAGAATCTGTGATCCGTAGCAAAATTGAAAGTTTAAGATTTGACGTTTTCCTGCTTAAACTCTTTCATACCACTAACTCATTTATGTAGCACTTACTTATTGCCACATCCTATGGTAGGTTCATTACACTCATAATGATAACAGATAGGCATTTTTATCCCAATTGCATAGGGGAAAAAAGTGAGTTTCAGAGAAATTGGGTAACTTTCCCAAGGTAGCATGTTTAATACATGGGAGAGTTAGAATTTGAATGTAGGAAATTTTGGCTTCAAACTTAAGGCCCTTCTCTCTCTACCAAACTGCTTTTCTGTTCAGTATCATACCTTACTATTTTTCATTCCCAACTCACTTTCCACTAAAGCAGTATAAAAATAGACCAGTTTTCTGAAAATTCCATGGTGTTTCTTACCTACTCTCTCTTTATACCTTTCATACATTACTCATTTTCTCTCTCTTTTTTTTTTTTTTTTTTAGTTTTTATTGAAGTTCCTTCTACTTTTAAATACCTGGTAAACTATTTTTCTTAAAAAAGTATCATCATATTAAAGATTCCCCCCAAATCCCTTGCTGACCAACACCATTCTCCTCAAAGGGTCATTTGCTCTCTATTTAACCTTTGTACCTTCTGTGTTCTCTATACTTAGTATGTATGCAACTTTTGTATATTTATATGTATATATAAATTTTCTAATGTGTTGGCTTCTTCAGAGATTATGCCATAGTATACTTGTATATGAATTCCTAGTGCCTAGAACATTGTCTGGTACATAATAGGTGCTGAATAAATATTGAACTAAAATAAAAGGCATTAGCTTTCTTCACAATCCTATTTATAAAGGCAAAGGCCAAATCTGGATGGATAATGAGAATATCATTGTTTTTGTCCTTAGATGACTGGAATTATGAGTAGAATATTTTAAATTTGGATATTTTATAAAAGGATACTAAACTTGAAATGAGAAGACCTAAATAAATTCTTTCTTTTTCATGTACAAGCAATGAGAAATTAGGTATTTCATTTCTCTTGAAGCTTTAATTATCCTCTAAAATGTGGCTTATACAACTCTTTTTATATCACATAGTTATTTTGAGGAATCAAATGAAAATGGAATAATGCATATGATAACACTTGCAAACTGCAAAACATTAAATGTGATGTTCCTTTTATTATTTCAGAGAGAGAAAGTGACCTAAGGAAGATTAGCAAAATATAGTAGGTCTGCCAGTCTAGTGATTTAGTAGAGTTAGGTGCCATGGACTATTTTAACTAAATTTGTGGGTAAGTCTTCCAAACATTCAAAGAAGAAATTTGTCGTCAATGAACTGTAGTTAACCCAAGATGTAGTTGTGAGTGGCATGCTGTAGACTAAATTTAGTCTTCATCTGTTTAGGAATTACATTTGAAATTAAAATGAAATATAGAAATCATGAATGTTGAAGTTATTATCGCTCCACTTCCAAAATTGTTCCATCAAAAAGTAATGAAGTTTTTGAGAAAAGTAAAAAAAAATAAAATATAGTTAGTATAATTTAGGATTACTCTATACCATATCCTCTTGTGGCTATTCAGAATCACATATTTAATTTAAATATTTGTTCCTTTATAAGTTTAGTATTTTCAGAAATTATCAGCTTTATTTTCAGCAATTTCAACCCAAGTTACTATTTTACAAAAAGCTCTTTGGGAAAAATCTGTCCTAGATATTTTTAACAAATGAATAGGGAAGTAAAAGAAGAGGGACCCCAGATTTGAAGATCAAGAGTAACTGAAAATTTTTCTCCAGCTAGATATTCAAATTAAGAAGGAGGAAATAGTAAGATGTCTACTTAGAATTGTTCCACTGAGGATGATTCATTTTTTAGAGCAGTAATGAAAGTAGCCAAGTGTTCTGTCAATCAAGTGTATTCAGCAGAGTCATCTCAAGTTCTAGGCAAGCCAAGAGTCATACATTTTGTGAATATATTCTTCTTTTGATTACTGCTTTCCTAATGGATGAAAAGAAGCTGTATGCTGGTATACAATGGTACTTTAGGGGCTAAGAGAGAGCACATTGTTGCACAGCCAATATTTAATAAAGATATGTATCCTCAGGGAATAGCTTTGTTACATATTAATCCAAAAGTAAGCAAAGACTGTCAATACCTCTTTAAAAGCAGAATTAATTCATGACTAATTATGGAATTAATTCCAGATTATGGAATTCTTGTTTTTCATTTACAAGAAAACCCATGAGCAAGCACTATTTGTAGATTTGAAAAAAATGCAGTTGATATTAAAACAAGAGAATTCAGAAGTCTAATATTTAGGTAAAATATTCAGATTCTATGCCTACAATAAGCTTGAAAACTTATTAGACAAGGTGACATGACATTGAGTACTTCTGCAAAATCCAGTTTGAGAAATATTATAAACTACTATTTTGAGATTTATATTATTTATAATCAATTTTATAGGTGAAAAACATACTTTGATTTAGACTTTGTATGATTTTCTAAAGGAATTCAAAACCTGTTGAAGGATAAAAGAAAACATCTGGAAAAAAGAGAAAGACTGAGAATAGAAGCTTCAAAAAATTAAAATAATTCTAAGCTTTGAGGAAAGTTCTAGAAGGAATGATTAAAGAAATGCCATCTTGAAAAATAATGGTAATCATTAAATATAGACAAGATTTTATTTAAAACACATGGTAATATGACACAAGTTGAATAATAAATAAGAGTAATGCACATGTTCACTTATAAATAATTATTGGTGTCCATTATTCCAAGAACTTTCTTAGCTTCTGTGAACACAGGTATAAAACAAAAAACAAAGAAATTGAAATCTTTGTCCTCATGGGGTTTACATTCTAGCTAGGGAGAGTAATTGACAAATAACTAAAACATAAAAACAAAGAAAAATAGAAGGTCGTAAGGCATGCCTGGGGTGGTGGAAGTTATAATTTAAATAGGGTAACCGTGGAAACCCTACTGTAAAGAGGGTTTCAAAGAACTGAAGGAAGAGAGAAAGGAATTGAGGTAGATATCTAGGAGAAGACCATTAGAAAGGACTCATACATGTACTTTACCTTGATTTTAGTGCTGCTTTCAGTAAAGTCTCATATAAAGTTTAGATATTTAAGATGATTAAATGGTTATAATTATAAATGAAATATATACTCTCAAAGTGTTAATGAAATGATGTCAGCTTGTAGTACAGTGCATACCAAAGATTCTGCCCTCCAATCTGTACTCTTCAGTAGTCAATAATTGAAATCAGGATATTGAAAGCATACTTCTCAAATATGTAGACAAGTAGAAAATGGTAAGGTTAGTTAATCCTACATGGATAAATTTTACTTCTAAAGAAAATTTGTCTACTCCAACAGAAATGAACTTGGCAAACATGAATATTAGATCTTGTATTTGGTGAGAGTATCAGTTTTATAAGTGCAGGAGTATTGGGACCTGGCTAAACAGAAACTTTATTTAAAATACTAGAAATTTTTCGGCTTCCCTGGTGGCACAGTGGTTGAGAGTCCGCCTGCCGATTCAGGGGACACAGGTTCATGCCCCGGTCCGGGAAGATCCGACATGCCGCAGAGCGGCTGTGCCCGTGAGCCATGGCTGCTGAGCCTGCGCGTCCGGAGCCTCTGCTCCACAACGGGAGAGGCCACAACAGTGAGAGGCCCGCGTACCGCAAAAAATAAAAAATAAATAAAATAAAATAAAGTACTATAAATCTTTGATTGACCACAAGCTCAATCTCCTACAGAGTTCATATTGGGATAAAAGATAGTTACATTAAATTAGGATTTGCTCTACTGAAGAAAATAATTCAGTCATTGTTTTTTGTAGTGTTTATTATGTCAGAAACAGTATGTTCAATGTTAAGAAAGGTATTGTAAGGGGGCACTAAAATATTGATGTTAATCTAGAAAGGAACAGTAACCCTAGAGGAAGATTTAAAACTTTACATATGGTCTCCCACATACATTTGATACAGATAATAGTCTTGATTTAGAATCTCAGAAGTGTCCATTTCCTCACTGGTCTTTTTAGGCTGGTCAAGAGAGAGGTATTTATGCCATTCAGGTCTAGACATTGCTTTTAGTTAATAAATTGGGATTTGCTAGACAAGCCCAGTAGGAAAAGTGTTGTGAAAGTTTATCTCCACACATTAGGCATTGCTTTGGGAAAAGGTGTGGAAGTAAGACAATGAAGATCACTAAGAGAGGACTTCGAGGTGATAATTCAAAGAAAAATAAAACAAGTAAATCTGGGTGGAAGATTGCCTAAGAGCACTTTGGAGACTATTTTTATTTATTTTTTTAAATTGTTTATCTATTTTTGGCTGTGTTGTGTCTTTGTTGCTGCATGCAGGTTTTCTTTAGTTGCAGGGGGCTGGGGCTACTCTTCCTTGTGGTGCACAGGCTTCTCATTGCAGTGGCTTCTCTTTGTTGTGGAGCACGGGCTCTAGGCGCACAGGCTTCAGTAGTTGTGGCACGCAGTTTCAGAAGTTGTGGTACACGGGCTTAGTTGCTCTGCGGCATGAGGGATCTTCCCAGACCAGGGCTCAAACCCGTGTCCCCTGCATTGGCAGGCGGATTCTTAACTACTGCACCACCAGGGAAGTCCCTATTTTTAATTTTTAAAGTAAAGATTTCAAATGAATTCATGGTAAAATGGAAAATTATTACAGAACTTTCAGGAATGGCATGAAGTCCAACAATGAGTAGCAAACTGAAGAAAAAAGTTGCAGATTTCCATGTCTAGAAAGGGCCCCATGGAAAGAAACTACAAGCAGTCTGTAGATGCCTGGCTGATGGTCATGAAGAAAGCAGAGACCTCAGTCCTACAATCACAAGAAATAAATTCAGCCAACAACCTGAGGGACCTTGAAGATCCTTGGTCTAGATTTCAGATGGTTGTGACTTTCTTAAATTAACTTTTGTTAGGTAGAGCCCTGGGGTGTTGACAATGAGCCATGGGTCAACAAAAGACTACAAGGGAAAGTGAAATAGAGAAGTTTATTATTTACAGGTTCTGGAGAAGGTACACAGCACACCTCCAGGGGCCATAAAGGGAGGTCAAGGCATGGTGCAGGCAGAGGGAGCACCTCAGGACCTGGGGCACACACTCTGTCAGGGTCCATGGGGTAGAGTGTTTTGGGGTTCCCCTGCTAAGGCTGGAATAGTCACCTCAAACCAAAAAGAGTGGGGTTTTGGTAAGCATTGATAGGGCTTTATCAAAGGAGTGGACAAGGGGAAGTCCTGGGAGATGAGGTAGAGTTCTTACCACAAAGAAGTCTGGAGAGTTTATCAGGAACTTACAATTACTTGGGACTCTGGGGGGCTGTTAGCTAAGGTATGTGCTCCAGGGAGGGGCTTATATCAGTTCAAGGTCCCTGCAGGCTACTTCGCCACAAAAATGGATGCCAAGGTAGCAATATCATGGAGTAGCTGAGCTAAACTCTCAACATAGATTATACTGCAGCCTGATGGAAGTCTTGATATCAGTCTTGGTCTAGCCTCTAGATTGCTGTGACTAAGCTGAGAAAAAGACAGCTGAACTATGCCTGTACTCCTGACCATGGAAACTATGAAAGAATAACCATGTGTTGTTTTAAGCTTCTAAATCTGTGGTAAGTTTTTTATTTAGCAGTGGAAATACAAGCCATTCAAACAATTTTAATAGCAAGGTAGTGTGGTGTAGTTATATAACCTATGTCAAACCAAATAAAATTACCTTAGCCAGAGAAGAAGAGATTTAGAGATGGACATGTGAATCAAGCCGAGTTGATCAAAATTCTTTTTAAGATATTTTTCCTAGAGCAGTTAGATGTTTTTCTGCTAAAGCTTTCTATGCCAGTCATCAAGCTACCTGCAAAGAGAGAAAATCTGAAAATATTATTTCGTCTATATAGCTATGTATAAAGAGCTTCTGATCAGTTGCACACCTTAGAATTCCATAGCTGCATAAGAAATATGATTTCTTATATGGCATATTATAATATGCCTAATACAAAGACTAAATATTGGGCCTCTTATCCTGTCCTAGTATATCCTTCCTAATCACTAAATTCTGGCTGACTGTATATCTATCTATCTATATATATGCTATTTACCAAACACATCTCTTATACTTTTGTATCTTTGCTCAGTTTGTTTCACTGAAATGTACTCCCCTTTTTATATCCAATCTTATCCATTCTCCAATGATCTGAGTTGAACTTGCCTGTCAAGAGAATGTCTTTGCTTCAAAATAAATTCTTAGAATAATTTTACCTTGGTCATGCAAATTAAATTCCTCTTTTGGAATTTAGTAAAAACGTCTCTCTGACTTAGTTGCATGATCATTTTTTTATAACTTCTCCAAGCTTATTTAAAATGAATGTATTTTCTGTTTATAGGCTTGCTTTCTTTTTAAAAAAAAATCATTTCTAACTACTGTTTATGGGCTTTCAGGTCTAATGTAAAACATATCATCATTTACATTTAAAAAATATCATTTGTAATTAATGCTGATATTTTTAAAGGGATTACATTTGAAATACGTTTAAATATGTGATTATAAATAATAGTTTTAAACAAATGAAATGCTACCATCTTGGCTTTAGAGAATGAAGAATCTACCATCAACTATGCTACTGGAATGGAGTGTAGATACCTCTTCTCACTTTCACTACTCACTACACTCTGATACTGATCAGGATCCTGGGACACAGGTATTGAACTCATAATGTACTCTCAGAATTCTGAATAAAACACTGAATTTGACAAGTTTGATATGTAGCTAACAATCTATACATCTCATAGTTTCATACTTGTAGAAATTTCTGCTTCAGCCTCTAGACTGTAAATACCATTCTGGGGCAGGGGTATGATATATACCTTGGTATTCTCGTCCTCTCAGCTGTGACCCAGCAATAAGCACTTTGTTTTTACTCAGCACAACTTTGGTACTGAAAGTGAACTAAGGAAGCAGTCGGGACAGCTCAGAACTGAAGCCTGGTAAAAATGCTTCCTCTTGGCGGCAGCATATGGGGCTTGCCATGAAGTTAATAATAGCAGTGAACTAATCTGCTGAGGAACAGGACAGAAAAGAAAAAGTTATGTGATGACAGCTTTGTAATGCACATGCATACTGATATTTTAAAGTCAAAGTTGAAGACCTTACTTGACTGACATATATTTAACTTTACTATGAAGTATGCTCTGTAAAGGTAAGAACTTTGTAGATAGTGTTCACCCATCTATCCTCAGAATCTATTCTTGGCATGTATTAGTGATTAATATTGACTAAATGGATTAATGGATCAATTATTATGTCAATAATTTGAAATATGAATTTGAAGATAAGTTGCTAAATATGTATTCCTTGTTACCTGAACTTCTGGATGTCATGTAAAGCAACAAAACCCAATTTGAAGAGCATCTACTTATATTTATTTGAAAGAACTCTAGGTTTATATTAAGAAAGGTTCACTCTTTACCCCTGAATTCTGACGTTTTTATATGTACGTTCCACTTAGTCTTCAAACATAACATGTCCAATCTTAAGATCATCATATTTTGCTCAAAATAGTTTGTCCCTCTTGTCTTCCTCATACTATTGAGGCACTACAATTTTTCTAGCCATCAAAACCTGCAAACGTAAGGTAATTTTCAAATGTCTTCTTGCTCCATCATATCTGATTAATTGTCTTAGACTTTGAGTACCTTGTTGAACACATTTATTTTGATAACAACCCAATTACACATGGTAGAACTCAGTCTATAGATGGGAAGATGGTGAGTGACTTCCCCAAGAAATGTTTAAGTAACCATTGTTCAGGCCCAGATTTATTTCCACTTTCCTCATTAGCTCTTTCTATAGCATTCATTCTCATATTTTCCTTTTTTTCTGTTATCTAGTAGTGCACATGTCCTATATTTTACATCTGGTGTTGTAGTTGAATTGTTTCACTTGTGCTTACATTTCCTCAGAAATAGTAAGCTCTCTGATGTCTCAGACTAAGGGCTCTCTCTGGCCACCCCTGAAAAGTGAATAACTGCAGCATTTCCTTTTGCTACATTCTTGGGGGCAATTACCACTCTCATTTTGAAGCAGCCCATGATCATAGAGAAATCCCTAGTAGGTGTTTGTAAGGTTCTATTTTAAGTTTCTCCAGTGCAGTGAATATGTATTTCAAGAATAGTTCTAGCTATTAGACTGAGGTGCATTATCACTAATCCCCATGAACTCACAGTTAAAGTGAAAAACATGCAAGGAAATAGCAATTTCAAGAGAATCTGATAGATGTACATCATGGGTCCTATGATATCTATAAGGAATACCAAACCTAATGTGGAAATGTCTTGAAAGCCTTTTGGCAGGGGGAGGGACTCATTTTTATTGAGATAAATTCATGTAACAAAAAAATTCACCATTTTAACCATTTTAACTGTAGAATCCAATGGTGTATAGTAAATTCACAAAGTTGTACAACTATCACTGTTATCTAATTCCAGAAAATTTTAATCAACCCAAGGAAACTCCATACCCATTAAGAAGCCATTGCTCACTTCCCCCTCCCCCTACCCCCTCGGAAACCAAAATCTATTTTTTGTCTCAATGGATTTGCTTAATCTGGACATTTCATATAAATAAAAACATACAAATACATTAATCTTTGTCTAGTAAGCTCAGTGTTTGAGCTTCCTTAGGGACAGTTTCTATCTGTTGCTTTTTTCTCTTCTGTATATGGGTCATACTTTCTTGTTTATTTGTATGCATCATATTTGTTGTAGAAAACTGATCATTTTTAATATGATAATGTGACAACTCTGGAAATCAGATAATGCCCCCATCCCACTATATTTTTATTTCTTAGGACCCCATTTATACCCAGAGTTTCTTTTATCACTTATATACACCTATATAATTTATATACAATTTATATATTGAATACATTGAATACAATTCTGAATAATTAATTTTGTAAAGTCTTTATTCTTTGTCATATGTGGCTACTAATTTCTCTATTTGGGTGGTTTAGTGGTGAGATTTGCTTAAATACCTAGAAACAATAAACTCCCAGTCTGCTGATGGCCTCTGCATGTTGGGCATGCCTTTAACACTCAGCCAGGCAGTTTACAACTCTTCCTTAGTCTGTACTTCCTCCCCATGTAGAGCATAAAGGTCAGTCAGAGGTGACAGCTTAGAGCCTTCTTTCTTTCTTGAGCATGTGCCCTACTCTGGGAATTCACATTGCCTTCTAGATTCCCAAGAATAACTTGGAGCTTTAAAAACACCTATTACCTAAAGCATCTCATTCTCCAGGCTTTTCTCCCAAGCGTTTTGTTTAGTCAATGATTTGTTCCAAATGTTATTCATTGTCCCAGACGGCAATGGCTATTACGTCTCCCTATAAAGTTTTTGACAAATGCCCAGATAGCTTCAGCACTGGGAGAGTTTCTATTGGGCAAGACAAAGGCAAATCCTTTGGAACTGGTCATCTAGGGAGCCATTAAAAAGGTCAAACAAACCATAATTTTGTTCCATCTGATACTGGTACCTGAACAAGGGTTTTGGGTTGTTATCTTCAAAGGCATTGCATAACTGGGGAATGTGAAGTAGAAACAGGGTAGATTAAAATGTCACAGGTTCTTTCCAAGTTTCTGATGGCTTTTATTACTTAAGTATTATCCTCATTGCTGCAAGCTTTTGGTAATTTTCCCAAGTTCCTTAAAGGTAGATTCTGACAGTTTTTACACATTTTTCATTGCCTTTATGGAAGGAAGAATTTCGGGATTTCTTTGCCATTTTTGCTCACAACACTAGAAAAAACTTTTATAATAATATTACAACTAAGCTGCATTTGAACCAGCAGGAATTAGGTAGGAAAGGTAAGAGAAACAAACCAGGTAGAGAGAGCGTTGTGTTAAAAGGCCCAGAAGCAAAGGAGAATGGTGTG
The DNA here is from genome assembly GCF_963455315.2 of Globicephala melas. Lineage (NCBI taxonomy): Eukaryota > Metazoa > Chordata > Mammalia > Artiodactyla > Delphinidae > Globicephala > Globicephala melas. The sequence goes on from NC_083330.1 coordinate 56,028,703, forward strand.
TGCTGGGAAATGGCCCTAATTCTGCGAGACTAAATGATAGGGTGCAATTAAAAGTAAAAAGACATGCATTTTACAGGAGATAGGATGGAGACTGAGAGCTCCTTATGCCATAATACAATATTTGGACTTAATTTGGGCAATGTGGACTTAATCATTTAATGCAGATTTGTTAAATCATTTCTGTAAACATTGCAGAGGATGGATAGCTTGAGAATAAACTTAGGCAAGGAATCTAGTAAAGAGGCTAATATAAAAGTCAAAAGCATAAGAGATGATGAACCAAATTAAGGATGTGACTGTTGAAATGGAGAGAATGTTTACATATTTAGTACTTAGAGAGGAAGATACCTAGGAGCTAAAATATGTAAATATTCATCTCCAGTTGTTTCAATGAGTGGGGAGAGGGAAGGCATGACAATAAGAAGGAAGGGTGGGGAAAATGTCTAGAATGATTCCGATATTTTGGCTTTGGAAACATTAGAGGAAACTGATACCATTCACTGAAATTAAGAATACTGACCATGACTGATGAACCTAGTGGCAGGGCAGGAATAAAGACGTAGACATAGAAAATGGACTTGAGGACACAGAGGGGAGGGGGAAGCTGGGGCAAAGTAAGAGTATCATTGACATATATACACTACTGAATGTAAAATAGTTAGCTAGTGGGAAGAAGCAGCATAGCACAGGGAGATCAGCTCGGTGCTTTCTGATGACCTAGAGTGGTGGGATAGGAAGGGTGGGAGGGAGGCTCAAGAGGGAGGAGATATGGGGATATATGTATGCATATGGCTGATTCACTTTGTTGTACAACAGAAACTAACACAGTATTGTGAAGCAATTATACTCCAATAAAGATCTATTTAAAAAAAAAGAAAGAACTGACCATGAAGTGAACTTGGAGAAGGAAAACTATATAAATTCAGTTTGGACATTATGAAATCAAGTTGTCCATGAAACATACAAGGCCATATTCAGCAGACATTTAGAGACACAGGTTTGGTTCTCAAGGGGAAATTCGGCACTGCTGATGCAGATTTGGGATAGCCAAAGATTTATGGAAGTGATAAAAGAAATTCTGGGTATAAATAGGGTCCTAAGAAATAAAAATATAGGGAAAAGGTAGACAATTTATTAATAGTATTTCTAGTGAAATTACATCATAAACTGAGTCAATGAAAAAGATTATTCACAGTAAAGAACTGAATGAAGTTTAAATCACTCTTTCTTAGGTGTGTACCTTAACTTTACTATTAGAGAAGTTTTCTTATAGTAGTTCCAAAAATTTTTCTGATGGAAGACTAAGTCTGGAGGGAAAACTTGGTTCTAATAGTATAGAATCCAAAGTTATCATTTATATTGTAGAACAGTAAGCGATCTCAGAATCAACGTTGTTTTTAATCTAGGTCTTCAGTGTGAGGTGGGTTTTTTATGTTTTGTTTTTGAATTTGTTTTTTAATATCATCAGCTGCAAGAAAATTAAACTCTTCTAAGAAAATAAGCCAAGAGAATCCCAAAATATAATCAGGGACAAAAATAAAATTGCTCTTGGGAAATCTGAGGTATAGTTATATCACCTGACATTAGCCTTATTCCCAAACTTAATCTATCCCAACATTAGAGATTTAAGAAACATAGCTACATCCAAAGAAACAGCCCATGTTTTGACAAATAAGTAATTAATTATTTCTTCCTATTTTAATATTAGTTATTTGTGGATAGGGGCTCCACTTTAGATTTTTTTAAAAAATTGACATAATTAAATAGAGTAATATCACATATATAATACCAAATATTCTATATTTGAAAACAAACATATTACTTGTATTTTTAAAAGATTGCAATAATCAGTCACAATCACTGTTAAAAATGGGCAGCATCTGAATTTCTAATAAAGAGTTAACAGTTTTTCAGAAGAGGATTATTTCAGTGTGAGTAGCTCCATTCATACAATGAGAATTTTTCAGTAAACATTTCATATATGGGTGAGGGGCAACAAACATATCTAGAAAGGTACAGATAGCAAATATTTTAGACTTTGCTGTTCATATCATCTTTCATAGCTACTCAAATCAGTCCTTGTAGTGCAAAAACAGCCATAGCCAATACATAAATGAAAGAGCATGGATGTGTTAAAAACAAACAAACAAACTTATTTACAGACACTAAAATTTGATTTCCTATGATTTTTATGTGTCACACAATATCATAATTTTGATTGTTTTCAGTATTGGGGATGAAAAATACTTCCTTACCTCAACATGCAAAATGAACCAAAACAGACAAAAGGCCACATTAGTCATTTGGGCTGTCCTTTGCTGACCCCTCTTCTAGAACCTAAAATTGACATGATTATTTCCTCACACTCTATACATATAAGCAGTTTATATACAGACTAAGATCAACTTTTCTGGACTCTGAAAAACCTAAGGCTGGAACAGTGTGATTCTTTTCTTCATCATTCTATTCCTTGTATTTGACATAGAATAATAGATTTTTTTTGTTCTTATTGTGTTTCATAGGCTCAGAAAATGTTTTTTGGAATGACTGCATACATATATGACTGAATAAAAATATTAAGGACATTTCTATTCTGGCAGGGCACTAGAAAGAGCCAAAATGACTCAATTTTCTTTTCCCAGCATTTTTTATGTAGCCACATTATAAGCAGCCCAGTTTCTTCACTGGTATTGACTTAACCCACAGTGTGTAAGGATAAACAGTTTTTAAAATTCCATACCCATTTCAGTGATCCACAAAAGAGCATTACAACAGAGTTTATCATAGAATAAATAAAGCACATTATTGGTTATACGCTTGCAAAGCTTAGGCATTTAAAGACTTGAGTGTTTTATAACTATAAAGCAGAATTATTTTAAATGTCATTTAATAAATATATATAAAGTAAAATAACTATTAATTTTAATTTTGGATGATAATAGTGGTCTAAATATTTCAAAATTTGTTTTCCTTGCATCACATATTTAGTTGTGTTTTCCAGCTATTTAATTTTTCAGTTGGAAATAGTTTTTTAACAGAGCTTGATTTATTATAGCATAATGGTTGAGAGCATGGGGTCTGCAATTAAACTAATTAACTACAGTTTTTAGGTCCACTCCTTACTAAGCATGTGACCTTGCACAAGTTACTTATCTGTGATTTATTTTCCTCTTTTTGCCTGGAGATAAAAATTCCTAGCTCATAGGATATTGATATTTAAAAGATTTAATATGTGCAAATTGCTTATAACAGTTTCTGGTACAGTTTTTGAAACGTTTTAAGAACTTACTACATGTGAACTTTTAACATATATTTAAATTAGACAATAAAATATCATAAACACTTTTCTTAGTTATCTATTTCAACCTATCCAGCAAATATAATGTAGGAGAAAATAATTTGGAGACATTAAGGAAGATTTCAGACAAATTGGTTAATGCATTAAGAGTGTATATTTTTAAAATAAATTTATTTATTTATTTTTCTTTATTTATTTATGGCTGCAATGGGTCTTCATTGCTGCACGCAGGCTTTCTCTAGTTGCGGCGAGCGGGAGCTACTCTTGGTTGCGGTGCGCGGGCTTCTTATTGTGGTGGCTTCTCTTGTTGCAGAGCGTGGGCTCTAGGTGCTCAGGCTTCAGCAGTTGTGGCACATGGGCTCAGTAGTTGTGGCACATGGGCTTAGTTGCTTCGCAGCATGCGGGATCTTCCCAGACCAGGGCTTGAACCCGTGTTCCCTTCATTGGCAGGCGGATTCTTAACCACTGAACAACCAGGGAAGCCCAAGAATATATATATTTTTTAATCATATAAGTAACTGGCATTGAAAATCAGAACTGAAGGAAACCTCCTACCATCAGAAAGCAGCTAAAGGCACTGTGGAATTTTACCCCAGATCAGAGGAAAAACAGATTTCTTTTCCTTTTAGAAGGACATACTCCTATCCATCCATGGGCATGCATTTGTTTGTATCAAGTTTCTTTTACCTTCAGTTATTTTAAGTTAGAAGGAATATTTGTCTCCTTTTGTTGTGAAAAAAAATTCCCCTTTGGGTTAAGACTGCCTCTTCCTTGGCTGCAGAAGCATATTAATGAGAAGAGTATTTATAAAAATGTAAATTATCTTATATCAATATTACTGTACTTAGCATGTGTAGTGATTTCAAAAGTGGATAGAATGAATACACTAAGATGTCAAAATGGAAATAAAAGGGGAAAAATGAATTTTCATTAGAAATTATGACATCTTCTCAATGTGTAATAGTTGCCTATCCCAGCATCCTGCACATCACAGAAGATCAATAATTACTTATTAAATTAATGAATAAATAGTGCCACTGATCTCCTGCAGTCTTCACAACTACACCCAATAAATAAAACTTTGCCTCACTTTTCAGTGCCTGGTGTTAAAGAGTACTTTGATTGACAGATGTGGGTCAAAATGTGAGAAATTAAACAGGCTTTCTACCAATTAAGTTAGCCCAGGAACCATTTGCCATAAACAGATTAGGAGTTTGTACTGAATTTATCTCAAGTTGCCTGTTAAAAATCTTCGATAAAACCCTCCTCATCATCTCACACTTAGAATAATTGAAACAAGACCTGCCAAATGAATAGGTTCCTCCTGTTGATTTTTTTCCCAATAAACCCATGTAGTCATAGAAATACCTACTCATTCATTTTCTCTGTAAATCTCTTATTCTGCAGTAACTATGTATAAAGTCCTAGAATTTAAAAAAAATCAAACCTTATCTCTGAACATGAAAAAGTTTTAACATTTCTGAGGCTCAGATTTATCACCTGTTTAAAGGGAATGATATTGTCTTGTTCTAATAGGTGTTATGAAGTTTACACAGTGATGCAAGTTAGAGCCTTGGGAATTCAAAGACTTTGGTTAGCATCCTGCCTCCTCTTCTTAACAACTGTAAGTCTTTGAGCAGTATTTTGACCTATGAACCTGAAATAGGAATAACATCTACTTTATATGCATCTAGAGTGAAAGGTGCACTTTCTGGCACACAGTAGGAACTAAATAAATAGTATCTATTAAAGAGCTTGGTGGAAAAGTTGGGCATATAAGGGAAAGTTGGACCTATAAATATGAGTGAAATAGCAAGGTTATATGCAGAATAATAAGAGCCTTATATTCATAGAGTTGTCACAAAAGAAGGGAGTAACCAGTACTTCTGAAAAAGGAATTATTTACAATATGAGACAATTTAATGGAATTTTGAAAAATCCATAGGTTTTCACCTGATGGATATGGGTCGAAATGTATTCTATGAACAGGAAGAATGGTAGAGAATAAGAAGCAATGAGAGTTGGTGTAATGATCTTAGACTGAATAGCAGTTTATCAGCCTTAATTGAACTTTGAGTGGAAGTGGAGAAGAGGAAGAGAGGAGGGAGGGGGTAAATGTGTTTTTAGATGCAGGTAGGGACAATACCTTATGAGACACAATAAGAAATATGACTTTATTTTTACTGAGACAGAAAACAGATGAAGGTTTTGAACAAGGGAATTATCTAATCTCTGGAAAACTGTTGTGATTTATAATAAGAAATATATTTTTGTTCTTTGTCCCCTTTTCTGGCACATAGCTCCTTAAACCACTGGAATTTCCTAAGTGTTAAGAGACATAAACTATGTCTTATGTCAATGAGGTGATTTGGAGCCAATCTAAGTAGGGGAGCTGGTTGGTAGGAGAACAAACCATGTGATTAGAGGGCAGGAACTTTCAGTCCTATCCCCCTGATCTCCAGGGAGGGAGGGGAGAGGGACCAGAATTTGAATGAATAGCCAATGACCAATGGTTTAATCAACTATCCCTATCAAATAAAGCCTCTATATAAACCCAAAAGGACTGGGTTCAGAGAGCTTCCAGTTTGATGAACGTGTGGAGATTTGGAGAGAGTGGCTTTCCTGGAGGGGACATGAAGGCTAGGTGCCCTTTCACCATATCTTGTCCTATATGTTTCTTCCATCTGGCTGTTGTTGAGTTATATTTTTTTATAATACATAAATAATCTTTTATAATAATCTAGTAAGTAAAATGTTCCTCTGAGTTCTGAGCTACACTAGCAAATTAATCAAACCTGAGGAGAGGGTCATTGAAACTTCCAATCTATAACCTGTTGGTCAGAAACACCAGTAATAACCTGGGTTTTCAACTCATATCTAAAGTCAAGAGAGAGGAGCAGTCTCGTGGGGACTGAAGCCTTAACCTGTGGAATCTGAGCCTATCTCTGGAGAGATAGCCTCAGATTTGAGATGAATTGTAGGACACCCAGCTGGTGTCCGAGGATTGTTGCTGGCATAGGTAAACCTCCCCTCCCATGTAGAAATTGAGTGATCAGAACTTTTAACTGTTAGCGGCCACGTGGTTCCCAACCAGCAGTGCAGGGGCAACTTATAGGTTCTAGGCAGACTCACTACAATTACATAGATTCAGCTGATGAGAAGACAATGAACCTAAGTAGATTACTCACAGAATACAGCAGGTAGCATGAGCTCCATGTTTTCATCATTACTTACCCTCCTGAGTCCCATGGGGGTGATGCAGAGGTGTGCCCAAATGGATGTTGTATATGTTGTGTCACAGCTGAGAAATGCTTAGGATAGTCCCAGTCTTAAAAAGCAGCCTCTAGGAAACTTGTTCATCTTCCCTCCAGAAAGATACATTATTACCCTGAAATGTGAGCAAGTTTTCTCAGGATAGAGGATTGAGGTCTTTATCTGTGTAATCTTGGTGTATATGTTTAGGGAAAGAAACATTCTCTATCTTTGCTATCCTGGAATATAAAAAATAAACTTGAATAAATATGCTTTGAATACCTAGGCATGCAGAAATGTGAGAGATTCATTGAAAATATTTTCTCCCAACTAAGAGAACTCTTGAGCACACATACGAATGAAAGAGAGGAAGCATCAAAAAACCTAAGAGAAAAGTTCTCCAATATTTAAGGACAATAAATTGAAAGCTCTGGAGTCAACAAAGAACGGCACCTTTAAAGAGCAATGAGATGTTATGTTTGACAAAAGCAGAGTATATAAACTCATAGTGGTAGGAGATTAACTCAGGGAGGTAGGCTTGGGAAAATTATAAAGAATATTGTCAGTTTTAATTTGGACCTCATGTTGAGATTCATGAGAAGCTACTTAAGAGTTTGAGAAATAGAATGGCAAGATTTAATTTAGATATTAGTAAGTGCACCCTGGATGCTATGTGGTTTTAAAATTTGAAGGAGTACCTTTTAAGGAAAATAAAGTATTATAAATCCAAAATAACTGTGGCATTTTATATATTGGTTAGATTTGGTATGTTTTGAAATCAGAAACAATAGAAGTTTCTAGCTGATAGAGTACAAGCAAACGAGTATTCGAGAATAAAACGTTATTTTGGACGGAATGCTTAGGCAAATTGATTTGCCATTATTATGATGGCTAAAACTAAATTGGGAAGGGGAATCAAGAGGACTGTTTGGATAGAATGTCCATATTATCCATGTCAAGATCCCTTTGAGATTGAAGGGGAATATATTAGTAGTTGTACAAAGACAATAAGACTATAAGTGTAAATACAGATTGTCTTGGCTAAACTGGAACCCATGATCATCACGGTTTTAGGTATTTGAGGTGCTTATTAGCTATTCACTTGTAGAAGTCAAGTTGGGAGTTGGATAAGTGATTCCAGTGCTCTGTGAAGAGATCAAATGGAGGTATGATTTTGGAAGTAATCAGTGAATGGATGATATGTAAAGCCATGAGAGTAAATATCACCACCAAGAGAATTAATGTAGAAAGAATAAGAGATTGAAGAAAGCTCTGAATAAGTCTAATTTTTAGAGTTTAAGATGCAAAGGTAATAGCATAAAGGAGACTAACTGTACTTAGCAGAGAAAATGAAAGAATGTGAGCTCCACAGAAGCAGAGAATTTTGTCTGTTTGATTTATTAACATATCCTGGGCTCCTCAAAGCATGGTTAGCACATAGTAGGCACTCAATAAATATTTGTTCTATTAAATGATTTTTTAATTAAAAAATTTTTTTATTGAAATATAGTTGATTTATAATGTGTTTCAGGTGTACGGCAAGGTAATTCAGTTATGCATATATAATTGTTTTTTTACATTGTCTTCCATTATAGGTTATTACAAGATATTAAGTATCTTAATATCTTTATACTAACTATATTAATAGCTTAATATCTTAATACTGTGCTTGCTATACAGTAGGTCCTTATTGGTTATCTATTTTATATATAATAATGTATAAATTTTAATCCCAAACACCTCATTTACACTCCCCGCCCCATCTTTGGTAACCATAAGTTTCTTTTCTTTTTTTTTTTTTTTAATTAATTAATTTATTTTTGTCTGCGTTGGGTCTTTGTGGCTGCATGTGGGCTTTCTCTAGTTGCAGCGAGCAGGGGCTCCTCTTTGTTGTGGTGTGCAAGCTTCTCATTGTGGTGGCTTCTCTCGTTGCAGAGCAAGGGCTTTAGGCACATAGGCTTCAGTAGTTGTGGCTCGCCGGCTCTAGAGTACAGGTTCAGTAGTTGTGGCGCACAGGCTTAGCTGCTCCACAGCATGTGGGATCTTCCTGGACCAGAGCACGAACCCGTGTCCCCTGTATTGGCAGGCGGATTCTTAACCACTGCACCACCAGGGAAGCCCCCATAAGTTTGTTTTCTATCTGTGAGTCTATTTCTGTTTTGTAAATAAGTTCATTTGTAAATATAATTTTTTTTATAGATTCTACATATAAGTGATATCACATGATATTTGTCTATCTATCTATCTATCTATCTGGCTTGCTTCACTTAGTATGATAATCTTTTGGTCCATCCATGTTGCTGTAAGTGGCATTATTTCATTCTTTTTTATGTCTGAGTAGTATTCTATTGTGTATATATACCACATCTTCTTTATCCATTCATCTGTCAGTGGACACTTAGGTTGCTTCCATGACTTGGCTATTGTAAATAGTGCTGCTATGAACATTGGGGTGCATGTATTTTTTTGAATTATGGTTTTCTTCAGATATATGTCCAGGAGTGGGATTGCAGGATCATATGGTAGCTCTTATTTTCGTTTTTTAAGGAACCTACATACTGTTCTCCATAGTGATATTCTCACCAACATTGTGCTAGGGTTTCTTTTTCTCCACACCCTCTCCAGCATTTACTACTTGTAGACTTTTTGATGTTGGCCATTCTGACCAGTGTGAGGTGATGCCTCACTGTTGTTTTGATTTGCATTGCTCTAATCAATAGTGATCTTGAACAACTTTTTATGTGCCTTTTGGCCATCTATATGTCTTCTTTGGAGAAATGTCTTTTTAGATCTTCTGCCCATTTTTTGCTTTTTGGTATATACAAACAGCTCATACAGCTCAATTTTAGAGATAAACCCTTGTCACTCACATAGTTTGCAAATATTTTCTCCCATTCTGTAGGTTTTCTTTTTGTTTTGTTTATAGCTTCCTTTGCTGTGCAAAAGATTTGTTTAATTAGGTCTTATTTTTTTATTTTTGTTTTTATTTTCATTACTAGACCTTTTGGCTGCAAATAGATCAGTTTGTTGTGAAAACTCATGAAATGGATAAAACATAATAAATGGCCCTTTTACAGTTTGTCTGATAATGTGCTATTATCAAAGTTACTTAAATATGCATTGGGCACACTGCAAACAAGACAGTAAATCATTATCATGAGTCATGTTTGCACAAGGCCAGCAAAACCAAAACAAATAAGCCCATTTAATTGGCTATTTCAGAACTCAGCTGTAAAAATAAAATATTACAAGCATACCTAGTATTTTTCTTTAATATTAATGGTATAATTTACACATAATAAAGAGTTCCCACATTTTTACTTTGAGCTTTGAAACTCTGTTTACCTACTTACCACCATCGAAAATCAAACATAAAATAGTTCCATCATCAGGAAAGTTTCCAATTTTTTTTTCCAGTCCATTTCCTGTCTTTCTCTGTACATTGATGAAATCACTTTCTGATTTATATTACCATGGATTATTTTGCTTATTTTGGGACTTAATACAAATAAAGTAATGATTATGAGTAAAGACAGAATCTGATTTCTTTTGCTCAAACTAATGCATTTTTATATACTGATATTATTTTTGAAGATTCTCATTATCAGATAGAAGTATGCTCTTATTTCTAAATTAATGAGTTTTTATTATAAATGCATGTTGGATATTATCAAACAGTTTATTTTGCTGTTATTAAGATGATCATATGCTTTTCTCCTTTCAATTGTTAATACCATAAATTGATTTTTAAGTGTAAAATCAGTTTTTCATTACTGAGAATTCTCACTTGATCATGAAGTACTACCCTTTTGGTATATCACTGGATACACTGTGCTAATATTTTGTTAAGGACTTTTGCATGTATCATGATGAGATTATTCTGTGATTTTATTTTGTATAATAGTCTTATCAGATTTTCAAATCCAATTATACTGGTCTCATAGAATGAATTGGGAATGTTCTATTCTGCTAGATTTTCTAAAAGATCTTATATACAATGTTTGTTTTTTTAAAAGGAAAATTCACCAGGAAAGCATTCTGAGCCTAGAGGGTTTTTTTTCCATAGTGTTTTTAAAAAATTATGTTTTCAATCCTGTTGATTGATATAAAGCTATTTTCATTTCCTATTTGGTTTTGGATGAGTTTAGGTAAATTTTCTTTTCTTACAAAAATTTTGTGGTTCATCTAAATTTTCAAATTCAGTGGCATAATATTCATTATGTTTCCCTCTTATCCATTTAATTGCTATAATACCTGTACTGTTGTCTCAGCTTTCATTGCTGGTATTTTTAGTTTGTTTTCTCTCCTCTTGTTTAGTCATGCAAGGGGTATATTTACTTTCTATCCCTGGAGCTATCACAAACCTGTTGCAGTGATGGCTCCTAGGACCATTTTTTTAAAGTAATAATCTACGCTTAGTGAGGTGGAGATGCCTGTAATGAGCATGTCTAAGTGAAGGAATTCTCCAAAACCCACCAGATGGTCATGTTCCAGGGGAGGATTTAAAGGTCGTTCTATTTACTAAAGTGATGAGGGATATACAGGTGAGTGCGGCAAACACCAGCATCTTGGCAGTTCACTGGTATATTTCCTCTGAAAACCAGAGCTCACTGTAGAAGATTCTGTTATAAAACTAGATCCACTGACAGCAGTAAGGATTCTAGGCTTGCAAAACTCTATTGACCAGGTGTTGATGCTTTGCTGTCAGAAGGCAAGTGTTCAATTATCATAATGAACAACAATGTTAAAATGACAGCCAAGACCAAAAGAGCATTGTGGGATATTTAGTAGAGCACAGTATCATGAGGGCAAAATATGTGGACAGTCAGTAAGGGTAATTCTAACTTTGTACCATCAGAAGAAATCAAGGATGGATGATCATGAATCTGAGGGCAGTTGTTCCATTAAAACATCATGATACTTTGTTCAATTTCTAGACCTACATTAGTTTTTAAACTCAGAGCAAACTGACTGAAATAATGGTTAGGTAACCAGAAGGAAGGACTCTACATTGAAACTACACACAGTAATGACTACCTCCGTCCTTCACTAAAGGAACTGAAAAATGACTACTCTTATAACTCTGCACTGTTGGTGAGGGGAGCGGAGGAGATACTTAAATACTTTGAGGACTGTCCACAAGGTATGGTTTCACATGTGTATCTGGAGACATGAAGTGGCTTCATAACTTTTGGTAGACAATTTCCCATGGTCCTCTCTGGTTTTGCATTTTTTCTGCATGTTTTTAAATCAACTTTTTTTCTGAGGAAGGTGAGCAAGCAACCTTAGAAGATAGTCATAATGTTCCCTTCCAGAGCAGAGGTCAGATTTGTTTATTAACTATGATAATAAAGATAATGTCTAGCTCTGGGGAGAAATTTAAGCAAGTTTTCTAACAGCTTCCTTATCACAGATTTGAGTTTTGTAAGCTTGTGGTCCCTCAGCTGAGGTTCAAACCCACTCTTTTGTGCAGTATCCACTTGTATCACCCCACATGGACCCCAATGGGACTTGTAGAGCAGGTGGAACTAATGCAAACATGAGATTCTTCCTGTGCTATTAGTAATAAAAGTCCTTTGTCTATGACCCAGGAGTCTCATGTCTTCTGCTACCATCCATGAACTTGTGGCAGGTTAACTTGTTAGCTTGCAAATAGAGGAAATTCCAGATACTTTGTAGTTCTTGACAATTACTCCACAACCCCTTAGAGATTCGGAACATAAAGTGAGCAGGTATTAAGTTGAGTTCAGACATAGACCTACCTGTTAGTCATCTCTCTAACCTCTAAATGTGTAATCAGAATCCATCTACTTGGCATAAGGCATAGACACTATATTTGGCACTTAGCCCATGTGGTAGGCTATATTGTAGTTTAGAAGTCTATATGGCACCTCTGAAACTGCTCTTCCACAACCAGGATTTCAATTTTAAAAAGTCACATCTTTGAGGGAATAGCAGAAATTGATGTCACCTTAAAGAACTAATGGATGGAGAAGTGGTGGTCCCAACATTCATCAGTTTAATTCATAAATCCAGACCTTGCAAAAATCAGATAGAATATGGAGCATGAAAATTAAATACTGTTATCTCAAGCAAGTGGTAACTTTAATTTCAGACACTCTACCAGATGCAGTATCTGCACTAGAGAAAATTAACATTATCTCAGAAACATGCATGAGTCCATAGATTTATCAAATTCATTTGTTTATATCTCTATTAGGACAGAGAATCAGAATGAGCTCACATTCACTTGGAAGAGATAATGGTATATATTTACAGTTTACACAGGGCTATGTCAATTCCCTTGTTCTCTTTCCTGTCAACCAAAGAGATCTAGACTGTCTAGACATCAAGGACTCCAGAGGATGGGAACTAAAGATTCAGAGACCTGCAACATTGGTGAAATGGCTAAGGTCCAATGCTCTTAGCATTCTGGGAAATCCCTTCCAAAGTAAAACAAATTAGTTCCTCTGACTCTCCTACCATGAGGACTTCTTAGATTTATTTTTCCATCTTGCTTTCTAGTAGTTGTTCTAGAAATAACAATATCTATCTTCTCTTATTAGATTTTGTCTTTAAATAACCTTATACTGTTTCACAAATAATATAAGTGACTTACATAATTCCATTTACTTTTCTCTCATACTTTGCTTTCTTTTGGCTGTGTTTGGTCTTTGTTGTTGCGAGCAGGCTTTCTCTAGTTGGGGTGAGTGGAGGCTACTCTTCGTTGCGGTGCACAACCTTCTAATTGTAGTGGCTTCTCTTGTTGCGGAGCATGGGCTCTAGGTACACGGGCTTCAGTAGTTGTAGCACACGGGCTTAGCTGTTCCGTGGCATGTGAGATCTTCCTGGACCAGGGATTAAACCTGTATCCCCTGCATTGGCAGGTGGATTCTTAACCACTGCCCCACCAGGGAAGTCCTTCATACTTTGTTTTCTTGATGCTATATATTTTATTTCTACATATACTGTAAATTTCATAAATGCATGCATTTTCTTTAAAATAGTCAGTTAATAGTATCCTTTGAATATACAGCAGAATTTTGGCCCCCCATAACCTTTGACTCCTGGTGTTATGCTGAAGAATAAGTTCCATTAAATGAAAAAAGGGGCTTTCTAGATGTTACTAAGGTTACTAATCACTTGACTAAGATTTCCTAGATTATTAAACTGGGTTCAGTGTAATCATGTGAGCCCATAAAACTAGAAGATGACTGTAGAAAAGGAAGTCAGATGAGAAACACAAAAAGAATTTGACCATCCATTGCTGGCTTGAGGATGGAGGGGCAATGTGCAAAGTATGAGAGAGAAATTAATTCTGGCAGCAATCAGTGAATTTAGAAGTGGATCACGAGCCTAGACGATACTTGTAGCCCAGGCTTATAACTTGATTTTAGCCTAGTGAGATTCTGAGCAGAAGATCTATCCATTACATGCCAGGCTTCCAACCTTCAGAAATTATGAGATAATAAATTTATATTGCTTAAAGGGCTGCTAATTTGTTATATAATGATAGAAAGCTAATTTTATATATATATAAAACTTATAATGTATATTACTATGTATATTATATACATTGTATATATATAATTAAGTACATGCATATATATGTAATACATACATAATAACTAACATATTCTTTTCTGTTGTTTTGTACTCTTTCCACTCTGCTATAGTTTGAATGTGTCTCCCGCAAATTCATATGTTGAAACCTAATCCCAAAGGTGATGGTATTAGGAGGCGGGGCCTTTGTGAGGTGGTAAGGTCATGAGGGTGGAGCCCTTATGAATGGGATTAGTGCTCTAATAAAAGAGGCTCCAGAGAGCCCCCATCTTTGGAGTCAGTTGCCCTGTCTCCCTCCTTCCGCCCGTCCCTTCCGCTCTCCCCTCCACTTGCCCTAACTGGCTTTCTATAAACCATTTGCTATAAAGCCTACAGGCACAAGGGAATGAATTATGCCAATGACTGGAGGGAGCTTGGAAGTAGATTCTTTCTCAGTCAGGCTTCTGATGAGATCCCAGCACTGGGGTCAACCTTAATTACAGTTTTATGTGGCCCTCTGCAGAGGGCCGAAGTGAGCCATTCCTGGATTCTAGCACCACAGAAACCATGAGATAATAAATGTGTTGTTTTAAGCCACCACGTTTTAGGTAGTTTGTTATGCAGCATAAACACTCTGGGAAGTCCAATGTATCTTAAGAGTGATCTTCCTCAGTTCTCTTGCCCTATCCTCAGCCTTCTATGTATTACCTCCTTGCATTTTGATGAAGACCTGTAAAGAGTTGTAGGGCAGGTAAAGATTTGCTGTGTGTTTTGGGGTCCTCAAAACTTAAATTTAAGATTTTAGTAAATCATGCCAGCTGAAATATGACAGATAACTTACCCAATTTCTAAATATAGCTCATTTCTTCCCATTCTCTTTGGCATATCCTTCCTCTTTCTGCCAATTCACCAAAGCTGAAAGCAGTATTAGTCTCTTCTCTACTAGGAAGGACTTGCTACATTCTGGAATTCATTTGGCATTGATACCGTATCTGGTACAACAACTACAATAAGGCTAATGCTAGAGTCATTGAGCTAGAGTCATTCTGTAGTAATTCTTCAGTGTTTATGATTAGGACCACCACCCTTGGATCATTTAGGTCTTTAATAGAATCACTAGTGTCTGACACCTCTCTTTGAAGCACATTACTTTTGATTTACTGTGTTGGCCAAAGTAGAAGGACAGTTTCAAAGGCTTCAGTTTGGCTTTCCACACCATGATAACACTTAGTCTGTAAACCAAGATCCAAATGTGGGAGTTACTCCAACTGTCAAATACGTCAATCTCAATTATACCTTCAAGGACTGGGGAAATGAACACCGAGTGGATCCATGGCTCCATGGGCCCACTATATGTTAAACTTCAGCCAGGTATCCATATATTACCTGGCCATTATGAGTCATTCTAACAGGATTGCCAACAGACATCAATGTCAAGCCAAACTCGGTGTCCAAGAGTCTTCAAAACATCTGGATAGTCTCCTTTCCTCTGTGTTCTGTCACTTGAGTAAAGGGTTGTATGTCTCTTTGGTGAAGGACTGGTAAAAATCGTTATGGTCTATACTTTTCATAGCTTCTTCCTATTAAACTATTCCTATTGTCTGCATCTTCCTATTAAACGCCAGGCCACCTCCTCCATCACTGGGTTCCAGATGAGAAAATAGGCTTAAGCTTGGGTACTGAACAAGGCATGAAGACTTTTTCTTTGCATTCCTGCCATTAAGCTTCCTCCTTCTCTATTTTTGCTTTCTTTGGATTTACTTTCCCACAGAGCAGAACCCTTGTTGGTAACCTGTCTGCTTGGATGCCATGTTCTATTAAACATCTCCACAACTGCCTGCAGGTCAAGCCCTCTTACTTGTTCTCCTAACCTGGTCTGAAATTTTGGCATTTTTTTCACACTGGCATTTACACTTTGCTTCACCTGTGACATTACCTTCTCCAGGTTTTTAAGAGCCACCCTAGAAGAAGGTTTGCCCCATCCCTTGAAGTCTTTGACAAGCTATTATTTCCCCAAGAAAATGCCCTATGGCAATTAATTCTTACTTATTCAGTCTTATGTTTTAGTCCCCTTGACCCCTCCAGTAGAATCTCAGGGACATTCCCTGGCTCCTACTGCGATATGCTGGCAACATCTTGCAGTTACTTTTGGGTGTACTTATTTTCATCCTTATCAAGTTCAACATATCTCCAGTGTGCTTACGTGACAGTATAGCAGTTGTTTGGGGCCTGGTAGTTAGGAAAGTGGGCCTTGGGAGAATTACCTCTTATAGAGGAAAATCCTTAAGCATCTTCTTTTGTGTGGGGGAGTGCTACATCATACTACACAGAGATGGGTCACCTCTTCAATCTCTGAGTGGTCTGCACACGATACATTTTCAGGGGCCCAGGTTTTACAGATTATGCCTGACTTTAGCATACCAACAAACAGTGGCAGCATTTAAACATCTCCAGAGCTCTATGGCCATGATTATCAGATCCTGAGTTTTATACTCTTCTGAGTCTCTCTCCCACTGGAGGAGATAAAGGCCTTTTTTATACACCACTAAATAGGATCTTAAGTTTTTACTCTGACCTCTGTTTGTTAACTGCCTTCAGTTTCTTGTTAATCATCCCACTGCAGGACATCAATGGAACTTAGTACATTGGTACTTAGTAAACAGGCAACTGTACTGCCCTTGTAGTCATTATTTCCCCTATAACTTTCAAATGCCTACATTATTTCACCAATCAGTCAAGGCACCTTCCACCACTGGGTTGTTTCCCGGGTTATCATTGATAAAATCTTCCAGAAATAGACCTGCAACCTTGTCAACAGTGTTCCATATTCCACTCAGGATGGAGTCTTCCCTGCTGGAGATAGCCTTCAAACTTCATCTTAGAAAACTTAATTTTCTCGGACCACTCCCATGATCACCTGTATTAGTTCAGATCTCTGAGAAGCACGCTCTGAGAGGAGATTAGATATACACAATTTTTTTTAAGGAAACGTTTGTGAAAGATAATAGATGAAAGAGAGAAAAGCAACCCCTAAATATCCTGGAGCTTGCCTCATAGTATCAGTCAGAACTTAGTGTTGCTATAAACTGGCCTGGCAGTCACGAATAGTTGGTTGTTCCCTTACTGAAATGAACATTTCACAGAACATCAATATCAGTCAAGTCTACTCTGGGACTATGATTGATTAACGTAAAAACAAGATCGCTCCATGTAATAGTCTGCTTGGGCTGCCATGACGAAATAGCACAGACTGGGCAAGCTTAAGCAACAAATTTATTTTCCACACTTGTGGAGGCCATAAGTCCCAGGCAGAGGTGCTGGCAGATTCGGTTTCTGGTGAGGTCTCTCCTCCTGGCTTGTAGACAGTGCCATTTCACTGTCCCCACTGCCCTTTACTGTGTGCACACTGTGGATAGCTCTCTGGAATTTCTTTTTATGAGGGCACCAGTCCTATCAGATTAGAACCCAACCCTTATGATCTCATTTAACCTGAATTACCTCCCTAAAGGCCCTATCTCTAAAAACAGTAACATTAGAGTTGGGCTTCAACATATGATTTTTGGGGAAACACAGTGCAATCCATAACTTTCTATAGACCTACACATAGAAAACATGAAAATTGTCCAAGCCAAAAGTACCAAACATCTCTGTCTTAATGAGAAGTATATATTTGGTGTCCTGGGGATCTCTGCAGTGATAAGTATCTCTTTGTATGCTAATGAGATGGCTGTTTGGCAGTGGTTTCCTGGATGGCCTAAGGATGCAGGGGTGGGGGGGGTGGGGGGTGGATGCCAGGGAACTAACCATGTGATTAGAGGGTGGGAAATTTACTACCACCAGCCCCCAACCCCCAGGTTGAGTTCATCACCAATAACCAATAATGTAATCGACCATGACTAATTCAGCTGCCATAACATGCCCTGTCTGAAGAGAATTAGGAGAACCTCCACACTGGTGAGCACATGAAGATTCTGGAAAGGTGATATACCTAGAGAGGATATGGAAACTATGTGACCTTTCCCCATACCTCATCCTATGCACCTCTTCCATCTGGCTGATCCTGAGTTGTATCATTTTATAATAAGACAGTAATCTAGGAAGTAAACTATTGTCCTGAGTTCTGTGAGCTGTTCTAGCAAATTATCAAACCTGAGGAGAAGATTGTTGAAATCTATGTATAGCCAGTTGGTTTTAGAAACACAGGGGACCACCTGGACTTGCAACTGGTATCTGTTGTGGGGTAGAGCAGTCTTGTGGGATTGAGCCCTTACCCTGTGGAGTTAGCACTAATTCTGTGTAGGTAGTGTCAGAATTAAGTTAAATTATAGGACACCCAGTTGGTGTCAAGAGAGTTGGAGAATTAGATGGCATGGGTAAAACACCCACAAATCTGGTGCCAGAATTGCTGTGTAAGAATGTAGAAGAAACAGGTGTTTTTTGCTTTTTTTTTTTGTTTCTTACAATCCCTCTCTTTCAGCTAACCTGAGTAGTCATTATTTCTTTACAAATTATAGCTTTATCCTTTCCCTAGTCTGCCCTCCCTGTAGATAAAATTTATTAAAATTCAATGATACAATTACCCCCACTTCCTGACAACATTCAATACAGATCTAAGCCATACTTACAACCTCTCTTGAATCACCTAACACAAGTCTAGATCCTATAACAAGTTCTTTCTAACACCTCATAATTGGGACACCCCTCAGTTTCCTGTGATACGTACTTTTTCTTGCTGGAATGAGTAAAAATCTGAATTTTCAACTACAGGTATGTTCTTGGTGGTTTTTGACTGTGGGGCATTGACTTGGGAAAGAGAACTGGGGCTGGCCGAGAGAGCCTTTGGCCCACAATACATATCTGATACTTGTAGGAAGAGAGGAAAGGAAGGAGGATTGCTAGCAAGAGACTGAGTATCCAGTGCAGTTCTGAGGAAATCCTATCTCGGCAAATGGTCTAAGCAAAAATGGCTCATTAGAGGTGTCTTTAGTTTGGCAGAAACCTCTCAGCCTTTGGTTGGGAGCAGCCTGGGTGAAGTGTGGCCATATTGTGAATTTTTGAATAAATCTAAATGTAAGACAGCTGATGGTCATCATTCAACTATGTTCTTCACAAAAGTTTCTGCTGAAGGCAGATCTCACTGGCACTTCTCCAGGGACAATACAAAAAGGAGAGAGAGGAAACTGAGATGAGTTTCCAGATCAAAGTTTTGTCACTGATGAAAGATAGTACAGTTTGGCAATATTAATACAAACAATGGATGCGAAAGCAATTTTAAAATGTATGATTGTTACAACTTCACATCTGATTGGATATGAGGGTTTAAAAATAGGAATAATTAATGGATAACAAGAAGCTTGAAGTTTGAATAACAGAATGGTAAAGTCAGAGCAATAATAAAGTTAGAATAAGAACAGTTTGTAGGAGGATATGATGAGTTGATTTTGAGATTCTGGAGGAATTTATAAATCAAAATTACAACAGAGTATTAAAAATATGACTAGTGTTCACAAGAGGTGAGAAAATTTTTAAAGAAAAAAGGAGGAGTTGTTATGAATTTACTTTGATTTTATAGTTGAAATTATGGGAGGTTAAGTCACTAAGATAGCCAGGATAGGAAGAAAAATAGAAGAATCAGGGAAGAGTATAGAAAAACAGCAAAGGTAAAGAGGAAGAGGTATTAATGGAAACTAAGGCACAGCCCTAAGGAGTTTAATGAAAAAGGGCTAGTTCAGGAATCCTACAATGATAAGAAAAGTATGTATAAATTAGGTGAAGGAAAAGAGTGTTAAATTGTTCAGGGAAATAAAAAACAAGAATTATTAATTTACTGATCAGAGGACCACTGGTATCCATTGATCAGTGTCAACAAGGAAATTAATACAGAGGATGATACATTCTAAGGATAGAAAGTGTTTTCTGAAGTTTGGTCAAGAGCTCACTTAGATTAGAAACAGATTCCTGGGTTTTCCCCAGAATAGCTAAATCGGAATCCATGGAGAATAAGTTGGATGGGGCAGTGAGTCATATAAATCAAAGTTTGAGCACCACTAGTAATACCACTTTCTAAAGAAATTTGTAAGTAAATAACGAGCTACAGAGAGGATAGGAAAATAAACAATAAAATATTTAATAACATGAATTAATAAAAAGACACTAGAAAAAAAAGTGTTAAGCCACTCCATGGAGAGAAACATGAGATAAGAAGATTTGATAATTAACCAAAGAAGAACTTCAAGATGGCATTCCCTCCTAGGAATTGAAGAGTATATACTTATAACTACTCTTATTTACAATAGGGATGGGCTGAGCCTTCTTTTGAAGGGCACCACAGAAGGGAAAGAACAAAACTTGCAGAAGATAAACTCTTAAAAGGATAGTTTCTCCCTGCTCACTTCACCAATATATCACTGCCTAAAATGACAGAGGTACTTACTCTTTCTGGCTTTTTGAAATTTTCCTTCAGGCTAGGTAGGTAAGTATGTTAAGATATTGAAAACTCTGGATACTCTAGTAAAAAGCATTATTTACATGTGGTCAATACTGAAAAGTATGACAGACTTGTGCCTGTATCTCATATAAGAGAAGTGTGTGACAAGGTCAAACGTATCTGCAGGGAGGCTGTAAACTTGAGTATCTTTCACTTTCGAGGCTCTGTATTAGGGGAAAGGAAGAGAGAAAGTATCTGGAAACCAGTCTTGAGCATTTGTCATTTTGATATTTAAAATATGTCTTCAGTCACAGACTGATGTTTAAATATTATAAGAATTATAAACAAAGGCTACAATTTATAATTTTTAATGTAGTAAATGAATTTTATTGTATTCCCTTAATGCTATAAGCTGAAGAGTAATAGTGATTTATTATAGTGTTACATTTTGGATAAATGCTGTGCATGTGTATATAGATATGTACAAATGCTGTAGATATAGATATGTATTTAGCCACATTTTCCAATTCTGGTAGTTTAGCTTTATATTTAGAATATTTTGGGATACTGAAATCAGATTTTTCATTATGAGAGACCCTTGACAAAATTCAAAACAGAAATTTTTAGAACTAAAAAAATATTTTCAATGGGCTTGGTCCGTAGAATCTGTGTTATCTAATAAGAATCACCACTTAGTTAGATAAACGTTAGATAAACGTGATGGCATATGAAGATGTAATAAAGACAGGGATAAGAACTTGAACTTGAATAATACTTACTAGTAGAACTTGAACTTGAATAATACTTACTAGTAGAACTGTTCTTGAAGCTGGGTATTAATTACAATGAATAAATAAGCATATATTTGCTTTGTTTGGTTCTATTAACGTAAATAATGATATTACTTATGAAAGAAATTGATTTGAATTAGCATATATAATCTTATATGCTAATTAACATGAGGATAATATTCATTTCATATTATCCTCATGTTAAAATCTTTCAGTGGTTTGTTAAAATATTAGCAAATATAATTTTTGAATAAAAATTCTTTGCTTGTATCTGAAACATGTTTCAGACTATTCTGTACTGATGTGGAGATCAAATATGATTGACAAAGATTTTATTCAAATATTTTGTAAATGAAATGTTCAAGGAAATTATAACATCCAAGTTTAGATACTACATAGCCCAAATCTTCCTTCAGTCTTTCCTTATCTGTGGCAAAGGAATCATATAAAACGTTAATCACAGGGTTATCAGTCTTCCTGGCCTCCTAAAATATCATTTTTATTCTAAAAATTCTGAACCAGTAAAAATCAGAAAACGTCTGCTGGGTGGGTGGGGAATCTAATCTATGAGCAACTGGACAAGAACTAATACAAAATAATATTAAATGTAATGATGTTAATACTAAAAAAAACAAGAATATGCTATTTTTCTGAAGCAGAAAACTTCATTTTTATGATAGAAGGAAACTCAACACCCAACTTACAAACTTTAAACTTTGAAAATGACAAATGTTCAGAGTTCAAGATATGCCCATCACAATATTTTAGATATAACTTCCATCTCAGGGTAAATGTTAAGTATTAATTACTTACTGGCATGCTATATGAAATGTATCGAGAGCTAAAATCTATTGTACGTTGCTTTGTGAGAAAGTTTAATCTACCAAGAAAATAATGGTCTTCAGTGCATATTTAAAAGAGAGTTAAAAAAATTTGTTTTCCTGTGGACCTCCTCTTTTTATGTGGTAAAATTTTATTTCTAAATAGATAGGCTTAAATACTGAAATTATTCAGCATCATCCTTCTTAGAAAGTAATAATTGTAGAATTACTGTTTACATTGTTATACCAGCATTTCTTATCATGACATATACAGAGATCATTCATTACAATACTGATGGGTAAACTACAAATCTGATAGTTCTTCCTAGTGTTCTATCAATATTACATTCATTGCATACATATAAATTAAAAACTTCATACGAAAGAAGCGGAAGTAGATAAAATACTTAAGATTGTGAAAACATGTACAGTGTGAGTGCTAAAATAATTTTCATGGCACAGTTAGTTTTAAAACATGTCTAAAGTGTTTAACAAAACTGCTAGCTCCTTGTCTACTGAAGATTTTAAAAGACTTTGAAATCCTAAATAATATTGTCTGGAAATACTTAGTATATTATAATTTGTGGTTATTAAAGTTCTTAAAGTGATGTCTTCTTCCCCATGGCTGTGTATCTTCCTATTTCTATGTGTTATTCCTGAAAATAGTTTTTTCCGTTGGCTTAGGTAACTCCTCCCATTTATTTTCTACAGTTTGTCAGGGTTTCTCAGGATCTCTGAGCATACATTCATTTCTGCTGGTTGGAAGCTTTCCAAGAAACTATATACATATATATATATATGTATATGTATATATATATATATGCACACACATACAAACATATATAATTTTAATTGAATATCAAAATTGTTTCTGCTTATATATTCGCCTAATAGTAGTAGTACTATCACATAGCAGGGAATTTAAAATGAAGCTTTTAAAAGGACCAACTCTATGTCTAGTTTCATGACAGATTTATACACAAAGATTTGTTCACTAAAATAACAAAGTGAGGAAGATCAGCCCTGCATGAATGAAGATGTAAAACTTTTAATGCTAAGTATTCAAACCATGTAAGATTTCTTATATAGAAAACATACTCAGTCTGTAAATAATGTGACTTGCTATACAGGTTCTAAAAGACTTTACTGATCATTACCCATTTAATAATCATGGGTTTGAAGGAAACAATGTGACCAGTAACCTTAAGTTGCAAAATATAGATAATTAGTAGATTAACAGGATTTTCCTTTTCATTTTTCTATAGCTTCATCTAAGTACAATTTTTGTTGATTTATAGAATATTTTATTTGCTTAAATTATTATGCAATAATTGATTAAACTATTCTCACATATTTATATAAAACTTAATAATTTAGCTATCTCCATGTAACTTGAATATTAAATACTTGAAATTCATGGATTTTTCCATAAAACTGTTAGCTTAGATAGGAAGTTACTTGCTGGAAATGTGGTATAAATGAAAACAATGGGCATTTTAAAAATAAACTCTGTTGCATTTTTAATCCTTTTACTAGTTTAAGAAAATGACAATATAAAATAAACACATCATCCAGAATATCAAAAAGAGTTCATAGTACCTTCTTGACAACATGAAACACATGTAGTTAGTATTTTTAGCAGTACTAAGTAGCTGACTACACAATGAGATAAAATTACATGAAATGTCTCTTCCACTGATTTGTACAGGGCTTGAAATTGACTTATTCAAAATATATTTATAAACTCTTAGCTAATTTAGCTAAGAGGAAATCTAAGGAAAATGGAATCAAAGCTAATCAGGAAAAAAGAGCATCTTCCCACACTATACTCACATTATACTTTTGATTTGCATTTCTCTAATAGTGCTGCTATGAACATTGCGGTGCATGTATATTTTCAAATTATGGTGTTTTCCAGATATATGCCCAGAGGTGGAATTGCTGGATCACATGGAAACTCTATTTTAGTTTTTTGAGAAACCTCCATACTGTTTTCCATTGTGGATGCACCAATTTACCTTCCCACCAACAGTGTAGGAGGGTTCCCTTTTCTCCACACCCTCTCCAGAATTTGATATTTGTAGATTTTTCAATGATGGCCATTCTGACCAGTGTGAAGTGGTACCTCATTGAGCTTTTGATTTGCATTTCTCTAATAATTAGCGATGTTGAGCATCTTTTCATGTGCCTGTTGGCCATCTGTATGTCTTCTTTGGAGAAATGTCTATTGAGGTCTTCTGCCCATTTTTTGATTGAGTTTGTTGTTGTTGTTGTTGCGTTGTATGAGCTGTAAGTATATTTTGGAGATTAAGCCTTTGTCAGTCCCATCATTTGCAAATATTTTCTCCCATTCTGTAGGTTGTTTTTGTTTTGTTTTGTTTATGGTTTCCTTTGCTGTGCAAAACTTAAGATTTTGGTTGGGTCCCATTTGTTCATTTTTGTTTTTATTTCTATTGCCTTGGGAGACTGACCTAGGAAAATATCAGTAAGATTTACGTCAGAGAATGTTTTGCCTATGTTTTCTTCTAGGACTTTTATGGTGTTATATCTTATATTTAAGTTTTTAAGCCATTTTGAGTTTATTTTTGTATATAGTGTGAGGGTGTGTTCTAACTTCATTGATTTACATGTGGCTGTCCAGCATTCCCAACACCACTTGCTGAAGAGATTGTATTGTCTCCATTGTATATTCTTGCCTCCTTTGTCAAAGATTAATTGACCACTGGTTTATCGGTTTACTTCTGGGCTCTCTATTCTGTTCCATTGAACCATATGTCTGTTTTTGTGCCAGAACCATGCTATTTTGATTACTGTAGCTTCGCAGTATTGTCTGAAGTCTGGGAGGGTTACACCTCCAGCTTTGTTCTTTTTCCTCAGGATTGCTTTGACAATTCTGGGTCTTTTATGGTTCCATATACATTTTAGGATTATTTATTCTAGTTCTGTGAAAAATGTCATGGGTAATTTGATAGGGATCACATGAAATCTTTAGATTGCTTTGGGTAGTATGGCCATTTTCATAATATTAAGTCTATCAATCCACAAGAATGAGATATCTTTCTATTTCTTTGAATCATCTTCTTTTGATTGGAGCATTTACCCCGTTGACACTTAAGGTACTTATTGATAGATATGCATTTATTGCCATTTTAAACCTCGTCTTCCAGTTGATTTTGTATTTCTTCTTTGTTCCTTTCTTTTTCTTTTTCTTTTGTGGTTTGCTGGTTTTATTTTGTAGTATGCTTGTGTTCTTCTTGGTTTCTGTGAATCTTTTGTATGTTTCTGATTTTTGGTTACCTTGTTTTTCAAATATATTAACCCATTCCTATATCTACTTGCTTTAGACTGGTAGTCATATAGGCTCAAACACATTTTTTTCTTTTTTTAACATCTTTATTGGAGTATAATTGCTTTACAATGGTGTGTTAGTTTCTGCTTTATAACACAGTGAATCCGTTATACATATACATATGTTCCCATATCTCCTCTCATGCGTCTCCCTCCCTACCACCCTCCCTATTGCACCCCTCTAGGTGGTCACAAACCACCTAGCTGATCTCCCTGTGCTATGCAGCTGCTTCCCACTAGCTATCTATTTTATGTTTGGTACTTTATATATGTCCATGCCACTCTCTCATTTTGTCACAGTTTACCCTTCCCCCTCCCCATATCCTCAAGTCCATGCTCTAGTAGGTCTGTGTTTTTATTCCCATGTTACCCTTAGTTTCCTCATGACTTTTTTTTTTTCTTAGATTCCATATGTATGTGTTAGCATACGGTATTTGTTTTTCTCTTTCTGACTTACTTCACTCTGTATGACAGACTCTAGGTCCATCCACCTCACTACAAATAACTCAATTTTGTTTCTTTTTATGGCTGAGTAATATTCCATTGTATATATGTACCACATCTTCTTTATCCATTCATCTGTTGATGGACACTGAGGTTGCTTCCATGTCCTGGCTATTGTAAATAGAGCTGCAATGAACATTGTGGTACATGACTCTTTTTGAATTATGGTTTTCTCAGGGTGTATGCCCAGTAGTGGGATTGCTGGGTCGTATAGTAGTTCTATTTGTAGTTTTTTATGGAACCTCCATACTGTTCTCCTTAGTGGCTGTATCAATTTACATTCCCACCAACAGTGCAAGAGTGTTCCCTTTTCTCCACACCCTCTCCAGCATTTATTGTTTCTAGATTTTTTGTTGATGGCCATTCTGACCGGTGTGAGATGATATCTCATTGCGGTTTTGATTTGCATTTCTCTAATGATTAATGATGTTGAGCATTCTTTCATGTGTTTGTTGGCAATCTGTATATCTTCTTTGGAGAAATATCTATTTAGGTCTTCTGTCCATTTTTGGATTGGGTTGTTTGTTTTTTTGTTATTGAGCTGCATGAGCTGCTTGTAAATTTTGGAGATTAATCCTTTGTCAGTTGCTTCATTTGCAAATATTTTCTCCCATTCTGAGGGTTGTCTTTTGGTCTTGTTTATGGTTTCCTTTGCTGTGCAAGAGCTTTTAAGTTTCATTAGGTCCCATTTGTTTATTTTTGTTTTTGATTTCCATTTCTGTAGGAGGTGGGTCAAAAAGGATCTTGCTGTGATTTATGTCATAGAGTGTTCTGCCTATGTTTTCCTCTAAGAGTTTGATAGTGTCTGACCTTAAATTTAGGTCTTTAATCCATTTTGAATTTATTTTTGTGTATGGTGTTAGGGACTGTTCTAATTTCATACTTTTGCATGTAGCTGTCCAGTTTTCCCAGCACCAGTTATTGAAGAAGCTGTCTTTTCTCCACTGTGTATTCTTGCCTCCTTTATCAAAGATAAGGTGACCATATGTGCTTGGGTTTATCTCTGGGCTTTCTATCCTGTTCCATTGATCTATATTTCTGTTTTTGTGCCAGTGCCATACTGTCTTGATTACTGTAGCTTTGTAGTATAGTCTGAAGTCAGGGAGCCTGATTCCTCCAGCTCCATTTTTCGTTCTAAAGATTGTTTTGGGTATTCAGGGTCTTTTGTGTTTCCATACAAATCATCAAACAATTTTTTTAAAACAATCTACATTTTCTTGCTCTCCTCCATCACATTTTATAATTTTTGATGTCCCTTTTACACCTTCAAGTTTATCCTTTTGCTGTTTATTGTAGTTATCATCACTTTCACCATAACATTTTTGATTTTTTTTTTAACTGCATACTGGCTTATTTAAGTCATTTACTTTTCAGTTGTGGTGCTGTATTCTTTTAATTTTTGCTTGTCTGCGAAATTGTTTCTCTCTCCTTCTATTTTAAATGATAATCTTGCTGGGTGGAGTATCCTAAATTTCAGGGTTTTCCCTTTCAGGACTTTGAATATATCTTGCCTCTCCCTGCTGGCCTGCAAGCTCTATTTGTGTAGAGAATCAGCTGATAGCCTTATGGAGTTTCCCTTGTAATTAACACTTTGTTTTTCTCTTGCTGCTTTTAGAATCCTCTCTTTAACTTTTGGCATTTTAATTATAATATGTCTAGGTATAGGTCTCTTTCGGTTCATCTAGTTTGGGGCCCTCTGTGAATCCTGTACCCGGATATTTGTTTCCATTTTTAGGTTTGGTAAATTTTCATCCATAATTTTTTCAAATACCTTTTTGATACCCTTTTCTCTTTCTTCTCCTTCTGGGATCCCTATTATGTGTCAGTTGGGATGCTTTATATTATCCCACAGGTCTCATATATTGCTTTCATTTTTTTTTTTTCACTTGCCTTTCTGTCTGCTGCCCTGATTGATTGATTTCCATTATTCTATCTTCCAGATCACTTATTCTTCCAAAACCCATATTTTAAAATATTTAACTTTGATGAACAGCCTAGATTAGGAATAAATATAATAGTAGAAAATATCCTCAATAGCATTTATATAACATTAATATTAATTATAATATTACAAGACAGTAAAAACTTACCTGACATGGTTACAACTTCAATGTCAGAGCATGTTGTAAAAACTGCTGAGTTTAGTCTTGCAACAATGTGTGATGTCCCTTTCAAAACTAGATGTTTCCTGTAGAAGCCAAGTGTATGCAATACAATGCCAGTGTGTTAGGGAGTGTAACCCAGGAATTCTTCTGGAAATTAGGTGGCACGGAAAGGAATTGGAAGTTTATACTTAAACTAAATTAAAGGACATAGTTGTTTTATATTTCAGCATTTACTAGAAAGAGAAAAAGGAACCTATATACTCCTTATGCCAAGACAGGTTTCCTGGAAGAGTACAGTTTTTAGGGGCTGGCAGTCAGGAAAGCACTAAAAGTGCTGGGGGGATGGGGGCCACCTGCTACTAGAAATTATAAAGTTGGCCAGAGCGTAGAAACAACGGTAGTGATTAGAACATTTAGTTGACATTGGAACATTTACTTCAATGTCAATGAGTGAAGATAATTATTTGCAAAGTTCTTGGGTTGCAGTAGGAGCCACACATTCTCCAAACTAAGAATTTCTCAGGGTTGGAAGCAGCAGTTATTGGTTAAACACTATTTTATTGAATGAGACTGTTAAGTACATTGAAAAACATTCAGCATGTTTGGATCTTGCCCCACCTTTCAAGCACAGATTCTTAAGTCGGGGCTTAAATGTTAAGTGTTTGTGTAAAGCTTGTATTCTATGAATTCTGTTTTCCTTCCTTGCCCAAATCTCACCAGTTATAAACTATTCTATACTCCCCCAATATTTAATCTCTTTTCTCTTTACACTTCCTGTCAGTCAATCCCGTTTCATCCTTGTGCACATTTGCAAAGCCTCAGCAAGCACGCACATGAAAGTGACACTCACATGTGCACGCGAAGTCCTGAATTCTCACGAAAAGAAATTAAAGAAGAAAACAGGGTTTTGTAAAACTCATTGGAAACATAAATGGGAAACAGTGAAACCCAGTTTGTATTCTCCAATCTTTATTTGCTATATACTCTTCTGAACTTGTTAAAAATATTATATTCTATTTTCTCATAGCAATTATGTTATCCCATAATCATCCCAGCATATTGAGAGTCTTGAGGAATATAACAATAAATTCCCCCAAATTATAAAATATTATATATGTGTCAGAGTTAATAATGTGTTTACAGCTAAAAATGCCCATATTTTAGCTATTTATTAGGTCACTATGCTTTTGATTTCATATCTCACTAGTAAATGATTTCTTGTGTCTACTTTATTGGTCCTGTCAGCCCAAACAGAATTTCTGCCTATGAATGATAAAGAAGAAATGAAGATTGTAGTTCTTATTCACTGCAGTTACTCTTACAGTATGCTTAATATAGTATTCAAATATGCAGCAAGCCTAGCGTCCCTTAGCTATTCTCAGGTTCAATTCCTTTGCTGAATCAAATGCTTTCTCCCAACCTTTCAACCTCTTTCCTCCTCTGCAGTAACAATCTCTGTTCCATTGGACAGTGATCTGTTGTTTATATGCCAGATTTTTTAAGCTATGGATTTATAGCTGGCTGGTTCAGGGAACTTCAAGCAACAGCTTGATCAGTAAAACACGTAGTCATGCTTCAATTGTGCTTTGCTCTCTTGGTAACAGGCCAGATTTAAAAACAAAAAGGAATGGGAAAATATAAATGATTACCTAGGATAGGTTACATAGTACTTTAGGATATAGAGACTGCAGCAGTGTGCAATTTGAAATTCACAGTAATGGATATCTCACTTTGTGAGACTTTGCTATTATGGATAGACTATGCTATAACAGAGAATAGAGGAGGGGATCTAAAAATAGTTCATTGCATTGTGTTGCTATCTATGGGCAATTCTGCTGTATAAAACTTCTTCCACTCTGTCTGTGGAAACCAGTTAGACATAGGAAGCTTTTTGGATGGTACACACAAATCTAGCTAGCCTCATTTCTTTTTAAAAGGCATAAGAAGAAGAAAGGAGTGAAAAGATATTTGGAGTTTCTGCGTGTGTATGACAAGTAGCCCAGAAGCTAAGTAAAAAGACCCAGTTCCAGCAATTATTGTTGTTGAAATTTAATGCATATAAGTGCACTCTTAATACATTTATTTTCTTTTTTTGTATTTAATAACATTTTTTAAAGAAAATGAGTCAAAATTATCGTATCATACAAAAACAATCACTGAAGTTTCCTACTCTCTTGGAAAAACAAAAGGAAATATGTATCTTCTCTCTATTCAGACACCTGAGTTTTTTAAATAATTAAATGTAAGCATTTTAAATGCAAACCCTATTTTCAAAAGGTTTATGATTGCCTGTTAAAAATCAGCACCAAGCTAGAATTTAGCACAATGAGTGTTTATTGGAGGGCAGTGACATTTCAAATGCATTTTTCTTTAGTATATTATGGACTCAATTTCCAAGATATTGGCTATTTAATTTTAGAACAATT
Source organism: Globicephala melas (assembly GCF_963455315.2). NCBI lineage: Eukaryota > Metazoa > Chordata > Mammalia > Artiodactyla > Delphinidae > Globicephala > Globicephala melas. Next base: position 56,059,217 of record NC_083330.1, read on the forward strand.
CAGTGCCTTCCAAGATCTCCATCCCTGCTGCCCTTCATAAGTATACTCTAGCCTGTGTAGAGTGTTCCAATACACAGATTTAGGGAATTTTGAGAAATTTTAGCAGAATGAAGAGAGAAGAAGAGCAACTTATTATGAAAAGCTGCTGGTTCAGTGAGCTAAATCATATTCTTGTATTGGAGAGTATAGGATTTTCGAAAGAAAATTGGAAAACTTTAGCAATTTCCATTTTATGATGTGGTCAAAATGTTGCAGTTCATAATTTTCAGGTAAACTTATTTCAGATACACCCATGCAAAATAAACAGGGAAAATAGTGGTCAGTGTATTGTGTTCAATGTCTTGTACCTCAGTTGAAGGACATAATTAAAGGCAGAAAGGAGAAAAGAATGGTCAAAGAGAGTAAAAAATGCACCACAGTTTTATGACAATAGGAGCACTGAATTGGGAGTCAGCACATGGGGATTTGAGTTGTTAATCCATAACTTCCCTTCTTTAGGTCTTGGTGTCTTCAACTGTGAATTAAGGAATTTAGAACCCTTATTCCTACTAAGTTTTACCCAGAAATTTAGTTATTCAATCCTAAGGAATATCTATTTTTCTTTCCTTTTCCTTTATAAATTCTAAATTAAAACCCTCTAGCCTTATGACCAATTAAAAATTTTATATTTATGAAATAGAGCCATAGGAACTAAAAAGGACTGATCTCATCAATTAGCCTTCAATTTCCTGTTTTTCAAGCATATGAATTATAATTTACGAGATTAAGACGAATGGTGAGACTTCCATGATATTGAGGGATAACGAGGAAAATAAAAATGAAAAGTGCTATTTTTTAAATAATAGCAAAAGTGTGTAATTAAAATAATTTTTCCTCTGGCATTCTGAAAGATATATAAAAGGTTCAGAAAAGGTTATTTTCACATAAAATGAATGTGGTGGAATCATGGGCACTTGAGACTTTTAAACCCAGACAGCCTACAATCATGCCTACAGTCATTTTTGGCTGTTCTTTTTGATTTCATTCATAATGTTTCCCAGTTAATAATTATGGATTATGTTACTCTCATTAAATATATCTATAATCTTACTTGATTGTCTCAATTCTCTCTATTAAGTATACTGTGGTTTTTCTAGTAAGAATTTAATACAATTTTCCTGTCTGTATACAGCATTTGGTCAATTTGTTGAGAAGACCTAGCCTCTTAAATCTGTTTTCCTCACCATCGCCTCAAAATCGCCACATGTCTGCCTTTTGCAGATGGAATCACTGTAGCAAACGGAAAGGTGGAGTTTGGCCTTTTGCTGGGTTTGATGTGGTTCTTTCTTTCAGGACAAGACGTTTCCTATAAAGGGATTTTTTTTTTTTTTTTTTTTACTGTTTTGCTAATGTTTATTTTCTGAGTCTCTCTTTGTTTATATTAAAATAAAGTTTGAGGGGAAACAAACCTTCTGAAGGCCAAAAAATTCTGTAAACATAATATAACAAAGCATATTTTTATTTTCCATGAGCACTAACTGGTTACTTAGTAGCAAATTGGTCAGTGTGCTGTTCCAAGTATTTTCTGATTTTGCCAAAGTGATTAAAGTACCAGACCTATATCAGAGGTTATATTCTCTTCTTTCTGTGCTGGAAGTGGGTCTGCAGGTCAAAATGTAATAAAAATATATACTGCATCATCTAAAATTTGAGAAGGTGCTATGTTGCAGATGATAGAGGCTTATTTAAGGACTTATTAAATTGAGGTGCAAATTAGTTTAAAAAGTAGATGAATAGCTTTGGTGGACACCCCTCTGTCAATTTGGCACTACTCTTGAGTTATATTAATTTTGTGGCAAGTGGTAAATATGATGAAAGGAAGTTACAGGTAAGGGAATAACACACAGGTACTAAGGGCAAGAGAATGTGGCAAATACGGATTTGTTGATGAATTTAAAAGCTCAGAAATTATAACAGCTACAGCATTTAATAAAAGTTTAAAATATAAGTCAATATTTATTGAATACTCTTATATGAAATGATATTGATTATGGTGTTCTTGTGCCTTCATATCATATTTATAATGTGTAGCATTAAGCAAGTCAATAATTTCATGATACCTTTTATATTTTTTCACAGTCTCATTAATTAAAAATATGCAAGTAAGGTTTCAGTTCTGTGAAGTAAAGAGCTTGTATATTGCATGCAGAAGAACATGTTATAGGTTAGGTACTTGGATCTATATAAAGAAAGAAAGAAGGCCAGAGAAGGAATAAATCAAGGTAAAATAGAATCCTTTATTTTCTTAACGGATTTAAAAGATAACTGTCTAGTTAAAGTAATAATTGTAAAAATGCATTGGATTGCAATAGCATTTGTTCAGGTGAAATGAATGACAGCAATGCCACAATACATGGGCAAGAGGAATTGAGGATATTTTATTCTTAGTTTCCTGAAATTCAGGTGAAATGACAGTGTTATTTGTAGGTTGATTTACAGTAGTTATATAGTGAACTCTAGGGCATGTAGTAAAAATTTAATAATAATTGGTATGCTAAGAAAGAACATAAAAAGGGACCATTTAAAATGCTCAGTTTACACCAAAAAAGGCAGAAATATTGGCAAACATAAGAGATATCAATGTATTAATAATCACTATAAATGTGAATGGTGCAAATATAATTAAAATTTATAATTTGTCAGATTGAATTAACAAAGAAGAACCAATTACCATTGGCCCTCCATATTCATGGATTCCTGCCACCACGGATTCAGTGAACCACAGGTGGATCCATGGTTACGGAGGGGCAACTGTATTAGGCCATTTTATGTAAGGGACTGGAGCATGGGTGGATTTTGATATCCACGGAGAGTCCTGGAGCCAATCCTCCCCACAGATGGGGAGGGGTGACTGTGTATTTTGTCTACAGAGATCTGTTTTAGATATATATACTCATATAAGTTAAAAGTAACCTATAAGTATATTAGAGGCTTTCTCTAATTTGGGAAGTAATTCCACCTTCCACCAAGTAGCCCTCTTTCTATCCCAAAAATTTACCAAGTTCTGTCACACATCGAGGAATTTTAATATATTGGTTCTTCTCTCTGTAATCTAATCCCTTTGCCTTTCTCATTGGCCATATCCTTCTCATCCATCTTGTTTCCTCTACACTATTCAATTATATAATTTTAACTGTTTTTTTTTTAATTAATAATTTATATTTGGCTGTGTTGTGTCGTTGTTTCTGTGCGAGGGCTTTCTCTACTTGCGGCAAGCGGGAGCCACTCTTCATCGCGGTGCATGGGCCTCTCACTATCGCGGCCTCTCTTGCTGCGGAGCACGGGCTCCAGACGCGCAGGCTCAGTAGTTGTGGCTCACGGGCCCAGTTGCTCCGCGGCATGTGGGATCCTCCCAGACTAGGGCTCGAACCCGTGTCCCCTGCATTGGCAGGCAGACTCTCAACCACTGCAACACCAGGGAAGCCCCTGTATTTTGTTTGTTGATTAAACTGGTGTGTCTTATCTCTTTCAGTAGACATAAGCTCCATGAGAGCAAGGAGTAGGTTTGTCTTTCTCACTGATGTAATTCCAGAAATTAGATTAAGTGCTTACCATTATTAGTTCAAGATAGATGTGAATTGAATAAATTACTTGCTAAATGAATTAAAAAAACAATTTTTAGTGCATTCATGACTAATATGGCTTAATATATTAATCCCTTTATTTTGCCTTAACAAAAACAATGACAAAAAAAACGACTGTGAACTGGCAGAATGGGGAAGAAGATTGGGGAGATACACGGAGATGGCTTTTCGCATAATCACACACACACAAAAGAGATTGCTTCATCCTCCTGCAACAGAAACCTCAAAGTCCAGGTGCGATGCTGGTATAAATTAGGCCTAAATTATGTAAAGAGAGAAAGTTCTCACGTTCTTTGTTCTTAAAGGACCCTTAGCTGGGACATACATGAGAAGCCAGAGCCCACTGAATGGGAGTGCTATTAACCATGGAACTATTGACTCACACACAACAAAGGTATTTCATAAACAGAAGTGACATTAAATTTGGATTTCCATCTCTGTGGGACATAAAGGAATGAAGAAGAAATATTTCTCTTTGATTTCCCTTGCACACTACGGGAAATACAGTTGTGTTTGTCATGTGGTTATAACCATGAAGAGGAAGTCAGGTCTGCTCTCCCCCCTGCTGTTCACCACTTCAGGATCTAAGTAACCATGACAGCATTTATTCATCCTCAAAGCTTTGAAGAGAATTTGAGATGAAGGTTGAGGAGAAAACCCAAATGTTCTTTTAAAAGTTAGAATTCACAAGGAAGGAAAAAAGACCTATTCGTAAGAGAGACTGTTTTGGGTGAAATGCAATAAATTCCATACTCATAAGAGTTAATGTTTTAGTTTTTTAAAATAATTGTCAACAAAAGCTCTTATGCTTAAAATCAATACTGTAGAAGTTACACAGAATTCATGTTTATTGACTATCAGGAATCAGGGCAAGGATATTCAAGCTAACATGAGTGCATGGGGGTGCCAAGGAAAACATGGTTTTGATGGTAAGGAAAATAATCACAGTGTTTAGGTAACAAGGATAATATATGTCTTTTGCATAGCCTGGACATACTAGAAATATAATAAGAGCTGTTTTTTGATAAAATAATTTAATGGCTCAGAATCTAATGTTTTGCCTTGTATGCTGGCCATTTACTCAAGGTACGATTTTTTAATACTTAAATTCAAGGAGTAAAAATACTATATTTTCAACAAGAAACAATCAGTGTGTTGTGTACCACATTTTACTTCTTACACTCTAAAGTGTGTCTGTAATATCCAGGGATCAGCAATCATTTAAAAAACCTTTTGTGAATGCATAGAAGTTCACAGATACACTGTCATAGATAATCTATTCTGGGCTACTGGCTTTACAGAATGAGTCATGATTATAATAGGAAAGTTGATGAAATTTGCATGTAAATTGATAATTCGTGAAACATTCATTTTTCACGTTTCATACATGATTCATTTTTCGGGGCAAAATATATATTAAAGGAGACTCCTATTTTAAGGCGATTCTTATATAATTTTGCACAACAACATTCACAAAATCTTTCTTTTGAAGTCAATATAGTACAATCTCATACGAAATGAGAAACTTCCAACACCACTGAAATACAGATGAAAGATAAATGCTCACATTCACAACACCTATTACTGACATATATCTACTATGGATTTAATATGTATTGAGTCGAAATATCATACATACAAATGTAAAATGATTTGTGTACTTTCAAAGTTCTCAGATTTTTACCAGTTTTTGCAATATATATACATATATATATGTTGCAATATATATACAATATATATACATACATATATATACATATATTTTTTTACCAGTTGTTGCTATATATATATATATATATATAAAGCAAGTATCTTGCTTGCTTTAATATAGTAAGTTACACACTGTTTTATTGGCCATACACATAAAAATGTGTGGACTAAAAAATCAACTTTAGACAAGCCTTTTAGATAGCCTCATCCACCAGAGGGCAGACAGAAGAAAGAACAACTATAATCTTGCAGCCTGTGGAATGAAAACCACATTCACAGAAAGACAAAATGAAAAGGCAGAGGACTTAGTGCAAAATGAAGGAACAAGATAAAACCACTGAAAAACAACTAAATGAAGTGGAGATAGGCAACCTTCCAGAAAAAGAATTCAGAATAATGATAGTGAAGATGATCCGGGACTTCAGAAAAAGAATGGAGGCAAAGATCAAGAAGAAGCAAGAAATGTTTAACAAAGACATAGAAGAATTAAAGAAACAAACAAACAGATGAACAATACAATAACTGAAATGAAAACTACACTAGAAGGAATCAATAGCAGAATAACTGAGGCAGAAGAACGGAGAAGTGACCTGGAAGACAGAATGGTGGAATTCACTGCTGTGGAACAGAATAAAGACAAAAGAATGGAAAGAAATGAAGACAGCCTAAGAGACCTCTGGGACAACATTAAACGCAATAACATTCACATTATAGGGGTCCCAGAAGGAGAAGAGAGAGAGAAGGGACCCGAGAAAATATTTGAAGAAATTATAGTCGAAAACTTGCCTAACATGGGAAAGGAAATAGTCACCCAAGTCCAGGAAGCACAAAGAGTCCCATACAGAATAAACCCAAGGAGAAATATGCTGAGACACATAGTAATCAAACTGGCAAAAATTAAAGAAAAATTACTGAAAGCAACAAGGGAAAAATGACAACATACAAGGGGACTCCCATAAAGTTAACAGGTGATTTCTCAGCAGAAACTCTACAAGCCAGAAGAAAGTGCCATGATATATTTAAAGTGATGAAAGGGAAGAACCTATGACCATGAGTACTCTACCCAGCAAGGAGCTCATACAAATTCGATGGAGAAATCAAAAGCTTTACAGGCAAGCAAAAGCTAAGAGAATTCAGCACCACCAAACCAGTTCTACAACAAATGCTAAAGGAATTTCTCTAAGTGGGAAACACAAGAGAAGAAAAGGACCTACAAAAAAACCCCCATAACAATGAAGAAAATGGTAATAGGAACATACATATCGATAATTACCTTAAATGTGAATGGATTAAATGCTCCAACAAAAACACACAGGCTTGCTGAATGGATACAAAAACAAGACCCATCTATATGCTGTCCACAGGAGACCCAGTTCAGACCTATGGACATATACAGACTGAAAGTGACGGGATGGAAAAAGATATTCCATGCAAATGGAAATCAAAAGAAAGCTGGAGTAACAATACTCATATCAGATAAAATAGACTTTAAAACAAAGAATGTTACAAGAGACAAGGAAGGACACTACATACTGATCAAGAGATCAATCCAAGAAAAAGATATAACAATTATAAATATATATGCACCCAATATAGGAGCACCTCAATACATAAGGCAACTGGTAACAGCTATAAAAGAGGAAATCGACAGTAACACAATAATAGTGGGGGACTTCAACACCCTATTTACACCAAGGGACATATCATCCAAACAGAAAACTAATAACAAAACACAAGCTTTAAAAGACACAATAGACCAGATAGATTTAACTGATATTTACAGGACATTCCATCCCAAAACAGCAGATTACACTTTCTTCTCAAGTGCACATGGAAAATTCTACATGATAGATCACATCTTGGGTCACAAATCAAGCCTCAGTAAATTTAAGAAAATTGAAATCATATCAAGCATCTTTTCTGACTATAATGCTCTGAGATTAGAAATCAATTACAGGGGAAAAAACGTATGAAACACAAACACATGGAGGCTAAACAATATGTTACTAAATAACCAAGAGATCACTGTAGAAATCAAAAAGGAAATTAAAAAATACCTATTGACAAATTACAATGAAAACACGTAGATCCAAAACCTATGGGATGCAGCAAAAGCAGTTCTAAGAGGGAAGTTTATAGCAGTACAAGCCTACCTCAAGAAACAAGAAAAATCTCAAACAATCTAACCGTACACCTAAAGGAACTAGAGAAAGAAGAACAAACAAAACCCAAAGTTAGTAGAAGGAAAGAAATCATAAAGATCAGAGCAGAAATAAATGAAATAGAAACAAAGAAAACAATACAAAGATCAATAAAACTAAAAGCTGGTTCTTTGAGAAGATAAACAAAATTCATAAACCATTAGCCAGACTCATCAAGAAAAAGAGGGAGAGGATTCAAATCAATAAAATTAGAAATGAAAAAGGAGAAGTTACAAAAGTCACCACAGAAATACAAAGCATCCTAAGAGCTACTCCAAGCAACTCTATGCCAGTAAAATGAACAAACTGAAAGAAATGGACAAATTCTTAGAAAGGTATAACCTTCCAAGACTGAAGCAGGAAGAAATAGAAAATATGAACAATTACAAGTAATGAAATTGAAGCTGTGATTAAAAATTTTCCAACGGGGCTTACTTGGTGGTGCAGTGGTTGAGAGTCTGCCTGCCGATGCAGGGGACACGGGTTCATGCCCCGGTCTGGGAAGATCCCACATGCCACGGAGCAGCTAAGCCCATGAGCCATGGCCACTGAGCCTGCATGTCCGGAGCCTATGCTCCACAACGGGAGAGGCCACAACAGTGAGAGGCCCGCGTACCGCAAAACAAACAAAAAAACCACATTCTGGAGTTATTATTAGAAAACATAATATATCTTTTAGAGAGATTGATGATTTCCATCATTTACATATATTTGGAGCCAGATACCTTATTTTTCTTATGATTTGTGTGAGAAATCTCAACCTTACAGATCTTACAAGTTCAAAGCACCTTATGTTAGCATTTGAAGTCTCCCCTGAGCAAATAATGGCAACCTAACAGAAAGATGAACCTGCACATCAGTGCAATATATTTTAACATACCACATTTTTAAACCTACCGATATTCTCCCTGGAAAGTACCTGAGAGTATGCATGGAATTATGTTCCATGGAAACATATTAGGAAAGCCAGAAGTTTCTATCAGTAGAATATGATTCTCTGAACATCAATAACTAGACACAAGTTTGAAATCCTGCACATAGACACTGACTTTGGGATATAGACTTTCTTCTTAGAAGATGCACCTTGTGTTTCAAGCTATTAGATATGCTAAGATTGGACTATATTACTTTGCCTAACTGCTTCCTATTATATCAAAAAGTATTCTTTTTTTCAGGTGTATTTTTAATTGAAGTTACAGTTCTCTCTAAGAACTGAGTGGAAAATGTTGTTTAGAACCATATTCAGCTATCATGGTATTTTCTAGGTAAAATGAATCATTTAAATAAGTTTCTCCCACTGGTCATTGTTCAGTTTCAGTTTTACATTTCAAAATAAAGAAAAACATTTCAAAATAAAGAAAAATAAAGAAAACATTTCAAAATAAAGAAAAAACAATGAAATGTAAAAACAATACCTTGTCTTTTTAAAAAAATTTGACATATTTAACATGTTACATTTTGTAAGTTGGTATATAACATGCTACTTTGATACATTTGTATATTGTAACATGGTTGCCATTGAAGCAACATTTATCATATTATTTGACTGTAGTATAATGTTACTCTATATATTTATTATTCTATAGTTTATTTACTACTTGTTACAAACAAAAGAAAGCTTCATGAATTTGCATGTCATCCTTGTTCAGGGACCATGCTAATCTGTATTCTAATTTTAGCATATGTGCTGTGCCAGTGAGCACTTGATATACTGCCTTGAGTTACTGCAAATAAGGTAAACTTACATTATTACAAACATCTGCTCTATGAGCAGCTAAAATATTAGAAATCAAGGTAGTGGACTGTGATAACTGGTACAAAAATATAATTTAATAAGTGTTCTTTAATTCAGAAACATATTCAGATAAGAGAAAGCCATAAGAATTTCAGTAGAATGCACGGAGGATATTTTATTGAAAGAAAACTAGTAATGATGTGGTTTTTGCACTATATTATTTTTGTAAATACTCACTCTGCCTACTACTTACATGGGTTAAGTAATATTTGCTACTCTTTGATGCTGGACTTGGTCATATAACTTGCTTTGAATGATTGGATGTTGGCAGATGTGACAAAAGCTGAGAGTTGCTCTCACATCTCTTTTACAACCATGAGAAAATCATGTCCATGTTGACTACTGAGCCCAGGAGAAAGATATAAACTTTGGGGGCAGAAATCATTATTCCTATCTTTTCCTAGCCTAAATCTATTCTGAATAAATGGCAGTGGTTTTAACACAATGACCTTTAAGAATTTTGCTGCCTTTATATGGCAATAGCTAACTGATTGCACTGAATTCAAGACACACTGAAACATTCATCTTTTTTACAATGTCTTGACACATTAGATTTCCTTAGCCTAGCATCCTCATACCTTTTTAAAGCTTATCTTTCATGGTCCTCTTCAAATGACACATTTCTCTGAAAGCATCAATTATTTATCAACTTATATCTGTTTCCCCGAGCACAATTTTTGTGTTGTTTTACAACACTAATAAATCATACCTTGTGTTATATCTGTGTATTTTTCATATATCTACTTCTGGATTCTACCTCTGAAGAGTGGTTTGTATCACATTTATGTCACTATTCTTAGTTTTTAGAATCTGGATATTGGTTATTTTTAATATTTCATAAATATTTTTGCAATGAATAAATATATATTAAGCAATGTATTGGGGAGTCCTAATCAAAAATAGAAGCCTATTATTGCTCTATTAGAGGGGTAAGATGGGGAAATATGTCAATTATTATACGAGCAAATGTAAGCATAAATTAAATACATTACAGAGCAGTCTTGGGCTCTTTGACTTACAGAGCTGAGAGCTCCTTAGCTGGTTTTGACTTGCCATCAACATCAAGTTCCTTTACTGTGATTAGAAAACCTCTGCTCTAAACCTCTGATATTGAGGAGATGTTTTCCTAAATTTCTTTAAAATTAGTAGAAAAGCATTTGCTTGATGTACAGATGCTTTTACACTGGTGAATAAAGCAATATGTTTGAGCTACATTATTAAAATACCTTTAAGTATTTCTCCTGCTACAACCTAGAAACCACAAGGAGTCTTGGTACATTCTAAATGTATCTAAATGGAGAATGGCATTTAGAATCCAACATCTGGGCTCTGGGTGTGCTCTGTACCACGTGGGTGCTATTGCTTCTAGGTCCTCTCGGTGTATAGTGTTAGGGAATATAAGTACATATACTAACCCATATAAATAAACATGTCTATATCTAATTACTTGTGTGTGGATATAAATATATATCCCCACAGTTGACCTTTCAGCACGTGGGTTGGGGAGCTAACCCTCAATGCAGTCAAAAATCCACGTATAGCTTACAGTTGGCCCTCTGCACTCAGCTCCTCCGTATCAGCAATTCCACATCCATGTATTCAACCAATGATAGATCATGTAGTACCATAATATTTACTGAAAGAAATCTGCATTTAAGTGGACCCATGCATTTCAAACTCGTGTTGTTCAAGGGTCAACTGTATACACACAATGCATTTTATGAGTCATAAGTTCACCATATATATAAAATATATATACATATGTGTGTGTATATATATATACATATATAATGTGTGTATATATATACATATATAATGTGTGTATATATATATAACTTTGTACTAGTTAAGTCGAATCCAAATCCAACATCACAGAGTTAAATGTAGCCTGCCTCCTTCCTTTATTTGTGAATTATTTCTCCAACAGTGAGAAACCTGGTTCTTATTTGCTACAATATACTTGTTTGATTAACTACAGTGTACTTACAAAGCAATTTAAGAATTGCTACCCATATTTCCATGCTTCTGCTTGAAACATATTTATTCAGTTTTCAGTCAAGGTACTGTTTCCTGAAGTTACTTAAAATTGCTTTTTCTGTTGTACTGAACAGCATGGTAACAGTTAGGTTTATTATTGTTGGTATTTTATTTTTAGTTTTCCCACATCCAGGCTGATTTTAATTGTTCATTTATTTTGGGGGTATGTTAATGGCATGTGAAATATGGCTATGGTTCTAATACAAAAGATAATGAGAAATGTCACTTCCTCCTAATCTTGGCTATTATATTACCAATACCTGCTTTTTTCCATTCCATTCCTATCCACCTCTGATAGGAAACTAAACCCTTTAGTTTCTGGTTTATCCTTCCATCAATGCCAGAAAATACATTCTCAAAAAAAGATGCAGGCTTGTTGAAAACACAGGTGCCAAATTGAAGTAGCTATGACCAATTTGAGCAAAAAAAAAATATGATAGAAGTTGATTCTTACCCATAAAGCCAAAATAATAGTGGATCCGTAAATATAAAAATACCACTCTTAAAATAGATATTAACCAAAAAAGAAAGACAATAGCTTTAGAGTGAAACAAATAGGAGGGACGACATCAACAGTAATAACACATAACAGCAATATGAACCTTGTGAAGTGATGCTTTAAGAACTCAACATCAGCCCTGTGATATTCTTGACAAAAATACAGAGTAATGAAGAAGTCTCACACTCAACCAAATTGACTGACATTCGTTACAGTAATTTATCAATATTCTTTGAAAGTGTCGAGGTCATGAAAGACAAGGAAAGTCTGAACTTACAGACTAAAAGAAACTAAAGAGAAATAATAACTAAATGCAATGTGGGACCCTGGATTTGATATTGGAGCAAAAGGAAAGTGTTAGTGCAAAAACTGGTGAAATTTGAATAAAACTTTTAGTTTAGTTCATAGTATTGTACCAGTGTTCATTTTCTGGTTCTGACAATAACACTGTGGCTATGTCAAATGGAAGTATTAGAGAAAGGAGAAGGAAGGATATATGAAAACTCTTTGTAGAATTTTTAAACTATTCTCCAAGTCTAAAGTTAGTTCTAAAAACTCTTTAAAAAGATCTCTACTTTTCTTTAGATTCAAGTATTTTATTAATAATTATCAAAACTGTGGGTAGCTTTAAATACCTTTCATGCCAAAATTTGGAGTGAATCCAGCTCTCTTGATTCCAAGTTCAATAATCTTTCCATTACTCTTTATTCTTCCAAATGTTCTCGGGATATTTTACTCAAAGTACAATTGATTTGGTAATGCATTAAACCTGAATTCTATTGTTAGGCATTATAAACTATGAAGCTCATTCTTAAAAAAGCTCATAGATCCCTATTCTTGACTCCCCTTAAAATAATCCATAAACTCCTCCACTTAATTTTGTGGCTACTCAATTAGTTGCACTCTACAAAAGAGTGAGATATCCAAGATATATTTTTAATAAGGCAGTAGACTGCTTTTTAATATATATCTTAGAATTGGAGAGCAGTGAAAAATCATTTAGAATATTTTTATATTCCTTTCCTATCCTAAGTTTGTCCTTAAAATTGGTAGTTTCAAATTATCTCTGTGGTTTTATAATACCCTTTCTGCTTCTTTGGGTGACATTAAAAAAATCTTTAATAAGATAATATTTATTTTTAAAGACACTATCAATAGAGAACAAATACTTATTAATGCATACAGTAAATATATTTCTCCCTGACCTCCAAAATCAGCATTTTCATTCTTTAAGCCATAGTTGAAATCATACTACCAGTTGCTAAATTATCAAATAATACTATCAGGAATTATTGGATATTTTCATTTTGTGTTTTGATTTGGCTGCATTTTCCAGTGCTACATTTTTATGCGATTGGTAGATTGTTATTTAAATGACACCAGTGCCTGTTAAAACATGCAGAAAATTAAGCTCACGGAGTCACATGCTGAATTTTATAGATGGTTCTATAGTGATACTGTTATTAGTATTGATCTATTAAAGTTTATAGCAGCTAATGAAAATAGTATTATATAAATGTGGTATATAGAAATTAATCATTGGTTAAAATTATCATTTGGGGATTTATCAGTAAAATAAAGATTTTATTAATTTAAAATTCTAGATTTGGAATTATCAGGCTAAATTTTCCAAATTTATAGCATTTCCTTGAATCTTGCAGTATAGCATCTGTAATGTCATTCTTTAAGTAACTGATTTTGCATGAGCTTCATTCCCATTTTGATTAGCTAATTGAGATTATAATTGGCATTTTAACGTAAAACTTAAAGTGAAGTTACTTCTAAGAAAGATCCTGGGTGGAAACACACAGAGACAAATCTATTTAAACAGCACATTATTTTGAGGATCCCACAGAATTGAACTCAATAGGAGCCGTTGATAATGCCAACCCTGGGGACATCCTTATTAATCTGCCCACCAAGTGGACTGTGTGTGTGTTATGAACTCTGTGGGTTAGCAATAGCCACTAATTTAAAGCTGGTAGAAGAGTCACTCCAGATACTTAAAATGCAGTCACCTACACTTTTCTGGCATTTCACATAAAACTAAGTCAGTGTAAAGTTGGTGAAGTAGACTTGAGACACTCCAAGGTGATACATGAAGTTGTCTTGTGGTTTTGTAATGCCAAGTTGAATATGAATGTTTAGACTTTCAAGGATTTCCTCTTTTTGGCATGGTGGGAATGAGGGACATATCATCAAATGTTCACTGAGTGTTTATAATTCTTGGTCTCCAGATATAAGAAAGTAAAGAAGGATATTCCGTCTAAACTAAAATGTGCTTCAATAGGATAGTTTCCAAATGACTGATGTATGTGATGATGATGATGATAGGGTGATGAAGAGGATGATAATAAACTATTTTAAATTTAAATACAAAAAGAAATAAAATAACAGAAGGAGCATATTTAGGTAGGGTGTGGTTGTCAGAGCTCAGAAAACGACCACTGAAAACTTGTGCCCACATTCATGTCCTCAAATTTGTCTTCATTCTTTCTCTGGGTTAGGGAGTGTTTTATTGAAACCACTTCCATTAACTTCAAATGTAGACTAAAGAGAGATGTAACCCAAGTTAAGCTTCCTTTCAATCTTTTCCTATATGTACTGTTGATAGCAGAATTTCTAAAGTAGTCACATGGAATTTGGAGTTTAAAGTGTTTCGGGGACCAATCCCAAGTTTGCTCATTATTTTTACTCTCTTAGTCATTACACTGTCAATCTTGGAAACCGTAAGTAAACCTAAGTTTTTCAAGTTACTGTATTACTTGGAAACCTATACATTAAATTTCCCCATCCTCCACCAGGGAAAGTTACTATAATATATTACATCTCATAAGATATAAATCTCATAGGATTTTCTAGTACAATTTACATAAAACCCACATGCTTCTGGATCAGAAACAGTTAACGAAAATCTAACAACAGTGCCATTAGAAGAGGCATAAGGCAGAAGCTCATTCACAGATTCATTTACAAGATGAAAGCACTGCTAGAATCACATAAACTTTTTGTTCTCTATTGTATAGTTGTAGAAATAAGATTAGTTACTGGTGAATTATGACATGTCTCTTTACCATCCCCCAAACAGGATAAGCATATTTTGAAGTATTAAAGTTCAAGTGAACTTTAATACTTTGGTGTTGATTTTACCTCCAGGTCTATGGTAGTCTTCATTCTTAAGCCATAGTATTTTTAAAAGTATGAAAAAAAATAGCATCGCCAAAAACTGGTTTTGCTTTAGCTTGGTATTATTAGAAATATAATTCAGTTAGTGTAGATTCTTGTGTTCTTCCTGTAGTGAGTCTGGTCACTAACAATATTTAACCTATAAATTTTAAAGTATCACATTTTTATGGGCAGTTCTGCTGATGTTTTTTCTTTCTAATTTTTATATAATTTTTAAAGTTTACTTTTCATTTGCAGTTATTACAAAATATTGGTTATATTCCCCATGTTGTACAATATATCCTTGTGCCTATCTTACACCCAATAGTTTGTGCTCCCACTCCCCCCGCCCCGTCCCCATTGGTAGCCACTAGTTTGCTCTCTACATCTGTGAGTCTGCTTCTTTATTGTTATATTTAGTTTGTTGTATTTTTTAGATTCCACATATAAGTGACATACAGTGTTTGTCTTTCTCTGTCTGACTTATTTCACTTAGCATAACTCCCTCCAAGTCCATCCATGTTGCTGCAAATGGCAAAATTTCAATCTTTTTTATGGCTGAGTAGTATTCCATTGTATGTATATATGTGTGTGTGTGTGTGTGTGTGTGTGTGTGTGTGTGTATACATCTTCTTTATCCATTCATCTATTGATGAGCACTTAGGTTGCTTTCCTATCTTGGCAATTGCAAATAATGCTGCTATGAACATTGGGGTACATGTCTCTTTTCAAATTAGTGTGTTTGTTTTTTTCAGATGTATACCCTGGAGTGGAATTGCTGGGTCATATAGTCTTTCTATTTTTAGTGTTTTGAGAAACCTCCATACTGTTTTCCACAGTGGCTACACCAGTTTACATTCCCACCAACACTGTACAAGGGTTCCCTTTCCTCCACATCCTCACCAACATGTGTTATTTGTGTTCTTTTTGATGATGGCCATTCTGACAGGTATGAGGTGATATCTCATGGTTTTGATTTGCGTTTCCCTAATGATTAGTGGTGCTGAGCATCTTACGAGCCTGTTGGCCTCTGTGTTTCCTCTTTGGAAACATACATATTCAGTTCTTCTCATTTTTTTTTTTTAATAAATTTATTTATTTATTCTTGGCTGTATTGGGTCTTCATCGCCGTGCATGGGCTTTCTCTAGTTGCGGCAAGTGGGGGCTACTCTACGTTGTGGTGTGTGGGCTTCTCACTGCAGTGGCTTCTCTTGTGGAGCACAGGCTCTAGGCACGCGGGTTTCAGTAGTTGTGTCTCGCGGGCTCTAGATCATAGGCTCAGTAGTTGTGGCACATGGGCTTAGTTGTTCCGCGGCATGTGGGATCTTCCCGGACCAGGGATCAAACTCATGTCCCCTGCACGGGCAGGAGGATTCTTAACCACTGCGCCAACAGGGAAGTCCTTCTTCTGCCCACTTTTAAATTGGGTTTTTTTGTTTGTTTTGTTTTATTTCTTTTTATATTAAGAGACAGTTCCTACATTCTTTTCACACTGTAGTTTTGGCATGTTTATTAGAAAACTGATTTTCCCTGATTAGGAATAACGGTAAATATGGCCTAATTATATTTCACATTACTTTGCAAAAATTGTACTAATTTAAAATAATTTGTAATGGACTAGCACATAGAAATATGCCTAACACCACATAGTAGAGTTGGTGCTTGGGGTGCAGGTTCTGGAAAGGTTGGTTTGCATATGAAAGTCACAATCACAGGCAAGTCTTTTGATCTAAGAAGTAGCTGATCCTGCAAGAGGCATTTCCTCCAGTGTCAGCTAGGCCCCAGATGTCAGAGCATGAAAATTACAGAAAATAAAAACATATGCTTAATATATACCTTTCACAATTCTTTTAAAAATCTACAAATTTTTATTCATTATTTTGATCCATTACAACATTATATATCAATTCAAATACTTGAGTGGTGTTAGGCAAGCTTTTCCTTTCATAAATCTTGTTAACTTCTTCCTATGAGATTATCCCAGTTTAAGGATTCAGTGAACCTGCCTTTTATTGATTCCATCTGGCTGCCAAGCATAGGCTTTCACATCTGTTTATGGCTCCCTGGGTACTTTCAGGACCCTACACAGTGACAAGTATGGCACTGAGGAAAAATCATCTAATTATAAGTTAGGAATTGCAAATTGTATATTTTGAATAAGGTAAAGTTTTTACTTTTGGATTGCTTTACATATAGTGGATGTCAGCTTATTTTAATGTTTTTTTCAAATTCAGCTGGGTTTTTTTTAGTGCTTGGTTAGTTTGCATGTCTTAAATTATGTTTGAGTTTTAGAATCTTTTCAAACAAACGTTTAACAATTTTGCTCTCTGTCAAGTTGTTTCCTGTTTTTTTTATATAAAACCGTTGTTATTTGAGGAAACAAGTACCTCATTTAATACATGTTTTGCAAATACTTCCCTAGTTTACTAGATTTCTTTTTTGTTATTGGTATTTTTATTAAAATTTTTATAAAATAATTTTTATAAATAATTTTATAAAATTTTATAGAATCTCATTTGTCAACTTTTTACTTTATGATCTTCTGGTTTTAGGTCAAGCATAGAAAGGTCTTCTATACTTCAAATTTATAAAATTATTTAACAAGACTTTCTTCTAATAGTTTATACTTCCCTATCATATTTTCACTATAGATTTTTTAGCCACTTAGAATTTATGTTGGTATTAAAATGTCCTCTTAATCATGTAGTAAAACCCAGTACATATTTGGGACTGTTTACAGACTCCATTTTTTCTCTAGTGACAAACTTATTTTTTGTCAATAATAATAAATATTTTAGTAGCTGGCAGGTCTTTTATTACTCTATTATTTGCCTTTATCCTGACCATGTCCTGATTCTTTTTACATGCTTAATTTTCAGGCAACTTTAGGATAGTTTTGTCAGTTTCCAAGAAAAAAGTAAAAGGTTATTTTAGTTGGTGTTAAGTCCAAAATATTGGTATTTTTTGGGAGAATTGATGCTTTTAAATATTTAGTATTTTAACCCATAAACATTGCTTATATATTGTTTTTCAAAGGATGGGAAGTGATAAGATGCCCCCCCCATCTTCTGGTATTTACATTCTTTTGTAATTCCCTCTCCTTTAGTATGGGTGGGACCTACAGCTTTCTTCTAACCAAGAGAATATTTCACAGGTGATGGAATAGCATTTCCATGATTATGCTTCATAAGGTTGTAATTTCTACCATGTTAGAAGACCCTCTCCCTTGCCTGCTTTGATAAAACAAATTGATATGTGCAATACTCTATGTAAAGGCCCATATAGCAATGAACTGAATGTGACCTCTATTGGATAGCCAGAGAAAAACTGATGCTTTTAGTCCAAAAGTCCAAAGGAAATAAATTCTGCCAATACCAAGTGATCTTCAAAAAGATCCTTCCTCAGTCAGGCCTTGAGATGAGATTGTAACCCAAAGAGAAACCTCATTTACATGCAGTATACGGATATGTACACACTGAATTTAATAAGCTAGTACTTTCAGTTTTTTGCATGGACTTTTTTCAGTTAAATTAATTGGCAATTTTCATCTTCATTCCATCTTCCACTAATTTGGTACTAATGCTAGATCAACTAATTTACAAAATAAATGACAAAGTATTTTTTTCTAATCTTAAAAAATTACACTTTATATTATTTTGTTCATTACAACTTGAAAAAATCATGTAACTTCCTCATAGAAACCCTATTAGAAGCAAATTTTTTTTTTTTTTTTTTTACGCGGGCCTCTCACTGTTGTGGCCTCTCCTATTGCGGAGCACAGGCTCTGGACGCGCAGGCTCAGCGGCCATGGCTCACGGGCCCAGCCGCTCCGTGGCATGTGGGATCTTCCTGGACCGGGGCACGAACCCGTGTCCCCTGCATTGGCAGGCGACTCTCAACCACTGCGCCACCAGGGAAGCCCTAGAAGCAAATTTGATAAGCTGTGTAAACCTCTTTAATCAGAGCTTGAAATGTTTGGCATTCAGTAAATGTTAATTAGTTTTATTAATGGTACTACTCTGACAGTTTTACCAGTTTCTTCCAAGATATTTGACTGTTTAGGTTTCCTGTCACATAAGGACATTTTAAAAATTGCACTTTATGTTATATCTAATGCTTCAAATTATTTGCATGAGTTTTACAGAGCACTCATTGGCCCTTTCAAGTTACTTTGCATATGTTGTGATTTTTCTTATTCTTATTTCACTGCATTGTGTGGCTTCTCCATGTCTTATTTTTTTTTTTAGAATATATTCTTTTTAGATAGGATTATTTCTTGTATATTTTTATTCTACTTATTCTCCATTAAAAATTTTTTTTTGATTAGGTCAGATTTACTTGTATCTTTTTCTTTGATGGTCAGTGCTGTTTTTAAAAAATTAATTTATTGTTTGGTTGCACTGAGTGTTAGTTGCGGCACACGGGACCTTCATTGAGGCATGCGGGATATTTCGTTTTGGTGCGTGGGCTCTTCGTTGCAGTGTCCAGGCTTCTCGCTAGCTGTGGTGTGCAGGTTTTCTCTCTCTAGTTGTGGCATGTAGGCTCCAGGGTGCATGGGCTCTTTAGTTTGACGCACGTGGGCTCTCTCGTTGAGGTGCGCGAGCTCAATAGTTGTGGCTCACGGACTTAATTGCCTTGCAGCGTGTGGGATCTTAGTTCCCCAACCAGGGATCGAACCCGTGTTCCCTGCATTGGATGGCAAATTCTTTTTCACTGGACCACCAGGGAAGTCCCCAGTCTCCATTTCTTAATCCACTATTTTTTCTTTAATATTATGTCTCAATTCTTAAAGTAGATGAGTAATTCAATTTTATTCTCTCATGTAGCCTTGAAACAGGTTAAAAGTGACTTTTTTTTTTTTAGGAAAAAATTTAAATATCTGTAAATTTAGCTATGTAATCTTTATATTAAAACATTTTTCTAGATAATTAGCAATTTTGGTGGTAATTTCCATTTTTGGCACCAACATTATTTTTGACTTTTTAATAGTTTTTGTATTTTTGTTTTGATATTCTTTTTATGCTTTTATAGTTGTACTACATTTATTTATATTGTTCAAAGTACATGGCCTATGTTATTTGATAATTTTTGAAATTGAGATTTCCTTTGCAGAATAATATATAGACAACATTTAAAAATGCTTAATGAGGATTTGATAGGGAGTTTTGTATTTCAGGGCATAGAATTCAATATATATTTTTAAACCTACATTATTGGTTAAATATCATTTAATTCTTCAATATCCTTTCTTTAAGGTATATATTCTCTAACATAATAGAGGCAAGTAAGTTTTTTTATTTCCATTGTGTTTCTTCAGAATTTGTTTTTATATTTCCTATATTTTATAACAGTAATTTAGTTTTTAAGGGTTCATGGCATTTCAATCCTCAATGTGGATTTTATTTTTTTTATCATTTTATAATATCCTCTTTTGGTTTCATTTAATGAATCATGTACAAACTTTGATGTTAATATCTTAAACTAGATTTGTTTTATTTTCTAATGATTGTCCAGAAATTTTTAACCATCTTCTACTGGCCTTGGTATAGTTTTAGTCCTGAGTCAAAATATAGAGTGATGTGTATTTAAATAATTAAGTACACAGACCCTATAACCATTGAGGCCAACAAGTTCTGAAACTATCCTCTCAGTGTTCCAAGCAAGGCAGTTCTTATGGTAATTACATTAAAGAGACAAACAATTATGAGTCTCCCTGTGGTATTATTCTATAAGTGCAAGAACTTATGGGAATGGGAAGCATATTATAGTAGTGAGATCAGCATTATTTTAAGTACTAAAGTGCAACTTACTGAGGCTAAATAATCCAAGTAATGGCATTCACAGAACATCCCTGGGTTTGAGGTTAGCAAATGTTATCAGTATCTTTGGCTAGATCACTTATTCTGTACAATCAGAAATAGAAATGTATTACCGAAAAGAATATCTCAGAAGAT
The DNA here is from genome assembly GCF_963455315.2 of Globicephala melas. Classification (NCBI taxonomy): domain Eukaryota; kingdom Metazoa; phylum Chordata; class Mammalia; order Artiodactyla; family Delphinidae; genus Globicephala; species Globicephala melas. The sequence continues at coordinate 56,080,201 of NC_083330.1, forward strand.
AGAAGTTAATTCAATTTTAAACACTATAGACCTTGCATGATATTTTATTAGACTTCTGATTTTTGATGTAATCAAATACAAGAGACCCTAATCAAAGTAGTTGTTTCCTAAAAATATTAAAGACTGTAAATAGACTTTTCTTTTCCTCTCTCTCTACCTTTTATTCAAATTCTGTAGCAGCATAATGTTGCTTAGGTCATAGATGAACCTGAGGTAGAAACTGCTTTTATGATCAACAACTCATGGTGATTTAGTCTCTGCTATACTCATAGATCCATGAATGTAGTAACCACGCCTAAAGTAATTCTCTTCCCTGTATTCTCACTGTCAATCCTATGCTTGGTACATGATGTCTCCTGCTGTTGCTTAATAAGTATGTTTCACCTTGACAATAAATATGAGTGAATGAAGTTGACTACTAAACTTTATCATCTTATCAAAGTCATATTAAAATACATATTTTTAAGTTTTTCTCAATTATCCTAGAGATAAGAGTATTAATAAAAAATGGATTATATGCATAGAAAGTTTAAAAATTTGTGCAAGTTAACAACAGTTGTTTCAGGGAAATTATTGGTCATTCTTTATCCACATATTGGGAAAAACTAATAACAGTAGTCAGTTATAATGATGGTTTAGATCATATTTGTTGAAGGTTGAACCAGTCAAGTAAGTCTACAAGGAGTCAACAAGATCTGACTCTTCCATGAATAAGATATTGAGATTAAACAACTAGAGAAGGGCAGAAGAGAACATTTGTTGAAAGTGTGTTATGAATGGGTAACAGGGAAACAGTGATATAATCACTATCCATAGACTTTAAGATCACTTCTTTTACTCACATGTTTTAAACAAACAAGTAAATAAATGTTTTAATGAGGATAAAGCAAAGGTATATATCTCTACCAAATCATGTAACTCAGATGTTCCTGGTATTGTCCTTGTTTATACTTTTGCCTCAATTCTTTAGTTCAACCTAAAATTGATAAACTCTCTTAGAATAACAGTCTTAACTTTGATAAACATTGGCAAAATTAACTGATTTTATTTTAGTAAGAGTAATAGCAAAATTGGCTATTTCACCACACGCACAATACTCCCCCTATTTATGTTTCTAAATATCCTAATCTTTGGATTCATTAGATATGAACACTGATTTTATTTTTATATTATATAATGTACTAGATTCTTTTTATTTATTTTTAAAAAATTTTTTAATGTTTATTTATTTTGTCCGAGCTGGGTCTTAGTTGTGGCACACGGGATCTTTAACTGTGGCATGTGGGATCTTTTAGTTGCAGCACAAAGACTTCTTAGTTGCGGCATGTGGACTTCTTAGTTGTGGCATTCATATAGGATCTAGTTCCCAACCAGGTATTGAACCTGGGCCCCCTGCATTGGGAGCACAGAGTTTTACCCACTGACCACCAGGGAAGTCCCTGTACTAGATTCTTTGTATACATTTATGATTGTGTCCCTGAAATAAATTACCAAATGTGAAATACATATTCAAAGTGAAAAAAAGTAAATAAATTACAGATATATACATATATAAGAATTGTCCTCTATCAATTTATAAAGCAAAACCAGTAAATAACTCTTTTTGCCCCACCATTGCCAACAGTATATTCGAGTATTTTACAAATTTGTATAATATTGCAGGTAAAAATTTTAATCACCTACATTAAGTTAAAATACACATAGAAACCTATACAATTGTAAATAGCAAGTTCATATTTTGTAAGAGTCCTCTTTCAAAAGACAAGTAAAAACTTGAAAGAAAAAATTTTTTGAAAAGCACTGAAATTATAATAGCAGTGAGGGATTACTGAATCCTAGAGGATGACAGGAATCCAGATTGTGAACCTAGGATCAGAGCCATTTTGCCCTGTTGGTGTCCGTATGTCAATCAAAAAGAGCCTGGAAATGTCCAAAGGAGAAATATAGTGTAAAAGTTATTACAGAGGTAAACCTGGCTGGCCTTGAGGATTTATTAAATATGTAATACATGAAAACAATAGATTAAGTACCTGCTTTCATGAAGTTTGAAATCTGAAATAAGAAATGCATTATAACTACTTGAAATAACATGTGATAGGGAATACTATGATATAAACATCAAATTAGAATTCTGGAGGAAATAACATAACTATAGATAGATATGGTTTCCCTTTTTATATGAGCCATGTGGAAAGTGTTCAGACATCCAGAGATCCTTGAATGTGAATTGCATCAACAGCAATATAATGAATGGTCTTCTAAAATGTTTTATTTTAAAATTGTGTGACCCTTTACAGTTGCAGGCATAAGAAGTCTTACTAGAAGGTATTATTTATTACTATTGTTATTATTATTATCATCATTATTATTGAATCCTATGTAATTATGATGTATTACTCAGGAATAAAACCATAGAAAATTGACAGTTTAGACAAATAAGGTTGTGTATTCATATGGTGAAATTGAGCATTTTAATATCACAGCCAATGGGCAAGTCGATATCTTGTATTTTGAGCCTAGATTTTTTTTTCATTTTCACTCCTTTGAGGAAACTAAACCACCAAGTCATTTAAAAATGTATTACAAGCCTAAAGTAATGTATTATTCTTTTGACAGACTGAATGTCTTCTTACTGCTAATGTACTCATTTGTTTTTACATTACATTTGGAATTGAGTGATTCACAGTATCCACTATTTTAGACTCTTCCATCAAACCGTGGTTATAAAAATAATGAACTGAAAGGGACTCTTTTTATTAGCAGGAAGTTAAAAAAAATTAAGTTCAATGAAACTCTGAATTCTTAGACCCTAATAAGAAACATTTTTATTTGTTCTTTAAGTTAACAGAATTACTTGAATGATATGGAAAATGAAAGACAATCAAACACACTCCTGGATCTAAATCAGTGATACTGTGAGCACGGTATTACTGAGCAACTATCATGACATTTATTGCTAAATAGAAATATTTATGGCTCAAAATTCTTCTAATCCATCCTAGTAGATTTACCTGTTTGTCTCTTCCACTATCCAAAGAAAAAATTGAGGATAAAGCCTAGGTCATTCACTCAGTATTACTAATAACAATAATCATAACAATACTTATAAACATATGCTATGTTGTGTGAATATCTTCAGGCGCTTCACAAACAGTGGCTTACTTAATGTTCATAACAACCACGTGAGGTAGGATCTCTTATGAAACCCACTTCAATTCTGGTATCTGGATTTAAAGTCCATGCTTTTAACCACAATGTTATGCAATACCCACTAGTACATTATTGTCAGTTAACGGCTGTCTCTTTTAAATAACTTATGAAAAAATATTTTTTATCAATCACTGACTGTATTAATATAGAAATATAAAAAAATACAAACTCTCTCTCTTCTCCAGGGTCTCAAAATTTAGAATTAGGAATCTATATGCATACATACTTGAGTATGTTCATAACTTTTTTGTGTTGTATTTTTTCTCCTTTTCTGTTTTCTGACCTAAATTTTGTGTTGATTTCTTTTTCTGTGTGCAATAAATAGTCTTAGAACTATGCTAACTAATTGTAAGAATCTTCTGAGGTTTTTTCCCCTATGGAGAGAAATTTCTTTTTTTTTTAAAGAAGATGTTGGGCGTAGGGGTTTATTAATTAATTAATTTATTTTTGGCTGTGTTGGGTCTTCGTTTCTGTGCGAGGGCTTTCTTTAGTTGTGGCAAGCGGGGGACACTCTTCATCGCGGTGCGCGGGCCTCTCACTATGGCGGCCTCTCTTGTTACAGAGCACAGGCTCCAGATGCGCAGGCTCAGTAGTTGTGGCTCACGGGCCTAGTTGCTCCGTGGCATAAGGGATCCTCCCAGATCAGGGCTTGAACCCGTGTCCCCTGCATTAGCAGACAGATTCTCAACCACTGCACCACCAGGGAAGCCTGAGAGAAATTTATTTTATTCAAAGAGGCCTCAGTGGAGCTCTAAGGCTACAGCAATACTATTTAAGCATAAGATTCCTCTTCAATTAGAAAAGGATACTTTTTACTGGATGTTACACAATAGTAGTACTTCTTTTTAGATAATGAAAGTGAGAAAATTTAACACTACCTCTATGAAAATATAGTACAATATTAAAATGTTTGTGATTTAATTTTTAAACTCATTAAATTACTATTAAATATAGCATTATATCCTTTACTGAGTTTTCATTTTCTTTCAAAGATTGTACAACCATGTAACAAGCATTTTGAATCTAAATATAATATATATCATACTTTTAAGATAATGATCTTTTAAACAACTTCATTATTCTGTCTATATTTTTAGTTTTCACTTGTGTAGCCTTTTGTTTTATTTCCCCTTCTTAAGAAAAATTTTATCAGTTTCATGCACTATGCCCATATAGCAAACACAGTGAAATTAGTTATTCCTGTACTTTATGACAAATGCTCTGTGCTTCTAGTTCCAAGTCTAATGTGATAAGGGGACTACATAATTTTTGTACAAACTTGAGCCACTCTTGGGAATCAAAATGGTGCTTTTAATAATTAAACAAAGGTAACAAGTATAATTTAACAAGTCAGGGCTGTTTTGAATAAATTGGGATATACTTTTACCTTATGTACAAGTTTTCCAGCCCTTATGTAAGATAATCTTTGATAGAGGAAAGAAGAGTCATTCCCAGCTGTCTCCCTTCCCTAATGCAGGGATTTTACCATATTTAACATCCTACCCTTTCTGGATATCCCATGAGGGCAATTGACAAAAACCCAAGTTTGGTACCTAGAACCATACTGACACAACTAGATGTGTATACTCAAGTAGTCAACAAATATTTACTAAATACATGCCAGGCACTATGCTATTATTTGGGAATTCACCACTCAATGAAATAGGATGCCTTTTGTATGGAACTCTTAGTCTAACAGAAAGGGGAAAACAAATGGGCAGATGCAATCTACTGTGATAGGCAACATGACGGAGTACGTAGCAGGTCTAAGAGACCAAAAGTGAGGTAAAACTATTTCAGTTTTTGTGAGAGACATCTCGGAGAGTAAACTGAAATCTTAAAATTTATAGATTCTTTTTAATTGGCCAGTTAAAAATGAAGATTATTTCATTCAGTAAGAATGACAAAGGGACTTCCTTGGTGACACAGTGATTAAGAATCCACCTGCCAATGCAGGAGACACGGGTTCCAGCCCTGGTCTGGGAAGATCCCACATGCCGTGGAGCAACTAAGCCCGTGGGCCACAACTACTGAGCCTGTGCCCTGGAACCTGTGAGCCACAGCTATTGAGCCCGTGTGCCACAACTGCTGCAGCCCACATGCCTAGAGCCTGTGATCTGCAGCAAGAGAAGCCACCACCGCAATGAGAAGCCCGCACACCACAACGAAGAGTAGCCCCCGCTCGCTGCAACTAGAGAATGATTGATTATATTCCCACAGAGGTATATGAATTCCAATTCCTAAATATTCTAACCAATAATGGTTACTATTAATTATTTAATTAAAGGTGTTCTGTTGGTTGTAAAATGACATTGAAAGATACTTATCAGAAAGCTTGAAGAAAGACAAATTATATTCCCTTGTCAAAGTTAGAAAATAAGTTCCAGATCATCGTCCTTGAATATGCCCTGATCATACCTTTTATTATAAAGTTTGAGATAGATTATTCTTTAGGGGGCTGAGCTGGGTATTGTAGACTGTTTAGTGGCTTGACAACCCCAAATCTCCAGATATTGCCAAATATTCTCTAGGAGGCAAAATTACCCAAGATTACAAAGCACTGGTATAAAGGAAAGATTCAATCAACTTTATGTTCAACGTCATGAAAAACAAATACTTCAAACTTTTACTTAGACACAGTATCGTGCTTCAGGCACATTATAGGAGGGGAAGAGTGGAATACTTACGAGAGTTTTGTACCTAATTTATCAGGAAAAGGGAGTATGTCTTAAAGATTTTAACCACGGCAAATATCTCAAATATAACTGATTTCACCAATGAGAATATGTTTCTAATACACATTTTGTAAATTAATATGCCATTAAATTTGACCAGTGTGAAAATCTGTAAATGCAATTGTATATTTCTTGAAGGTGAAGGACACTGAATCAAACTGTAGTAAGTACTTCTAGGGTATAGTTTCTCTTATTTAATGCTAAATGACCATTCTTGGAATATGCATTAATTACTAATATGAATTAATTATTAATTAGGAAAAATAACTGGCCCATAATGTAGCTTAAAACTAAGGCATATGTAATTTCCCATTGTTTATTTAAAAGTAAATCACAGATATCATAGTAATTGGTTATACCTCTTGATTGGATTATTATATCAATCAAAGTTCATCAAGAGAAGCAGAATCACTTGGAGATATGTACAAATACATGTGCATTGATTTCTTATAGAGTTTGACCGTATGAAGTTGTGGTAATGGTTAGACAATCTCCGTCAATAAGGCTGTTGTTTCATGTCTGATGTTGGAGCCTGAAGTCCACAGGGTAGGAAGTCAGGATAAAAACATGAATGGAAGGTTGGAGAGATCAAGAGCAGACTGGAGCTCGTGAGGACAAACAGAAAGTACGTTAAGTGGTTGTGTGGGCATCCTAAGCAGCTTAAACCACCCATCACAGAGCTAAACATACACTCCTGACCCAGGAGTCAAAGATGCTGAAAGAGGATCCAGAGACAAGTAGAGCATCATAGGCCAGCTGTTGCCTCACACCAGTGAGGTGAGGCAGCAGATCTTTAACGATGTGTATGAGTTGCAAAATGGCTGCTGCTTCCCTTCCTCCATCCAGTTTTATCCCAAGTGTCTTTCTTTTGGCACACCCTAAATAGAAAATACACGAGAAAGAAAATTTTGGAAAATGTAGTTCAATCTAGTCAAATTTAACCTTACAAAACCATGACAGTTTATAAATATTATAGCATGATATATATTGACTTAAAACATTATTTATTCATTTTTCTATCTATTGATAAATAATTGGCTAGCTTATACCACCCCCTTTCTCTTCCCCCTCTCCAATTTGTTCTCTGTTGGTTATCTTTGAAACTGTAAATAATATGCTTAAAAGGTAGTTCATGTTTTATGAATTATAGCAATTATACCTTGAATCCCCACTGATCTGTTCATAAATTCTCCTTTACCTCCTTTTCCCTCTACCTCCTTATTTTATGTTCCATCATCCGTTATCTATAAGTTGCCAAGTGCAAGTGACATGATGATCTTGATTTTCAGACACAAAGCTGTATCTGTTTGACTTGCTTTTTCTATGAGTAGTAACTCAGTTTAAGTTGTAATGAATATCTAAATATTCATTTCTAAATACTCAAAACCATGCTGTGGTTATATTTTCTTTCTTGACAATCATTTTGTAAATTTTTAAATGGTGTTTTCATCACCTTTATTATGTTTTCCCTGATTTGTCTGTTTATCATGTCTGTACATTCATCTGCTCTTTTCTGTAATCTGCTCTTATCCCAGCGACTTCCTTCCTAGAGCAATCTGGATCAGTTGCTTTTTAGGCCAGTTACAAGTCCTGGGTCATGTCAACAGTGTTCCATGTCTTCTGTCTTCCTCTTCCTCCTTTGTGCTTTGTGTATTCTTCAGTATTGGGAAGAGCATATTCTCAAATAACATCCTAAGAAGGGAGTTGCAGGATGTTAAACTTCTGAGACTTTAAATTTCACACACACAGACATATGCTGCTTTACATTTTCCTCAAATTTGGTTAATAATTTGTGCATAGAAGTCTAGGTTCAGTATTGCCTGTAAGAACTTCTTAAGTCTTTGCTGCATTGCATTCAGCACCTGATATCATTGATTAAAAACCTGAGGCCATCGTGATTCTTGTGACTTTGTATTGAATATATGTCATTTCTTTTTTTTTTCCTCTTTACAATCTCTTATAAACTTCTCTTTATTCTGGCTGTTTTAAATTTCATAGGGTTGTATCTAGTTTTAAGTTTTGTTTGATTTTTTTTCACCCCTCAAATATCTTGATGAATACTTAAAGCTTGAAGAGTTGGGAAATGCTGTTCTACTATTCTTTTTCCTTAATTTCCTTTGTTTGTTTGTTTGTTTTTCCTTTCTGAAACTCTTGTTAGTAGGATGATTATGTATTGAATTGATTCTCTATGTATATTTTATGATTTGTTTTATTTTATATCTCAGGAGGCCATAATTTATGTCTTTAACAGTTCAGTTCTATTCTTCTTGGATAATGTTTCTTTTCTTCTCTTATCATTTTTGTTGTTGTCAGTTGGTTGTTGAAATTTATTATGTTGCTGACATTCTACACATGCATATGAATCCTTATTTGTCCATTTAAAATGTATAGTAGAGCTGCTGGAAACTCTTTGAGTAGGTCTGTGTTCATCAATGTCAGGCCTGTTATTAGGTGAGTGAGCAAAGAACTGGCCATTATTTTAAAAACCTCCAAATTCCTGAAGGCATGGGGTCTCTTTGGGTCTCTCTCATTTCCTCCATTACATGCTATACAGTTTATTCAAATCTCATGAGTAAAGAACAAAAAATCTTTCTCATTATATATTTTAGATTTGTTTTTTTATTTTCTAGAGAGTAAGTACATGGTAGCTGCATTCTACATGTTACCTTTTGAGAAAAGAAGGGGAAACATACCCATTGCCTCATACACGTAATTTGTATAGGTTTTTCTGATGTTCACCCATTGTTCACTCTTTTAGATACATATTTTGAGTTTCTTTTGGGTATCTTCATAAATTGTAAGACTTCTCATGAGGAATGGATTGCTGGATCCCCTGCTTTGATTCATCTACCAATGTACTTATTTATATTTATTGTACTTGTTTTTATTATATGTAATAATTTTATGTGCCAGCATGAAGGGTTTTTTGGATGGGATAAGCATTTAAATCAATGAACCTTGAGTAAGCAGATTGCTCGCCATATTGTGGGTGGGCCTTATCAAATCAGGTGAAGGCCTGACTAAACAAAATGTCTGGCTTCTGCAAGCAAGAGGGAATTCTCTGGCTGACTGCCTTTGGACTTCATCTGAACCATCAGTTTTCCTAGGTCTCCAGCTTGCTGTTCTTCAGACTAGAGCTGCATCATTAGTTCTCCTATGTCTTAAGCTTGCCAGCCCACACTGCAAAGTTTATACTCTCTGGCCTCTGTAATCATGTGAGCCAGTTCCTTACAGTAAATTTCTCTGTATATATTTACATATCCTATTGGCTCTTTTTCTCTGAGAACCGACAAATATACTGTGTTTTCAATTTTTTTTTTATTTTTAAAAATATCGTATCTCCTGAATGTCTTCCTTTTTAATGCAGAATTAAAAACTATTTTGCCATTATTTTAACACAGTTTTAGTAGAAATTAAATATAAGCATCTGTGTGCCCAGTCCATTATCTTGAATTGGAATCAATGTTTACTTTTTAAAAAAGGAATCTGTAATTAATATGTGGAAATGGGTTGGATGGGGGCAGAATAGAAGGAAAGATTCCAAGTGGATTCATAGTTCATTAAATCAGGTAAGATAGTGATGACCTGTACAAATGAAATTCAGTGTATATTAAGAGGCTATGTCGGATCTAGAGCATATTTTGCATCAAATGTGATTGTCTGTTTTGTGATGGCTTCAGCTTGATGATTCCTCTAGGTCTGTGGGGATTTTCAGTCATTTAATTAATCTGTCTTCTGTTTTATCCTCCTGCACTTCAGGCTGCCATAACAGGCCCTAGACTGCATTTATTTTTTTCAATTTGATAACATTTCCAAATTGGTAACAAGCCCTGTTCTATCTTGTGCTTCTTCAGCTTTCTGAAACTCTAATAATCTGGTCTTTTGTAACATTTATCATTAATCAAGTCTCTTTTCTCTGCTTGTTTTCTAGCTTTCTTCCCTCCTTTGATTTGAAGGATGTTGGCTTTTTTCCTATTTTCTTGTAAAACTTAGTTACTTTGCTTATTGTTATAAGCTAATATAAATTCCATCTTTTTGCCAACTACTTTCAAAGGTAAGAACTATAAACTTTCTATTCATCCCAGATTTCCTTGCTAGGAAAGACTAAACGTGGCTCCTCTTTAATTTGACTAGATGGATATCTTCTCATTCAGCTGTAGATTCTGACTATATCCTGAATCTTGGATCTGCCTCTCATTTGTGTTGGTACTCTTGTCTTTTGGAAATTGTGCATAGATTTCATGTATTTGGCTTGAAACATGGCTCCCTAGAAAGACTGTGTGTCAACTGACCCCTCTGTCTCCTACCAATTAAGCTTTATGTTTACTTTATCTAATTTGGCCATCATGGAGACAATCAATATCCCTGTCTTAAAGGACACCTTCTTGGCGTGACTTCTCCTCACTCAATATGATAATATGTATAAAATATATAACTAATGAAAACACAATGTACAGCACAGGGAACTCTACTTAATGCACTGTGGTGACCTAAATGGGAAGGAAATCCAAAAAAGAGAGGATATATGTATATGTGTAGCTGATTCATTTTGTTGTACAGTAGAAACTAACACAACATTGTAAAACAACTATACTCCAATAAAAATTAATTTTAAAAAGAGAAGCGGATTCAGGTAACTAAAACCATGATGAGCAGGATTCCAAATATATCTATTTCCTGAGTTCTGTTTATAGGAGTTTAGAGTCACTTTTAGGTCTTTGTCTTATACTCTATAATCCTTATTTTACTCAGCTACTTTTTTCAAACTCTGTCATCCAATTTCCCAGGCACTGAACTGTAACAAAACTGAGATATACGAGGCTGTTGCACCTATCATATATTAATAATAGTTAAAATTAATATAATGCTTATAATGTCAGGAACCATGTTAAGTACTTTACATGACATATTTAGACAGTCAAAATACTATGATTTAAGTAATAATTTTAACATCATTTTATGTATAAGAAAACTTAGAGTTCGTGAAAATAAGTTATGTATTTAGCCAGGATGCTACATCAATGCTACCTATTTTAGAGTTAACAATAGGATCATACTTCCATTACTAATTTTTATATAGGCTAGTATAGATTAAACTTATATTGAGCTAACATACAGCCCCCAAACTGTCAATACCTTAAAACAACATTTTCTTCTTAACACATGGCTTCAAGATTCACCCCTGAAAGGAAAGAGGGAACATGGATAGCTTATATTTGCAGTTCTATATTTTGTTCCATAAGTGACATCTGCCATTTTCATCACAACCCATTGGCCAGAGTTAATCAAATAACCCCACCTAAGAGCACTAGAAAGTGTAGTCCTTTGTACGCATGGAAGAGAAGACAACTAGTTATTGGTGATGATTAATAATGTTACTGTAACAGCATTTCTAGAAACCACGCGTGTCTGACTCTAAAGACCATGATCATAAGCACTCAGTTATCCTTTCTTCTCTCAGTTTTAATAAACACATTTAACAAACTATATACTAACTTAAAATAAAACTGTTTAAAATACAGAAAAAAGTGAAGAAAGAAAACTAATCACTAATGACTGCTGATATCAAAATATGAAAGTGTTTTCATAACAATTCCATACATAAATCCTAATAAATAGTTAAGAAAATTACCAATGTTGTATTCTGTAGTTTTCACCTATTATTTAGCATTTTTATGAATTCAAGGTTGGTGAGTAGATTATATTAAAAAGTTATTAACTATGCTAGAGATATTTTACTTAACCAATTGGCTAGGTTGGATATTAAAGTTGTTGACGTGCCTTAGTATTATTTAGTAGTACTCCATTAAACATCTCGGCCCCTCAACATTACCTGTAACATAAATTTACAAGTATAGCAATACTCAACTCTGTGATCTGATTTTATATTTTTATATAATTGTTTTGCATTTCCTTTCCTACTTTTCACTTCATTTGTGGCTTCACTCTTTTTTTTTTTTCTTTGTGGTACGCGGGCCTCTCACTGCTGTGGCCTCTCCCGTTGCGGAGCACAGGCTCCGGACGCGCAGACTCAGCGGCCATGGCTCATGGGCCCAGCTGCTCCGTGGCATGTGGGATCTTCCCGGACCGGGTCACGAACCCGTGTTGCCTGCATTGGCAGGCGGACTCTCAACCACTGCGCCACCAGGGAAGCCCGTGGCTTCACTCTTTTATGCCTGACTAAATTAATCAGAGATTTGTTTAAATTTTTAAAGGAATAAAGTACTTCTAAAAGAAGATATTTTCAGTATCAGTCTGTAATTGCCTAAAAATTAGATTTTAAGAAATAGCATGTTCATCAAAATATCTCCAGGGAATATTTGACTTTCACCAATTCAAAGAAAATTGTTTTCCACCAGTTATTGACTTGAATGACTTATTTTCCTATTAGTAGAATCCTATATGGTGTGTCTTTTTTAGTTCTTCCTCCTCTGAATGTTCCCTGGTGATTCTATGATGAGAGAATTATTTTTTCCCTCACTGATTTTAGAGAATGGCTTTTGCTAAAAACTGGCCTTGTATCTGATAGAACCATGGAAACCACAAAACTTTCTAAGAAACAAGTTAAATGAGCTCCTCTGCCTTAGCAGTTTGAATTTCAATACGATACAATCCTATCTCAACAATTCTATAAATTGTATAACTCTTCAGTAGCCCCTCACATATTAGGGAACTGTTTTGATACCAGTGGAGTTCATAGGTTAATTTTTAGTGACAATCTCATAAATTTATACCAAATATATTTTGAACAGTATTAGTGTTGAAATGATGGCACTCAAAGAACACTTTTTAAAAATATTGGATTTGCCATATTATGCTTATGATTGTTTCTGAACAGCATTTGGCCTAGGAACCAAGTATATTCCTGCTATAAAATTTTTCAAGCTGGTTTATTTTTTACTACTATACTTCTTTTACTATATTTGGCATATATATTTGGTTTCTCCTTTCAATGTTGTTCTTGAAATTTTAAAATAAATGACATCCTCTTGCATCTACAGTGTTTCATTTAGAAGACTGTAATTACATAAACACAATAGTCAGAGGATGTTCTATTTAGCAGAAAATAATTGCTTTATCTTTAACATACCATGGATGCAGAATGGAGGTATAGAAAGAACATTTATACAGAAAAGAAAATGTGAAATGTTCCTTCAAATTAGATGTTGTGATAGCTTCATTTTCAACATGAAGATATTTTATACCTAAAAGTGGAGAAAACATGTTTAAAAGTTAAGACGCTTAAAATAATATCTCATATGTTGCCATAAAAAGGAATGATATTTTTATGGACTTAATAAAATCTCAACTTTCAAAAGACTTGTAAAATTTGTTCTTAAGCAGGGTCTGTCCTGCAGTTAAACCAAGTATTTAAAAGGATTTTGATAACTTTTTCCTTTGGCTTACACTATAATCAGCTCAACTGAATCATTGTCTTTGTGCCATAAAAAATGAGAAACTTTGATTCTGTGCATAGCAGAACAAACATAAATAATTAAAGTGATACCCTCTTTTTTAAAAAAATTAATTTTTGTTGGCGGATAGCTGATTTACAATGTTACGTTAGTTTCTGCTGTACAGCAAAGTGAATCAGTTATACGTATATATATCCATTCTTTTTTAGATTCTATTCCCATATAGGTCATTATAGAGTATGGTGTAGAGTTGCCTGTGCTATACAGTGGGTTCTTATTAGTTATCTATCTTAATCCTATATTATAAATTTTTACTTTTTAAAATTGGGTCAAACATATCTTTATACTCACATGATATCCATAAGTATCAGATAACAATCGCTAACCAAGCAAACACAGCAAAATATCTCATTTAGTCTTTCCAGCTACCTGACCAAGTGTTTACAACTGCCCATTACTTACCCACTTACTTGGTTTGAGCAGATTTTAGTCAAGCTTCTCATCTCCCCACAGAGCCTGAAACTTTGGCTTGCCGCTAAGCTTCAATAAGCACTAAGGTATATAGCAATGCACTCTTAACAACTCATTCCAAGAACTAGCTGACCAAAGAGAGAAACATCTGCTAATATACCCAGTCATATTTTCTGTTCATCCCCACTATTTACTACCTCCCTAACAAAATTCTGCTGGTCCTACTTACCTCTCACAATAATTAATACATAAATAAGATTTTTTCTTCTGTTTAATTTTGAGATGCTTGCAGGTCTTGTGGTCAGAGATCTCTTCCTATTACAAAAGTTTTTTTCCAAAAGACTCTCCTTACCTAAGTCCAGGTTTGTTTTTATTTGGTATACACAGTGCTGTTGTTATTATCCTTATTTATATCATCTAGGAAACAGCATATAAAAGAAATATAGTTATTTAGCAAAGACTAGATATATAATGTTGATACTAGAATTTTAACATAAGTCTTATTGCATAGCTTCATTTTATACTGCCTCAAATGTGATGATATTTATTAGAAGCATTTGTACATTCTAAAACACTAGGCGGAATTTTCAGTTTCTGATCTGTTCACCATACTGCCTGCATTGTTGGAATGGGTCTTGCCAAGCCACTGCTAAGTAGAATTATTAAGCACATATACTCTTTTGGCACTTGGCCGCATGTTTTGTCCCCATGATCAAGCGATAGAGACTGCATGCCGCCAGCACATGGTGCAGCAATACTGTTTCCTGGCTGCCTGACAGACCCCTCTGTGATACCTCATCCTCAGTTGGTAGGGTGGTTTGGATCTAGCCCTTCATCTGGATACTCCTGCCATCTCATCCCTCGGAGTCCTGAAGCGTGATCTAATAATCACATGGCAGGAATTGACTAAAATTTAACAGGAGACAATGAGAGCTATAATTCTTAAATCCAAATGAGTGATCCTATGAATTCCATCCTTACTGGATGGAATTTCAGGTATTTGAACAAGTGAGATTTCTTAGAAATGGGGTCTTCAATTTGTTCTGTTCAAATCATACCACAGAGAAAAACATATCAAATTTTCCTTGGTCTTTGTTGAGGCATGTATCCCTAAATCCTATCACTTTGCACTTTCATTGTAGGATAAATAAATTAGCGCTGCTCCAATTTTTACCTGTATATAGAACCAACAAAGGTGAATTTCTTCACTTTCCACTTCCTTGTGTAATTTTAGGATAACTAATGAACACCATTCCAGTTTCTGATTGTTGTTTAATACATTTACATACAAAACAGACATAGAATAAGTCATAAAAAGTTTTTGTGGAACAGCTCAAAATGTGGTAGGTGATGAAATTGTTTATCAGGCCCATAGCATATGGTTCCCTATAGTGTTATTTCCATGATGTAACCCATATAATTTGTGGGCCTAGCTTTTTTTTTAGAATAAATGGGAGGTTTGGGCACAAAAGCAGGTACTCTGTCAGTATTCTGACAACAGAATAAAAAAATTCTGGGATCCTAAGTTTAAGATGTTAACTACGATTATTGTGCCTTGCTACAAATAATAAGAGAGGTTCATATCTACGTTTTATCTGGGATAGAGAAGCAATCATTGATGCATGGCTATGTATAAAGATTAGCAACAGGAAATTACTTCTTCAGGTTATACAGAAAAGAATGTCAAGCATAAGTTTATATTCAAACTGCAATCTAAAAGTTGAATCATGTGCTCAGGAGCATGCCATTGTGTTGTGCTTTTTTCTTTTGAAATATTTTACTGTCGTCCTCCAGAAGTTGTGCATGGCCAATAAACTATGGAATTATAAAGTATCTTCAGTAAGAGTGATGCCAAAATTAATGTAAAAAAAACAACTTAAATGAAGAGAAACGGAGAAAAAAAGAGGGAAATGAAGCATTTGGTGGTAGGATTCCAGCTAATTAATAACTTTTTAGACTCATTTAATTATCTATTTAAACAGGCATTTAAGTTTACTAAATTTAAGATAAATTTAGGATTTAAATTCTATGTTGAAAATTTTTAAAATATCAGATATATAAAAACAATTTATTGTGCCTCAAAGGAAGAACATGCACCTATTACAAATATGTAGATAAAGATATCTATATCTATACCTCTATTTCTATATTTAGGTGTAGTATATATTATTTTATAAGTTAAAAGTAATTTGTGTGTTGTTGAGAATCCAGCTTTGATCATATTATTGTAGGAAATTACTTTTCATTTGTAAAAGTTGTGACTTTATGTTGAATATTGAAAAAATAATATATGGTAGTCCTTTGGTATCTGGAGTGGATTGATTCTAGGACCCACTATGGACACCCAAATCCCTGGATTCTCAAGTCCCATAGATAGCCCTACGTATCCAAGGTTCCACATCTGTGGATTCAAACAACCGTGGCTCATACAGTACTGTATTTAATGAAAAAAATCTGCATGTAAGTGGACCCAAGCAGTTCAAACATGTGTTGTTCAAGGGTCAACTGTATATGTTTTATAATTTTATTTTTAATTTTCCTTCCCTATTTTTAGTAACTCTGCCTTCCATAGTTTCCACCTCTCCTTACCCAGCCAATTTGGAAACTATTATTTGACTGTAATTCCAGAATAGAACATATTTATAAAATCATCAAATCCAGCTCTCTAAGCAGAACTAGAATATGATTTTTTACAGTAACCATATAGGTAGTCTATCTTCAAGTTTTCTATGAAACTCCTACTTTGAGTGAGTGATAGTCATTTTACACATTTTGGAACTAATGAAGGAAGCAGTATGTGATGACTTAGTTGTCCAAGGTCAAATATTTCATCGTATTTATAAAATTAGAAAAATTGGAAAACTCAGCATTTATGAAAAGAGAGGCTTTGTGTTAAGAGATTAAATATCTTTTTAATTTGCTATAGATTAGTCTGTGCTCCCTCCAACGCTGCCAATTCTGAGGCCATTAATTAAAGTGTAAGTAGAGGTGAGAGTGTTGGAATTATATACAATTACTTTTATTCTGACAGATTACATTTGAAGTGGGTGGAGAACACATAGGTAGATCTGCACAGGCAGCAGTTAAAAACATTGGCTTGCAGTTCAGGATAGAATTTTCTCTCGTAAATGTTAAATTTGGGAATTGCATATTTGGTCCTAAGGCTCTATTAAATTTCACTGCCATTCTATAGTCTAGGGATAAAACTGCATTGAGGTTTGACAAGGATTCTCCTCTGACTCTAGCGATTTGAAACTCATAAATATACAAATGAAAATATAAATACAGGAGAAATTTTGAAGTCATTAAAATTCTAAAAAGTAGATAATTTTTTAAAATAGTGACTGGGCAGGGAGGGGCTTTATTTAGAATGAATAGTGTGAGCTCATAAATGGGTATTGTTGAAAGCTGCTATGTGTGTTGTAGTTTGTTAGGCAGCATTAGGACACTGTCCCAGAGAGCTACTAGAAAAGCCCTTTGGTAGAACCTGATTCCAAGGCATTCCAGGGATGGAAACAGGGCCAGTTTGGCTGCGGCGTAGGAGTGTGGGTAAGAATAATAGGAGGAGAAATTGGAGTTATGAGCACAGTGTACAACATCAATAACTGTTAATGGATGAGATTTTCTTGGGAGGTCTGTAGAGTGAAAAAAGGAAAATAAAAGAACAAGAAATGGTAGAGAACAGCATTCTGTTAGGAACAGATAGAAGGGGAATAACCGATGAAGGAACATAAGGACATTTGTTAAAGAAATTTGAAAGGAAAACTTGTAAAGTATCTCAGAGCCGAGGAATCCAAGGGAGGATGATTTCAAGAAAGCCAAAGTGGTCAGTGATATTGAACACCTCACAGACAACAAGTTTGACAATATTAGATTTAGCCATTTGAAGGCAGTTAATTATTAGTTTCAAGTAATTTCCTCTGCTTATCTGTTCCTTTTTGTACCCCAGTGGGGAAGCAGCAAGCAATATACTTCTTCACAAATTTGAGAGTCATGTTTAGAATGGTCTAACTTAAAATGAATGAGATATGCTATCTTCAAGTTTTATTTTTAGAGTTGTGTGTATAGGGAATGTGTGTGCACCTCTGTATGTGTATTTAGAAACATTTCAAAGAGGTGGAAAGAGACCTGCAACTCAGGTAAAACCAGAGGCCTTGAAAGGCATTCCGTTATTACCTACTATATTTTCACTTTTGTGACATTCTATAAAGAGCAAAATATCATGAAAAATATATGATCAGTTTTCTATGGAGAAACAGTACTTAAAACACATCACTGAGACCTGGAAACTTTACCTTTCACATAACATTAAGATAACTCCAGGGAGATTAACTAAATAAATTGTGTAGTTTATTCTCTTAGTATCTAATTGCAGGATGCTGTTAAATATTTGAAAGTAATAAATCAATCTTTTGACTTTACACAGAGGTTAGAGAAAACACTATACTCGGGTTTTGCCCCTTATACACATAAAGAAACGTCAGGGAATGTATCATTATTTACAGTATCACACAATTGATTAATATACATTGTTGTTGCTTTGTAAAAATACATTGCAAAAAATCTAAAAATTAATTCATTGTTTATTAGTAGAATTTTCTCTCTTGTAATTTGCATAGATGTTCCACAAAGAGGAACAAAATGACAGGATTCGCTGAAGAATATAGATAATGAACTAGGAAAAGAAGTATATCTTGTGAAAAATACCACCAATTTGAAATCTTGGTAACCATTTAGAATCATTTTTCTTATCACTGTTATCTGAGAATATCTGGAACAGTAGGTAATAATTCGAGGGAGGTCTTCTCTGTTTCTCCAGTTTTTCAAGGACATTATGATGTTAGAACTTCAATTCTTTAGTTCAAAAGGATTTTATTTGACTTTCCAGGAAGCTCTTGAATGGCAGGCTTATAAGGATTAAGACACAGAGTTGAATAGCTGAAGTCAAAATAACGACTTTGATATTTCTCTGTGCCTCTTCTATCAAAGCAAAGGGAGAGCTCCTCAACTGAAGGAGAATGAAGGTCAACAGACAGGAGGTGTTTGGCGGCCTTAATTTAACTAGTATGCAAATGATTTAAAACGTTCTTTTTATAGTACTTGGGTCAATTACTAAATCTGACATGAAAGGTCTACCTTTCAAGGAAACCAAGCTTAGGATCCGTATGCAGCCTTACGGAACCAAAAGAGTAGCCAGCACTCAGCATGGAGCTGGATGTTACATAAGTAAGAAAACAGAATTACTCTCCAGCCCTATGGATTTATGGTCTGTGAGGAAATAACTTTCAATGTGGACATTTTCAAAGTTAAAGTACTGCCACTGCAAGGAATAGTGAAATTGGAGGGAAAAAATTCTCTAAGAGTGTTATTTTTGAGGATAGAAAAGTATATTTTGTAATTATAGATGATTTTGTGTTCATACAGAGAACAGACTATTTTGAAAAGTCTCAAAAGAATTTAGAGATTGTCTGTTTGCAGGAAAGCAAATCATGGGCTCTTTATTTTATGAAATACAATAATGCGATTACTACCCAAGAAGCCAGGTGCTTTAGAGAGTCAGTAATATGTAAAATGAATGCAGGGTTTGTAGTCGTACAAACAATTTGGCAAATATAGCTTTGCCACTGGGGAAGAATTCTGGGGCAAGTGACTTCACTTTTCCAAATCTCAGGTTCCTTATTTTTATGGTGGTTTAGTGATACTTAGTTCATTGGATTGCTGTCATGATTTATTGACATAATATGTAAGTATCCTGGCACTTTGTAGACATTCAATAATATTTGTTTTCTTTCCTTTTAAAAGAAGTACCTCAGTACGTTGAATTGTATGTATACTTTCCAATCAGAAAATTCTGCTGGATACCGCCATTTTAAACTGTCTTTTCTCTATCTAAAAAATAGGTAGTAAGAGTATCTGACTGACAGATCATGCTAAGATTTATGATGGTTAAATATGATAATGAATTTTAAAGTTTTTCAAAACCTATGTAGGATAAAAGCAATGTGAATTATTTTATTAAAAATAATGGCATATTTCAGATATAAAAATATGTAAGGCATACCAATTTATAAAATGAAAAGTACCTATGTGCCAATAATTCACCTTCAGAAATTAAAAATAATACTGTAATGAGAACCAACCACATGGGTATCTTTCCTGTCCCCACACCAATTACTCACAACCCCCCTCACCCCTACACAAATAACTACTGGCCTAATTTGATATTCATTGTTATCATGAAATTCCCTATACTGCAGTACATATGCATTTTCCCATAGATGTTATCTCACATGTTTTTAATTTTTGTTAAATGGAACATATTATATTACATGTATTCTTCTATAATGTGATATGTTATATGACGTATTGTGAGCCCCATCCTGTTGATTTGCAGAATTCAAATTCATTTATGTTCAAAGCTTATTATTCCTTTTGGTACATAAGCTGACCTTTATTTTTGCTAAGATTGATGGTCATTTAGTTTATTTTAATTGTTTTATTATTATAAACAATGCTGCTATATATTTTTATGCATATCCAAGTGTACCTGTCAAAGAGGTTCTCTGGAAGATATATGTGGGAATAGATTGCTGGATAATAAATGCCTACATTTTCTACTTTTCTAGACCACACCAAAATGCTCTCTAATTTGTGTTAATTTGAATTTTTAGTCTTCTGCCTTGCAAATAATTAGTTCACATATCTGGCTTTTCCACTTTATAATTTTGTTCTTTATTGTTTATGCTTTACATATCTTAAGATATCTATTCATTCCCCAGGACATAAAACTATTCTTTCTATACTTCTAAAATTTTAAGGTTTGCTTTTCATACTTAAGTTGTTAATCCAGAATATTTATAGGTGTGATGTAAGAGAGGAATGCAGTACTTTTTTTTTTCTTTTTTATTCAGATTACTGATTAGTTCAAAACCATTTACTGAATAAATAATTATTCTTCCACTGATCTTGCTTGCCACTTCAAACACCAAGTTTCCATATATGCACAGGTTTGCTTAGTGATCTTTATCTTGTTCCAGTAAAATCTTTTTATTTTCTGACACAAATTTCAGTTTAACTTCAATAGATCTGTAATATGATACCTGGTAGAACAAAATCCTCTGTCTTGTCTTTATTGGTTTCCTATTGCTGTGTTTAAAAATATCCTCAAATTTAACGGTTTAAGCACCCATTTATTATCTCCAGAGTTTGATAGATTAGAAGTCTGGGCATTTTTGGATTGGGTTGTTTGTTTTTTTTCTTATTAAGCTGCATGAGCTGCTTATAAATTTTGGAGATTAATCCTTTGTCAGTTGCTTTATTTGCAAATATTTTCTCCCATTCTGAGGGTTGTCTTTTGGTCTTGTTTTTGGTTTCCTTTGCTGTGCAAAAGCTTTGAAGATTCATTAGGTCCCATTTGTTTATTTTTTATTTCCATTTCTCTAGGAGGTGGGTCAAAAACACACCATTGTATAGCAATTTTACTCCAATAAAACAAAGAAAAAACTTGGGGAAAAAAAAAAGGAAGGGCATGGCATTACTTGATTCTCTTTTCAAGGTCTTTCAAGCTAAAATCCAGATGTAGGCTGGGCTGCCTTCCCATCTGGAGCTTGATTCCTCCTCCACACTCATGGTGTTGTCAGGAATCAGTTCCTTGAATTTGTAGGACTCAGGTCCCTGATTCCTTGCTGGCTGTCACATGCCGTTCATTCTCAACTCTTGGAGGGCAGCTGCTTTTCTGTCATGTCTCTCTCCATCTTCAAAAACAGCAATGTATCTCTCTTGCATTAAATCCCTCTCATGCTTTAACTCTCTCCTTCAAGAACTTTACAGTCCATTTTAAGGGCTGGCTTGATTACGTTAAGCCCACTTCAGATAATCTCCCTTTCTCTGAGGCAACTGGGCCATATAACATTATAACATAGCCTAAATACAGGAATGACTAGATAATCACAATCACAAATTGCATGGAATATACATAGGACATGTACATCAGCATGAGGAGTCTTCAAGGACCATCTTAGGATTCTGCCTACCACATTTTCCTAATTCAAGTGTCCCTTGAGTGTCATCCATGTTTTTCATAGAAATTTCAGAATCATCTTATAAAATTTAACAATGATTATTTTCATTGGATTTATATTTAATATATCAATATAGGACAAATCAACCTTTTATGATCTATTACCCCACTTCTAAATGTGACATATGACTTTATGCATTTTAGTATTCATTCATATATTTAATTAGTTATATTATTTTCTCTCTCCTGGTCTTGAACATTTTTTGTTATACTTATTTCTGAGTAATTTATTTCTCTTTTTTATTGAAATTGTGAATGACATTTTATAAAATCACATTTAAAATCATTTTAGTTGGGTTTGAGAATTCAACTACATTATTATGAATTTTATTGAAGTGCAAAATATATATGTGTGTGTATATGCACACACACACACACACATATATATATATACATGCAAAATAAAAAGCATACAGCCCAACAATTTTGAAATAGTGAAGCACTTCTGAAATCAGTGCCAAATCAAGATGTGTAAACAGTAATGGTATCCAGAAAACACCACTAGTTATTATCCCTACCATCTGGCTCCCCACTCCCTATTTAGACACTACCCTGATATTTTTCTTCTTTTTTTATAATTGAGGTGAAATTCACATAACATACAATTAAGCAATTAACTCTTTAAAAATATACAAGTAAGTGGAATTTCGTGCATTCAAAATGTTGTGCAAATACTACCTCTCTCTAGTTTAAAATTTTTTCATCATCCCAGAAGAACACCAGGTACTCTTTAAGTAATTTTGTTTTCAGTAATGTTTTGTAGTTTTCCATGTACTAGTCTTTCACCTCCATGGTTAAATTTATTCCAAAATATTTTATTTTTTGGATGCTACTATATTTAGAATTCTTTTATTACTTTCCTTTTTGGATTTTCCCTGCAGCTGTATAACAACACAACTAATTTTGGTATGTTGATCTTGTACCAAATGATATCATTTGCAAATAAGAGATAATTTCCTTCTTCGTTTCCAATTTGAATGCATTTTATGTCTTTTTCTTTTCCAGTCACTCTGGCTAGGGCTTCTAAAACGGTAGTGGTGAAAAATGGTCATCATTCATGCATTATTTCTGATCTTGGGGGAAAAGCTTTCTGCCTTTCATGACTAAGTATGATGTTAGCTTTAATTAATGCTGCTCTGGAAGTTCTATGCCTTGTTTATTTATTCTCATGATGCTATAGCATGTCTTTTAAAGAAAATAATTTCTTAATGTTAAGTGTAGTCCACTTTTCAATGTTTTTCTTTCCCTTTGTTGACATTAATTTCTGTGCCCTAAAATGTAAACCTTTGCATACAATAGGGTTGTGAAGATTGTATCCTGTTTTCTCCTAAAAAATTATATTGCTTTACTTTTCACATTTCAACCCACAATCACATAGAATAAATATATTTTATATATAAATATATAAAAAGTAAATATATTTGATATCTTAATAAATATATAGGCATTATATATATATATAAATATATATATATAATGGCATTAGATTAAGGTTCTTATTTTTCCATATGTTATCCAATTGACCCAAAGTGATTATTGAAATACCCATCTTTTTTTTTTTATTTTTTACTACACTGCTGTTTTACTTTATAAATAAGAAGACTTTATATGTGTGTGTCTGTCTATGAAATTATTCTATTCAACTTAACTTTTCTTGTTTCTCTGTACCAATGTGACACTGTCTTACTAGAATATCAAAATATGACATGCTATTTGAAATTAAATCTTCCTATTTTTATTCTTTTTCAAAATATCCTTGGCTCTTACTTGCCTTCTGAATTTTCGCATGACTTTTAAAATCAACTTGTCTGTTTCACACACATAGAATAAAATTGCTGGGATTTTTATCTGAATTTAAGTGAATCATTAATTCATGATAAATTTAATTTACTCCTTATCAGTGTTTGCCTTATTGTTGTCATGTATTTCAATTATGTATCCATCTTAAACCCCAAAGACATTACTGTAATTATTTTGATCAGTCATTACCCAGTCAATAGTCATTTATGACTTATCCTTTTCTAAGATTCATTGTTAAATTTCCTTCCTCTAGAGTCAGTTTCACTGCTTGTAACAGTCATTTAAGTATTGCTTTTACTACATAATTATCAGTTGAATTGAAAAGTTTCTGTGTGTCTGAAAACACCTTTAGTTTATTCACTTTTCAACAATATTTTTACTGGACATAAAATTTGGAATAGACAGTGCATTCCTTTCATAATTTTTAAGTTGTTATTCCCTTATATTCTGACTTCCTTTATTTCTGTTGAGAAGTAAATTGTTGTCTTGTATTGTTCCTTTCAAGAGATTATGTCTTATGTTTTTCCTCCAATCTAGTTTATAATTTTTTTCTTGATCTTTGGTTTTCATAAGTCTTATAATAATATTCCTCATGTGGTTTTCATTGCATGAATCTTGCTTAGGTTTCAACAGAGCTTCTTGAATGTGTGGGATTATCTTTCATCAGGGTTGCATAACCTCAACCAGTATCTCTTCAAGTATTGTTTCTGTCTCATTCTTTCTCTCTTCCTCTTGGATGCCAATTGTATGTATGTCAGTCCTATGCAATAACATATGGGTTAAACCTGTTTACTGACTCCTATATTGGTCCAACTTTCTTTTACTCCATTTGTTATTTTCTGTCTCTGTACTCCAGTTTTCATGCCTTCTCTTGGAAACATCTTCCAGTACATTAATACTATTTTCTGGCATATCTGCTCTGCTGTAAAACCTATGACATGAGGTTTGATAGGTTATACTTTTCACTAATACTTACCACAATTCAGTTCTTAATACAATTTTCAATGTAAATTCAATTCACTGTGGAAAAATCTCCAACTTTTCAGCTGTTTTTGAACTTTTTTCTTTCTGTGTTTTAGAACATACTTATCATAGTCAAAGTCCTAATCATCTAATTTAAATATTTGCAGCACTTATATGCCTGTTTCCATTGTCATTTTTTTTCTTGATGTTCAGCAGTATAATCTTGCTTTTTAGCCTACCTAATAATTTGTATTTAATGACTTACATTGTGTATACAACATATAGGAGCCTCAGATGAGGTTATCTTCCTCTAAAGAGGGTTCACACTTTACTAGACATAAATAGAGCTGACTGACAGATTTATTCTTGTCAAGAACTCTTATTTGAGGATACATTGTATCTCCCAGTAAGAGTCAGTTCACATCTAGTTCATTGGTGTCTCTCCAGTGTTTTCATATCTTGAACCTATTATATTCTGCAAGTGTCTCTCCCCTCAGGACCATACTGACATCTGGCTATGCCAGAGGCTATGACACTTTGCACCAGATTCTCAGCCTCCTGCTGGCATTTCTGACTCTTTTTCAACAACTGCCTATTTTACTATTTCCTGTAATGCTGGGTTTGGCAAAATCCTCCCTACAGGCCAAATGGACCATCCTTCCTCACTTTCACAAAAGTTTTTGGTGGCTTAAAGGTTAGAATTTTTCTTATATATTATAATGTTGAAAAAAATCAAAGTGAGAAAATGTCTTAGGATATATGAAAATTAAAAGTTCAGAATCCATAAATATAATTTTATTGGAACTCAGACACATTTATTCATTTAAATCTTGCCTAAGGCTTCTTTCTCACTCTACCATCAAAATTGAGTAGTTGAGACAGAGACCATATATGGTGTTTTCTTTGCACTGCTGCTCATGGCATTACAAGTTGTAGCGAGGATGTTCTGACATCACAGCATTGTGAGTGCCATCTATGTTGCCTGACTGTGTGAAAAGACATTTTCAAAGATGAAATATGTAAAATCTCTTTACAGATCAGCATTAACAGGTGAATGTCTGCAATCAGTTTTGAAGATAAGGAAAACAGACTTTGAACCCCAGTTGGAAAAATGTCTTCCCCTTAAAAAAGAGTTTCATTCTGGTTTTTAATATATTTGTATTTTTAAAAACCTCTTATTATTACTATTATTATAGTTTAAATTTCATCAATACAATTTTTCGTTATTATTTCTCATGTTATATAAGTCTCTATATAATATCCTCTGGTTTGCTCATTGGACTACAAAGACTAAAATAATTATTTTCTGACTCTTTACAGAAAAATTTGTCAAACTCTGCTCTAACAGGTCCTAAATACTAATTATGGTTTTTCAAGGATGCTAACAATTTCTGCACTGCTTTTCAAGATCTTTCCATGTAGGACTTCAGACTTCTTCTCATTACAGCCCCATTATTCAGAAAATTTCTTGAAGCTCTGAGGGCAAAAATGGAAACAACATACATGAATCAGGTGTCTGCTTCTGTGAGAACAAATTGATTCTAGGAGGGAAGGGTTCCCATGTAGTAAACTTTCCACCAAGTGGTCAAAGCATAGTTCAGAATTGGTGTCCATTGCTGGGAGGTTGTACATAAGTGTGCTTTATGCTGCTGGGCCCAGGAATAGTCTCTATGTCTATCACCTTGGCAATTCCTTTCTGACTCATCTTATCAGTTCTGTGATGGTCAATAAAAATGGCTGGCTGAGGGCAAATGGTCAGAGCATTTTTTTCTACTCAGTTGTTTACTTCATCTTCTATGAGATATTGTTTCTGGTGCGAATTAATATATGGTACAAAATCTTTATACTTTGTCCCTACAATCAAATGTTTGTGCACATGCCTTACCCCAGACCTCCAAGCCTCTGAGAAGCCAGCAAGGCTGTTTATCACTGACCACACCCATATATATTTTTTACTTTTGGCTATGTCTCCTTCTATTCAAAATAATTTAGGGATCTGACTGCATTTCACAACCTCCTCCACAGTAACCCTTGTATGAGCCATTTTCATTTCTTGCCTGTATTACTGCACTGGTCATATTGATTTTCCATATCCCTATTTCCACTCTGCAATCTCATACTCATTCAGAGTACTATAAAAGTACTAGTTTTAGTTCCAGACTTTTTAGTTAATTTACACGTCCTACTGCAAACTAATGTAAAGTGGTGTTTTTGGAATTCTGCCAAAACAGAGTTTAGTGGGGAAAAACTCTTGGGCAATATTCTACACTAAAATTAGATAACTTTCAAAATATCTGAGTTAACATTTGCGTTAATAATATATAAATATATATTATATTTAAATATTTAATTGATCTGGAATTTATTTTGCTTTAAGTTATACATATGGATATAACAATGCTTCTAATTATTAGCTCTTAGTCATAATACCATTTACTTAATTATTAATAACTTTATCAATGGTCGTTTCAGTGCTGAGATCTTACTATAATATTTTGAAGTGTGTTATACAATTGATCACCCATTTTACTAAGAATATGAATTACATAATTATGTCCTATAATAATTGGGTAACTGAATTATCTTAATATTCTCTATTTGATCATAGTTAATTGTTCTATTCTCCTATCATTTTATGTCCAATTGTTAATATTTTTTTTTTACTGAATTGAACTATAACCTTTGTCATGTTATATACCCTTATAAAAACCATTACTTCTTTCTGGTTTTTTGACTCACTCCATTATTCTAATTGCTAATATCTATACCAACGTCACTTGTGACTTGACTGCAGTGAACTTATATGTATTCAAGTATCTGGTAATTCAAGTCTGTACTTGCTGCTTGTATTTTTAATATTTTAAAAAGCTATTATAAAATCATTATATCCAAATAACATTGCAAAGTCTTTGAGAACTGAACTGTCATTGGAACTATAGCCCACAAAATGTCAGTGTAACTTAATTGCCTGAATATAACCAGGTTAATTTTCTGATAAATATTAAAAAAATCAATATTCTCTACAGGCTTTATTTTTTAATTTTATTGAGGTATAGTTGATTTACAATGTGTTAATTTCTGCTGTACAGCAAAGTGACTCAGTTTACATATATATATATATGAAAAATCCTTTTTTGTATCTCTTCCATTATGATTTATCACAGGATATTCCACAGACTTTAAATGTCAACATTCTCAAGTCTCATAATATAATACTGAAAACTTCCAAAACACAATTCAAAACATTCAGCATATGTAGATATCCAGGAAAATCTTGATTCACATAAGAGTATACAATCAACAGATGCCCACAATGAGATGGCACACAGATATTACCTGACAAAGACTTTATTCCAATAACCAATTATGAAAACTCTTTAAACAAACAGAAAAATAGAGAGTATCTACAAAGAAACAGAAGATGTAAAAAAGAACCAGATGGAAATTTATAATTAAAAATTATAATAACCAAATTCTACTGAAATAGGTGGCTATAGTGATGGTTCTAAGTTTATCCTAGCCACAGCAATCAGTCAAGAAAAATAAATTAAAGGTATCCAAATTGGAAAGTTAGAGGTAGAACTGTCACTATTTGCAGATGACATGATAGAGAACCCTGAAGTCTCCACCAACATCTGCTAGAACTAATAAATGAATTCAGCCAAGTTGTAGGATACAAGATTAATACACAGAAATCTGTTGTGTTTCTCTACACTAATAATAAAATATCAAAAGGGAAAATTAAAAAGAAAAAAAGCAATCCTGTTTAAAATTGCATCAAAAGAAATTAAATACCTAAGAATAAAACTTAACCAAGGAGGTGAAAACCTGTACTCTGAAAACTATAAACATTGATAAAGGAAACTGAAGATGATACAAAGAAATGGAAAGATATCCATTCTCTTGGATTGAAAGAATTAATATTGTTAAAATGGGCATGCTACTCATTTCAGCAATCTATAGATTTAATGCAATCCCTATCAAAATACCCAGGACATTTTTCACAGAATTAGAACAATAATCCTAAAATCCATATGAAACCACAAAAGACCCAAAATTGACAATCTTGAGGGAAAAAAACCAAAGCTGGAGGTATAACCCTCCCAGTATTCAGACTCTATTACAAAACTACAGTAATCAAAATAGCATGATATCAGCACAAAAACAGACACATAGATCATTGGAACAGAATAGAGGGCCCAGAAATAAATCCACACACCTATGGTCAATTAATTTATGACAAAGGAGGCAGGAGTATACAACGGAATAATGGCAGTCTTCAATAAGTGGTGATGGGAAAACTGGACAGCCACAGGCAAAACAATGAGATTAGAACAGCACCTCACACCATATAAACTCAAAATGGTTTAGAGACCTAAATGTCAGAACAGAAACCATAAAACTCCTAGAGGAGAACATAGACAAGACACTCTGATGTAAATTTTAGCCATATTTGATTGGATCAGTCCACTAAGGCAAAAGAAACAAGAGCCAAAATAAACAAATAGGACCTAATTAAACATAAACATTTTTGCAGGGCAAAGAAAACCATTGACAAAGTGAGAAGACAACATATGCAATGGGAGAAAATATTTGCAAACAATACAACCAACAAGGGGTTAATATCCAAAATATACAGACAGCTCATGCAATTCGATATCAAATAAGCAAACAACTCAATACAGAATAAAAAAGAAATAGGCAGAAGACCTGATAGATGTTTTTCCATGAAGACAGACAGATGGCCAATAGGAACATGAAAAGATGCCCAACGTCACTAATTATTAGATAAATGCAAATCAAAATCACACCAGTCAGAATGGCTATCATCAAAAAAGTCTACAGATAATAAATGCTGGAAAGGGTGTGGAGAAAATAGAACCCTCCTATACTGTATGGGAATGTAAATTGTTGCAGCCACTATGGAAAACAGTATCGTGTTTCCTTAAAAAACTAAATATAGAACTACTATACAATCCAGCAATCCCATTCCTGGGTATATATTCAGAAAAAAACAAAAATTGTAATTTGAAAAGATGCCTGCATCCCAATGTTCATTGCGACACTGTTTACGTAGCCAAGACATGGAAACAACACAAGTGCCCATCAGTAAACAATTGGCTTAAGAAGATGTGGTATATATACACAATGGAATATTACCCAGCCATAAAAGGAATGAAATGTTGCTGTTGCAGCAACATGAATGGACCTAGAGAATATTATACGCAGTGAAGTAAGTCAGACAGAAAAAGACAAATACTATATCATTTTATGTGGAATCTAAAAAATAATACAAATCTATATACAGAACAGAAACAGACTCAGATATAGAAACCAAATTTATGGTTACCAAAGGGGAGAGGGAGGGGAAGACATATTAGGAGTATGGGATTAACAGATACAAACTACTCTATATAAAATAGATAAGAAACAAGGATTGACTGTTAAGCATAGGGAAATATATTCAATAGCTTCTAATAACCTATAATAGAATATAATCAGAAAAAGATAACTGAATCACTGTGCTATACACCTAAAGCTAATGCAGTATTGTAAATCAACTATACTTCAATTAAAAAAAAATCAAATGAGACCAAGATATTGAAGTTAGATTGAGAAGTATTTTTTTTTTCTCACCATAAAACATGAATGCTCTGAATTAACATGTAATAACTTCTCCAGTTTCTTGTTCTAAGTATAAATTCCTATCCATACAGAAGATATTCTGATTTGGGGATCTAGAGTTGGCCATAAAAATTTGCTATTTAACAACCACGTAGGATGTTTCTTTGTAGGTTTCTAAGGACAACACTGCCCTAAATAATTCCCCATCTAAAGATCATTCATGTGTAAATTATATTTTATTGATTTATATTTTCCCTACCTAGTAATTACTCAGGTATTTCAACTCTTCTTCTTTAGAGAATTGTTTCACTCCACTCCCTATGTGTTTCCACACCTGTATTTGTTGTAATTATAAAATTTGGTTATGTGACTTGGAATTTTTTTTTTTTCCGAAAAAGTGGTGTTACATTTGGAAAACTGCAGTGAGGATTTAAGGATGAAACTGAAGCAAATCACATTTGAGTCTCATAACTCATCTTAGTAAAAGAAATGTCCGCTGTATTCAGTATCTTATCTAATTTATTTTTATGTACTTCTTTTCAAAGTCTCTAAGCAAATACCTGTTGCATGTTAGACTATGAATTAATGAGGAAAATAATGAATTAGGTTTTGAGATTTTTCTAATAAAAGTATTCAGGTCAGAGTCTAGTTTGTTTAAACATGCTTGCCATGCGATTATTATGGATATAAGCTCTATAAGTTTGTGTGCTGGAAAAAAAAATGGGGAGTCTGTGGACTCATTTATGTATTTATGTTTGGCCGAATATACAGTTATTCTGCTTCCGAGTGTCTTGGCTATTGAATCATCAGTATAAGAACTAGCAGTATGTACTTAAAATGCATACGGCCAAGTAATAACCATAGCTATATTTATT
Source organism: Globicephala melas (assembly GCF_963455315.2). NCBI lineage: Eukaryota > Metazoa > Chordata > Mammalia > Artiodactyla > Delphinidae > Globicephala > Globicephala melas. The sequence continues at coordinate 56,111,375 of NC_083330.1, forward strand.
GTGTTTTTATTCTGTGCCACGATTCTGATTCACCATCTTTTTTAATTCTCAAAAATCCTGTAAGAATTTTATAGTGTAGGCAACAGGTGTTCAGGAAAGTTTTGCAATTTTCCTAAGATCACACAGCTTGTATGAGTTACCATTTAATCATTGATGAGTCTGACTACAAAATTTGTCCTCTTAATGTCGGTGTTATTCTGTTTCATGGATTAGGAGAACAGAATGACTAATCTAAAAAAAAGAAAAATACGTTTTTCCAAATTATCATGTCATGTTCATAATTACTGTATGTTCATAGGAACAGTATGTTAGCCTAATTTACTGAGATACTTAAACTTTCAGGGAATAATAAACTCCTGTACTCCAAATTCCAAACTCAAGAGCACAAAATAAGTTATTATACAACATGAAATTATATACATGTGTTGAATGAAAAGGCTTTCACTAACTCTTAATGTAGCCTACTTCAGTTTAAAATTTTTCCTTATATTTTCAAAATACATTGCTCTGTAATACTCATCTTTTAAGATCCCATCATCCAGTATTATAGACGAGAGTATCCCTTCTTGTTTGTGACAGATCTTCAACAACTGAAAACAGGTCCCATTCTATCCTTTCTAGTCCTCCTCTATCTTCCCTTTCCTTTTACATTAGACCTGACTCTGGTCACCTCACTATTTCCATCTGGTAAGCTTTGGCACACAACTCTAATCCATATCCCTCCAATAATAAGCTATTCAGACACAAATTCAATAATCCAAAAATGTTCCGGCTAGGATTGCATTTATGTAGGGGTCCAGGTTTTTTTGTAGGTTAGAGTGGAGCACAAACAATAAGTGCCTGTATCAGGCATAGATGCATGCCTTTTAGTATGGATGTGTCACTTGTGTTTAGATACCATTTTTTCTTTGTTGAGAATCAGGGAGACACACTGGAGTCAAGGAATAAGAAAGAAGAGAATTGATTTTATTTTGTTCTCCAGACTTTTACTAAACTTCAGGTTTGTATTTTAGAAAAACAGGTGATTTTTAGGGTCGTTCACCACTTGTCCTGCTAATTAACTAGAAGACCATTGAAACTAAATCAATCATTTTTTTCGTAAATATGATATAGCTATTGGAAAGTTTGTATATGCTTTGTAAAAAAAAAATAACCGTGGTTGTTTGGGTATAAGATGTACCTAAATTCTAACTACATCTTTGAAATGGAAACAGGTATTATGATCAGATTTTGATCTGCATTTATATTTAACCTCTGTTCAGGTAATCAAGTGTGTACCCCTGACACCTATTTCTAGAATGCTTGAGTGAAAATAGAAAATCTCCTGTCATCCTTTCCTTCATTCTCTGTGTCCTACACACACACACACACACACACACATACACACACACACACACAACCTAGAGATGGAATGATTTTCAATATTGGTGCATCCTTTTGTTAGAAAACAAAAACATGGGATGGAAAGAATTACTCTCAAACATGTTCCACTGCCATGACTCTCACTGGTCTAGAATTATTTATTTGGCATAAAGCTTGATGGATAGGATTATGTTTCAGCTGGCGATTCCTAAAACAGTAAGATTCTATCCATAGTCTCTCAGTGATCCAATATTAAGAGAGTAGAGAATCTCAGGGTAAATTGCTAGTTATGTTACAAATGCTTAAATTGGTTACTTTCTGTTTTGCTTTTTTATTCTTCCCATTTTTCCAATAAAATCATCCTCTTTCTTTCACACTTGTTCATTGGCACCCTTGGAAATTTTTTTAAAATTTTAATATGTCCTTGCCTAAATAAGATCTCCTCATTCTCACTTTGCTTGGAAGACAGTAGAACTGAGTGTTAAGTGACTTTGGAGTTGAGCTGCTTGGGGTTGAATCTGAGACCTACCAGTGATCTGCTATTTAACTCTGTATACATTATATAATCTCCTTAGGTCTCAATTTATTCATGTGTAAAAGAGAAAAACAACATCAACTAGATTGTATGCTTAATAATTAAATATGATATTTCACATGTATAGTATTATCGTAGTACCTGGCACATAAAATGTCCTCAGTTTATAGACTGATAATTTTGTTTTTTTTTTTTTTAGTTTGGCTATTTGTCATTTATTTTAATGAAGGGAAAATTAAGTTTTTTTTTTAGGGTGATAAATTTTAAATTACAAGTGTACAATGGTTGCTATCTATTTGACTAACAGGGCCTAATAAATCTTCACATTAAAAATATATGTAATTTTAAGTAATAGCATAAATCAGTAGAGAACAAAACTATATTTGCAGTAAGTCACTGGATAATAAGCGCTTCCTATGATAATGTTAATCTCTTTACACTCTGAGGTTTATTAAATATTTTGGAAAAGTATTAAAAGTAGTATATAGTACTTTGCGGCCACCAAAACAATGCATCCAGATATTGTTAGAAGAACTGCTGTCACATTTAATAATATTCTCTATTCAGTCTTACTGTAAGGAGAATAAATTCAGTTTGTATTTCTGATAAAGGATAAACTCTTAACTTCAATTCTCTAAGAAGGACTATCATCTTTCAAATCCTCCTTTCTTTCTGGGAAATTCAGCTAGAAACTCCCTGGTAATTAATTGTAAAAGCCAGAATAAATTTTTGGGGTTTCTTTATTTTTTACGTTTTGCTTTTTAATATTTTTAACTTGAAAATGCTTGAGTACAAAAGCATTTAAAACTCCACAGTACTTTAAAAAGTTAGTAATTAACTTGCATTAATAAAGTCTTCCTCCTATTATTCTTGGTAGGGATCAGCAGACCTTTTCTGCCAAGGGCCAGATAGTAAAACATCTCAGTTTTGTGGGCCATAAGTTCTCTGTAAATACTACTTAATTCTGCCTTGGTGGTGTGGAAGCAGTCTGCCTTGGTAGTACGTACACATGGAGGATATTCATATGGTTTGTTCCCAGCCATATCCTCAGTGCTTAGAACAGTCCATATTGTTGTCCATATTGGCAAATAAAATAATGAATATATAATTACACAATATTTTTCTAATCCAGTGACAGATCTAATATCTACATACCTGTGATCAAACAAACATCAGATGAAAGGCACTTATAAAATAAATTGCAAAGAATTAGAGGTCTGGAAGGGAACATTTCGGTTTAGCACCATCCTTTCATTTTACCACCAAGAAAACCTAGAGAGACCTGGAGAGATTTGACCAATGTACAAAAAAGTGAGCAGTAGACTATACCAATCTATACATTTTCTACTCGTATACAGTGGCCATCCTAGAATTTGGGATCACTGAAAATTTTCTTTTTGTCTCCCACTGAATTTCTTTTTTTTTAATGACTTAGTTGCCAATGTTTAACATTAGCATATTTCTCGTAAGAGTCTAAATATCAGCTTCTCTTGAAAAATTGGAACATTTTCAACACAAGATCCATGTTTCCATTTGGCAATAATTTCCACTGCTTAGATGGGACATGTGTTCTCAAATCTGCTTCCGTCTTTTTTTTAACCATATCTTCTCGGTCCTTTTGGATATCTGATTTGGTAACTTGGAATTCATCTTTATTTTGATATTTTGTTTTGTGTATGTATTCATAAAATTGTTGATTCTGGTAATTATGGCATAATAATGGACTGAGGAAAAAACAAACTAGCATTATGGAAAGGAAATTTAAATGGCACTATGATTCAAAATCACTGCCCCATGCATTTTACTAATTAAATATTCATACACTTCTACTTAAATGTACTTTTTAGAATTTCTATCTCCAACTGAAATTCTACCTCAAGAAGTCACTTAAAAATAAAAAAAGTCACTTAGGGAAATAATCCCTCAGTCATTGTTTTTATTTTAAATTACCTTAATAAAATCATATTTTTATTACCTGCAAGAGACAGGCTTAATTAATTAAAAGAAATCTTGATTGAGAAATAATAACAACTATTAACAAAATAATTATTATTATTTTGAGATATCATGAAGGAAGCTAAAGCTAGGTTAACTGTGTGAGTGTCGATTTGATAGTCAAAGAGAAGTCCACGTTTATATACAGAGTTTCAGTATAGTTAAAAGAGGGGTATTAGGAAGTGAGGGAGATATTTATGTTAAATTTAACCTAACCGTGCTGAATTAATCTTGCCTGACACAGGACTGCATTTCTGTTACAAGTGCTATAAGTAGAATTCTAAGAAAAACAAGTCTCATATTTTCATGAGTATCTAAATTTCTTATATAAATCTTATCCACTATTTAATTTTTGGTAATATCAGCAATGTGCACAGGCTGTTTGATTCTTGTTTCTAACTTAGACCATTGTATGTATTTGTAGTGAAAATGTGAGTTGAAGACAATCCAAATCATTAGGTTATTTTCCTCTGTTTTAATGATACACTAAATAAATTTTTCTGGTTCTTTTACTTTTCTTTATTGCCTACACAGCCTCCCACATGGCCAAATTTCTTTGATTGCATGTTGGTGACTGAACATGTAGGTGCTTACTAAAATAAATGTGCTAATGGGACTTATGGGCGCAACTTTTTTCCAGCTAATTTAGCATTTTTCTTTTAATGTCTGCATAATATTCTGAGTTCCTAAATAGTATAGCTGGCATTGATAATTACCAGTTTTGTGGGACTATGTTCCCAGTTCTAATACTTGTGTTATCATCTGTCTTGCAGGATGATTTCTTTCCCCTTTGTGTTAGGATGATTCAGTAATGACATTCTTATTCAAGCCATTGCTGCTTAAAGTCTGAACTATTATTTTTCATATTCTTCTCTCTGTACCTTCCTTTTTTCTGAGAGGAAATCACCTACCTTAGGGCATAACAGACTTCTTTTAGAGGAAACATTTCTTTCAGCTGCAGGTGGCAGACATGGACATCATGATGGCATAATGCATTTCACCTGAAGAGAGATGGTAGTTTCCAGTTTTTCTAAAAATTGTTTACATCAACACAACATTATCATTGCAATACTACATTACATTGTTGTTTATGTTATTTCCAAAATCACGGGGACTACATTTTGGAAAATATCAATAAATTTCAGTTATGAAAATTGTCCTGTGTTTCCCATATCCCATCTTCAGTGTGAAAATGTGGTTACTCACTCTGGGCTTGCTCCAGCACTGGAGAAAATGTACTGTGTTTTGTCCGGGAAAAGAATGCATTTATGTGAGATGGCTCAAATGATCATTACCTCCAGACTATTGTGCATAATATTTTTCTTGCTGCTCTGTTTTGTCCAATTTTAAAAAAGAATTTATATTATTTATTTATTTTTGGCTGCATTGGGTCTTCGTTGCTGTGTGCGGGCTTTCTCTAGTTGTAGCGAACAGGGGCTACTCTTCGTTGTGGTGCGCGGGCTTCTCACTGCGGTGGCTTCTCTTGTTGCGGAGCATAGGCTCTAGGCGCGTGGGCTTCAGTAGTTCTGGCTCGCAGGCTCTAGAGCGCAGGCTCAGTAGCTGTGGCGCACGGGCTTAGTTGCTCTGTGGCATGTGGGATCTTCCCGGACCAGCGCTTGAACCCGTGTCCCTTCACTGGCAGGTGGATTCTTAACCACTGCGCCACCAGCGAAGCCCTTTTCCAATTTTTTAAGTTTTTGAATTTGATATTAGATATTTGCATCAAAACTTAATAATTTGAGCTGGAAATACTAGGAACAAGTTGTTTCGCTGTGTAGCGGTATTGTGGAGCCCGCCTATACGATTGTTTGAAATGCAGAATGGGCTGGCAAGACAGAGATAAGACTTATGCTACATAAGGCCCTGGTTGCCTTTCTACTCTCACAGAATTCTCTTTTGTGCTCTCAGTTGATAGTTGAGCAAAAGGACTCTGACTTCAGGTATATGTTTCTGATTTAATTATTATAAAACTATATTTACTAAAGACATAGGGAATTATATAGCAGAGAGCAAATTTGGACTCACTGAAAAACCCTGATTGAGACTAAAAAGAAAAAGAAAACCTGAAGCATTTGTAAAAAACTTATGTTCTTATTCATTCACTCATTTGCTCATTTGTCTATTACACAAATATATATTGAGTGTTAAAGAGGCTGTAGAACCAGAATGCTAGGGTTCAAATCCCATGTTTGCCACTTTCTAGCCATTTAAACTTGGGAAAGTTAAATTCTTTGTAGTGGGTGGGACTTCTAAATCATAGGTCTTCTTAAGAACTCTCAAATACGATGTAAGAATATATTTGTTATACATACAAAGAAGTACCAGTCAGTGAATATTTGTCACCATTAGTAATTTTATTACATGCCAGGCACTATGGATACACAAATGGAAATAACAAAATATTTGGTGTCAAGTAGAACTCGACAGAGATGCAAATTATGGAGTTAGAGGGTATAAGTGAAATCAATCTAAATATATTGTGATGGATATAAATAGGTATAGCTGATATACATCAAAGATATGCATAAAATGATAGGCACATAATATGCTAAAGAAGTTGGAAAATAAAAAACTTACTTTATTGCGAAGGCCTGAGAAAATTTCAGATAAAGCTTGAGCATTTAGAAATCACTAGTGAACGAGAAGGGAAGGGTATTTGAGGTAGAAGGAGTAGCATATGTCAAGTCTCTTGAGGTAACAGCATAGAATCAAGGGCAGCTAGAGGATACGTCTGACTGGAAACAATGGGCTGAGATGGGACAGGAAAGAAATGAAGACATAAGGTTGCTGCAGGTATGCAAAGGATGGTTAATTGATAGCCTTAAAAGATTTTAAGCAGGCCAATGATATAATTTAGTTTCTTCTTAGGAAATAGTGGTGGTACCTCTACTGGATGTGGATGTGAAAAGACAAGTGGTAAATAGACCACCGGGATGGATTTTGCAGTGACATGTGAGAAAAGTTGCTGACCTGTACTAAAGAAAGTAGTGAGAAGAGGGAATAAATAGATGTGTTTTGGGGGGCTTCTCTGGTGGTGCAGTGGTTAAGAATCTGCCTGCCAGTGCAGGGGACACGGGTTCGAGCCTTGGACTGGGACGATCCCACATGCCGCAGAGCAACTAACCCCGTGTGCCACAACTACTGAGCCTGCACGCTAGAGCCCATGCTCCACAACAAGAGAAGCCACCGCAATGAGAAGCCCCTGCACTGCAACGAAGAGTAGCCCCTGCTCTCCGCAACTAGAGAATGCCTGCGCGCAGCAACGAAGACCCAACACAGCCAAAAATAAATAAATTTAAAAAATAGATGTATTTTTATGAAATAGAATCTAATGCAAATACCACCTAGTGAGATGAGGATGAACTGAGTTGGAAATGATAAACAGAGGTATGGTCTGACACTCCCAAGAAAACATTTTTTATGAGTAAAATGATAAATATGCTTTTTGTTGGATTGAATGTCAGTTGCTTGGTCTTTTAGATATTTAGATACATATTTAGATACACACAGGTACGCGCACACACACACACACACACACACACCATTGGTCAAAGAAGCCTGGATCAGAGAATCATTCTGGGAGAATCATCTTAAAATGGTAATCATGGATGTGGATGAGATTATATAGGTATGCAGGAAGGACACAGAATAGCCAGGGAGGTATACAGAATCCAGAAGAGAGAGGTGATACAATAGCAAAGAGAAAGATTAGGAAATGAGTTATAAAAACTAGGCATTGATAGAAATTCTTAAAAGTGCCCCTTCTCCTAGGAAATTAGAAAAGCAGTGGTGACATTGCAAGAATAGTCTCATTGACATGCTGCTGAGAGACCCATACTGCAGTGCATACAGTGGAAATTTTCTATTCTTGCCAAATAATATTTAATCTTATATGTTAACTGTTTCAAACAGCATGTGTGGTTTGGTCCTGTTTCTGTTAAAATATTTATTTACTTATGTACATAGGCAGGAATATACGATTTTTATGTGTGAATGTTAAGAATTCCTATTTTTGGTGGTTCTATAATTATTCATCATTTTCTTCTTTGAGCTTTTCTGAGGTTTTTTTTTTTTAAACAATGCACATAATTTTTTTAAAAGAAATTAGGTAGTATTATGTAAAGACCAGCTATTAAAAAGGAGAGGAAAAAGTAGAAGTAAAGGTACATCTAGAGTTCAAGGAGTTTTGCATATAAAAGATGATGGAAATATAATTATGTTTACATTCTGAAAACAAGGAGTCAGTGGAGAGAGAAGGCTGAATATGTAAGAAGAAAGGACTGTCATGGAGAGAGGATCCCTGGAAAAGAGAGAACAGGAGACACGGACAGGATGATAACATGGAAACAAGGTCTGCCATGGAGAGGAAGATATTTAATCCTTATAAGTAATAGGAAGAGATTCAGCATAGACGTGGGCTGAAGACACTGATGCTGATGGAGATATAGCTTATCTACCACTGTGAAAACTGATTAAGTTTACCTATATTAAGTGTTGGTAAAACTTATTTTAAATAGATTTGGTTTAGTTATTATGTAAGGGCCAGGTGTATAGCTAATATTTGACTCAGGCTAGGTGTAAAACGGTATGGAATAGTAGAGATTATTATTATAATTTATTTCAAAAATCAACTGTATATGAACCCAGGAAAAATTAAATTCACACAGATATGGGGTTGACTGCAGCTGAAAGGTCTCCACTTCCCAATCTATTAAAAAACTGCTAAATTAATGGAATATATTTAAATAAAACTTCAGGTAATGTTACTTATACCATGTATATAAACATCACTTAATAGATACATGACTACTCCAGACTCCTTCACTTACATTCATGTGGATTAAGTTCCCTAATAGAAAAAATATATTGTCTTCTATTTTCTTAAATAGTTTCACTTTGACAGCTTTCTGAATAAAAATTCATGAATATAAATCCATTGATCCTTTTCAAATTATACATGATTTTTTGCATAGTGAGTTTTTTGTTTCTGTGCTGGCTTTCAGCTAAATAAGATTTCAGACAGGAAGAATGAGAAAACCAACACAAATTACAACAGAATTCATCCTGAACAAAATGAAGTGGGATGTAAAATATAAAACAAATATCTAAAAATGAGATTTTTACATTGTTCATATTACATTTTTATAATATTAGAATAAGTTTTTCTCTACCTTTATGTTTTGAAGCAAAGGTTGTGCGTTATAATGTTTTACAGGGAGTATGATGTAAGCTTGCAGATATCAGAACATTGAAAGGAAGCAATTTTGCCAACTCTATTTATGTTATTACCTTCTAGAGGGAAAGAATTGGCCAAGTATTTTCTCAATTTTCCATCATATTAAGAATCTGTAAAACTTTTAAATTTGCTATCCAGTTCACAGGCACAGTGTGTAATTACCTACAATCATTCTTATCTGGGGGTTGGGTGGGAAACAAGATGAACCCATAAATAGGGTTAGATTAGTTTTAAACAGTTTGAGATTTCTGCCTGGGAAATTAGGAAAACAGTGCTTTAAAATAGTGTTTTGAATGTCTTATAAGAGACCATGGATAATGTTTATATATTTCACGAATGAATTTTTAATTAGCTATTATTTCAGTATTTTGCCTGAAAAGAGCATTTTTTTCCTTACATTTATTCTCTGAGATGAGATAGTCACAAACTTCCAAATAGTTTGTGATAATAACTGGCCATTTACTCTCCACTATATTAACACCAAATTCTGGAAATAGAAAGCATTTTATATGAAATCATTTTTCCTTATAGATTTCTTAATGAAATTGTATGCTATTAACAAGGCAGTATTTTCTTTTATATTCTCTAATAAGAAAAAGGATGCCTGAAATAGCAAATAATAGCTTTGATCCAATTTGTAGGCAATTCTGTATACTATCTGTAAATCAAACACTTAGAATGATAGTAATTGACATACCAAAATGTTTATTTTGTATTTATGAATACTATTATTGTTATTACATCTTAGTTTGGTAAAGTACATGGAAGAACAATATTTTATTAAAGAATTTATCAAAAGTTTTGTAAGCTGTAAAACACTAAATATAGATTACTTTATTAATTTTACTTATTATAATTTTAACTAATATTAGTTTTACCTCTGCTACTACTATTACTATTTTTATTTGTGCATGTTTTAATTGGTTCCAAATGTTCAAAATCCATTGGGTAACAAGTTACTATGTCAGCATTTTAATTATTAATTAAATTCAAACTGTTCTTTAGCACAGCTTACTTTGAGAATTAACATCAGAAGACTGCATAGTTATATGTTGCAGTTATAACTTATCTTCATTGCTAACAAATTGAATTGGAAAACATTTATTTATTTAACAGAGGTTTTTACATTGCAAGACAGAGTAGGATTAGGAAATGATTGATATATATGTGCAATTAGGAAAATACAGTTTGCTTGGAAAAAATCTCGGGAGCATTAATAAATACAGCCTCAAAGTATCATCCCTAATTTCAAGAAACATTCAAATAGCAAATGTAATGTTCATTACAAACAATACCTAAATTATTGATATTTGCTATATTTTAAGTAGTTAGCTAAGTAAACAATTATGTTAATTATCTAATTGAACCTCCATCATGCCAGTAAGAAATAGGTAATATTCCCATCTTCCACATGAAAATACTGAGATGTTCTCAAGTTCACAGAGCCAGAAAGTGCTGGTTCTAGTATTTGAACTCTGCTGTCTTCTTACCCACTATGTTATACTGTCAAAGAGTCATTCTTTTCTCTCATATGTTAAACATTATGTCCAGTTATTGGGTGAAGGTGAAATTTCTCCTCCATCTGCTCCTTTGGGATTGTGTTTATACAATTATATTTGTTTCTACTAATCTCTTAGCAGTTGCTTCTTTTTAGACATCAGCATGTAGCTTTTGCATCTTTAATTCTAATTCATCACATTTTAACATAGTTGTCTTTCAGAAATAGCAGGTAAATTTGAAGCGAGGATAATACCTCATGATATGTGAATATATATATTGTATTATATATAAAAATATTCATATAAAACTTCTGCATGGTTTTTTTGTCGTTATTGTTGTTCTCGAACTACCATTTGAGTTTGACTGCATTTCAGTTGTTTTTTTAAGCTTCCCTGGAGGCAGGTCAAACATCAGCATCTAATTTATCTCTACGAGTGTGAAACTGTGAACTTTGGGATTTATGCCCTTAGTTTGTTTGCCTTTATAAAATGTAATTGTTCATTCATTGCATAATAAATGCTTAGCAGTGCCTGTAATGCTATAGAAAAAAACATGGCAAATGAATTGGGAAAATTTTATAAGTATAACAAAATTTATTTTTCCACTGAGTTCCAGATTAAGAGTTTACCAAGTTAAAATTTTAGAAATCAATGGAACAGACAAATAGAGTTGATTTGAAGAGCCTGCTGAACTAAATTCAGCATGGGGCATGGGATGTTAAAGGATGACATGAGAGAATCAACAAGATGTCTATGTTTCAAGAGTTGAGGCGTTGTGGGAGCCATCTAGATAGAGTATCAGCAGTGGGTTAACAGAAAAATAGTCCAAGTTGTGCCAGGGAGAATGCAGTAATAAAGCTAAGAGTAGCAAATGAAGATCAGTATCACAGGAAACTTCTGAGGTATGGGGATAATAGTAACAAAGTAATTAGGACAATGCATTTTGCTAAATAATGTGTCTTTGTTTTGACTGAATCATTTAACAGTCCAGGTAAGCACTGCCTAGGAGGCATCTTTAATAAAGGCAATAAGTGACCCTTCACAGACAGCCTGGTAAAGAAGCAGCACATTGTGAATATTTATGTACATTTTTTGCTCATCAATGAGGTTTTGTCATTTACAGTCAGATAGTAAAATAATCCTATCTAGATTTTTTTGGTTTTAATTCATCATTTTAATAAAAATAATGTTTAATTTTAACTAGGAAGAAATGTTATATTAAAGTGTGTGGTTACATGAGAGCTCTCATCTAATTTGTATATGGATACAAGTTCATAATTTATGTATATAGGTTGAATCATTTAAAATATGTTCTTATATTTTTTAAATCCAAAAACAAAAAGAAAGAACAATGTCAGAAGAAATAAACTTCCCTGAGTTTGTTAAGAACCTGACAAAGGTAATCTTACTTTTATTTGTGGAGTCCCCTAGTAGAAAACAAATAGACATTAATTAACATTTGGTATGTGTCCATTTACAGGTATATATTGTCATATATACTAAAAATATTCCTTATATAAAACTATATGTTCAAAAATACACCAAACTTCTTAATTCCACAAATACCCAATTTAGAATAAATGATTATAAGGCAGAAAATGGCTTTACTGTTCCTTTGGTCAAATCTCAATTCTAAAATTGAAAAATCTGTGTCCCCAAAATGTGAAGTAACTTGCTGTGAATTCTAATCCAAGGATCTTCTCACAGTATCCTTACCTCTATTACAGAAGACTTTAGAATAGCTTTAATGATACCCTTGTGAGTGTCCCTCATCTAAATATTTTAACTGCTTTAGTTAAGTAGTACACAATATTTTGGGGTGATAATTCTCTTCAGTGGCCATTGTTATTTAGAGAATAAGCTTAGATATTTTCTACTGGAAAGAAGCAAATAATAAAAATCAACTAGGCTTCTGTTGTTTTAACTTTCTCATCTGGTCTGGGATCTGAGCTGCCTTTTTTTTTTTGTCCAAACTGCCCTTCTCCTCCACCACAAAAATGGATCTGTGGGAACTTTTAGGAAACAGAGATTAACGCTGGGACAGATAAAACTTGTCTTTTCAGTGGGATTCCGATATCTAAAGGATGGTTTAGTCTTGACTCTGCTTGAGGGCAGTTGATGCATGTGGAGAGAGTTTTCATGATGATAAAGAAAGATAGGGATAGGGATAGACAGTAAAACAGAGAGCTTTTGACAATTTTGAAACTCCTGATTCAGACTACCTGACACCATTCTGCTCTTTGGACAACCTGGTTGGTCTGTTAATAATACACCAAATGTTTGTGAGCACCTATCATGTGACAGGCGTAATCAAAACACTGGGGAAACAGCAATGAACCAAAAAAGTCTTATGGACTCACATTCTAAGTGGGAAAGCCATAAACACTACCATGGAAGATTACAACAGCACCATGTTGAATAAAGTATGGAAAGTGAATTGGAAATGCTGATAGTGGGACTGGGTAGAGTTTTGAACAGGGTCAGCAGGGAAGGCTGAATTGAATAGGTTATTATTTGACGTATAAGTCAAACATTTTGATGGGGCCAGACATGTGGAGAGTAAACATCAGTTAGTGTGTCTGCAGCACAATGAGATAGGTGGGTAGGAACTTTATCAATTGTTTGCCACTTATCATAATTACCTAAACTCCATGAGGCCATATGTTTTATTTCTGTGGTTCACTCCTATATTCCCAATCACCAGAATAATGCTTAGCACACGGTTAACACTCGATAAATCTTTATTAAGTGTATTAACCTAAAACAGTAAAACAGCCAGTTATTTTACCAGCAAAACTGGTTTATTCAGGAGCAGCAAAGTACCATCTGGGACATGCAACTATGGCAGACCAGAGTCCAGTAAAGCAAAGGAGAAAAACTCTTTTATAGAGAAGACGGGAAGTTGGGAGGGCTGCTATAAACAACACATCCATTGGAGGAAACCGAAAGTTTGAAGTATGGTGGCTTTTCATTGGCTGAGTTATGACAGTTGCTCCTTGGCTGAGCTGTTGCGAGGCAAGGAGAAAATCTTTTTTGCTCCTGCTGGAGATAGTATAAAGGAGGGTCACTTCCTGCCAGAGATGCAGCCTCTTTCTGTTGGGATCTGCATTGATGTTGAGTGGAACCTGCACGAGAGCACCCCCCTTCTGGCCTCTTGACTCCACTTTAGTCAGGTTTTCTTCTATTTTCACAAGTGAGTATGTGAATGATCATTGTGTTGAGATAGCCTGTTGCCAAATTGCTGTCACACACAGCACCCACACACGATGATCTTATCTGACAATGAAGACCGGTAAAGGCAGGGAGAACTGAGAAATTGGAAAGTAGTTCTAGATCTAGGTATATTTTAGAACAACTTAATCTCTTGGACCTTCTTGTTATTATAAACACATGAATTACTTTTAGTTTTCTTCTCTAACCAATTCAGGTTAGATTTCTGTCGCATGCTGTTAAATGAGTCCTGAATAAAATGGGATATATTCGTTCTTGAAAATGTCACTTTCCTTTTAGTTGGGCATTAGCAGTTTACAAGGTATTTTAGAAACCTGGTAAGTCCTTAAATTCATAATTTCCCAACTGTATTTTTTCAGAGAAAAACTTTTTACAGACATAACTAGAGAGATAGAACTCACTTGCCTTAGCTAATAAAAACTGTTTCAATAAGTTAAAAAAAATATCTTTTTGATATCTAGGATTTCCATAAACATTATTGTTAAGAGACAGATTGACAAATTTTCCTTGTTCTTTTTCTTTCTGGAAGTCACAGGTGTGACATGAATATAAGACTCCAGTGACAGAAGTTCTGCTATTATAACCATGATAGTTTTCAGTGGGACCATTAGAAATTTTAAATTTTTGGCAGGAAAATAGGAAAAAAAAATACTTAGCAGAAAAACACTTCCAGTTCTCTCAGTTATAGCAAATGTTTACATCAAGCTATATCAGGCATATAAAATTGATTATTTTTAAAGTAGTGGAACATATCAAATTTTTGAAATTTAAATTAGCTAATGCATATTTTATTTTCGCAGTAAAGTTCAAATTCCTTGATCACTCAGAATGCCCTTTATTTTCTTAGAAATGTAAATTGAATGTTTCAATCAACAATGAAACTTTTATGGAAATAATTTACAATAATTTTTTTCCAGATTATGACAGCCTTATATAATTTAGCAAAAAAAGACGTATTACTGCACACTTACCAGTATTTGAATACCAATAATGACAAGGTAGCTCTTTAAAACAGTAAAGATAGTGTAACTAAATGTTGAATCAAGTGTAAAGATAGTGACTCAAACATGATAGATTAGGTAGAATTGGAGAAAAACGTTTAGAGAGTCTATGGCAAAATATAGTAATGACCAAAGAAGGACACTGATTTAAAATAGAATAACAATAAACCAGCCTAAGAATTGAAAACGTGGAAGGCCAGCAAACTGTAGGTGTTAGAAAATCAAGACAGCTAATCATGTCACTAAGTATGAATACTTATAATTTATACTACCTAGGAAAATACACCACCCTCGTAATATAACATTCACAACTTCAATATGCAGCTGTGCTCCTACCCACAAGCTAGTTTTCCCCCCAGAGAGAGTGTAGTTATAGGTCTTTCAAGATTAAGTTCTTACTTCGAAATCTAGAGGCTCTGATTATCTCAGACATGGGGAAAATCTTCCATTGTCCACTTCTCTTGATTTAAGTTCAGGAAATTGTGACTCATTAAAAGTACATTGTTTCTCCTTTTATTTATCTTGTAACTTTGTGCCTTGCTGAAATACTTGCTATGTGGTATATACTATGCTTTACTCTTCTATTATGTATTTTATTAATTTCCCTGAACAGCCAAATGTTGACAACAGGGAGAGCGTGACCTCTGAATTCTAGTGGCTTATGCTGTTATAAGACCAAATATACAGGATAGAGGAGAATGTTGTTCAGGTTTTTATTTAAATTCAGCCAGAGAATAAAGACACATTGACCTAGGGTCTGTCCACTCCTCAAACACACCCATCTCCCTTCAAGGGATCGGACTGCAGTGAGTAGGTGCCTATAGTAAGTAGCTTTTAGCTGCTATACTTTCAGATCCACAATGCCATTTCCTCTAAGGCCATACTTCCTTTAGGATCTTCCCTTCTGCCTTTTTTGAGGCTTCTGTAACGGGGAAACTTTGCTCAGTGACTCCTTATCAGTCTGGTGAAGACTTTCTCAGAAATCTCCTGGGAACATTCTTCTTAACCAATTCTTCTTTCTCTCTTCACAGATGTCAAACCTGCATTATGGTCTGTAGCCTTTCTTCAGCTGTGATCTGCTCTCTCTCTCTCTCTCATTATCCTTTGTAGCCATTGTATTTCAAAGAATCTCTTAAAAGTCTATTTCCTTTTGGCATCTGCCTCTCTGGGAACCAAACTGTCACAGGGAAACAAGCTCACTTCTCATCAGAAACAATAGAAAATACAAGAAAATTAAATGATATCTGTGAAGTGCTAAAATCTAACAAATCAATTTAGAATACAATATCCAGTGAAATATTATTTAAAAATTAAAATGTATGGGCTTTTACAGATTAAAAACAAAACATAGTACCAGAAACTGAGAAACCAGCAGAATTACTCAAGAAGAAATCCTAAAGCAATAGCCCTTCGATAGAAGGAAAATGATACTAAATGGAAGCTCAAATGTACAAGGGCTGAAAAGTATCATAAGCTATATATATGTTAAGTAGTACTAAAAATACTTTAAAATATTGTTTCATCTGAATTTCATTAAAAGAGTAAATATTTTTAAAAGCACAGAAATCAGTGAAATGAAAAACACACTAGAAATAGAAAATATTAAAAATACAAGTTCTTTGAAAAATTAATAAAATGGTTAAATCCCTAGCAAATCTAATCAAGAGAAAGCAAATACCAAATCTCAGCAATGACAAACGGATATTAATACAAATTATATGAATATTAAAATGATAAGGGTGCATTATTATCTAATGTATACTAATAAACTTGAAGATTCATATGAAATAGACAAATTATTTGAAAGCAAAAGTTACAAAACTTGCAAAAGAAAATAGAAAATCTGAATAGCCATATATATATATATATATATATATATATAATTGAACTATAGTTGATTTACAGTGTTGCATTAGTTTCTGGTGTGCAGCAAAGAGGTTCAGTTACACATGTATACATATATATTGTTTATCAGGTTCTTTTCCATTATAGTTTATTACAAGATATTGAATGTAGTTCCCTGTGCTATACAGTAGGACCTTGTTGTTTATCTGTTTTACATATAGCAGTTTGTATGTTCTAATCCCAAACTCCTAGCTTATCCTTCCCCCTCTTTCTCCTTCAGTAACTACAAGTTTGTTTTCTATGTCTGTGAGTCTGTTTCTGTTCTGTAAATAAGTTCATTTGTATCATTTTTTTAGATTCCTCATAAAAGTGATATCATATGATATTTTTCTTTCTCTGTCTGACTTACTTCACTTAGTATGATAATGTCTAGGTCCAACCATGTTGCTGCAAATGGCATTATTTCATTTTATTTATGGCTGAATATAATATTCCACTGTATAAATGTATCACATCTTCTTTATCCTTTCATCTGTTAATGGACACTTCGGTTGCTTCCATATCTTGGCTATTGTGAATAGTGCTGCTATGAACATTGGGGTGTATGTATCTTTTCGAATTAGAGTTTTCATCTCTTCCAGATGTATGCCCAGGAATGGGATTGCTGGATCATGTAGTGACTCTATTTTTAGTTTTTTAAAGAACCTCCATACTGTTCTCCATGGTAGCTGTAATAATTTACATTCCTACCAACAGTGTAGGAGGGTTCTATTTTCTCCACACCCTCTCCAGCATTTATTGTTTGTAGACTTTTTGATGGTGGCCATTCTGACCAGTGTGAGGTGATACCTCATTGTAGTTTTGATTTTCATTTCTCTAATAATTTGCATTACTGAGCATCTTTTCATGTGCCTATTGGCCATTTGTACGTCTTCTGTAGAGAAATGTCTGTTGAGGTCTTCTGCCTATTTTTTGATTGGGTTGCTTGCTTTTTTGTTACTGAGTTGTATGAGTTGTATATTTTGGAAATTAAGCCCTTGTCGGTTGCATTATTTGCATATATTTTCTCCCAGTCTGTAGGTTGTCTTTTCACTT
This sequence comes from Globicephala melas, assembly GCF_963455315.2. Taxonomy (NCBI): domain Eukaryota; kingdom Metazoa; phylum Chordata; class Mammalia; order Artiodactyla; family Delphinidae; genus Globicephala; species Globicephala melas. Next base: position 56,129,174 of record NC_083330.1, read on the forward strand.
TGTTTATGGTTTCCTTTGCTGGGCAAAAGCTTATAAGTTTGATTAGGTCCCATTTGTTTATTTTTGCTTTTATTTCTATTGCCTTAGTAGACCTAAGAAAACATTGGTATGATTTATGTCAGAGAATGTTTTGCGTATGTTCTTTTCTAGGAGTTTTTTGGTATCATGGCTTACATTTAAGTCTTAAACCATTTTGAGTTTATTTTTTTGTATGGTGTGAGGGTACGTTCTAACTCCATTGATTTACACGTGGCTGTCCAGCTTTCCCAGCAACACTTGCTGAAGAGGCTGTCTTTTCTCCATTGTATATTCTTGTCTCCTTTGTCAAAGGTTAATTGGCTGTAGGTGTGTGGGTTTATTTCTAGTCTCTCTTGAATAGCCTTATATCTATTGAATGAATTGGGTCTATAACCAAAACCCTTCTCAGAAAATGTATGACCAAATATTTTCATGGATAATTTCTATTGAACAGTACTCATAAACATAGACATAAAAACCCATAAAACAGTATTAGCCAGTTGAATCTAATATTATATAAAACAGATAATATATCTTAACTGAGGTTTATAGACACTGAAGGGGATTTCTTTAGTCTGATTTTAAAATTGATAAATCTTTTTAGCTATCATCATACATTTAGCTAGCATGTATGTAATGGTGAAATATTGAATTTATTTCTCCTAAGATTGAGGCCAGACCAAGATGTCCACTCTTCATTTCCATTCAGCTGTGTCCTCAAAGTCCTGGCGAGTGCAGGAAAAACAGTCAGTCAATCAATGCAAGACATAAGGCTGTAAATGAAGAAGTAAAAGTATATTTATTTAGCAGGCCCATAATTGATTATCTAGAATATTTAAATAAATATTAAAAATCTACTAAAACCAGTGCATACATTTAGCAACTTTGTAGTATACAAGGTCATTATACAGAAATAACAGTGTTTTTATATACTGACAGTGAAAACAGTGAAAAATTACATTTAAATACCATTTATAATTGCATAAAAACATTAAAAAAATTAGAAGTAAAATTAACCAAATTGCAGTAAAAACGTTGCTTTTTGCTGAAAATTACAAGAGATTGCAGAGAGAATATAAAGGAAACATAAAATAAATAGGAAGCTATACCATAATCATATTTTGGAGCATATAATATTGTTACGATATCAGTTCTTCCCAGATTGTTCTGTAGTTTCAATGCAATAACAAAAGTTGTAAGACATTATTGTTTTAATAGAAGTTGAAAAGTTGATTTCCTTATTATGGAAATACAAGGGGTCTGTGGTAGCAAACACAGTCTTGAAAATGAAAAACAAAATTTGAGGACATATACTACCTGATTTCAAGGTCAATATAAAATCACAGTAATCAACAGCTTATGCTATTGCATTAGGATAGACAAATGAGAATTTGGCCAACAAAATAAACTGATTTTTCTCAGTTGAGAAGAAAAACATCTCTTCATCAAATAAACTGAGAAAGTCAAATAAATATATAGAAAAATATGACCTTCAACTCCTATATACACAATATGACCTCCAACTCCTATATACTAGAATTAAATTGAAATGGGTCATGGACATAAATATAAACACTAAAGCTGCAAAGCTTCTGAAAGAAAACATACAAGAAAATGTTTGCACTAATAGTTTGCACAAAGATGACTTCAAAAGCATTTTCGGGGTTTCCCTGGTGGCGCAGTGGTTGAGAGTCTGCCTGCCGATGCAGGGGACACGTGTTTGTGCCCTGGTCCAGGAGGATCCCACGTGCCACGGAGTGGCTGGGCCTGTGAGCCATAGCCACCGAGCCTGCGTGTCCGGAGCCTGTGCTCTGCAACGGGAGAGGCCACAACAGTGAGAGCCCCGCGTACAACAACAACAACAACAACAACAACAAATTTTTCTATGAACAAAAACCAGAAAATTTTGCTATTCATCAAAGTTAAATGCCTTCTTATTAAAAGATACGGTTAAGTAAATGAAAAGATAAGCCACAAACTAGGTGAAAATGTTTGCAGTGCACGTATCTAACAAATAATTTATATCCAGAATATAAACTCATGCAATCAAAAAAATATAGTCAATAGAATTTTGCAAAAGACTTTAAAAGGTGTTTATTTATTTATTTAAATGAGCATAGAAGTAATAAGTACAGGAAAAACTTCTCAATAGCCAGTAGTCATCAGGGAAATGCAAAGTGAAATCACAGCTCTATAAGCCTTTAAATGCACTCAAATGGCCAAATTAGAAGAGCAAATATTGGTAGTGGAGGTATAAAATGGCACAACCAATTTAAAAATCGTATGTATGGCAGTTTCTTATAAAGTTAAACCTGCAACTACCCTATGACACTGGATTTCTATTCCTAGCTGTTAATCCAAGAGAAATAACAATTTGCAGCTATGAAAACTCTTATACAAGGATGTTTCTTTCATCTCTATTTATAAAAGCCTCAAACTAGAAATAATCCAAATCTCAACAAGAGTGATTTGTGTACATTTATATAATGGAAAATTAATAATCAGAAATAAAATAATAAACTACTGAGAACACACAAGAACATGGAATAATCTCCAAAACATTTTGTAGAACAATATAAGCCATACACAAATAATATATAATGTATAATTTTACTTTTATGAATCTCTGGAGAAATAATTAATCTATGATAGCAGAAAGGTGGAAGAAGAGGTGGTTTCCTCCTAGTGGGGATAATTGATTGGAAAGGAGCAAGGGTAAATTTCTGGGGTGATGAAATGAATTTCTAAATCTTGATTTATATGTTCATTCCAGGTGCATTTGCATTTGTCAAAGCAGATAAGATTGCACACTCAAGGCCTGTGCCTTTCATTGTATATAAATTTACCTTAATGCAAAACAAAATTAATGTATAGAATGAGAAACTGACATGGTTGACAGGTCCTAAACCACAAGTTTAATTAAAAATATTTTTCCTAAAATGCCCATTCCCCACCTCATATAAACATGTAACACACTGTATAGAATACACCTTGATGTTCTTATATAGGCAAAGTCATCTTCTAGGAGCCATAACCTCCATATTCTTTTGTTTATATCTGAATACACTTGTGTTTCTCCAGCTATAGGACACCATGAGGTGGTCCCTGTACAGATTAGGGTTAAGGGTGAAACATGATACAGTTGATACTGTACTGCTATACTGATCCAGGCTCAGTGTACTCTGGGGTATACCTCACTTGGGTTACTGTAATAGACACTAACGTCCACTTTTCAATGAAAAATTTCATGGCAGCAGAGCTATATTAAGACACCAAGTACTTGCTGTATGTCAGGACCAATGCTAGATGCTTCACATACATCAATTACCTCACTCTTCACAGCAGCCCAGTAATTTAAATAGTACAATCATCTTTATTTTCAGTAAATTAGAACTGAACTTAAAACTTCATTTTACATTCTCAAGCCATAAAGTGTCTATATTTGCTAGCGTTTCAATCAGTTTAGCAAATAAATTGAGCTCTTGAAATTGACAAGAATCTTAAACAATGTTCAACGTTTTCAATAGTAAAGACTGAAGTTTGTCTTCACTGACAGAGGGAGAGTCAGTATTATTTACTGATGTTAGAATATAAATAACAAAAAAAGTATTAGAAGCAGTTTTGAGTTTGTAGTGACAATAGATTTCTCTTGAATATAGCTAGCTAGACAATTTCTAGTAACAGTTTGTATTTTTTTTCTTTCTGACTGTGGTGGATCTTAGTTGTGATGCATGGTCTCTTTGTTGCAGCATGAGGGTTTTCTCTCTCTAGTTGTGGTGTGTGGGCCCTCTCGTTGAGGCATGCGGGCTTAGTTGCCCCGCGGCATGTAGGATCTTAGTTCCCCAACCAGGGATCGAATCTGCATCCCCTGCATTGGAAGGTGGATTCTTTACCGCTGGACCACCAGGGAAGTCCTAACAGATCGTGTTTTTTATTCAGGAGTTAAAATATCAACAGCAGTTTTAAGTAAATGTCTAATAGTTTCCCATGGCATATTCTTATATATAAGACTGGATATTGCAATCACAGCCTCACAATAAATTACTCAACTGTGGTAAACTTGGAAAAATGTATCATAATTTGCAGTGTATCCAATTTAAGAAGCTTAGAATACCTGAAGTTGAGAAATAGCCTGAGAATGATTGTTGGCAAACCTTATCCAGATTTGTCTGAATTTGCTATTGCTAAACACAAGAACTGAAAAATGAAAAATATGCCTTAGTTACAACAAGCATTATCTTTCTTGTAGATCAGATAAGAGCATAGGGAACCATATGAAGGATTATGGTTTGTTTACTGGTCTAATGAATAAAAATGACTGTTGTGAAACTGCATTCTGGCAACTACTAGCTATGCAGTCTTAAAAAGTTACCAAAACTCTTATATTCTTTCATGATTTTATAGCAAGTGGTATATACTTTCTCTGACCTATTTCTTGTAAACTGAGTAGTAAGGTGGGACTACACATTAAATCTAGGTTTATTAATCCATGTTTCCCATATCTGCTTGGAATATAAATTTTATGAAAGTTAATGACAGGATATGCCTCTGGGCTTTAATAGTAGACACTTTTAATTCAAAATACCCAGCATCTAAATCACCTTCCTAGTTTTGAAAAATTCATATTTGTGTGATTCTTGGAAAGGGAAAAAGAGTTTTCTTCAGAAGTTGAGAGGAACATGTTGTATCCTTATCTTTTGGTGGCAAGGGTGAAAACATGTTATCTAGGTTTTGTTAATCCACCAAGCATTTTGAATCTTCAACACAAGACTCAAGATCAAGGGTAAGTGAAAGAATCTTGGTAGTGATGGTGTGGAGAGGATTATGCTGTCCTCATCAGCATGTGCTTGTCTAGATAGAGACAGGGGTATTGTTAGAAACAGCACTATCTGCATTCCTAAGTTTAGCTCTCCAATTATCTCATGAAACCTATAAATTAAATTTATTTTCCTGCTAAGGTTAGAACCTGTGTCTAACAAGTGCATTCAAGACTCTGGCTGAATGACTGGAACACCTATTGTATAACTGCTTTTGATACAATTTTAGGTCTTTGAGACAGTCAGTCCTATAAAACCCTAAATGCTAATGACCATGCCCTTGAAATGTGGAAAAAATAAGGCCTGGTCTTTCTGGCAAAACAAATACAGTCTGTGGTAAACTAATAGAATGCCAAGAGAAAACCAACAATATGTCAACCAAAGACAGATAAAATTAAAAAATGGTTCTAAAGCCTGACACTGAGGACGTGTCCCTAGTCAATGCATTGTCTAATGATGTTCTTTTCTGCCTACTGATGAAGGAAAAATGAGTAAATAAAGTCAATTTATTCCTGAAGAAGCTGACAAGAGTCAGATCATTGTCGTTTTTAAACATAACAAGAAAAGCACAAGAGGATGCAGTAAAATGATGTGACTTTAAGTGCACGTCAGTCCTGGAACATATAAGTTAGATCAACTATCGTGAAATATCTAAGTACTCAGAATATCTCATCTTCTAAATGCATTAAGCTTTGAATGATCAGCCAACTTTAAATTTCAGAAGTTCTTTTCGTGCCTGAATATGTGCCCCAGGGGAAAGAGGGACTTGTATATGAAGCTCTTATCCCACTGCTTGACACATCAGTAAATGTTTATTAATTTGAATGAAAAGGATGTCTTTTTTTTAATTTCAAAGTATCTTTGCTTAGAAAGGTGAATATATGAAGACAGTATTAGGAAATAAAAACATGCTGTGTAAGAGTTGAATTTTTGAGAGAAATAATGATAACGTTTTGAAGAAAACCACAATGAGCAATGAAGCTCATATTTTGAAGAAAATATAATTAGATTTGAAAGTATTTGTGGAAATCATATAAGCCAAATTTGGTAAATATGCTGAAGGAATGAGGAAAGTCACATCAAATTTAAATCTAATTGAGTAAAAAAAGAGTTTAGCATGTACATCTTTGAGAAACCCCAAGACATTTTAATAAATTTGACAGCATAATCCCCTAAAATATCAATCATTTAAACACTGAATTAAGATGTCTCTTATCATTTATGTTAATAATTTAATTGAGTTTGCCAAATAATATTTTATTGGAAGTGACACCAGCAAATCTCAGGACCACTGTTAAAAGATGTCAATATGTTTCAGAGATAATGAAAACTTTGATGACTGTCAAATGTGTCTCACTGCCATTCTTAAGCTTTTTGTATTATGATGAAATTCTCTAGCTAACTGTGCAACACCTGTGTGTTAATGCATGATACACAAATAAGGAGTACAGATATCCCCCCACCAGTATAACTAAATTATGTTTCTTGCCTTTACCTGAATTCTGCAAAAGCATTTATAATAAAAAGACTTTTTAATGTCAGCATTATAGAACTAAAGTATCAGCCATTTGATAGGAGATGCTATACTTGAAATTATAATATTTCTATCAGAAGAAATATAATATTTCTATAATATTTCTATGTGCTATGGCACATAATATAAATGGCTATAGACATATTGATTTTATTGCATTTTGAAAGAAGTAAACAATTTAACAATATTCCTAAATTTTGACGTCTATAACAAACACATTAGTAACTACTATTTTATAACATTATGTTCATGTACAAAACAAAAATCGGTTAATAACCATTCACACATTCAATTATGAGTTATTCACTACTGATGATTATTCTTTTTTGTTTAGTGGAACATGATTTTAGTTATTTATGTACTAGGATCAATTTGATTTGCTTGGAGAAAATTAGTGTCTACACATATTTTCACTCTTTACTATTCTGATAGTACTCTGAAAGTAATTTATGACATTTAAAAATGAAAATCTATAACTATTTTAAAATAATTGTCTCTGGAATCCTTTTAATAATCCAAAGAATTAATTAAATTTGAAATTTTAATGATTTTAATATATTCAGGAATGAAAATCACTAAAGTCTTGATCTTTGCTCAGTTATTTAAAAATCCTGATTTAGAAGATATTTTCAGAGGTCACCTTTTATATATAAGCTCATATGTTCACTAACTAGTAAATAGCCTATTCAAGGAATTCATTCTTTCTCTAGCTAGCCCATTCTTAACAAAACATCAGAAACAAAACAAAACCAAAAAACAAAGGAAGACTGATTTCAATCTCTCCTACTGAGGGAATTCGTGGAAGTTTATACACATTATCATGAGAAAGTCACTAGATTCTTCCCTTAAATATCATTCTTGCTTCTTCATCAAACTTCTGGGCCTCCAGTATGTGTGTCACTTGGATGTAAAGTTGAATAGGAACAGTCCATATGCCCTTTGTTAATTAGCCAGTTGAAGAAACAGACATGTAATATAAGAAAAAATAGAATGAGTCAAATAAATAGAGTTCTAAGTAAAACAAATGGGATTACAAAGTAAAAGTTATTAATTATGCTCTGGGGATTAAATTAAAGCTTCACGGAGGAGGTTATTTGAACAAGACTTTGAAGGGTGAGTAGGATTTTACCAGACAGAAAATGGAAGGATACTCTAGAATGGAAGAAGTCAGTGTTGCAAAAGTTTACATTTGTGAAACAGCAGGGATCACTGTAGTACATGATCACAGATCCAAACAATTCATGATACTGGATTATGTTTATTTAAGGGTTTTAGTATTTAGCATTTGTAAAATCTCCTTAACTTAGACAACTAACTCTAAAAGATTGATATTCTCTTAAGACATGTCTGAGAGAATATAATTTATAAACAAGTATATTAAATGTAGACAAATAACTCAGAAAACTAAAATTGTCTGCTAAAACATTAAAAATATATATTAAATTTGATATGACAGCTTCCAGGCAAAAAATATAAAACTTGAACAGCTTACTAAGCAAAAGTTGAGAAAAGTAAGAAAAGGAAGGGTCCACTACTAGGAAGTTGTCTAATAAGTTTTGCTAGGAACTGCTCCCCCACCACTGTTTTCTTTCTTTCCTCTTTTTTTTTTTTAATACTAACACTGACATTACATTTACATGGTTTCATGGAATGGGGAGGAGTAGTTTTGTTTATGTACACACACACACACACACACACACACACACACACATTGGTGTAGAATTTGGCAGCCACTTACTAATAAGTTTCAGCACTGGTTTTTCAAAAAGCCAAATTAGAGAGAAAGAGAAGACGGAGAAGACAGAAAGAAGACAGAGAGAAGGACAAGAAAGGAAAATAAAGGAAAAGACAAAGACTGAATTTTGCAGAGAGGTACATTCTGGGTTGATAGAATATATATTTCTGACAACTTGAGTCATACTGAAATTGTGTTAATCATAAAACTGTCTGACTGAGTTGAAATTGTTGAATCAGGAGTACACGTTTCTAGAGAAAAGACAGGGTGACCTCATACATTCTGTTTTTTGTTTTTTTTAAGGTTGTATTGTTCCAAAAGACCTGTTTCAAAACCAGAACACGTATGTGGCATACAAACTTTTGTTGATTATGATTCCCAAGAAAGTTTGAGAAAATGTGTCTCTAAAAGGAAAAAAAAAAAAAGAGAGAAACTGGTCAGAGTGTTTGTTTTCACCCTTAAACACTTCATTCTTTGGAAATCTTAATTCCCTGCCTCTTATGTCTGCTTTTGACTCAAGACTGAGTTCTCATGAGTGGTTTCTCTCACTGCTCAACTCCTATTAATAGTAACTGGGGGAAGAATTGTACTGTGTGTTGAATGGCGAGTTTTGTAAACTTGAGCACTCAAGTACTTCCTTAAGCCTCAAATTTCTTATCTCTAAATACAAGACGTCAATAGCTTTTACTTCATAGAATTGAGGATTAGATATGGTGATGCAAGTGTAAGTTAGGTGCATACAGCAAGGACTCAACAACAACATTAGCAAATATTGCCTTATTTATTGTATTATCATTTAGCATTACTCATCATCCCTTAATACACTTAGATTATAATCTCTATGTATATACTTATGGGTGTTTTTGCACATGCCTTCATGTGCAACATCATCCATCTGTCCTCTGACTTTCTGTAAACACATCACATAGAAACGGATGGATGAGATGTTTAGGATGGATTCGCCTAAAATACGGCTCCTCTGTACCATATCCAAAGCTAATATGGGTAGAGGAGGTTTCTCAACAAGATAGGCACTAGGATTAGAACTTGAACTGTTTAGTACCTATAATACTTAGAATTTAGTACTACTAATACTAGTAATATTTAGTACTAATACTGTTACTAAATAACTAGCATTCCAACTCAGAACAGTGAGGAGCTGTACAGAACCAGTCAACTTAGTTATATCTCTGTCTGTATAGCTGCACATCTATTTATTTTCTTAGTCCTTCCTCATTGCAAATGTATTTTAAGGCACCACTCGTTGCTGACCATACTAGCATATGCACTAAAAACTATTGAAGGAAGAAAGAATTGGTGGTGAGCAAAGAGTGCAAAGGCACCCCAAGCTTGCATCTGTTTCCCATGATGGGGTAGAGAAAAGGAATGATCATGAAAACTCAATCGGGTAGGAAAGATATATTCAAGCTGCATGCAGCAGATGTACAGGAGCAAAATACCATTGAACCCAATAACAGTTATGTGCGATTTTAGTGCCTTAATGATAAAGTTAACCCATATTTATACTAACTCAAAACAATAACATTAATGACGACTTCTGACACATTTCATAGCCAACCTCCAACTTTATTCTCTGTTCGCTCTAGTTATTCCAGCCTCAAAATATTTTTCCATTTCTTTTTGATGCTGGCTGCCAAATCTTCATCACTATTATGGGTTTCCAAAGCATTTTTGAGAGAATTATGTTTCTCAAAGCCTGTGAGAAAGGGGGAGTAGAATCATTTTGCAGGTGAATGAAATTAAGACATTGGAGCATTAAATAACAATGAGGCTTCACAGCTGTGACTTCTGATAAATTGTGTAAATTCTAAGTAACTTTTTAAGTCCCATATTGATATTGCTGCCTTGATAATTTTCTCTGCAGTATGTGTCTCCAAAGCATTGTGATGCACTTTTATTTCCTTTCTTCAGCCACTTGTGAAAGACTTGGCTAACTACACTGCTTGTGGATCGCTTTCAGCACTCACACAGGGACATACCATTAACTCCTTTTTTAATCGGCTGTATTAAAGCCAACACCTGCACCTTGTTTAGCAAGTCATCTGCAGTGTAGAGCAAATTAAAGTGATTAAAAAGATGTGTGAGTTTCACTCCACATTGTCTTTGCATTTTCATCTTCCTAACCTCTTTGTCAATTTTTTTTCTTAGCATCATTGATACATGAGAGTAATACATGCAGGGAAGTTTACTGTTTTAATGATTTGTGCCTCTATTCAATTCAACAATATGTATTCAGTATCTGCTATGTGTCAAGCTCTCTGTAGCAAATCTTGGGAGGTAAGCAACAGGGTATTTTTTACAGATGCATAATCTGAAGTTGATAGACATAGAATGCTTTGACTGGGGCCACGCAGGCACAAAGTGGTGAAGTTCAGTTCTGTTTGAATTCCAATCTCATGCTCTTTCTCTTAGAAGTAAATTTAGTGATTGGAATAGCACGCTATGTTTCCATTTGCAGAAGTGCTTGAAGAGGTTGCTCGTCACAAATCCATTAATATTTCTGTTGCATGGAATTATTTTTATTTTGTGTCCTGAAGAAGGAAATTGAAATATGACTAAAGAGATTTGCGTCTGTGCCTATTACCTCTCTACTATCAAGTAACCTGAGCAAGTCACTTTGATTGACTTATATTTCAGTTATCTTATCTGTAAATAAGAAATCAATTACAGTTAGATCATAATTTTGACGACTGAGTAAATAACATATATAAAAAGCATACCATGAAAGGTAAAATAATCTATAGTTTTAAGGTACTTAAGTGATATTCAGCCAACTCTCCTGTTTTTCAAATCAGAATTTCAAAAAAAAGACGCAACAAAAATAAACACACAAATAATTTTGTTGTATTCTTCTTACCAGCCCATTACTCTTGATTAGGAGTGCTACTTTTCTTGCCTCCACCCAGTTAAGAGAGCAGAGTTGCGAAAAAAATGTGACTAATGTTAAACTCTCAATATACAAACTTTTTTATAAACTGCCACAATTCATGAGACTGTGTTCTATTCACTGCTTGTAGTTCCATTACTGGCATTCTCTTTCTAAACTTATCAATCCAACAACTGTCCCCACCTAGTTCCACTGAAACTGCAATCACTAACTTTGCTAATGCTTGCTATTTGTTTATCTCTATTTTCATTTTAGATTGGTGTCATTGTTGCCACTTTTACCCTTTGGAAACTATCCCCTCATTGGTTTTCCTGTTGGTCTTTCCTAGTTTTATTTTTCTGGTCATTCTTTCTCGGTTTTCATTTCTGCATATCCTTATTGTTACCCCTTAATTATAGAGGTTCCCAGGTGCTCACCCTGAGTTCTCTTAAGTCTTTCTCAACATGCTCTTTTCAGTGATTATATTTGTTCTCATTGGTATAGAGTATACACCCAACTCCTTAGAATCTCGACTTTGAAATCTGCTTTTCCCTCCCTTACAGCCATCAAGAAGAGCTGTGACCCTGTGTACCCCTCTTCTGCCATATCTAATTACACCAAAACTGTATACCTATCTAAGTTGGAACAGACTCCTCTCTCACTACTTGTCTCACTCTCTCTCTCTCTCTCTCTCTCTCTCAACAGAATTGTGACTGAAAGATGAGAGGCAACCGTTTAGTTTTGTTTTTAACCAGAACAGTAACAGGCAAATTTTGATAATGAAGGTTACCAAATCCTGACAGGAACATGGAGAGGTAGAAGGAGCTGGTGAACAGAGCGAGAAGTAGTTTAGCAGATGCCAAGAAAGAAATGAGTTATAGAAACACAGTGTTTCTTGGCTTTCTGATATTTCTTCAAGTCCTGATTTTTGTGATAAATACATTTTTTCTTATAATACATTCACTTCATTTTCTTAAACAACAGAATGTGTTTCTATTATTTACAACTTGTCCCTCTTAACTAATATTCTAATGTGTTCAACTAAAATCGACATGCTTTTGGATCAGAAATGTGCACCTACAAACTGTACTGTAGGTTATTTCAAAGGGAAATACAAAAGTCTCAAACTTAATATGTCCATTAATTTTCTGTCATCTTTAATTTATCCTTATTTCCTCTCTGTAACAACCACACCCCCAAAAGTAAAATTTCTGCCAAGTATTCTGTATTTTGCACTTCAAAAAATTAGAAAATGCAGATCGAGTGTTAGGTACAAAGAACCATTCAATGAGTAAACACTCAATAAAAATTAGCTATTATCATCTGTATAATTGTGGTAGCCTACATGCTATTATACACAAGGTTGTTAAACTTAAAGCCTAGGGATGCTGTCTTAAGGTGAAATGCTTACTAGTTTTTCGTAAGTAGACTCATTGTTTTTACTGAATGGGAGAAATTTTATCTGAGTAAACTAACATAGAAAATACAATTTTCATATTAAGATAGTGGTTAGATTGTGTTCAGAGAAGGTCAGAGAGAGATGGCAAAGCTGAAGAGCTGTGTCAGAAGAAAGAGAATCCATTACTGGGATTAATAGCAGTTTGATGCATGAATCTTGCAAATGATATTCGTGGAGACATACTGTCTCAAATATAAAGAACATACTGAAAGTGAACTTCCAGCAAGATCAAGCAAGAGCAGTAGAGTTTAGTATTTTCTGCAATTTGTAGAAGAAAAACATCATCTATCTGTCCTCTGCCCTTCTGTAACCACATCACATAAAAATGGATGGATGAGATGTTAGGATGGATTTGCCTGAAATACGGCTTCTATGTACAGTATCCAAAGCTAATGTGGGTAGAGGAGGCTTCTCAACAAGATAGGCACTAATATTAGTACTTGAACTATTATAAATACTTGAACTATTCGAACTATTACAAATACTTGAACTATTTAGTACCAATAATACTTGGAATTTAGTATGATGAATGCTAGTAATATATAGTACTAAATATTACTAAAAAACTAGCATTCTAACTCAGAACAGTGAGGAGCTGTACAGAGCCAGTCTACTTAGTTATGTCTCTGCCTATTTAGCTACACATGTATTTATTTTCTTAGTCCTTCCTTACTGCAGAAGTATTTTAAGGCACCTCTGACTAAACTAGAATAGAGACAGTTTAAAGGTTTTACAGATTTATTGGAATGAGAAACTCATTGTGCATCATGCAGTATTTATTGTGTGTATTTTATCTGTAACTATCCCTTTACTGACTACTTGTATGTTAGTCTATTCTTTTTTTATATATAAAATGCATTTCTCAGTGCTTTTGGTTGATCTATATTATGATGCCCTCCAAGTATTAACACTGATTGTAAAACTTATGACCAAAACTGAACTGTGTGGAACATGAGGGAATAGCCATACTATAGAAGAATTCTCTCTCCTCAGGATTATATTTAGGTTACATGTGTTTAGTCATACTACTCATTTTGAGTTATGATAATTTGTTTATAGGATGAGAGCTCATAGAACTTGTGAATTTTAGATATCAGCCAAAAATATTTGAAAGCAGAATTTGAAGCCAGTTTAAAACACAGTTACTTTAGAAAATTGGTTTAAACATTTTGAAGTGTTTTCAGCTAAAATCTTCTAAAACTTTGCTTTCCAATTAATATTTATCAAATACCTTTATCACATCGACTTCTAAAAGCTTTTCTGCTATTGTAATTTTAATTAACAATAATTCTCTGGAAAGCTCTCTATTATGAAGCTGGTTAGCTGCTTAGGAATTCAGAGATGGTAGATGAGGTCATTGAGAGGATGTGACTGCTGGTTGAACCAGGAGCTGGCCCAGGGCAATTGGAGTCTCCTCACCTCTATCCCTTGTCTTTGGAATGTACATTCCACCTACTAGTCCTATACTAGCAGCTGTTTCAAGGACAAAGTTTTGAGGGAATAATGTGTTGTTTAGACCATGTGGATTGAATACCTGACTGGACCGCCTTAAGGCCTCTATATAAGATTTTAAGATTCTGGAGGACGGGTACCGAGACCTACTCACCTTGTGGTCACGCAAGACAAGCCTCCTATGTAAGTGACCTTGCTTACACCACCTACCAGTCTGGAGTGGTCTGCCGCTGTCTTAGGTCTCCCTTGCCCTCCTTGTATGGGGGCCAGTTTTTGATTTCACCCCAGGGAAATCCTGAGGTTGTAAATTAACAAATGAGTACTGTGGAGGATAATAAGAGGTATGGATACCTAATTCTAAGTTTCTGATTTTTTTCTATATTCTAAAAATCTTTCTATCTGTTTATCATTTCTTTCTTTATCTAAAATATCAGTAACAATTGATGATGAGATATACATGCTACATTTATATTGAACCTTACTTCAGGAATATATTCTGTTTGGAAAGAATAATATTCTTAACCTACATTGGTAGTAAGAAAAATCTTTGTCTATATGCATACACATGGCTATTATTAGAAAAATACAAACATTAATATTTTTAAGAAATGTATAACTATATTTTCTAAATGTTGTTGGCCTTTCCAATCTCCTTTTTTAGTTATAGATAAGGCTTTAGCTATGTGATGTAATTTTAACCACACCATGCAGTTACCAGTAATGTAGATGAAATGAGAGTTCATTTTTTTCTTATGAAGTTTTTAAACAATAATAATGATCTGGGCGGGGGGAATAATGCTTTCTCAAAGTGTTACCTTTGTTACTTATCTTTCTGGCTGATCATGGGTGTGAAATATATTGTTTTAACTTCCAAGATACCCATCCAGATTCTTCTTCAAATGATAAAATTTAGTGAGAACGCTGACCTCCATTAGAGTCAACGTTTGCCCCCATCCTTGTTTCAGAGACAGCTCTTTGTATAGAAAGTGCTAATTGCCTAATTAAACATTGTGATGACAGAATTTGTTGGAGCAAAATTGCACAGGATTTAGAACTTTAGAAGTACAGCTTAGTTTTATGATTTTTCTTACAGATTCCAAGAATCCAACATCTACCTTACCTGTTTGCTTTGGATCTCTAATAAGATATAATCAACTAATAAATTCATTGATTTTAAATTATTTTATTCAATCCATATTTATTAAATACCTACACTGCACCAAGCGTTACATTAAGTATTGGGACAACTGAGATGAGATGACTCTTATTGAAAGCCAGAATTTTAATAAACATTATAATTTCTCAGTCACATTAGTCATATATCAAAAGACCTAGACCCTTATCACGCAGGATAGTAGAGAGAAAACCAGCCATCATTACGTAGATAAGCATATAGTGCATATAATATGACCTATGATTTTGACCTAATGATATTTCACTGGCTTTAAAAAAATTTAACGGATAAAATCAGCTGAATATTCCATGCAACACCTAATGCCCTTTTATAATGTGCCAAAGAGTTTAGTGAAAGATCTGGAATGCACTTGAGATTTTCTTAAACAAATTTCTAACAGTCAGGCAGCCATCCCACAAAAAGAAATTGGTATTAATATATAAAAATGATATTCATCCTTGTTACGGTTTTCAGGATGGGGTTTGCATATAATTCTTATTAAAACTTGGCAGCTACTCACTTCAAAGCCAATATTCTAAAAGGTTCTACTATATATTAGCAATAATGAGTACGGCATATTATAGCATCATAATGATGGAGATAGAAAATGTCTTATTTATTATGGTAATAAATCAAGTAATAAAATATCACCTATGTTAGAGCTAGAGGATTAAAATATATTTTAAATCGATTTAAAACAGTAAAACCCACACATTTAAAGTTTATGTTAAACTGGGATAGAGATTAAACCTGGCTGAAATAAAATAAAACAGTCTGTCAGGAGCTCAGCTTAGCTGAGAGAGATGACCTGCCAGGTTGGAAGCAGCCAATTAAAGCAAGCCAAATGAATAATAGTTGAGCCTTTAATCAATTACTGTGATACTGTAAGCAAGAGGCTAAACTCCCCTATTCCATTTCTTCTCATTCACAGCAATCCATGGGGGAACATGGAACAGGGGAGGAGTTTAGGTCAAGGGTCAGGTGAATCCACACAGTGGAAAAGTACTGACTATATTGAGGGCACAGAAGAAAAGTGTCTTCAAGGTTCCCCTTTCCTCCCAATAATAAAGTCTCCATGGAGGCTCCAGAGGAAGGGTTGGCAGAAGGATCCAGATGAAAAGAAGTCTCTTAATGAAGGTGGTTGCACTAGGATTGTAGCTATTCCTAAGAGCATGACTGGCCTGGGGGGCCTGAGTCTAAGATGGCAACTGCCTTTAGAGACCCAAATGCACTGGCTGCACTTCAAGTCCAGTGTGGGAGTGGCGGCAGCTACCCCCATGAGGTGAGGTAAAGGCTGTAAAATTGCTTATATTTGGGTTTTAAAGATCAGAGAGAGATTTTTTTGACGAGGAGCTCAGCTCCTCAATTCTATTTTAATCACTGAAGTCCTGGAAATACATATATGTTGTTTAAACTGTTTATCCATATGTATATTCACCTAATTACCCTGTCATCTTTCTTGCCTCTAGAATGCATTTGTTGTCCAAATGGGATGTATCTGCATGTTTTCCCACTGAGACCGCGATCTCTTTTTTGTGGCCTTGCATACTCCTGAGAAAAGGTCAGTTCTATGAGTTAAAATCACCTTCTCACAACGGGGCTTTCCTTCTCATTTTATCCTACTGATTGTTTACAATTTATTTCTTCCTGTTCTAACTGAAGAAGCAAGTCATTGAATTTAGTGTAAAATACTTAGTGAGGTGCCGTGAGCCTCGGATTGGCATATTAAGGTTATGATGTGGTCATCGACACAATTACAAGTTAGACAAAATTTAGTTGAAGCCTCTGTATTCCTCGTGCATTTCTTTAGTTCCTCTCATGGAAACAATTGAATACTTTCCTATTTGAAAACGTCTGTCTTCTCATATAGACCTTAATATCTTATGACTCCTCAGTGGCATTCCATTGTATTTAAATAGAATCCAATGAATACATTATGGAGAGTTAATGTACAATGTGGTAACTATAGTTAATAAGGATGTATTGTATATATGTGAAATTTTCTGAGAGTATGTCTCCAGTATTCTCCCCATACAAAAGGTAACTATGTGAGGTTATGGATAAGAAACTGAAGAGACAAAAAAATCACATCACATACTTTCAATATATACAATTTTAACTTGTCAATCATACCTCAAAACTGCTGGTAAAAAATGTAATTGGTTTAAAAGGAGAGAGAAGAAACTTAAAAAAAAATAGAATCGAGAATCATTAATATGCCTTACAACATAAAATATAAGTAGAATCTTGTCAACCATCAAGTTGACCACTAATATGGTCTTCTATTTCTATAATTTGTTATTTTAAGAATGTTATATATATGGAACTATACAATATGTAAACTTCTGCGATTTTCTTTTTTCAGTCAGCATAATTCTATGGAGATTAACTCACATTGTTGTATACATCAATAGTTTGTTCCTTTTTATTGCTGGATATTGTTGCATTGCATAGATGTACTACAGTTTATTCACCCCTGAATGATATCTGGATTGTTTTAGTTTTGGGCTAGTATGAATAAAGCTGCTATAGACATTCACAAGCAGGTTTTTGTGCATATGTATTGAATAACTCTATTTCCCTGGGACAAATGCATAGGACTGCAATTGCTGGATGGCATGGTAGATGCATGTTTAGTTTTCTGTTTGTCTATTTGGTTTGGTTATTTATTTATTTATTTTTTGCTTTGTTTTGTCTTTAAGAAGCTTCCAAACTCTTTCTCCATAGTACCTATACCATTTTACCTTCCCACCAACAATGTATGAATGATCCAATTTCTCCATGCCATCTCCAGCATGCAATGTTGTCACTATTTTTTATTTTAGTAATTCTGATAGGTATAGAGTAATATCTCATATGTGTCTTTATGTACATTTCCCTCATGGCTACTGAAGTTGAATATCTTTTCATGTGCTTACTTTCCATCATCTGTACATCTTCTTTGTTGAACTATTTCTTCATGTCTGTTGCTCATGTTTAAACTGGTTTGTTTACTCTTACAGTTTAAAGAGTTCTTTCTGTATCCTAAATTCTAGTCCTATGTTGGGTATGTGAGTGACTGTCAACATTATCGTGTTTTTAATTTTACGTTTCACATGCTCATTGCTGATACATATAAATACAGTTTTTTGTATAATTATTTGGTATCCTGTGATCTTGCTGAATTCATTATGCATGGCAGGAGAATCTTTTCTTTCTTCCTTTCCTCCCTCCCTCCCTTCCTTCCTTCTTTCCTTCCTTTTCTCTCCTCTATAGATTCCATGCCATTTGCAAATAGGAATATAGTTTCATTCCTTCCTTCCGGTGTGCCTTTTATTTTATTTTCTTGTCTCATTGAACTAGCTAGAAATTCTAACATTGTATTCAATTGAATGGTGCCAGTAGATATATTTATTGTGTTGATATAAAAGTATAAGCATTTATTTTTTCACCATTAAATAAACTATCAGCTGTAGTCTTCTGTGGATGTTCTTTATGAAATTTGGAAAGTTTCCTCTATTGCTGGTTTGCTGAGACTTTTTTAAAATCATAAATGAATGTTAAATTTTGTCAAATGCTTTTTCAGTATCAGTTAATATGATCATGTGACTTCTTTCTTCCTAAGCACATTAATATGATGGTTATGTTGATTCATTTTTGAATATTGATCTAATCTTGCATTATTCTTGGGAAATAAAGCTCACTTGGACATAGTGTATGACTTTTTATATATTGCTGAATTCTGCTTGCTAATATTTTGTTAAGGATGTCTGTGTTTATATTCATGAGGGATATTGGTCTGTAGTTTTATTCTTTTTTTTTGCATTGGTATTTTTTAGGTATCAGGGTAATACTAGATTAATAAAATGATTGGAGATGGTTCTCTATTCTTCTATTTTCTGGAAGAGATCATATAGAATTTATGTTAATTCTTCTTTAAATGTTTGGAAGAATTTTCCAGTGAACCATCTGGACCTGGAGGTTTATTTTCTATGCTCTAGGGCTATTCATATTATATATTTAATCTTGGGTGAATTGCGGTACTTTGTGTTTTTCAATGGTTAGTCTATTTTGTTTAAGCTACCAAATTTACGTGTGTAGACTTTTTTTTGCTTTATTCCCTTATTATCCTTTTGATGTCTGTAGGGTCTATAGTGATTACTCCCTTTAAAAATTTCTACTGCTGGTAATTTGTGTCTTCTCTCTTTTTTTAAATCAATCTTTCTAAAAGTTTGTCAATATTACTGATCTTCTCAATAGACCATCTCTTTGTTTCACTGACTTTCCATTTATGTTTCTGTTTTCAATTTTATTGATTTCTTCCCTTTATCTTTATCATCATGATTTCATTTCTTCTTGATTTGGGTTTAGTTTGCTCTTCTAGTTTAGGCAATTGTCCCAAAGTTGTCCTTACTAAGTTGTCCCTTTTCTGGTCCTTTTACCAGCTTTTTGGGGGGCTTTGTTTTTCTTTTTCTGTTAGAGTTTCCTGGTTTTCAACTTTATCCCTTCCTAGTCTGGATCCTAGTTATTTGTTCCTGAGTTCCTTGACTGAATTATCTTCTATCCACCTTTCAGTGTCTTCTTATATTTGTGTTATATGCATATAATGTCTAGGTTTTATATTTGTACTTAGCAGGAGGAATAAGGAAAAGTATATCTATGCTAACATATCTTCCCAAAAGCAGAAGTTTGTTTTTTTTTTTTTTTTAAGTTATGGAAGATCATGATCGTTGATACATTTTTTTCTAGAGAAAACATAACTGATTTAATTAATTTACTATGAAGATAAAGAAGTAAATGGGATTTTATTATCATTTATAAAACACAAAGTCAGAGTGAATTTAGCTTTCACCAGTAGCTGTTCTTTATATATTTAAAGAAAAATTTAAGCAGGATTGACTAGGGAAAAAAGAAAGCAAGCTATTACCCAGGGAAGCAAAACTACAATTAAGCCTACTAAAGCATTTCAAGAGAAATAAAATGGAAAAGTTCACTGAAATTGACAGTGTAGTAGTTGGACTGATGCAGTTATTTTTCTGGACAATATGGGTGCTTATAAAACTATTTATCATTACAACTTTGTTTTCTTATAGACTTTAAATTTTTTCCTACTGCTAAGAAATACTTAACTATTCACTTAAGTTTTCGTCCCATCTTGGTTGTTATGTTTCAATTTTGAAAGGAATAAGAATATGTTAGTATCTGCTGGTTTCCATTAAAAGTGGCTTTATTTTGCATATATTCACATTTCTTTATATCTCTCTATATATCGTTCAACCAAGGCATTTGTACATTCTGGTAGTCTTGTTAGTACTAGCAAAATTCCCATAAAGTATCTGTTTTTAAAATTACTTGCCTTTATTCTCATATTATTCTTACTGTTTTTTAAAACAAGATATAGAAAGTACATATAAATATTTATAATACTTCCTGAAAAGTAGCATAAGATGCATAGCGTACACATAGCGAAAGCAAATATACCAATCATAGATATATATGTGTGTCTATATCCATATGTAGATTTAAATATTTTACTGAAATCAGAGTAAGTTTTGTAGCTAATCTAGCTCAAAATTTTCTCAAGAGATTCTCAACTGTTTTTAGCTTCATCTCAGAAAAAAACACATCTCAAGAATCATATTAAAATGGCCCAAATCCAGACCTTTCCCCGCTACACCCCTCACAAAAAAATAAATCAGCAATGTTGTGGGACTGCAGATAAAAATACAATTTAATTTTTAAAATAATGTCCTCCATTTAACTAAAATATTGCATGGATTTCGACTGTTTTTTTTTTAAATTAAAATTCATATGAAGGATCCTGTAATTGAAATCTCTCTCCTTATGTCTTTCCTTATTCTCTCGCAGGTAAAAATGTTTATGTAATACAATAGAAAGATGCTAAACACTTGTTTTTCTATCTAGGGAAGGCAATAGACCAGGTAAATTTAAGGGTACAAAAGAATGCCTGCCATTATATGATTTCAACTGGCAATAGACAAGAAGTAGGCTGACAATGGCTAGGCAGACCCAGAAAAAGTAGTATTGCACTGGAATTCACATATCTGCCCAGAGTTGTCCTTATTTATTTACTCTCTCATTCAATATGTATCAAATATTTGAGTAAACAGGGCATCTTAGATCCTTTAGATATAAAGAAAAACATAGTTTTTCTATTTGTGTGCCTTCAGATATCTTAGAAGATTTGGGGGCTTTGACTGTATGCCACTTATAAATATCTAGGGAAAGGTACCAAAGATTAAAAGAAAATATAGGAATGATATGGGCAAATAAAATTCTGAAAGGGAAACAAGAGATTATTAGAACCAGTTATATTTAAGACAAATGGCAAAGGACAGTGCATAGTAATCAGATGCATAGAAAGGAACCAGAAAATAGTCCAGATCATAGGGTTTTGCTACCTCTGCACTATTGATATTGTGGGCCAATTAATTCCTAGTGTGTGATTATTGTCATACGTCTCCAGATATTGACAAATGGCACCTGGAGGTAGGGTTGCCAGATTTAGCAAATAAAGATAAATATTATAGCAAATAAAAATATAGGACACTAGTTATATTAGAATTTTGGACTAAAATGAATTTTTAAAATTTAAGTATGTTCCATATTATTTGTTGTTTATCTGAAATTCAAATTTAATTGACCATCTTGTATCTGGCAACCCTAACTGGGTTAGGGTTTCAGTAGTTGAAAACCTCTGAGTTACAGGAAATGTGTAACCAAATTTCATATGTGGGAGTTGTGTTTGAGGGACAATGAGTTGATGAGGCTTCAACATAACTTTAAATATGTCCAATGTGCCTTGCACTGTTCTAGGTAGAAGACATCTAGTAGGGAAGAGAAAAGCAAAGTTCCCTACCTCATGGAGTTTATGTTATGATGCTGTAGAGACAAATAGTAAGTACATAGCTAAGTAAATTATAAGCTCCATCAGCGAGCAGAGAATAGGTTTTGCTGCTGTGGTATCAAACAACCCCAAAAACTCTACAGCTAAGAACTATAAAGGATCTTTTTTTCTGTGTTACATATCCATCCTGGTTGGCTATAGTCGTGCTTCACATGGCCTTCATTCTAGACCCCAGACAGACAGAGCAGCCTTTTTCTGCCACATTTCTGCTTGTCTTGGGTGAAGAAAATGAGAGTGCAGTGAAACATATGCTGACTCTTGAAGCTTTCAATTGCATTTCTTTAGCCAAATCAACCATGTCATTCTAAGTTAAGTGGAAATGTATAAAACTCTCCTGATAGGTTGTAAAAACTATAAAAAATTAAAGAAGTTAATATAAAATTCAGGATAATTATATCTTATATTTGTTTCCCACAAAAGCTGAACCTGAGAAAAAGGCTTGGTTTCAGGTAGTTTAGAAAGTCAGCATAGTGGGGTTAATGAGTCAGGGAAGGAGGAAACGCTAATATGAAAGGTCTCTACAGAGATGGCTGCTCCAGGCAATGGGGATTTGCATTGCCTCTGCTGGCACCTCCTCAGAAGCATCCACATTACCTACTGAAATTGTCTACTTGAAATAACTGGATGCTGGAGCATTTATCCACTGGTTTTGTTTTACAGTGAGTGACCCCAGATGTAGGTGAACAGTAATATATTCTACCATACATGTCATGTCAGATGCTGATGAGTGCTATAGAGAAAAAGACAAAAAAAAAACAAAGAAAAAAGAAACATGGGAGAAAATAGGTCATGAAGTGAGTGGGGAGTTGATTTTTATAACTTACTGATAAAATGGTTGAGAAAGGAGATATTTGAGCAAAGTTCTGAAGGCAATGTAGAGATGCTCATGTATATCTGGGGAAAAAGAATTCCTGGCAGAGAAATAGCAAGTACAAAAAACCTGTCACAGCATACCTGGCACATTCATGGATCTGGAGCTGTAATGCTGCAAGTAAGGATGGTTGTAAAATATAAGGTCAGAAATATAATAGAGATCAGGAGATCATGGAGATCCATGTAGGATGTTGTAAAGATTTAGGATTAACTTCAAGTGAGATTGGAAGGTACTGGAGAATTTAAAGCAGAAGAATGACATTGTCTGACTTCATATTTCAAGATCACTCTTGGACTTCCCTGATGGTGCAGTGGTTAAGAATCCAGCTGCCAATGCAGGAGACATGGGTTCGAGCCCTGGTCTGGGAAGATCCCACATGCTGCGGAGCAACTAAGCCCACGTGCCACAACTACTGAGCCTGTGCTCTAGAGCCCGCGAGCCACAACTACTGAAGTCCTTGCACCTAGAGCCCGTGCTCCACAACAAGAGAAGCCACCGCAATGGGAAGCCTGTGCACCGCAAGGAAGAGTAGCCCCTGCTCACTGCAACTAGAGAAAGCCCATGCACAGCAATGAAGACCCAATGCAGCCAAAAATAAATAAATTAATTAAAAAAAGAAAAAGATCACTCTTGTTGCTGTATTGAAATAGACTCTAAGAAGGTGAGATCAAAATCATAGAGACCGGTTCA
Organism: Globicephala melas; assembly: GCF_963455315.2. NCBI lineage: Eukaryota > Metazoa > Chordata > Mammalia > Artiodactyla > Delphinidae > Globicephala > Globicephala melas. Next base: position 56,152,721 of record NC_083330.1, read on the forward strand.
AGGCCATTACAGTAACAGAGATGGGAAAATGCAAACATCTCAACAAGGCAGTAGCAGTAAAATTGTTCACAAACCGGATATATTATAAGAGATTATAAGAGTATTACATTTGGTTTTGCTAATGGATCAATGTGTGGTGTGAGGAAGAAAATAACCAACTTAAGCAACCCACAAAATTACCATTAACTGAATGCAAGATGACAGAGGAAGTTTCAGGGGTTGTGAAGAGAGGTATTTACCTTGGTCATGCTAAGTTTGAGGTGCTTACTAGGCATCTAAATGGAGATGTTCAACAAGCAGTTGGAAAGGAAGAGACACTTAGGGAATATAACATGAGAATTATCAGTATATAAATTAGGTTATAAAACATGAGTTTCAATGAAATGGTAAAGGGATAAAGGTAAACAAGTCTTAAATAATTATTTCTTCTTTGATTCCCATGGCGAATCAAACATACAATTCTGGAATGATGAATAACAGCTTAAGATTCTCTTTATCTTGACTACAGTGGGTGTCCAAAAAGGGCTAAAAATGACTATTTCTATAAACCTATAAAAAATAGGTCTATGCCTATGCTAGCATAATTCTTTATCATGATAGTTGCTTCAAGGAGGATAAAGAATGCTACCTGTGTTAATTATGCCAGAAATGAAAGTTTGTTCCCAGAAATCACATGATTGATATAAAAAAGTACTTATTTAGCTCAAATCCAGAATCTCCACTTGTACTGTGGAGAGACAATTCCCCATAGAGCTCTTGAATTTTTGCACCTCTTTTGAACAGACTACCTTTGTTCTGGACCATCTTTTTTGAGTATGGCTGTATAACAAACAATCTTGGAATTTAGATATAGTGGCCCAGAGCAAGTGGTCGGCACGTTTTCTGCCCATTACAAAATTTGCAATTTCCCTAAACTCAGTTCCTCTCCTGTAATGCAACTTACTCTGAAGCCAGGTAACACCTGGCTCCTTTTGCACTACCCTGCATAATTTAGGGCTCAGGAAACTGGTACAAGAAAATGCTGCTACATTGGCTATTGCTATGCCTGAGTAAGGAAGTCCTCTGTCTCTGATCCAGGATACTCCTGTCTTTTACTAGCATTCATGCAACCAGGGCAAGCTACCTTGGTAGATTATACTCTGAGTATATATCCAGGACATTTCACCATTCTTGACAATTACTCACCTTGCTGCTCAGCTCACTGATGGATCTCTATGAAGCTACAGCTAAATGTTATATCTTATTTACCTACTTTCAGAGATTCAGATGTTTTGCAGAGAGCTTCTTCCAAGAATATATACCCTTATTACATGATGTGAATCCGTGTACCAGCACCACTTATCTAGTCCACAAAGAGGCCCATCCATCATTGGACAACATAAGATATCAAGATAGAGGAGATCATTAGCATCATCACTTTCCTAGTCTGCCTGATGTTCTTTTATATTTGAGACCTGATCCCAAGTCATCTGTAGTGACCACTGGGATCCCAGAGCGGACGCTCTCAATAAATATGAGGACTTTTCAGATCTCCCAAATACCAGCCCTAAGGCTTTCAGGTCAGGTCTTCTGACCATGAACTCTGCCACAATACAACAATATTATTCTGAAGTCCATCAATGCCTACCCACAGACCCCCACTCTGTGAAGTACTTTTTTTTTTGAACTTCAAGTATAAATTTTAATTTTTAAAGAAAAGAGTTTTAAAAAATTCTAGCTATTATAGATAAGACTAGCTTCCTTTAACCAATATTTCTCTTTTTATTACTATGTTTAAGTAACTATAATTTACATTTTGCTTTTATGATTTTAAACAGTTGAAATAACTGTTCTGGTTAATTTTATTTATATCTGGTATCTTTGTTCCTGTACCTTTGGTGGTCTTTGAGCATAAGTTTGGAAATTTTATATTTGCCAAAATTAAAAATGGTATGGTTTTCATGATCATTTCAACAGAGCTTATATTAAAGCTTTTTTGAACTGCAACATTTTCCCTCATCCTACAACTACAATACAGTACATGTTAAATCTCAGTCATTCAAAAAGGAAAAATTAGAGACTGAGAATCAAGGTTTGTATATTTAAGGAAGGCCTTCTCCTTTCTTTCTGTATGTTTCACTTGTTTGAAATAAATCTTTTTTTTTAACATCTTTATTGGAGTATATTGCTTTGCAATGGTGTGTTAGTTTCTGCTTTATAACAAAGTGAATCAGTTATACATATACATATATCCCCATATCTCTTCCCTCTTGTATCTCCCTCCGTCCCACCCTCCCTATCCCACCCCTCTACGTGGTCACAAAGCATCTAGCTTATCTCCCTGTGCTATGCGGCTACTTCCCACTAGCTATCTATTTTACGTTTGGTAGTGTATATATGTCCATGCCACTCTCTCACTTTGTCACAGCTTACCCTTCCCCCTGCCCGTATCCGCAAGTCCATTCTCTAGTAGGTGTGTGTCTTTATTCCTGTCTTGTCCCTAGGTTCTTCATGACCATTTTTTTTTTTTTAGATTCCAAATATATTTGTTAGCATATGATATTTCTTTTTCTCTTTCTTACTTACTTCACTCTGTATGACAGACTCTAGATCCATCCACCTCACTACAAATAATTCAATTTCATTTCTTTTTATGGCTGAGTAATATTCCATTGTATATATGTGCCACATCTTCTTTATCCATTCACCTGTTAATGGGCACTTAGGTTGCTTCCATGTCCTGATTATTGTAAATAGAGCTGCAGTGAACATTGGGGTACATGTGTCTTTTTGAATTATGGTTTTCTCAGGGTATATGCCCAGTAGTCGGATTGCTGGGTCATATGGTAGTTCTACTTTTAGTTTTATAAGGAACCTCCATACTGTTCTCCATAGTGGCTGTATAAATTTACATTCCCAATAACAGTGAAAGAGGGTTCCCTTTTCTCCACACCCTCTCCAGCATTTACTGTTTGTAGATTTTTTTGATGATTGTTCTGACCATTCTGACCGGTGTGAGGAGTTACCTCATTGTGGTTTTGATTTGCATTTCTCTGATGATTAGTGATGTTGAGCATTCTTTCATGTGTTTTTTGGCACTCTGTATATCTTCTTTGGAGAAATGTCTATTTAGGTCTTCTGCCCATTATTGGATTTGTTGGTTGTTGTTTTGATATTGAGCTGCATGAGCTGCTTGTAAATTTTGCAGATCAATCCTTTGTCAGTTGCTTCATTTGCAAATATTTTCTCCCATTCTGAGGGTTGTCTTTTCATCTTGTTTATGGTTTCCTTTGCTGTGCAAAAGCTTTTAAGTTTCATTAGGTCCCATTTGTTTATTTTTGTTTTTATTTCCATTTCTCTAGGAATGGGTCAAAAAGGATCTTCCTGTGATTTATGTCATAGAGTGTTCTGCCTATGTTTTCCTCTAAGAGTTTGATAGTGTCTGGCCTTACATTTAGGTCTTTAATCCATTTTGAATTTATTTTTGTATATGGTGTTAGGGAGTGTTCTAATTTCCTTCTTTTACATGTAGCTGTCCAGTTTTCCCAGCACCACTTATTGAAGAGGCTGTCTTTACTGTATATTCTTGCCTTCTTTATCAAAGATAAGGTGACCATATGTGCGTGGGTACCATACTGTCTTGATTACTGTAGCTTTGTAGTATAGTCTGAAGTCAGGGAGCCTGATTCCTCCAGCTCCGTTTTTCGTCCTCAAGATTGCTTTGGATATTCAGGGTCTTTTGTGTTTCCATACAAATTGTGAAATTTTTTGTTCTAGTTCTGTGAAAAATGCCAGTGGTAGTTTGATAGGGATTGCATTGAATCTGTAGATTGCCTTGGGTAGTATAGTCATTTTCACAATGTTGATTCTTCCAATCCAAGAACATGGTATATCTCTCCATCTATTTGTATCATCTTTAATTTCTTTCATCAGTGTCTTATAATTTTCTTCATACAGGTCTTTTGTCTACTTAGGTAGGTTTATTCCTAAATATTTTATTCTTTTTGTTGCAATGGTAAATGGGAATGTTTTCTTAATTTCACTTTCAGATTTTTCATCATTAGTGTATAGGAATGCAAGAGATTTCTGTGCAGTAATTTTGTATGCTGCTACTTTACCAAATTCATTGATTAGCTCTAGTAATTTTCTGGTAGCATCTTTAGGATTCTCTATGTATAGTATCATATCATCTGCAAACAGTGACAACTTAACGTCTTCTTTTCTGATTTGGATTCCTTTTATTTCTTTTTCTTCTCTGATTGCTGTGGCTAAAACTTCCAAAGCTATGTTGAATAATATTGGTGAGAGTGGGCAACCTTGTCTTGTTCCTGATCTTAGTGGAAATGGTTTCAGGTTTTCACCATTGAGGATGATGTTGGCTGTGGGTTTGTCATGTATGGCCTTTATTATGTTGAGGAAAGTTCCCTATATGCCTACTTTCTGGAGGATTTTTTGTCATAAATGGGTGTTGAATTTTGTCAAAAGATTTCTCTGCATCTATTGAGATGATCATATGATTTTTCTCCTTCAATTTGTTAATATGGTGTATCACATAGGTTGATTTGCATATATTGAAGAATCCTTGCATTCCTGGAATAAACCCCAGTTGATCATGTTGTATGATCCTTTTAATGTGCTGTTGGATTCTGTTTGCTAGTATGTTGTTGAGGATTTTTGCATCTATGTTCATCAGTGATATTGGCCTGTAGTTTTCTTTCTTTGTGACATCTTTGTCTGTTTTTGCTATCAGGGTGATGGTGGCCTTGTAGAATGAGTTTGGGAGTGTTCCTCCCTCTGCTATATTTTGGAAGAGTTTGAGAAGGATAGGTGTTAGCTCTTCTCTAAATGTTTGATAGAATTCGCCTGTGAAGCCATCTGGTCCTGGGCTTTTGTTTGTTGGAAGATTTTTAATCACAGTTTCAAATTCAGTGCTTGTGATTGGTCTCTTCATATTTTCTGTTTCTTCCTGGTTCAGTCTCGGAAGGTTGTGCATTTCTACTTATTTGTGCATTTCTTCCAGGTTGTCCATTTTATTGGCATATAGTTGCTTTTCTCATGATCCTTTGTATTTCTGCTGTGTCAGTTCCTACTTCTCCTTTTTCATTTCTAATTCTACTGATTTGATTCTTCTCCTTTTTTTCTTCATGAATCTGGCTAACGGTTTATCAGTTTTGTTCATCTTCTCAAAATACCAGCTTTTAGTTTTATTGATCTTTGCTATCATTTCATTCATTTCTTTTTTATTTATTTCTGATCTGATCTTTATGATTTCTTTCCTTCTGCTAACTTTGGGTTTTTTTCTGTTCTTTCTCTAATTGCTTTAGGTGTAAGGTTAGGTTGTTTGAGATGTTACTTGTTTCTTAAGGTAGGATTTCATTGCTATAAAATTCCCTTTTAGAACTGCTTTTGCTGCATCTCATATGTTTTGGATCGTCATGTTTTTATTTTCATTTGTTTCTAGGTATGTTTTGATTTCCTCTTTGATTTCTTCAGTGATCTCTTGGTTATTAAGTAGTGTGTTGTTTAGCCTCCATGTGTTTGTATTATTTTCAGACTTTTCCCTACATTTGCTATCTAGTCTCATAGAATTGTGGTCGGAAAAGATACTTGATATGATTTCAATTTTCTTAACTTTACCAAGGCTTGATTTGTGACCCAAGATATGATCTATCTTGGAGAATGGTCCATGAGCACTTGAGAAGAATGTGTATTCTTTTGTTGGATGGAATGTCCTATAAATATCAATTAAGTCCATCTTGTTTAACGGATCATTTAAAGCTTGTGTCTCCTTATTTATTTTCATTTTCACTTATCTGTCCATTGGAGAAGGTGGGGTGTTAAAGTCCCCTACTGTGATTGTGTTACTGTCAATTTCCCCTTTTATTGTTGTTAGCATTTGCCTTATGTATTGAGGTGCTCCTAAGTTGAGTGCATAAATATTTACAATTGTTATATCTTCTTCTTGGATTGATCCCTTGATCATTATGTTATGTCCTTCTTTGTCTCTTGTAATAGTCTTCATTTTAAAGTCTATTTTGTCTGATATGAGAATTGCTACTCCAGCTTTCTTTTGATTTCCATTTTCATGGAGTATCTTTTTCCATCCCCGTACTTTCAGTCTGTATGTGTCCCTATGTCTGAAGTGGGTCTCTTGTAGACAGCATATATAGGGGTCTTGTTTTTGTATCCATTCAGCCATTCTACATCTTTTGGTTGGAGCATTTAAGCCATTTACATTTAAGGTAATTATCGATATGTGTGTTCCTATTACCATTCTCTTAATTCTTTTGGGTTTGTTATTGTAGATCTTTTCCTTCTCTTGTGTTTCCTGCCTAGACAAGTTCCTTTAGCATTTGTTGTAAACCTGGTTTGGCGTTGCTGGATTCTCTTAGCTTTTGCTTGTCTGTAAAGTTTTTAATTTCTCTCTCATATCTGAATGAGATCCTTGCTGTTTAGAGTCATCTTGGTTGTAGGTTTTTCTCCTTCATCACTTTAATTATATTCTACCACTCCTTTCTGGCTTGCAGAGTTTTTCTGAAAGATCAGCTGTTAACCTTATGGGGATTCCCTTGTGTGTTATATGTTATTTTTCCCTTGCTACTTTTAATATTTTTTCTTTGTATTTAATTTTTGGTAGTTTGATTCATATGTGTCTTGGCGTTTTTCTCCTTGGATTTATCCTGTATGGGACTCTCTGTGCTTCCTGCACTTGATTAACCATATTAGGGAAGTTTTCAACTATAATCTCTTCAAATATTTTCTCAGTCCCTTTCTTTTTCTCTTCTTCTTCTGGAACCCCTATAATTCGAATGTTCATGCATTTTATGTTGTCCCAGAGGTCTCTGAGACTGTCCTCAATTCTTTTCATTCTTTTTTCTTTATTCTGCTCTGCAGTAATTATTTCCATTATTTTATCTTCCAGGTCACTTATCCGTTTTTCTGCCTCAGTTATTCTGCTATTGATCCCATCTAGAGAATTTTTAATTTCATTTATTTTGTTGTTCATCTCTGTTTGTTTGCTCTTTAGTTCTTCTAGGTCCTTGTTAAACGTTTCTTGTATTTTCTCCATTCTATTTCCAAGATTTTGGATCATCTTTACTATCATTTTTCTGAATTCTTTTTCAGGTAGACTGCCTATTTCCTCTTTAGTTGTTAGGTCTGGTGGGTTTTTACTTTGCTCCTTCATCTGCTGTGTGTTTCTCTGTCTTCTCATTTTCCTTAACTTACTGTGTTTGGGGTCTCCTTTCCCAGGCTGCAGGTTCGTAGTTCCCGTTGTTTTTGGTGTCTGCCCCCGTGGCTAAGGTTGCTTCAGTGGGTTTTGTAAGCTTCCTTGTCAAGCGGACTAGTGCCTGTGTTCTGTTGGATGAGGCTGGATCTTGTCTTTCTGGTGGGCTGGTCCACATCTGATGGTGTATTTTGGGGTGTCTGTGACCTTATTATGATTTTAGGCAGCCTCTCTGCTAATGGATGGCATTGTGTTCCTGTCTTGCTAGTTGTTTAGCATATGGTGTCCAGCATTGTAGCTTGCTGGTCACTGAGTGGAGCTGGGTCTTGGCGTTGAGATGGATATCTCTGGGAGATTTTCGCTGTTTGATATTACGTGGAGCTGGGAGGTCTGTTGTGGACCAGTGTCCTGAACTTGGATCTCCCACCTCAGTGGCACAGCCCTGACGCCTGGCTGGAGCACCAAGAGTCTGTCATTCACACGGCTCAGAATAAAAGCGAGAAAAGAAAGAAAGAAAGAAAGGAGAAATAAAATAAAATAATTTAAATAAAAAATAATTATTAAAAAAATTTTTAAGTAATAAAAAGAAAGAAAGAATAGCGGAACCAAACCAAAAAACAAATTCACCAATGATAACAAGTGCTAAAAACTATACTAAAAAACAAACAAAAAACAGACAGAACCTTAAGACAAATGGTAAAAGCAAAGCTATACAGACAAAATCATAACACAGAAGCATACACATACACCCTCAAAAAAAGAGAAAAAGCGGAAAAACAATATATCGTTGTTCCCAAAGTCCACCTCCTCAATTTGGTATGATTCCTTGTCTATTCAGGTATTCCTGATGCAGGCTATATCAAGCTGATTGTGGAGATTTAATCCGCTGCTCCTGAGGCTCCTTGGAGAGATTTCCCTTTCTCTTCTTTGTTCGCACAGCTCCTGGGGTTCAGCTTTGGATTTGAATCCGTCTCTGAGTGTAGGTCGCCTGAGGGCATCTGTTCTTCACTCACACAGGACGGGGTTAAAGGAGCAGCTGATTCGGGGGCTCTGGCTCAGTCAGGCCGTGGGGAGGGAGGGGTACGGAATGCAGGGCGAGCCTGCGTTGGCAGAGGCTGACGTGACATTGCACCAGACTGCGTTCTCCTGCGGGAGTTGTCCCTGGATCACGGGACTCTGGCAGTGGCGGGCTGCACAGGCTTCCGGGAGGGGAGGTGTGGACAGTGACCTGTGCTCGCACACAGGTTTCTTGGTGGCGGCAGCAGCAGCCTTAGTGTCTCATGCCCGTCTCTGGGGTCCGCGCTGTTAGCCGTGGCTCGCGCCCATCTCTGGAGCTCCTTTAAGTAGCGCTCTTAATCCCTTCTCCTCGAGTACCAGGAAACAAAGAGGCAAGAAAAAGTCTCTTGCCTCTTCGTCAGTTCCAGACTTTTTCCAGGACTCTCTCCTGCCTAGCCTTGGTGCACTAACCCCTGCACGCTGTGTTCATGTCGCCAACCCCAGTCCTCTCCCTGCATCCGACCGAAGCCCGAGCCTCAGCTCCCAGCCCCCGCCCGCCCCGGCGGGTGAGCAGACAAGCCTTTCAGGCTGGTGAGTGCTGGTCGGCACAGATCCTCTGTGCGGTAATCTCTCCGCTGTGCCCTGAGCACCCCTGTTGCTGCACTCTCCTCCGTGGCTCCAAAGCTTCCCCCTCCGCCACCCGCAGTCTCTGCCCACGATGGGGCTTCCTAGTGTGTGGAGACCTTTCCTCCTTCACAGCTCCCTCCCACTGGTGCAGGTACTGTCCCTATTCTTTTGTCTCTGTTTTTTCTTTTTTCTTTTTCCATACCCAGGTACGTGGGGAGTTTCTTACCTTTTGGGAGGTCTGAGGTCTTCTGCCAGTGTTCAGTAGGTGTTCTGTAGGAGCTGTTCCACATGTAGATGTATTTCTGGTGTATTTGCGGGGAGGAAGGTGATCTCTACCTCTTACTCTTCCTCCATCTTGAAGCTAACTATCTGAAGTACTTCTTATTGCAAACCCAAGAGCAAAGAAGACCTTGGGGTCCAGAGGAGCATCCGCAACTCAATCTTCTGAGAAATTTTCTGCAGTAGAACCCACCTTTAGCCACCTCATTCCTGTTAATATCTGGATCAAGCTAGAAACTTCCTAAGGCAGTTGAAATGCTCCTGCCATCTGCCACATCTTTGAACAGTCTAGGCTTTAAATTATTTTAATCCCTTCCTGCTAAGGCCCTAGTTGCCTCTCTCATCCTTAAGGGCTGAGCCGAGGATATAGTGACTATTTCCAAGGAGCATGCTGCTGGGAAGATACTGACAGTGAGGTTTTCTCTAAAATGGAATGTGCTATTCTGATGAGGTAGCGAGTGACCTCACTCCTACAGTTCATCAGCCAAATGACCATCCCCATGATATTGTGTAGAATACGGCTTTGGTGGGAGCTCGGACTGGGAAGGTACCTGAGGCTTCTTCCATTGCTCCTGGTTCCTGATGGCCCTCATATATACTCTCTCCCACACACAGATGCATGCACGTGAACATGTACAGTCACAAAATCCAAACTGATTGTTTTTACAAGTAACGTATATGCACACACGTGTCCTTGAACATAGGTGTGCACTGATTTTGTAAGCCCAGTAGTTTGAGATTTAGGTCTTAGAATATTCTGGCAATTTTTGAAAGTTACAGTCTTAATCACTAGTACTGGCATCACTTATCAGTTGTCATGGAATTGATATAAATGCTTCACTTTACCAAACAGTTCACTGAAACTGTTTTGTTGAACATAGTATTTATTTTGTTAGACATAGAAAATGGGGTCATTTTTCTTGTAAGGATCTTAAAAGCAATAAACTATATATAATTTATATCTATGTTTCAGATTATCTAGAAATATCAATGGAACATAGTAGGCTTGTTCATGTCTACCAAATTAATAGAAAGTAGATTGACTAAAAGAAAAATTTGTGTTTAAAAATGGAAAATAAGACAAAGCAACAATAACAAAAAACAATCAAAATAAAGAATATTCTTTCAGTTCTTTCATATATTAACTATAATATTAGTAAAATATAGTTATTATAGTTTAGAACATTGAGAGTTAATTATCTTTTTTTAATTATCTTTATCTTTAAAACAGTCATTAATAACTAGTTTTACCAAAAAGGAGACTTAAAGATCTAAAAGTCAATTATGCCATATTGAATAGTGTCCCCTCAAAATTCATGTCCACCAGGAACCTCAGAATATGGTTTTATTTTGAAATAGGGTCTTTGCAGGTGTAATTAGCTAAGATTAGATCATATTGGATTCGGGTGGGCACAAAATCCAATGACTGGTGTTTTTATAAGAAAACTGTGGGAAGACACAGATATACACACAGGGGGAATGCCATGGGGGGATGGAGGCAGAGATTGCAGTAATGAGTCTGCAATTCAAGGAAAGCCAAGATTGCTAGCCATCATCAGAAGCTAAAAGTGAGACATGAAACAAATTCTCTCTAGAGCATGTAGAAAGAATCAACCCTGCTGATACCTTGATTTCAGAATTTTGGCCTCCTGAATTGTGAGAGAATAAATTTATTTTAAGCCATCCCATTTGTACTTTGTTTGAACAGCCCTAGGAAACTAAGACACAAACTAAGGAAATCAGAATTGGCATTTTGGAAAAATTAGTCATTATATTTGACAAATTGACACAAACTCTAAATAGTAAGAATCTACACATAGATCTGAGTTTTCAAATCTAGACAGAACCATATAATATTGCTATGTTTTCTGTTAGTTATAAAGCTTATCATTGAGCAAAGAGTTCTCCCTCCTGTTTGAGTTTGCCATTTATCCTTGTTGTTGTCATCATCATCGTTATTATCATTATATCCATTATGGTTATCTTCAACAACACTATAAACAAATATCAAACTGCTTAATCACTTCACTTAGCTTATCATAGTTTTAGATGTATGATCCCTGTCATAAAGGGCATCAGGAGCAACTAAGTATTGAACAAGCACATAAATAATTAAGAGTGCACTTCCTTTCTTAAACCCATTTGTAGCAAACATCATTACAAGAAATGTTCTTTTTAACCATGTTATTTCTACCATGGGCAGATGGCCAGTACTGAGTAAACTCCAATAATGTGATTGAATTGAACCCTCAATGATGAATCAGATTACATTGTGGATGATTCCTATGGTCCTAACCCAGCAACAGCCATTTTCAAAACCAAATATAAGTGTAATTTGCATTACCAGAGTAAGTCCAGTGGGTCCAAGCTCAGAATATTTGAGACAAAAAAAGTTGAAGCAAAGATTGCATTAACAATTTCTTAACTGTCCTTTACCCAAATTCACATTATATACCCTTGAATATTTCCAATTCATCACCCAAAGGCCTCCTACAAGCTTAAACCATCCACACACACTAAATGTTTAGGGTCCTTCCAAAACAGAGAGGAAGAGAAAGAGGTAAGAGGAGAAAGGGGGAAATAGGAAAAGACGGAAGGGGCATGAGAAGGAAACACTGGCAAGAAGAGAGTTCTCTCCCCAGTTCACTGAATATGGATGGCAGTTAATATTTCTCTTTTTCCTCCCCTGAGTTCAAAGCTTTTTATTTTTTTTTTTTTCTATTCTAATGAATTAGAGAGACTGGGCATCAATTCAAGTTTTACTGTAATTCTGCTGACTGGAAATTTGATACCAAATAAAAGATTTATTATAAGATAAGCTTATAACAGCAAAACAGTGTGGAAATACTGCATTTCATCATAATGGAATTTTACCTCTAAAAGCTTCCTCACACTAATGAATTGCAAAATAAAAGTACAAGTATTTGAAGTTCAGAGAAAATTTTGTTCAAAATGATGTGATGATTACACATTTGGATTAGACAATGGGTACTTATTTTATTCATTATTATAAATAGACTGCACTACCATGATATATAATGTAATTACCATGAATTATTTTTTAATGTGAAACATACATTCACTAGTCTAATGTAAGATAATTAATGCATTGGTGTAAAAAGCAATGGGCATAGATTTAGTTTTTTCCAAGATAAGAAATGAGAAGTTTCAGAACACATAATGGTCTTTACCATTGAAAGGGCAATTTTATTGTCTTGTTGTGTTTTACACAAAACAATACTACACAAAATTTACATTTTATCAGAGTTCTCAAAATTCTTCTTATGAGATTTTTTTTTCTCCCTGGATGTCTGAGCAGGTCCAGATTGCTGACATATTTTTGGTGGCAGACCCAAAGGGTCTCCCTTGGTACCTTTTGGAGAAGTGGGTGGCATCCTAGACTTCCTACCAGCTCTGCTAGGGCATAGATGGTTAGAAATAAAGTCCATCTAATATGATTAATTAATAGGTATGTTTTTTTCTGGTTTTGTCGGAACAAAGATCTTTCACAGGAATTTTGAAAATTGTACTTGTCTTATTTCTTACAAAAATGTGCAGTTCACTTTTCTGAAATAGATGCAAAAGGATATTAATGTGACTTCATGAAAATAATTATAAAAAGTCATAGTTTCTTATTTCTATGTTTATCTGAAAAGAAGGGGGTGACATTAAATACAGAGCAAAAGGAAGCTTCGGGACTAACAATTTGAGCAACTGTCTCCTACACTATTTAGTAACCTGTGTCTTAGCCTTGACCTAATACGACACCTTAATAATAATCATAACCATGCATAATTATGTAACCTTACCGTTCACAATGACCCTTCAAATCTATCATTTTATCAATATAGCACTACTGTTGAAGTAGGCATTGTAACCTATTTTTTTACTTGCCAGAAAACTGACACTAGTTCTCCCATGTAAGTAAATAAGACTCATCGTTTGGATTTAGGAATCCTCAGACCAAGTTCTGTGCTGTATAAAAAAGTGAAAAATAGTAAAGTCCACAGTAGTAACATCTGTCCTATTGCAGACTGTGGGAGGGCCACTGAATATTGAGCATTAAAAAAAAAAAAAAATGACCTGCCATTGCAGTGGGATTTCAGAGAAAAACCCTTCTGTTGTTTTTCTCTCCCTCCCAATACTGAAAGAGATTCTCAGCTACTGATCGTGCAATTGCTCAGAGATTTAAAAGCAATGTCATTGTTGTGTTTCATGCACAGACGTTCCTCAAAACCCTATTTCCTCTTCTTTCATTCCCTAGTGTTACTTGTATACATACACCCTCTTCCAATCAGATAAGCCCTGATTTCAGAGTCTGTTTAATTTTTCTTATATACTTGCATCAGTGCCTAGGCTGATATAAATTTTAAGAGGTCTTCTGAGAACAGTATGGGTACTTTCTCTAAGGGATCATTCCCTCTTTGTCATAATCAGCTCAGGCTGCTATAACAGAACATCATAGACTGGGTGAGTTAACTAACACCTAAAATCAAGGTACCAGCTGATTTGGTTCCCGATGAGGACACACTTGCTGGCCTGCAGATGGCTACCTTTTGGTTGTGTCCTCACATTGCAGATTTATATAGAGAGACCTCTGGCCTCTCTTCTCTTTTTATAAAGGAACTAATACCCTCATGGGGGCCTCACCTTATGACCTCATCTAAACCCGATTACCTCCTAAAGACCTCACCACTAAATATCACCACCTTGGGAATTTAGATTCAACATAAGAATTTTGGAGGGACACAAACGTTCATTCTATAATACTCTTTAACCTAAGTCTTCACATTTTGAGAAATAAAACATATAACTTTTTTTTCCTGGTACCAGATCCTTGGACAATGATCAGGTATTTCTAAAAGGAGATCTCTGTCTGGCGGGCATAGTGGTAGAAAAGGTTACTGACAATGAAGAAAGGTAATTTCTATTTGCCAAGCATGTCCAGGAGGCAGAAATAAGATAGGCATATCCCATTCTTTATATGGTTTAATCCTTACAGCAATTCTATAAAGTATATTATCTTACCTCAGTTTTGTATATGAAGATATCACTGTTTATGAAGTTTGAGTAAATCTTACAAATTACTCATTTTTTAAGTAGCACAGACCAGACTAGAAATATACATCTATATATATTTAAGTATCTGCTTAATAGAAACTAATAGAAACTAATAGAAACTAATAGAAACTAATTTTCTTAACAGTTCATCATCTAGAATGGCCAAATATTCATTTGGTCATTTTACTTGCGACTTCTTTTTCTTACTAAAAGAATAAATATGATGGGTAACTCTTTGCTCCTTTTTTCTACTCTTCTATACTATTTCTCCATGGCCCTTAAGGGCAGTTCTCAAACTGACACATATATGGGTTTTTTCAGTCTTTGTTTCTAAATTTTATAGTCTTACTACTTATATGTACTAATAAAAACATTTGATACAATATTGCTTGAAATGTAGATAGGTGATAAACACAGGCAATTTCCTTTCTTCCCTCCTTTCCATCTCTTTTCTTTTTTACCCAAAACCCTAAAACTAAAGCCTCTCCTTTGATTCACTTTGGAGTAAAAAGAGAAATGAAAGACAGAGATTTTCCGACAGCAAAGAGACCTATCTAATAAAGGAGTAAGAGCAAAATATCTAAAAGAAAAAAAAAAATGGATGGAAACATCTTAAATTTACAATGGCCTGGTAAGAAATATTCAGATGACCATCCATATGTAAGATAGTAAAGGCCAAATTATGAGACACTCAAGATGAGTCAGGATGAATAGATCAAGGCCAAAATGAGGTAACTCTTTTTTTTTTTTTTTTAACATCTTTATTGGGGTATAATTGCTTTACAATGGTGTGTTAGTTTCTGCTTTATAACAAAGTGAATCTGTTATACATATACATGTGTTCCCATATCTCTTCCCGAGGTAACTCTTTTTGAAGTCTAATTCAGGTAGTTAATTTATTCAAATGTATTATAAGGGACCTTATAAACACCAAATTCTTTTGAATTTAGAAAAGCCCATTTTTCAGTGAAGTGCCTGGGTCTTCCTGGCATATGTTGCAATTAATAAAAGGCTACAAAATTGAGAAATACTTTTATAACTTGGCTGCGACATACTCAAATCAATATTCCCTTGTTGAAAACATGGCATTTAATTTCTTCATTGTTTTGTAAAAAGAGTTCTATATTGTTGTTTAAATCCCATAATAATACTGTTTAAGAAAATGAAGAGGGTACATAAAATACCTGGAACTCTAGATACCTGAGCCATAACAACTTAGAGACACAATTCAATAAACCTGGTGTGGATACACGTTTCTTCTGACTTATTGAAACAGCATTTGCAACTAATTAAGAAATTATTAACACTCATTAGTGTAGCCTATGATATGTCTTTTAGGGCTAATTCCTGTGGAATTAATTTACTTCACAAATACTTATTGAGTGCTCTCTAGGTACTAGCCACCATTTAAGGTGTTGATCACACCACAGAAAATAATAACACAACAATGGTAATAAATATATTTCAATCCTTGTGGAAGTCTATTGTTGCATAATAGGTTTGCAAATTCAAATACTTTCATACTTCCATAAAGGTTAGTGCATTTGTACAGATTTCACCTAACTAAAATGTAATGTTGAATGATTGAAAGAGCAGTTCCTCTACCGTATGTCCAGTACTAAGATATATGAATATAGGAACAAATAAGTCATTGTTATTTGGACATTATTAAAGTAAAATAAATTTATTGCAATATTTCCTAATATATTTTCTTAAACACTGTTTTTTTAATGCTCCTACAAAATTTTTTCTCAAGAAAATACTGCCACAATATCACTCTCTAGAAAGGTTACATTACACAATAGTAGACTAAATCCTTAAAGGAAACATGCAGGAAAAAATGTACATTTTTTTTCTTTATACCAGTATTTCCCAAATATCTTACCCTGGGATCTTTTGCATACGTATCAGCAATCTCAGGATATCACTAATCCACAAAAATTTTGAAGACTGTTTCTCCAAACTAAACCAAACTTTGGGATCCTTATAGCTTTAGTAACAAATGTCATTTGCATGGACCCTACTAATATCCACAATATGCATTCTTGCCATTAAAAAAAAAGTTCCTTGAGTTTTACCTAGAAGCTTGAATGCTCAGCCAGGATGCACATTTCTCAGCATTCCTTGCAGCATTTTATTGCCATATGCAGTAACTAAATTTGGGCCATGTGACTGAGGTTGGGCCAATAGGATTTATTTTAAAAAGTAACGGGTACAGTTTCATGACATATGTTTAAAGACAACACTGCTTATCCTAGACTTTCTCCTTTTATTCCTGCTGGTTGTGAAGTGGTAGCGAGAATAGCCTCTAGCTGCAGAGAGGATGATAAAATTGTCTAACTAGACCGAGTCCATTGATGAACTTGTGGAAGAACTTACTCTTGATGCACTGTGATGAAAGAAAGAAGTATATTAACATCAATGTTATGTGAGCCATTATATTTTTATGTATCATTGTTTTAGCAATTTTGTATTTAACCTAAATATTATAGTAATAATCTTTGATTCTTTATTTTCAACATTTTTTTTCACTTTGACATTAAGCCCAGTCTTTCATTCCCATGTGGGTTAGCTTGTTTAAAAAATTGGCTACTGGGCTTCCCTGGTGGTGCAGTGGTTGAGATTCCGCCTGCCAATGCAGGGGACACGGGTTCGTGCCCTGGTCTGGGAAGATCCCACATGCCGCGGAGCGGCTGGGCCCGTGAGCCATGGCCGCTGAGCCTGCGCGTCCGGAGCCTGTGCTCCGCAACGGGAGAGGCCACAACAGTAAGAGGCCCGCGTACAGAAAAAAAAAAAAAAAAAATGTGAGTGGGAAAACATTAATTTGGATGAGTTTATTAGCAGTGGTAAAAGTTAGCTAAAGTTATAAAGAAAGAGAATATATAAATGATTAGAAACAATGAGAGTGCATCAGTGTACAATAGGAAAGGATTATTAGAGAGATGCCAGCAGACATGATAAGAGGATACTAATTCCTGTACTGGAGCAAAACTAGGTAAGAATTCAGCCACATGAAGATGGCTCTACATAACAGGAATTCTGACAGTATTGTCAGTCAGAGGCGATCTTTCTTGACTCCAGTCCCCATGGTATCCATCCTGCTGATAATGATGCCACCTAATTGGGTTAAGGATTTTGATTTTGTTAGGTTTTGTTGAGAAATTACATTTTCTATTTGCATAGAATAAGTCCCTCCTCACCCTTCAAAATGGTTCTGGAGATTTGGGTTAGGTTCCTACTTCCCATGATGTGCACTAATGTGGCCCAGAGTATGCTATGTTCTTACTTAGAGACTGGTCCATTTCCAATGTCACTAGCAATTGCAGAAGTTACGCCATTCTAAGTTTATTCCTAAAATAAGCCTTAGCATTATTGTAGATTCCATCCAGCAGGTTTAGAGCAGGATCCGTTTAGTAGGTTTAGGTTGTTTGTTTGTTCTTTAAAAATTAACTATAACAAATCAGGCACAAGTCAAACATCACTACTACAGTTACTTCTTGAATGGCTCAACTAAGAAAATGTAGCATACTGGACTTCCCTGGTGGTGCAGTGGTTAAGAATCCTCCTGCCAATGCAGGGGACACAGGTTTGAGCCCTGATCCAGGAAGATCCCACATGCCGCGGAGAAACTAAGCACGTGCGCCACAACTACTGAGGCTGTGTTCTAGAGCCCACAAGCCACAACTACTGAGCCTGTGCTCCACAACAAGAAGCCACCACAGTGAGAAGCCCACACACTGCAACGAAGAGAAGCCCCACTCACTGCAACTAGAGAAAGCCTGCACACGGCAATGAAGACCCAATGCAGCCAAAGATTAATTAATTAAAAAAAGAAAATGTAGCATATTAAGTAAACCAGTCTATATATAATAAGTCCCTTTTTAATCCTTAGTTCAAGAATATTGGGATGACTCCAAAATATACAGAGAGTAATAATACTGCTCAGCATCATATCAACATCAATTATCTACCTAGAAAACCAAAATTCTCAGTAAAGGAATGATATGCACTAGCAGGCATATACAATTAACAGAAAATAGCAGTGAAAGGGACAAGATATTAAAATACAAGCATTTGATATTTGCCTACATTCTCCTATTATATGTATTTATCTCTTTATTTTTAAACACGGGCAACAAGGGTTTTTTTTTTTTTTTAACAGTTTTTACTTTTATTTTTTAATTCTATTTATTTATCCTTTTTTTTTTTTTTTTTTTTTTTTTTTGGCTGTGCCACGGGGCATGTGGGATCTTAGTTCCCAAACCAGTGATCAAACCCACACCCCCGCACTGGAAGCGCAGAGTCTTAACCATTGCACCACTGGGGAAATCCCCAAACTTTTTTTTTTACAGTTTTTAAAAGCCATTGGATAAATGTGATATTAATATCTATTATACCATTCCAAATTTCTAAAAGTTTATTGAGAAGACAGAAAAGTACAACATTACTGTCAGGAATCATCATAGATCTTTAAGACAATCCATAAATTTCAAGTGGAATATTTTCTATCTATATTTTAAAAAGATTTTCTGGGATTCTATAAGCACCAAGGCTCAAAGTCCAAGTTTCAGGTTGGATTATCACAAGTTCTAGGTGCACATTTTATTCCTCTTGCATTTATATAGTGCCCTCATACTTTAAAAATTAACATCTAGCTATATCATATCTATTTTCATAAGTTTTGTTCTAACACAAAACATAATTCAGCAAGTGATTACTATAAAGTGTTTCAGAGTAAATAACTCTTGAGGTAAATTAAAGGTAAGCTCTAGAGTCTTTATAGATTCTTGGACTTTTCTGTCATTGACATTTGGAGGATGGGGGTGCTAAATTCCCCTCTCTACCCCTTTTCTTTCCTATGTCAGAAACCATAGTTTTAAATCAACTTGCATTTATTCCTTAAGGCCTAGATGTGCTATTTTGGAGCAGCTAAACTGGACAGTTATTTCAATAATTTCTCTTATTATTTCACTTGGCTTTAGCTCAGGAAGGAATAAAGACAATCTCCATAAAAAAATAATGGTTGTTGTAGCAATCTTCACAGTTGTAAGGATGATAGTGAGGTGATGACAGATATGTTCAGTGCAAAGAACTCAACAGTAACAAAGGACACATGTTCCTTTACTGTAAGAAAATGATAAAAAATTACTTAATTGTATGAAAATGGTTCTGCATATTACTAAAAATTTACAAATTAGAAAGTAGCCTCTCTGATCTTTAAATTCTATTAACACACCCAGTTATGGAAGTATAATAGCAATCAAATACTTCAGGAACCTTCCTTTGCAATGTTTACCCTCTTGGTTCTATCAGACTATCCTGAGGGCTAAACAGAATATTGGCTCTAGAATACAGGCCCTGCAGACTCCTGTATTACTTTGCTTGTATTTGGAATGCCTTTGTCTGGATCTGTATAAATGTGTCAGTGCTCCAGGATAAATTTCAGTAAAAGTTTTGGACAACTGTGTGAACATATCTTAATCCCTTCTTTTCTTTTTTTAAGTAAAATGATCAAAAACTATAAAACAAGGAAAATCTTACATCAGTAATAAACTTGAGACACAAAATGTTGCTATCTGCCTCTCTGAAACAGTAAAAAAATTATCTTGATAAAATGCAGATGGAATCTGATAGAAGGGGATATTTAAAGCTGACACCAAGTTCTTCCTGCAGCTGAAAGATGAGTGTACCTCAGCAATAAATAGATGACACATCTGCCACATAGCACTAGTACTTCTAACACCAGAAGCTGATATGGCAGAGGACTTATTCCAGGAAAATCCTGTGAAAAGCAAGCAGACTCTTCCTGAAGTGACAGTCTCAATAATTGGACAAAATTGGCTCGAAATAGTATCTTAAGCTTTAAGTGGAAAAAAACTCAGTATCCCTTATCTGAACCATATAGTGTCTGACATAACATAGATGCACAAAAAATATCTACTGACTATATGTATTGAATAAACTCTATTCAAAATGGTATGCCAAAAGTTTGAAATCCCATATTGTGGAACATTTTTTAACATCGTAATAGGAGGATGTAAACTAAATAAACTGTCATAATTTTAACAGAAAATAGTGTGGTTAGGAAAAATTTCACAGTATGAAATGAGAAACAGCATTTTTGTTTTGAATACTGAAATAAACAAGTTCCACTGTCCAAAACATATAATTTGATAGGAAATATCACTAAAAGTCTCATGGTAAATTTGAAAGTACTGCAATCATCCACCATCTGGTGATTGTTTATAAGATTAGCTGTACAGGGAGCTAGGCATTTCTATTGGGATTCAATGAGTTAGTTAGAAGGAATAAGAAAGCACAGAATATTTTCTACAAATATTATAATGAGGTGGTGTACCAGTTTCACACAATAAATGTTACTTGCATGTGGATAAAATGATACAATACTATTCGACTTTGTTTCAGCTTTGTAATATGTATGGCTATTACATCATTCATGTTTCAGACCCCAATGCCTTTACAGAAGTTTGTGTTTGTGAAAGGGTTGAGTGGGTGGGATATTCAGAGAAATATTTAAGGACTGTGAAATTCCACTTTGAAAAATCCTGGTCAAGATTAAGTAACAATCATGCCATAAAATTAAATAATTTTGTTCTGGCAAAATGATAAAGATGGGTTTTCAATATTGAAAATTTTCAATGTTGAAACATTAATTTATTGAAATTTACATTTTGTCTATTTTTCCTTTTCTCTGCTAGAAAAGAATTCTCCATGTTCTCTAATTAAATCATTAAAAAATAGCAGTAAATTTGACTGCTTCTATGAATAACTTGAGCCTCTTTAACTTTATGCTTTTCAGTTAATGTTAGAGTCAGAAATTATGTTTACCCAGAGGATAGCTGGAAAAATTAACATTGCTCTCTTTCACTACCATTGTGAATTTATCAGTGATTATAGAATGAAAAAAAATACATAAACATTTTGGCAAGTGTCTCCAGGCATCTGATGATAACTGACATAAGATGTATTAAGTTTTGTCTCCAATTTATCAGTCAAATCATGCCAACTTTAATATCCTTTATTAACTTCTCTGAGCAAACATAATGTAAGAATGGGGTTATACCTAAGGTAAAAATTATTCCGTTTAAAATTCTTTGCCTCTTTTACAAACTTAGCTATTTATACCAACATAGCTAATTTTACAGGAAAATGAGGGAACATGCATATAGGTTACAAGAAGAAAATGATTATTAAAAATAGTAGATACAGTAGAATCAAGACTTGTGTAGAGAAGGAATAAATCTATTATGAACTAATTAGCAATGTGAAAATATTAAATATCACTGTGTGTATGTATTCTGTCGACATCATGATTATTTATTAATTAAATCTTAATATTTGGCGTATGGCCTATTCTCTTCCCCTCAGGAATTTCTTCCATTTGAATGAATATGAATTAAAATGGAATTGCGTTGAGTAGCACTGAGACAAAATATTACATTGTGGGGCCTTGTGGGTCTGGAATGAAGCTCTACTTTGGGACCATGGGAGTGACAGTGCTAGGACTACTTGTCTGACAGTGGAAGATATTATCAACTGAGCTTTATCACCTCAGATGTTGCATAGTCTACATAAATGGGCCTAGTAGAGAATTTTCCTTTGTATTATTTTACAAGCCATTGTTGCTTCCTAAGTCTATGTCTAAGGATGTTGATAATGATATTATAACTATTTAAATATATCTAACAAATTTGTTTTATATTTAAACAGGGAATAAAGCTATTTCAATTTGTTCTTTTTTTGGAGACAAAATGTGATTATGCCTTCCCAATTTATTTCAGATAAATTTTACGCCTTGCTGAGCATCTATGTTTCCAGTAAGCTGCACATGTGCAAAACAAACAAATCTCTGTGTACTGTTACACTTGTCTGATTTTAGAATTACAGATAAACAGAGTCAGCCTAAGGCAAATTTGTGATGAAAGAGATGAAATTCTACATCTACTGATCCATTTCCTTCTGTTTGCTTCCAGAATGAAACATCTCTCTTTCTAAGCTTTGACACCCCTCTTTCTCTTTTCTATGCTCCCTATCATGAGACGGATTGACATACTTGTGAATCCCACAGTTTAATATTTGAAATGAAAGAACATAAATAGAATAATTAATGGAGAACACCTGTTGCTTTGTTCTTTAGCCTTAGGTGTACTTACTATGCAATTAATAAAGTTAAGAAATATTACGTCAAAAATCTGTCTTGGGAATTAGAGGTCATGAGAGTGGTCTCACAGAGTCCTAGATTGTAGTAAAGTTTGTATGTGTACGTGAGAAGGACTTAATAGACCTGAACTTTACCTTCTCCTAGCCTCTTCAAAATTGCCCTATGTTATGATGTACAATAACTTTATCACTATTAGTATATAACCTAAGTACATATTATAACACCTTTATTTACTAAAGAGTTTCTTAAAGTGGGATTTGCATAGGACTGGTGGGCCTAGAGATCTTTGTCAAGATGTCCACAAGCTCAAAGCTATTTTTATAGTAATACTAACAGGTTGTCTTTTCTACTCTGTTAACATCTCCACTGATGGTGCAAAAACAATGGTGCATAAAACTACCAGTGGCTTAGTACAAATCAAGGTAGTGGCCCCAAACCACTTGTAACATATTCTTCACTGTCAGGAACTTGCTGTAAAAGAAAAATCGTTCAGTTTAAGACTATCCTTGTTGAAAAAGAAAAATTACTAAGTGTATTTAACCACAATTTCCTTAATATAGGAAATTTGATTATTAATTAAAATAAAGTGGGTTTTTTCATAATATACACAGTGAAGATTTTATGGATTACTCAGTATTGCCAAATAATAGAAGGGCAACCTAACAGAAGGCAATAAGATATTGCATCAAGTGTTTTTGAAAAAAGATATTTATAAGTTATACATGGATTAACCCCCAAGCTGTATGAATCTACTGTATATATTATGAGTAGGAATTTGTATTCATCAATCAATGTGTTTTCAATTTTCTAAATAATTCATGTTATTTTTTACATAAATAGTACCATTAAAATAAAAAGAAGTTTAGTAGGCCTTGGTTCTTCAAGAGAGTAGACGAAATAACACAAATATGGATAATATATGCACAAAAATGTGCAATGCATCCACCTTACATGGTGAAGAGATGAAGAGTTCTCATTGTAAATGCATTTTTCCCCCATTGGCTTCCCCTGCATAAAAGGTACAAAAGACCATTTTATGTCAAACTGAAATAAAGCAAAAAGTTTTTAATTTATAGTCATTTTTCTCATGTATCTCTGATGCTTTCTCCTTGTAAAGGACACAGAGTAACGCTTTGTATTGGGTCACATTGTTGTAAAAATTTAAAAAGTGATGGTAACAGATAGGATATTTTGTGCCTGATTAATTCTGCTTCCATCATGTAGGTACAGGCTTACTGTGTCGATCAATTGTGCGGCAAACTAGGTGAGGTGCAACTTATTCTGCCCCCTACAGGGATGCAACATCAGTCTCTCAAGTTAAACCCAACAGAGAACCTAGTACCCCCTTTTTAATCTGGGGTGCAATTATTTGTCTTTCCATAATACAGTGTTTCTCAACTGGGAAGATTTTGCTTAAATAATGCCTATAGACATTTTTGGATGTCTCAGTTGAAGGTAGGGGTGTTGCTACCAGCATCTAATGGGTAGAGGCCAGGAATGCGGCAGAGGACAGCCTATAGTGCACAGGACAGCCCTCCCAACAGAGAATGACATGCTCCACAATGTTAACAGTGACGAGGTTTGGGAAATGCTGCCCTAGTAGGCTGTGAGTTGTCTGTAGGAATTTGAGATGTTTCTTGTTGCATCTACAGAACCTAGTGCAATATCTGCCATGGCTAGTGCATCTAAAAACACCTGTTGATTTTTGATGTTTCTCTGCAGACAGTTTAGAAAGAGGCCTTCTGGTACATATGAAGCTAAAGGGATTATTCCCATTATACTCTAAAAGCTCTTCTTTAAATAGATTGCTTTATTCAAAATCTCAATCCCTATCAAACCATGATTAAAAGTGTTCAGCAGTTTCCTTTAGCCTCGGGATAAAAAATGTTCCAATATACTCCCTCTTTCACCTCATCTTTTACTACTGTCTGCTATTCTGTTTCCACTTCATGTACGCTAACCTTCTTTCAACTCCTCAAATGCTCAAACTGAATCTAGAAGGACTGATATAAGCAGTCCATGCACAATTAATAATGTACGATTTTTCATTAGTCCCATGTGTTAAGTAGCACTTTAAACACACGCACACATTTGTGTGAAGTCATAGTTAATAACTGCAAAAATCGGATATGATGGTGCATTATTATCTCCATGCCTAGAATTAGTAAACAGCAGCATAGAAAATTTGAAAGTGACTTGCCTGAGGATACTCACAGAATGTAAACAAAGAAGCTCTTAAAGCACGGGAGGAGATTAATGCATTCCAGTTTGAGGGGAGACACAAGGAAAGACAGAATGACACAGGGAACATAGTCAATTTGAAAAACTGCATGTAATGAATATGATTGAAGTAAAATAGGACCCACTGGAGCATGTATCACAAATAATTATAGAATGATACACATGCTCACTTCATTGTAGACTGTCCTGTCCTACAATGTAGACTGTCCAATACCTACTCCCTTGACTATCAAGACCCAAATAACCAAAGATAGACAATATAATATATCATATTATATACAGGCATCTTTCTTCATTTAGAAATACATGTCCTAAAATGTTTAAAGATTATAGAAAAAGATTTTCTGAAAATTTGCTCACATGCAACCAATGTTGAACTAACTGGAATTCTCAGCTATCACTATTATCCCTATATTTAGTAATGTCTATTTCAACTCTGAATAGCCATGCCAGTTTTTTGCTGTTGGGTCCAATTGTTTTATGAATGAGATAGTGTCAATAAATAAAACATCACTGATAGCCATTTTAGGCCTTTTGAGGAATGAGGTAATTTATATATATAATTGAATGCATTAAATGAAATCCAACAAGTATACGATTTTATAATTTAGTCATGATGATAACACATTCTGAGAACTGACCAAAAATGGTTAGTCTGAGAAAATGGATTGTTTATGGGTGAGAAATTTTATTAAGTTCCTAATGTAATGAAATTTATACTGTCTTTTAGTGTATGACTGTAATGATACTGTGTGAAAATTAATTGTGTAGATGAAATGAAGTGATTCCATGTAATTTATTAAATTAGAAATATATAAGTAAAATCTTAGAATAGCAACATAAATTTCTTTGAAGTTATTTTTCTGATTTTCACTGAATGGATGTTCAGCTTGAATATGATAACTTCCCAGTACAAATTAAATAAGATATCATAGAAATGAAAAATCAATCCGAGTAAGCTTTACAGCTGTTTCCTTTTGAACCATATTTACTGTTCACATACAGTAAGCTTGCACTTAATGTGATCAATTGATTAAAATATTTTGGACATAAACTTCACAATTGTGGGAACTTAAAAATTAGTAATATTCTTGGGAGAGGAAAACTAAAAATAGTTATTCAGAAAATACCAGACTACTCTGAAAACAATGTAGTTTCTCAGAGTTGTCTCTTTCATCTTATGTGTGATGAAAATTTGCTGAGTGCCTACCTAGCATCTATTTCCTCTTTCATATACACATAAGAGTATCCAGATATTTTCCTTGGGTTGCCTTCTCTTCCAGCACTGTCCTCATGCTGGCTGACCCCAGTTCTGGGGATGAGCCTTGATTAGCCTAAGCCAACTGGTAATTCAACCTTAAGTGTTACACTCAGTGTGATTTCAGATTCTTTTTTTTTTAAATTAATTTTTATTGGAGTATAGTTGCTTTACAATGCCATGTTAGTTTCTGCTGTACAGCACAGTGAATCAGTTATATGTATACATATATTCCCTCTTTTTTAGATTTCCTTCCCATTTAGGTCACCACAGAGCACTGAGTAGAGTTCCCTGTGTTATACAGCAAGTTCTCATTAGTTATCTGTTTTATACATAGTAGAGTATATATGTCCATCCCAATCTCCCAATTCATTCCTCCCCTCCCCCCTTGGTATTCATAAATTTGTTCTCTCCATCTGTGTCTAAATTTCTGCTTTGCAAATAAGTTCATCTGTACCATTTTTCTAGATTCCACATATAAGCGATATTATATATTTGTTTTTTCTTTCTGACTTACTTCACTCTGTTATGATAGTCCTAAATAGACATTTCTCCAAAGAACACATACAGATAGCCAACAAACACATGAAAAAGATGCTCAACATCACTAATTATTAGAGAAATGCAAATCAAAACTACAATGAAGTATCACCTCACACCAGTCAGAATGGCTATCATCAAAAAATCTACAAACAATAAATTGCTGGAGAGGGTGTGGAGAAAAGGGAACCTCCTACACTGTTGGTGGGATAGCACTATGGAGAACAGCATGGAGGTTCCTCAAAAAACTAAAAATAGAGCTACCATATGACCCAGAAATCCCACTCCTGGGCATATACCTGGAGAAAACCATAAATCAAAAATATACATGCAAAAAAAAAAAAAGAAAAAGATACATGCACCTCAATGTTCATTGCAACACTATTTACAATAGCCAGGATATGGAAGCAAATAATGTCCATCAGTAGAGGAATGGATTAAGAAGATGTAGTACATATATACAATGGAATATTACTCAGCCATAAAAAGGAACAAAATAGTGCCATTTGCAGAGGCATGCATAGACCTAGAGGCTGCCATATAGAGTGAAGTAAGTCAGAAAGAGATTTCAAGACTATTGCTTGGGTATTTCATTTTAGTTGTTTTGTATGTGTTGATAGGAAGCCTGAATGAAACTATTTTGCCAATATGAAGGAAAGGTAGCTTAAGACAAGCTAACACTGAGGAGGGCAGACATGGCAGATGAAAAGAAATTTGGTCCTTGAAGACACTGAGCTGCTGAAACAAAGCAAATTAATTTTCAGACTTTTTGGTTTTTCAGCCAATAGCAGCTCACCACCCCCCACCACCACCCTGTTTTCTGTTTCTTGACACAGATCTTCCTGACTGATATATAATATAATGATAAAATAATGCTTGTGGTATTGGGATTTTAGAAATGAATTTGTGCATGTACAAGTGATGAACTGTGAGAATAATTAATTATATGATCAAGAAATAGAAAAGGTAAATTTCACAAAGACAGAGTGGTTCTTGAACAATCTAGAAAGATAGCCCACCTCTATAACATAATTTTACCCATCAGGTGGGCTGCAAATTATGCAAGAATCAAGATGATAAAATTAGGGAATCCAAATCGTAAGAGATAAATTCCACTTAGGCAATGAGAGATACTAACATGTAATGTAAAGGTAGAATAAGGTAAACAATAAATTATAATGAATTCCTTCTGTTGTCCTAGAATAATGACTAAGTGATACATACATGGTAGTACACACACAGATAAAGTAAGGTCACACGGATAGGAGGTTACCAAATAAGTCTGTTGTGCTTTGAATTGCTCCTATTCTATTTTCAATTAATCTGGGACACTCAGGTAAACAACCAGTACGTATTTGGTAAATCAGAGATGAGCACGTAGAGTACATGTTTACTAAAATCTTTAGTATTATTGTGTGTCAACAATGTGCACAACTGATTATGAGTACTCTGATTTTACTCTAGATAGAACATGTATAGAGCATTATAATGCTTTATTTTCCCATTATCATCATTATTATATATGTTTTCTGATTAAATGGCACTAAATAAATTGGGAATAGTTTGGTATTGGGGACAATAATGCTTGAATTCATACTGTCCTTAGGAAGTGGGAAATCTAATGGCAAGTTTAACAAGTTAAAATCTAGAGGTAAATCATGTGAGATTATTCTCTTAGGTAAGAAATACATTATCTACAAATAAATCAGATATTATCTATACTAGGATTTACTGTGATTTTCTCATTTCAAATACACGTAGCTTATGCTACTTGAAGAAAAGCCAGCACAGCCTTGCTTTTTTGTTTTCTTTCCCTGAATAGAGAGCAAATTAATTAAAGTGTTTACTTCTATTTTTTGTTATCAGATACAGGCGTGGAGAAGAATTCATACGCATAAATCAATATATTTGGAAATGTGAGCCATAAATATATATTTAATGGAAATTTTAATCATAGAATCATAAATTCAATTATTCAAAAATCTTGCAGCAGAGAGTTGAAGCTTTAGACCAAGGAAAGGCAACCGGGTCTGCTCTACTTGGTTAGGTACAGTCAAAAAAAAAAAGAAAAAAAAATTCAGAAGCCCCAAAAAATAGTCTTGCAGCAAACAGAGGTGCAGAGAAATCTTTTGAATTCTGGTCATTGTGCATTTCTGCATGGGACCTTGTTGTATAGAAAGGTTTTCATATACACATATAAGGATTGTCTTCATCTGCATGAGATATTTCAGAATCTATCTATCTATATATGTCTTTCTGTAGCTGTTGCATTTAAAGACTTCTTCTATTGAAAGACCTGTAGCCAAGTTGTAATTCTCCTACTTACTGATAAAATGATTTTATCATCAATCTCCCTTTAACAATGATCCAGTGGGATAGTAAATGTAACTCTAATTTTCCTGGACTTTTAACCACAAATGATAGCTTCAAGATCATTTGCATAAGACAATCTAAGAAATTACGAAACCTACTGTGTGGCTCTTAGTTTATCACCCATTTCTAAAGATTATAAAATAACTGAGAAGATTGATTAAGAAATAACAGTAGTGGGGATTCCTTACAGGGAATGCTCAAAATAACTAGGGTGAGCTTCAGAAAAATTTCAAGGCAGCTTGACATTTGTTTCCTTGAATTTGAGTGAATCATATGAACTGGCTCTTAGTCAAATTTTCAAAAGGCTAAAGATCAAGGGCTGGCTAAAGCTATCCATGATTTCAGTGAGAAGGAAGAAGACTAGAATGAAAGTACAGCCATCATAACAGCATGACAAAGACTTCTATTTCCTATAGGCAGTATATAGATACCAAGGATGAATGCTGAATTGAGTTGTTTTGAAAAGGACTTTCAACCAAGGGTATAAAGGAGATATAAGTGACAGTAAAAAGAAAGTTTGTGTGGTATGATTAGCCAGATTGTTGGGTGTTTGGGGGGGTGAGGTTGGGGGAGGGAGGAGTAGTAAATAGTCAGCAGTGAGAATAATCAACTGCACGACCAAGAAGTAGAATATGCAAGTTTCTCAAAGACGGGGTTTCTTTTTTTTTTTTGCGGTACACGGGCCTCTCACTGTTGTGGCCTCTCCCGTTGCGGAGCACAGGCTCTGCAGCCTCCACGGCATGTGAGATCTTCCCGGACCAGGGCACGAACCCGTGTCCCCTGCATCAGCAGGCAGACTCTCAACCACTGCGCCACCAGAGAAGCCCAAAGACTGGGTTTCTTAATAATCCACAAAAGCTTTTGGGGTGAGCAAAAAGATTGCACTTGAAGAGCTACCGTATCTGAGGGTGTTTGACTGCCAAGAGAGAACCATTGACATGTTGCAACATGGTGAATTGTTTTTTTTTTTTGCTCTTTCCCCCTTTTTTGTACCTATCCATTCTTTGACAGCACAGAGAATGGGGGTAAACGGTAAAGTCAAAAAAAGAAAGAAAGGAAAAAGAAAGAGAGCACACCCATTTTCTGTCTATCCCCTGTAGCCTTTGGAGCCTGGTTAAGCCTGAACTTAAGGGAGAAAATACTTAAAATAGATAAGAGGTAGATATTAGATTGTACTAGACTTTTAGGAAGTGAAAAAAAAACGCAAGTTGGTATTACTGTGAACTTATTCGAAAGTCTTGCTTAGATACAGCTATCAGCAGTGATAAGAAAGACTAATGTTGCTTTGTAGTTTATACATAATAAAATAGTACAGTATTTCTCCCACACGTACTCTCCTCTTGAAAGATTTAGTCAGTTGGTTTTGATAATAATAACAAAACAGACCTTTATTAATTGTTTTCTGTTGCTTATTAACATAAATGCTTTATTATATGTATATTGATTTTTAAAAAATCATAAAGAGGTGAATATGATTAATATCGCATTTGACAGAAGTACAGACTGAGACTTGGAGTGATTAAGTAATACTTCTGAAGGTGTACAGCCAGCAACAGAGAGTGCCTGCATTTTAATCAAAGTCCATTTGACTCCAAATTGTCGATGACTATACTCCATTAGGTCATTTCTCAGTCTCACTTAATGTACTCTCTATCCAAATACACTACTAGCCAAACTTTACAACTAGAATAATTTATACTATTCTAACCTGACTCCAGAGTAAAATTTTAAAAGGGGCACAATCTTACTGGCATCACTTTTATGCATGCCTTTCTCCAGGGCTGACTTACAAGCTTATTATAGGGAAGAGATACGGGGTGGGACACGATAAATGTCAGCTGGGAACCTCCATATCAGTGCAACATAAAAATTCTACTGAGGAACTTCTTAGAAGCAGAGCCAAGAGGACAATGTGGAAATATTTATGTTAATAGATCATGGTTTAGGAAAAATATCAACCCATGCAGCAGGTTTGGAAAGTTGTATTAGTCTATATTTCTACTTGATCCAGTATTGCTGTAAATAAAATCTCAGACTTCATCACTGAAACTTAGTAAATGATAATTAGGTTTTGAAGCAATTTTCTCAGTTTACTCTCTTACCCATCATTGACATAAAACCAACATGGTGCAGTATTTCACCTTTCTAGTGTACTTTTGCCAAAGATGACTTCAAATGGAACTAAGTTCATTTCAATATTCAAGGGATATTTTAATTGAAGTAATCAGACAGTCTTTTCCAAACTTTTACAGCAGGTATCCTTCAGAGTATTGTGCAATCAAGACATATTGTTACAACATAAATTTCTGAAATAATACCACTAAAAGTCTAATTTACAAACCTGCACGATACTTTAAAAATTTTTCTTTTTAAGGATTTCAGGTGCACAGAATTGGCTTAATCAAAATCCTTTCTTCCTGAAAGATATACTCATTTTCCATGAACGGTGTTATTTCATTTCATTGTGTTTTATTTTATTTTTTTAGTTATAGAATGAATACCTATGTATCCCAAACCAGAACATAACTGATAATTTGTATACACTTGTGTGCTCATTTTACCATCTCCTTGCATCTCTCTCATGCTAACCATTAGTCTAAAATTTGCTTTTATCATTTCCTTGCTTTGTTCCTTTTTCAGATTTATCTCACATGCATGCATGTTTATATGATATATGTAGTTATTGCTTTTTGTTGTTTTTAAACTATATATAAAGTCTCTAAAACTGAGTCCTGTCCACAGGACTCCTTTTCACTAAATATTATGCTATAAAATTTGATCACTGCTATCATGTGTCATTTAAAATCACTGATTTTCATGGCTGTGTAATAGTTCATTATATACATATAATGATTTTGTAATTAAATTTTCTGATTTTTAAAAATATTTATTTTTGCCTGCATTGGGTCTTCGTTGCTGCATGTGGGCTTTCTCTAGTTGCAGTGCGTGGGGGCTACTCTTCTTTGTGGTGCATGGGCTTCTCAATGCAATGGCTTCTCTTGTAGCAGAGCATGGGCTTTAGGCACATGGTCTTCAGTAGTTATGGCATGTGGGCTCAGTAGTTGTGGCATGCGGGCTCTAGAGCGCAAGCTCAGTAGTTGTGGCACATGGGCTTAGTTGTTCCGCAGCATGTGGGATCTTCCCAGACAAAGGATTGAACCCATGTCACCTATGGTGATTCTTAACCACTGTGCCACCAGAGAAGTCTCTGATTTTTTTTTACTATTGCAAAAGTAATTATAAGAATGTTATCATATATATCCCCTGATGTATATGCACAAGGAGATATGTGCCTAAAAGTGGAATTGCTGAGTTGTATGGTAGGCAATATCCAATATTATTCAAAGATGATCTTAGCAACTTTCAAATATGCAGTGCAGTGTTGTTAACTATAGTCACCATGCTGTATATTACATCCTCAGAACTTACTTATAACTGGAAGTTTGTACCCTTTTTAGTTTAATTCTTTTGAAATATTTGATATAGTAAGATTTCTGAAATTTTTCCAGCTGACTAGATGTAGAATATTACATCATTGTGATCTTGATTTGCATTTTCCTGATCACGGTGAAGGCTTAGCATCTCTGTAAATTGATTTGCCATGTATTTTATTTTTGGCAATTTTTATTCACTTCATGTAAAAATTCTAATAATTATACAGAATTATTCAAAACTTGTCAGAATCTGGTGATTCTCCAAACACATATTAAATGTTTGGATTAAGTACTGCAGAAAACAACTAAATATGAAATAGTCTTCAGGTAAAGTAAAGGAAAATTACTTTACTTTTTGGCTGCTCACTGGGCCAACAAAATACTTCCATTATTTTCTGTAAATGTACTTGTTATTTGAGGGAATATATACCATCATTATAAAGGCAGTTTATAATAATTCAAATATAGCTATATGAATCAGCAGAATAGATGAGAATGGAAAGTATCTTGTATGATAATGTTTAGATTTGAATAAAGAAAGCACTGCAAACACATGGTTAAGTGAAGCTGTATTAGTAGAGGATACTGAGAGGTCTTGCTTGAGATATGAAAAACTGAATTGGATTCCCTCTTTTTTCAGACCTAATGTTAACCTTAATTTAAAGAGATTAAATAGATAACTATTTGAAAATTAACAAAGCTATTAGTAAAAGAAGGAAATAATTTAATAGTATTAGATATGTGTGATTATTTTATTGTTTTTTTATATGTTACTGAAGTATAGTTGATTTAGAATGTTGTGTTAATTTATGCTATACAGCATATTGACTCATTTATACATATATGTATTCTTTTTCATATTATTTTCCATTATGGTTTATTACAGGATATTGAATATAGTTTCCTGTGCTATACAGTAGGACCTTGTTGTTTATCCGTCCTATATATACTAGTTTGCATCTACTAATCCCACACTCCCAGTCCTTCCTTCCCCCACCACGCCTCGCCCCTGGCAACCGCAAGTCTGTTCTCTATGTCTGTGAGTCTGTTTGTGTTTCATAGATATGTTCATTTTTGTACTATTTTAAATTCCACATATAAGTGATATCTCGTGATATTTGTTATTCTTTTTCTGACTTACTTCACTTAGTATGATAACCTCTAGGTCTATCCTTCTTGCTGCAAATGACATTATTTAATTCTTTTCTATGGCTGAGTAGTATTGGATGGTATATATATATATACATACCAATCATCTTAATCCATTCATCTGTCCATGGACATTTAGGTTGTTTGCATGTCTTGGCTCTTGTAAATAGCACTGCTATGAACATAAAAGGTTCATGTATCTTTTCCAATTATAGTTTTGTCTGGGTATATGCCCAGGGGTGGGATTGCTGGATCATATGGCAACTCTATTTTTAGTTTTTCGAGGAACCTCCATACTATTTTCCATAATGGCTGCACCGATTTATATTCCCACCAACAGTGTAAGAGGGTTCCTTTTTCTCCACACCTTCTCCAACATTTATTATTTGTAGATTTTTAATGATGACCATTCTGACTCGTGTGAGGTGGTACCTCATTGTAGTTTTGATATGCATTTCTCTTATAATTAGTGATGCTGAGCATCTTTTCAAGGTTCTACTGGTCATTTGTATGTCTTCTTTGGAGAAATGTCTATTTATGTCTTCTGCCCATTTATCGAGCGGGTTGTTTGTTTGTTGTTGTTGTTATTGAGTCGTATGAGCTGTTTGTATATTTTGGAAATTAAGCCCTTGTCAGTTACATCATTTGAAACTTTTTTATCCCAGCCTGTAGTTTGTCTTTTCGTTTTGTTTATGGTTTCCTTTGCTGTAAAGAAGCTTGTAAGTTAGATTAGGTCTAATTTGTTTATTTATGCTTTTATTTCTATTGCCCTGGGAGAGTCACCTAAGAAAATATTGGTACAATTTATGTTGGAGAATGTTTTGCCTTTGTTCTATTCTAGGCGTTTTATGGTGTCAGATCTTATATTTAACTCTTTAAGCCATTTTGAGTTTATTTTTTTGTGTGGTGTGAGGGAGTGTTCTAACTTCATTGATTTATATGCAGCTGCCCAACTTTTCCAACACCAATTGCTGAAGAGATGGTCTTTTCCCCATTGTATATTCTTGCCTCTTTTGTTGAAGATTAATTGTCCATAGGTGTGGGGGTTTAGTTATGGGCTCTCTATTCTGTTCCATTGATCCATACGTCTGTTGTGTCAATAGCATGCTGTTTTGATTACTGCAGCTTTGAAGTATTGTCTGAAGTCTGGGAGGGTTATGCCTTCCACTTTCTTCTTTTCCTTAAGTATTGCTTTGGCAATTCTGGGTCTTTTATGGTTCCATACAAATTTAGGATTATTTGTTCTGGTTCTGTGAAAAATGTCATGGGTAATTTGGTAGGGATCACATTAAATCTGTAGATTACTTTGATTAGTATGGCCACGTTAACATATTAATTCTTCTAATTCAAGAGCATGGAATAACTTTCCATCACTTTGAATCATTTTCAATTTCCTTTATTAATATTTTGTATTTCTCGTCATATAAATCTTTCATGTCCTTGGTGAGGTTTCTTCTCAAGTATTTTATTTTATTTTTTGCTGTGATTTTAGAAAGGATTGTTTTTTTACTTTCCTTTTCCAATATTTCATTGTTAGTGTAAAGAAATGCAACAGATTTCTCTCTGTTAATCTTGTATCCTGCTACCTTGCTGAATTTGTTTATCAGTTCTAGTAGTTTTTGTGTGGAGTCTTTTCTATATGTAGTATCACGTCATCTGCATATAATGACAATTTTACCCCTTCCCTACCAATTTGAATACCTTCTACTTCTTTTTCTTGTCTGATTGCTGTGACTAGGAGTTCCAATACTATGTTGCATAGAAGTGGTGAGGGTGGGCATCCTTATCTTGTTCCAGAATTTAACAGGAAGGCTTTCAGCTTTTCACCATTGAGTACTATATTGGCTGTGGGTTTGTCATAAATGGATTTTATTATGTTTAGATATGTTCCCTTTATACCCACTTTTGTAAGAATTTTTATCCTGAATGTTGAATTTTATCTCGTGCTTTTTCTGCACCTATTGAGATGATCATCTGATTTTTGTCTTTTGTCTTGTTGATGTGGTGTATCACACTGATTGATTTACCTATGTTGAGCAATCCTTGTGACCCTGGGATGAATCCATCTTGGTCGTGGTGTATAATCTTTTTTATGTGTTGTTGAATTAGGTTTGCTAATGTTTTGCTGAGAATTTTTGCAACTATATTCATCAGATATATTGGCCTGTAGTTTTCTTTTTTGGTAGTGCCTTTGTCTGGTTTTGGTATCAGGGTGATTGTGGCTTCATAGAATATCTTTGGGAGTGTTCCTTCCTTGTCAGTCTTTTTGGAGGAATTTGAGAAAGATTGGTATAAGTTCTTCTTTGCATGTTCGGAAGAATTGGCCTGTGAAACTATCTGGCCCTGGACTTTTGTTTGTAGGGAGTTTTTGGTTTTTTTTTTTAAGTACAAATTCTATTTCACTTCTAGTGATGCATCTGTTTAAATTATCTGTTTCTTCTTGATTCAGTTTTGGTAAGCTGTCTGTTTCAAGCAAGTTGTCTGTTTCTTCTAGGTTATCAAATTTGTTGGCATATAATTGTTCATAGTATTCTCTTAATTTTGTTGTTTTTCTGTTTTTTGTTTTGTTTTGTTTTGTTTTGTTTGTATCAGTTGTGATTTCTCCTCCTTCATTTCTCATTTTGTTTACTTGGGCTTCTCTCTTTTCTTCTTGGTGAGCCTGGCCAGAGGTTTGTCAATTTTGTTTACCATTTCAAAGAACCAGCTCTTGGTTTTTTTTTTAATCTCTATTTTACTGATTTCCTCTCTGATCTTTACTATCTCCTTCCTTCTGCTGACTTTAGGTTTTGTTATTTCTTCTTTTTCTAATTCCTTTAGGTGGTGAGTTAGGTTGTTTATTTGAGATTTTTTTTATTTCTTAAAGAAGGCCTGTATCAATATGAACTTCCCTCTAAGAACTGCTTTTGCTGCATCCAGTGCATTTTGTATGGCTGTGTTTTCATTGTTATTTGCTTCCAGGTATTTTTTAATTTCTTCTTTGATTTTATCATTGACCCATTGGTTTTTTAGTAGCATGTTGTTTATTCTCCATGTAATCATTTTTTCTCATTTCTCTTTCTGTGGTTGATTTCTAGTTTCATGCTGTTGTGGTCAGAAAAGATGCTTGAAATAATGTCTATCCCCTTAAATTTGTTGAGGTTTGTTCTGTGTCATAGTAGGTTGTCTGTCCTAGAGAATGTTCCATGTGCACTTGAAAATAATGTGTTTTCTGATTTTTTTCAATATAATTTCCTGAAAATATTAATTAAGTCAGTCTAACTGTAAGGATCTTTTTTGCATTATTTTTTTTCTGTCTGGAAGATCTGTCCATTGATGTGAGTGGGTGTTAAAGTCTCCTACTATCATTATATTCCCATCAGTTTCTCCTTTTATGTCTGTTAATATTTCTTTTATGTATTTGGGTACTCCTGTATTTGGTGTATATATGTTGGTGAGTGTAATATCCTCTCCTTGTGTTGATCCTTTTATCACTACATAGTGTCCCTCTTTATCTTTCTTTATAGAGTTTGTTTTAAAGTCTGTTTTGTCTGATATTGAATGTGATTATTTTGAAGCATGAATTTATAAAGAATTACATTGAAATTATTAATATAAATTATTAGTAGTTATCTGCATTTAATAAAAATTTGTATATTTTTAAAGAACATAATAAGTGCCTAGTAGATGAGTAACAGAGGAGATAAATAGGCAATTTTCAAAGAGAAAATCAAAACAAAACTAACAAAAGGAGGTGAGTGATTAATGTTTATAGTCATCAAATAAAATGCAAACTAAGCACAAAGTATAATTTTATGCTTATTTAGAAAAATGGATCCTAAGACTCACTGTAAGCAGATATTAGTCAAGCAGGTATTTGTATATTGTTATTGCTGGCTCCTGGGTGCATAATATTGGAAGGAAAGCATGTTATTGATATAAATTAGGAACAGTAAATATTTCATAACCTTGGTATAGGAACTGATTCATGGAGACTATCTTAAAAACATAATTTAAGGAAAGAGAAAAACTGTTTGCAGGGTAAAACATATCATGGTTTTAATTTAATTATGAACAACTATATATAAATAGCTTAGATATCAGAAAATATATGCAAAATTAAAAAGTTAAATTACCCCTTTAGGCAGAATCCTTCCCTTCATTCTTCAACTATGTAATTTCAGTTATCTCTAGCATCATTTAACTCAGGAGTGGTTTTCTGACATCCTCAACCCATTTCAATCCTTTGTCCCAAACCTGATTTACCTGTCTTTTCTATATGGCCTCATGGTAATCTGTAAATGACTTATGTTCTTTACAGTTTTCATGGGACTTTCTTGAAAATAATGCAGATGACAGGTGGGTCCTTCTTGTTCTTTTATATCTAGGTAGAATTATCATTTTTTTCAGTTTCTCTACTTGGAGATGCAAAACAGTTCTCAAAATTTATGGAGAAACTTACTTTCTCATGGTTAGTTGTAGACTGCTGCCCCAGGTAAGCCATCTCTGGACAGAAACTAATATAAATCCTTGATTTCACAAATTTCCACTAATCATCTAGTATATTTTTCAGGAGTTGTGAGTTTACATTTCAGGGAAGAAAATATTTCAAATTGTTCACAAGAAATTCCTATTCTGCCTTCCTGCCATTCTGTCAAGGAATTTCCACAACCTCTTCCTTCAGTCAACCTAGTCATCTGACTGTTAATCTACCTAGCTTTCTCTTAATGTATTTATCACTGCCTTTTTCTTCTCAGGATCAAAAACTACATTGCTCTTATTGTTCCATTTTACCAGGCCAAGTAACTTTGCCGTCTCTTTTCTTACCTTAGATACTCATATATCCATATCCTGGGGTGGGGGGGGGGGTGTCTCACGTTTTGTCCCAATTAGCTTATAAAGTTATTTTTCTAAACAGACAACTGTTAAAAAGTAATGTTTTTTACTCTATGCTTATAAATATATGTTTACCTGTCCATTTCTCTTATTCATTATGAATTCCATGAAGTCAGGTAGCACTACTCTTTTGATATTCATGACAACTGGAAATATCTTTTTTGTATAATAGGTGCTCAATAATTATTCATAGATAATAAATAAATGAGCAATGTTTGGGGTGATTTTTTCATTTAATTTTATTTATTTCATGTTTATTTTATTGATCTCCAGGCTGATTCCATGTGTGTTTTGTTATATAATATAAATTAATGATTAACATGTAATGATTAAATATACATGTCATAGTAAATGCTATGGAGAATTCACAGAAAAGCAAGTTTCAGAGAAAATTACCATCCTCTGGTGGATGACATATACAGCATTGTGTAATGATTCACTACTTTTTTTCAAAAAACTGATTTCATAACTATTAAATAGTAAGTGTGGTATCATTGACATATATACCTGCTAAGTTCAACTGAAAAACTACCTAGAGTTGAACCTATTAGCTGAAACCCATCTTTATTGAGATTTCATGTGATAGAAAATAACATTAACCTACAACTGAGAAGACCTTTATTTTATGTCTAATTAAAAGACATTATAAATTAGTATAGGTCAGTACTTTCTATTTTGGACTAAAATTCTCTATTTAAATAGCATAGAATTAGATAAGAGATTGAAACAGAAACTGGTTCAAGAAGGCGCTTAGAGAATGCCTGTGTGACACATGACTAAATTAGAGCACAGAGCTTCCATTTCTTCTAAAGAGATACATTTGTTGTAAGAATTAAGGGAAGAGAAGTTTATGTAAAAGCATTTTCCAAGATTATAAGGACATACAGGTTTAAAGGAAGAGGCATTAAAAAGAGCATGTAAGTAAGGACAAACGTGGACTGGGAACTTGGAGTTGGTAGATGCAAACTATTACACTTAGAATGGATAAACAACAAGGTCCTAATGTATAGCACAGGGAACTATATTCAATATCCTGTGATAAGCCATAATGGAAAAGAATATAAAAAATGTCTGTATGTGTATAACTTTCACTTTTCTGTACAGCAGAGACTGGCACAACATTGTAAATCAACTATACTTCAATAAAAAAAAAAGTTAAAAAAGGTAGTGGGGAGAAACAAATGACATCATGGCAGGAGAGTAATATAGGAGTCCT
The DNA here is from genome assembly GCF_963455315.2 of Globicephala melas. Classification (NCBI taxonomy): domain Eukaryota; kingdom Metazoa; phylum Chordata; class Mammalia; order Artiodactyla; family Delphinidae; genus Globicephala; species Globicephala melas. The sequence continues at coordinate 56,192,153 of NC_083330.1, forward strand.
GGCAAGATGCAGAAGGAGGCTCATATGCACTTAGCATAAAGTCCTCCAGGTTCATCCATGTTGTTGTAAACGGCAAGATTTCCTTCTTTTTATGGTTGAATAATATTCCATTGTACAGAAAGACAAATGCTTTATGATCACACTTATGAATGGAATCTACAAAGGTCAAACTCATAGAACTAAAGAGTAGAATAGTAGTTGATCAGGGTTTAGAGGGTAGTGGAAATGGGAAGATGTTGGTGAAAGGTTACAAACCTTCAGTTATAAGATGAATAAGTTCTGGGATCTAGTATACAGAATAGTGATTATAGTTAATAATACTGCATTATATACTTGAAATTTTCTAAGGGAATAGACCATGTGTTCTTACCACACACATGCACACAAAAATGGTAAAGATGTGAGATGATGGATGTAATTAACTTGATTGTGGTATCATTTCACAATGTATACATGTTAAATAATCATATTACAAACCTTAATCATGTTGTTCAACCTAAATATATCCCATTTTTTAATTTGTGAATCATACCTCAGTAAAACTTAGGAAAAAAATAGCCTCATATTTCCCAAATCAGAGCACTCAATTTCCATGGAAGCAAAGGAAATATTTGCAGGGTTTCAACTTGCTGTATATCACGACACTAAAAGCAGGGAGTTTAGAAAATTGATGAATTGCATTTTTGAGAATTTCATTTAATTTAAAACAATATATCTGTGAGATTGCTATTTTAGGTTTCTCATTAACAAAGATGAAAACTTCAGTGAGATTGAAAAATACCAGGGAGCTTTATTTCCAGGCTAGGTTCTAACATTAAATAATTGACCTTGATCAAGGGCATAAGCTTTTTGGGCCTACGTCTTTTCATCTTAAAATGAAAATGTTGGATTTTTACTATTTTAATGTTTTTTAGCTCTCTCATAATTCTTAGTAAATTATGCTTAATATGTATATGCATATTTCTCTGTTTTTCTCTCCCTTATTAAAACTTTGAAAAAGGGTGATATTTGGCAATTATGTGCCTGGTGAATAAAATTTTGTAGAATTAATAATAAAGAATAACAATTTAACTATTGAATTATTAGCACTTTGTAAACATAGGAATATCTGTATTATATAAAGAGTATTTTAAATTGGGAATTTTACCCACAGTTGCGTCGTTTTAATTTTATTTTTTCTGTTGAACTAGATCTAATTCATTTATTTACATGTCATTCACAAATATTTTAGATACTATGAATTCTATTTGAAGAAACATTCTAGCACATATTCTAGATTAAGGTTTCTGTTAGCTTTCTATTTTTTTTCATATCCAAACGTATAAAGACATTACTCATATACAAATTTATATAGGGGACCTTGAATGACATAATGGAAAATGTCCTCAGCAACAGTTGTAAAATAGATGCTGAAATAGTTCCCATAGGGCTGTTCCTTATAAAATTCTTAATAAAAGCAGAGTGTATAATTTATTATTACTCAATAAAGGTGATTATGATGTGGAAGAAAATAGTATTTATTGGCCATTATGTGTCCGGCATTCTACATTCATTACCTTAACTTTCAATATCATTGAGACATGGGTGGGATATCCCAAGAGAGTAGTGGAGAGATGCTAGGGGTAACAGATAGAATGTTGGCCAATTTGGGGCTTGAATCCAGATCTATCTAACTCCAAAGTACCTTCTTTTTTCCATACAGTCAAAGTACATCCACTTCCCTGACCTAAAGCAATATTCTCCTTCTGACATCCTAGTTAGTTAAAGATCATTAATTTCTGGAGGAGTGGATGACTTTATTCTACTAATAATGAATTTTGGATTCCATCAGGGCTTGTGGAAACACCGACTGCTGGACTGGACCTCACTTTCAGAGGTTCTGGTTCAGTAAGTGAATGGTGGGGTTCTTGAATTTTCATTTTTTACAAGTTCCCAAAGGTTGGTGCTGTTGCTGTTATGGGGACTATGCTTTTAGGACCACTGGTCTAAATTAATGCACTCCATTGTGTAGCAGGTGACTCCAAAGAAAGGAACTTAGAATTCTTAAAGGAATTGATAATCCTTTATGGAAATAGAGAACTCAAATCAATAAAATAATAGTAATAACAATAAAAACAGCAAGGAAATGATTACTCCCTTTATTGTAATACATAGAGTAAGGATTAGTTTCTCTTGAGCACTTACCAGGTAAAAGGTACTAAATGTTTTACATGAAAGATGAAGTCCTCAAGGTATATACAAAGTAAATAAGTGTAGAGAAAATGACAGTCACAGCATGAGTGTAATCTTTGCAAAGTGTGGAGTTTGTCAGCTAAAGGTCCATTTGCACAAAGGAATTGGCTGATGCTCTTTGCAGGAGCCAGAAGCACAGCTTCATCCAAGGCCTCACTATTTGGATGAGATGGCTTATTTTGATAGACACTTGACTGCAATATTCTGATTTGTCTTCTGGTCCAACATTAGTTTTGTTTCTTTTTTGTTTTTCTTCACTTCCTAGAAAACGGAGTGAAAAAAAATTAAGTAGTTGTTCTTCCTAAAATATATATTCTTATTTTCCTCTTACACTTCTGTAACACTCTCCTCTCCTTATTCTCAAAAGCTTTTCATTTTTCTTGTCTCCCTAAACCTTAAATTAATCATGTTCTCTAGAGTTTTATGTTCAACCCTTTTCTATTTTCTCAATAAACCTCTCACACCTCTAACAGATCTAAAATATGATTCTTTCATGATCATTCACGTATTTATGCCTTTGAACTTTCTGAATAATGTTCCTGGGATGACCTTTTTTCTTTCTATTCATCCAGCATATTACTCTTCAGCTCAATTCTCACTCCTACAATGCCACTCCAAACTCCTTTAAAAATTTCCTCTGTAATTCCAACTACATTAGCATATATTTTGAATATTATCTACATTAATTTATATTATACTTATTTATTTATGTCTTTGTCTCTTCCAAATGACCCTGAAGAGTGATTCTCATGCCTTCTTAGTCTTTGTGTCCTTCCCTTCATGGCCTCTGAGAATATTTGTTCCACTCCAGTAATGAAATGAATAAACGATTGATATCGTTTGCAAATTGCAAATAATATATAAACATGCTCTCACTACGACATGAGTAAAGCCCTTAAATAGGAATAACTAGCATATTGAAGGTGGTCACTTATTTTACCGCTCATTTGGTGATAGACTGACTGCTGTCCAGAATATTCCTCTACATGACTCTAAATCTCTCTATACTGTGTTTTCTCTTTCGTTGTCAGATTTGTTCTACTGGTGCAGGAGCCCTGGGAAAAACCCTGTTTGTGGTGAGGGGATGTATTTCTAACACTTAATGTCCATTTTTCAAAGGATTACGCTAGTAAGTCAAGTCACAACTGAGATGAAAGGAAATCTAGATATATAGGGAAACTATTAATGAAAACCCAACAAGTCTAATGTAGGACCAAGTCCATGAGTATGCACCACGTATATACTCATACATAGATGAAGCAGGAGGTACAGCAGTGGGTAGCAGAGTTCCAGAAATGGTAGTAGGGATCTAGAACCAGATATTCTAGACCAAAGTTAAGAGTAGAGACTGCAGTAGAGGAACAAAAACATGGTGATCAAATGAAGCTGGTCTTGTTTTGTGGCTCACAAGTGAATCTCTCCTATCTAATATTATCATGTGTCCTGGATTTGTATGCAGAAGTTGAGTGAGATGAACCTTCTGAATAATGGCCAGAGGAGAGGAATGTCAGACAACCTCAGACATATCTTGGCATCTTTTCTTTAGTTGTTATGTGTACACCACAAGGGTTTAAGCTAGAAAGATCTATAACTTTTCATTTTTATGGTTTAGTATACAGCATATGGAAGATTCTCAACAAATATTGTATTAAAATAAATAAGTAATTGAATAATAAAAGTACTTGGCTTCTCACACTAATGCATTCACCTCAGTCTTTTCATATACAGGTCCAACAAGCCCCTCAACCGAGCATTTTGTTTGTTTTTAATTTTGTACTTTCATGCTGAAAGCAGTGCCTTAGGAAACATGCTATTTTCTGTGAATTATAGGCTTGAGATGACTTTGAGAGTTCCTCGGATCCATTATTGTGCCTCAAGGCAGCACTAGGACTAAATAGACTGAAAGAAAGTATGGAACATTCTTAGTCTTGTGTAAAAACTTAGTTGTTTTACCTGGAAAAATAGTGTACTTCACACTTTTCTTTTCTTTTTGATTGGTGTTAAAATCATTTTCAACATCATCAATCAATTGCCTATGTTCAGTGGCCCAAACCGTGTTACTATAAAATGAATGCTATTTTTTATCTGACTTTAGACATTGTTTTCTCATGGCTAAATTTCAAGTTTTATAATATTAAATACCTCATCTTGCAGAGACATAATTTCATTTCATATCAACATTTAATTTGATCTGCATTTCTCTTGACAACACAATATCAGTGATCCAGTGTGTTAAGTTACTGCAAAATAATTGTTTCTAAATGGCACTGATCACTTTAAAAAACTGTTTCTTCTCTATATGTTCTGAAATGACTATATGACATGCTCAGTTGCACAGGAACTAGCTAAAACTGCAAAAAAAATTTTGGCAATAATTTTAGAAGTAATTAAGAATTACATGAAGATTGAGAATTGATTATTTCAAGAAATTTTTATGGAGGTACATATATATATATATATAGAGAGAGAGAGAGAGAGAGAGAGAGAGAAAGTGTATAAATTTTATATCCATAGAACTTATTTGTGATTATGTACACATTCAAAATATTAGTTGCAACTATCATCAACTAAAATGTTTAAGCATTTTGGAAGAATATAATTTTTTTTTTTTTTTTAGTTTCTAAATTTTTACTCAGTTCCAAATACTGTGCTTGACCCCAGGGATACAAGTTCAGGTAAGACCAAATTCCTGATCTCAATGATCATAATGTATGAAAATATACACATAGGTAATTTTCATATAATATTATAAATAAATCACAACTATATGTATAAATTCCTAAGCCAGCACAGGAGTTCTTAAATTATCCTGGGTTAGGGTAGGTAGGTAGAGATAGATCAAGTAGATTTCAAGGAAAATGGTAATCCAGAGTGGAATGTTGAATGAGTATTAGGAGGTAACCAAAAATGACGAAACCCTTCTATCCACTTTTCCATGTTTGCATGTTTACTGCCACTATCCTAGCCCACATCCTCATGTACCTGTATTATTTTGAAAGGTTTTTGGTCTCTTGCCACCCTACACCTCATTAATTCTATGGCTGCCAAAAAATAAATGATATTGTTAAAATGTAAATAAGACAATGTTTCTACCCTATGTTTTCCAGTAACTTCCTGGAACTTCAAATAGAATCTGAATGCTTTATGGACTACTTAATGGCCTAAAATATTCTAAAAAATTATGGTCTCTGCCTACTACTCATTTCTCCCTATACTTAAGCAATTTGAATTTTTTTTCTCCTTCTCAAAGTTAACACGTGTTTCCTACTTTGAGACTCTAGACTTATTTCTTCCTCTGTGTTAATTTATGATTTCCTCAAGGCTGACTTTTGGAGGTTTTAAAATATGGCCCACTTTTTTTTTTTTTTTTGGCATTCCTTCTATAAATAAGTCTATGTCTTGACCTCCCAAATCAAAGGGCTTGTTTGACCAACAGAGTGTGCCAGAAGTGAAGCTATGTAACACTCCAGTTTGGATCTTGAGTTGTCATGTAAGAAGTCCAACTATTTAGAGACTGCCTTGCTGTGAGGAAGCCATTTAAAATTGGGCGCCATCACCAAATTTTATTAAACATAATAGTCATAACCATACTATCTGTAGCTCAAATCTGGAAATAACCCAAATGTTTATCTATAGTTGATATATTTACACAGTGGCAGATTATACGGTACTTAGAATGGAGGATCTATATTCACATGCAAAGTCATTAATGATTCTCCAAATAAAATTTTGAACAAAAAAAAAATCAGGTGCGAAAGAGTACTTTTCGTGTGAATTCTTTTATATAAAGTAAAAAAACAGGTGAAACACCCCCTGTACTCTTTTTAAAAATGACAAGAGGGCAGCTTCTGGGGTGCTGGTAATATTGTGGCCTGAGTACTGGCTGCAATTTGTACACTGTATGCATAAAATACAAGTCTAAGTATTGGCCTTCAGTTATTTCCCACTTTTATAATACAGTTTTGTTTTTCTTTATAATTTAAATTATTGAGAATTATCTGGTATTATCAATATAATTATTCAGTTATAACTCTGTTGTCACCCTTCCAGAATGCATTGAGAACAGAACCTAGTCCTGTTTACTTTTTTATGTCTTTTGTCAGATGAAGTGAATTAGTGTCAACCTGTAGAATATTAATATTATATAATTATTTGTAAATTATATTATAAGATTCTGTTATATTATTTGATATTAATTTAGAAACATTTAAAGGAAAGAGCTTTTTGGAGTGAATCATAGTAGATTCTGGAATTGAATTCAAGAGTACTTACCTTTTAAAATCAGAAAAACATATAAGCTGGAAACTACTGTGTCCTATCATAATTAAACAAAGCTAAAGCACTCTTTTACACTGAAATTGCAGGTTTTAAGAGAAATATAACAAACTAGGGTATCTTCAGAGAAAAATAACTAGAGGATTAAAAAAGTTCCAGAACTTATACTGTGCAAAAAGATTGAAGGTCACCTGCTCTCACTTGAAAATCTGTCTCTTATTTTGTGCTTCTATGAATCCTACTTCTTTTAAAAACATAGCAGAGTTTTCTGTTTCTTCTTGTAAACAGAAAACCCATAGTCAGTTATTAATTCAATCATTCATTAAAGATAAAATCTCCAGACACTCAGCACGTGAAGTTTGATCTCTGTCTCCTCATCTCAGTGAGAGAGAGAATGCTGGACTCTGCTTGGTTTCCCTCTCTTTCCTCTATATTCTCAAGACTACCACTGGGCTATAAGATGGAGCAAAATTGGACTCACTCTGTTTATTTCCCAACTCTCAGGGACCAAAATCCTGTGGTGCCTTTCCAATATGTGAAAACAGTTTTCTAGTTGTTTATAGTGGGAGGACAAGTTTAGTACCCATTATTATATCACAGTTGGATGCAGAATCATGGCCAAAATATTCAATTAAAGATGTATTTTTTGCATTTACTTAATATCTGCTTCCATCCTTAGATTGCAGTCTCCAGGAGACTAGATTCCTACCCATCTTTAGAAATCAAAACAAACAAACGAATAAAAATACTTCTTAGCCTGTGTCTAGTACACTGCCTACTGTGTAATTGGTGAAAAGTAAATATATGCTGAAATAACGAGTTAGTTGCTAAAATATATATGTAAACCCAAAGAAAGACTCCTTTTACACCATTATTCCTTTGGTTATCACAGGCACAAATACTTTGAAGAGGATAAGTAATATATCTAGATATTTTATGTAATTATTAGTTACCAAGATTTACCTTCCTATAAAGCAAAAGAAATGAATATATATCCTTCCACATTAAAAATTTTATTTAGTTCCACAATAGCCCTATGTAGAATTACTATACTCCAAGAAAAGCGAGAGCCAGAGAATTTAAATTTGAATAATTAATGGATCAAAACTTTAACATGAACTTATTTCTTTTTGCTTCAGTATGCTACCAAACATATCTCTTACTGCAGTAACATGATTTGGTGTATCAACTATACCATTCACTGTTTTTATATTGAAGTTAATTTTTATACATCAGTTATTTCTTAGGAGTAGTACAGAGTATGAATGTGAACATATTGGATAAATTTATAATTATTTTTGCAACCATATTGTAACTCTTTCAATGGCAAGAATCATTCCTTAATAGCCATATACCTATATAAAATGTGTGTATGATATATAAGCAGTTACTAAGTATTTTGTTTAACTGATCGTGTAACATTATATTAGAACTGTTATACTATTCTTCATTGATGCTATATATCTTTTGCAGTAAACTATGTATCTTTGGCTCTCACATTTACCCACAACTGATGAAATTCCATTCACCTCACCCCTCAGAAAAAGAAATTGAGGTGTCTGATGTGCTTAAACTAGGGAGACTGGGGATATACCATGTGTGCATACTATATCTACTTTTCCAGCTTTAATGTAGCATCTGCCCTTTTTCCATACTGATCTAGACTTCTTTCATGGTATATCTGCCAAGAGCTTTTTTACTAGCAGGAGCCCTTTTACCCTGATGACCACTGTCACTGCACACCATAAGCATGCTAATGTTTCAGATGAGAGATCCTGTCTCCTAATACCCAAATGCTACTTGTTTTGCCTTTCTTCTTTAACACTGATTATTACTGATGCAAAATTCATGCTGAACTAAGATATGTGCGATAATTCCTCTACCCATATGGTGGTTTTCTCCTAAATGTCTGTCCAGGCTCTTGTTCATTTAGACACTGGCTTTCTTACTATTGAATCAGACAAGTGGGAATTACAAAAGTATACAGTTTAGATTTAAACTGGGAATCTAAGTGCCTTTCATATAAACAGAGTGATAGCTGCCAATATGTCATTCTCCATCATGCCTTTGTCTAGATTCATTTTCTTGTACTCGTTTTTATAACAGACATAGTCAAAATAGAGCAGTGAGACAAAGGTAATTAAAAAGTGACAAAGATAGATGAGTAGGGTTCAGTGTGGCTTTCTTCTCTTATTTAAATATTTCTTTTTCTACAAAGCAAAATTGGAAATATCATCCATCAGATTATCTCAAACTTGTCATCTGACTTAATTAGTTAGTTAATATGGACTTCTAAATGGGCATACTTCTATTTTTACAGGAAGGGTTTATATAAAAGAAGCTCTCTATTTAAATTAACTAAAGTCTTTCATCAATCTCTGCCCAAATGTGCACAAGAGAACACTAAAACAAATAACCTTTATGTGATAGTTCCATGAATTCTGGAGAGAATCAATAAATATTCATTGCAGTATTAATTGAGTCATTTGAGGTGAACACACATAGGGCACTTTCCTGGGTGTCACTTGCTTAAGCTATTCATTTATTGTCAACCCAGGATTTAAAAAAAAAAAAAGGTTGACAGGTCAGCTGCAAAACAGAAGCACAGTACATGACAAATACTTGAGCACTCTTCTAGGCAAAATTAAATAGGTTCTTGTGGATACCTAGGCATATGTGAACTGACTGCAGGAAGTCTATGAACTCTCTAAAAATGCACGTAAATTTTTAGTTACAAGCAAGTGCTTACATGCATATTTCTTAAAAGAGCTTCCATTGCTTTTAACGCATTCTCAAAAAGGGTCATGAATCATTATTCTACTTTGATTCTGGTATAATCCCATCTAGAAGTGTTTCAACAACTCATATATGCTCCCTATATATAAGAATGAATCAAAAATAGGATATGTTTATTACTTTAATTGTAGTGATGATTTTGTGGGTATATGTATATATCCAAACTCACCAAATTGTACACATTAAATATGTACTGTATTTTGTGTGTGTATATATATATATCAATATATCAATACAGCTGATAAAAGAATCATAAAAAAAATAGGATGCTTGCATTTTTTTAGAAATAGGAGAATGGAGAAAGTCCTAGTCCCATGCAATTTTTTGTTTCTCACATTTGTGTTTCTTGTCATTGGGAAGACCTCAAATAGAGATTGCTGATTTAGTGCATATACCATGACCAATAGAATAGGCTATATACTTTTTAATATACAGAACCCCAGCAATTCCATGGAGAGTAAAAGAAGAAATAAAAAGAATATCAAGGCCATTTTTGAAGTAAATAGATATAGATAAATAAAATCATTAGAGACGTTATGGATAGGCTTAAGTAGTGCTATAAAGCAAACAGATAAAATTGTTTTTGACAAAATGATATTTACTGGAAACAGAAGAAGATCTCATGAAAAGAATATCTCATTTAACAATAACTGGTAATTGAGTTGAAGAAATGGAACTGAAAACTATATAAACATGTAATAGTAATCTGAATAAATTCCTGAGTTACTAATATGAGGAAGGAATTCAATAGCACTGCTAAACAGAAGCCTTCTTTGAGAATACTGCAATGTTAGAACTTTGAAGGAGTGTTCTACCTTGATTTAGAAAGAGGGACTTTTATAGGACAGGAAAATTTCAGCTGGTATCAGGAAGAGTTGCTAAAAAATGGTTTGGGGAAGAGGTTAAATTTTTCTTGTGATTTAGCAGCCATTGTTTGTGCAATTTGATTTTAGCAGCATTGTTTGTGCAATTTGATTTCATTGACAGCTTTGAGGAAGAGTTAAGGTCATGTGCAAGAGGGTGGGGAGAAGCAGCTGCAGAGGCCAAGGGAACGTGAAGGCCTCTGTGGATACCTCTCTTGGTTAACAGGGAGATGAGTCCCATCAGTTTACTGTACTTTGGTTTGTTTAGAATTCCAGATCTAGTGCTGATGGCAGTCTAGGACTCACTGGAGATGACTGCTGTTGTGGCTTCCTGTGACTTTTGTCTTTGCGTTTCAGTCATGTATCATGAGAGGCTAGAAACATTTAAAAATTTGGAGAAAACCTAACAACAGACAGTAGAGAAAACAAGTATTAACTGGAGAATTGCTAGCAAGTCTTGAACAGTACCTCTTAGCCAAAATCCTGCTATTGTTGGTATTAGGTAGGTTCTTGTCACCACCTTGATCAGTAGAGAAGGGCACTTTGATATTTATGGATTTGCAAAAACTTTGTTTACCTTCTTGAATTACTCAGAGAATTAAGATTAGTGGAAAAAATATTTAAAAATCACACTTCTGCATTGAAAATTTTTAAGGCAAATCAGTAGGAAACTAATATTCTCAGAAAGCAAGCAAAAAATGATAAAAAGAATGCAGAATCAGTGACAGAATCATGTGTGGGTCTTATTCCAAAGTCTTGGGCAGAGTTATGCTATCAACAAGTCTGCTGCTTGATCTGAGGTTTTGGGAAAGCTTCTTCTTTCATGATGGTGACTTCTGGAAAAACTTGAGACAGTCTCAGTTTTAGATCTCCTATTGACATAGAAGTCCAGGATATCTTTTTGACTGGAAAATGTGAATACAAAGGTTGATTTTCAGTTTCACTGGATTGTTTGTGGCTAACAGCACATGATAATATATCTCCTAGTGAGGTTACTGAAACTCCTGCTATTCAGAGTTGATGTGGAGATCTTAAGATTTAGGTTGGCAGAAGTCTCCATTAACTTGGAGGTTGCTGCAATTGTGCAAAAATAGGAGGGTAGACTTCACTCCAGATTCAATAAACAGTGGTGTCTTATTTTTATTGTCCTGTTGAGATAGAACCCCAAATCTTATCATGATCTTTTTCTGTACAAATAGAAAGAAAGATTCATGGCAATGGGTAAATACAGAATAAGGAAGTTTTCAAAGGGAGTCTTTCATGTTACAGATAGAGCTTTTATTAAGTCTGTCCAGGGCAAGGACTTAGGTGTTACTGTTTTTGTCAGACCAAATATAGGCCTAGCCTGCTCAGGAAAGTTAAGAATCCAATGTCAACAGTGTCCTATGAGACTAAGCAATCCTCTAAGGTGTCTTTTGGTAACTAGCCAAGAAAAGTCAAGAATAACTTGCGATCTTTGAGCACAAAGAAACACTCCAATATGTGTGGCAGAGGGTGGCAGTACAGTGGGCTTTAGTCCTTTAATTGTCTTGTTTTTAAATGAGTAATGGGCCAGTTTCAATAATGAATAGCCAGATTAGTTGAGATCTTTAAGGGTTTACTGTCCCTTATACATCCCATATCTGTTTTCTTTAGCTCCAGTGTTATTGTGGCAAGATTTAAAGTGTAAGATATTGGTAGGGGAGGCATCAGATAGTAAAAATCAGACTGTGACATTATTCAATTATAGTCTGGGGATTCTTTTCCTGGACATTCCAGAAAGAGGCCTTCTGGTCTATATTTAGTAGTAGTACATGTATGCAAAATAGGTCTACTCTTTAAAGATTTAGCAGATAGTGATAGTTGATAAACTAGTGAGAAAGCCCAGAGAGACAGGAAGTAGCTGAGACAAATACAATCTGAGAGTCATTTGACATACCTACCTATAATACCTGTTCGTTACTCCAAGGGCAAATAGTGGAAAAGTAATAAGGTTTATGATGGAGAGGGTGGACACAGTATCAAGTAGAAACAGAACATGTTGTGTTTGCAATTGTACAGAAATGTTTGCCTTTTTTATGAAGGAAAATTGTGGGCTGACCAGAGCAGCTAATTCCTCAGAGGGGTGTCATCCTGTCAGACAAGTCTGTTCCTTGTGTACTTAGATTCTGTCTTTCAAGTGCAGGCAGGATAATTGCTCTTTCAGTGAGTATGTTCTTTACAATAACTACAGGTATATATGTCTATAATGATTTAGACATGCACATGAGTTTATTTAGATGCTTAATCAGAAAAGCTACTAATTAGAGCTTACTATTTCTTTCTAAATCAAAGTATTTTCAAAGTGCTCAGCAATCTCTTGTCATTTCTGGATTAAGACCATCGACAAAGAAGGTAGATAGGCCAGTTGTAATATGTTCTCCCTCAATCAGAGTAGAATATTCTCTGAAGGTAGAAATGAGATGGCCTCTAAAATCTTGAAGCTACTTTTTCCCTGTTTACAGCATTGGGTATTGATCAATTAATACTGACAGTAAAGATCTCAGTGTTAGATACTAAGAGGTCTTCTCCTACTTTTATACTTGTCTTATAGCCCACCCGTGGTCAAAATTTAATATATATATTTAGTGTCATTTTGGTTATCAATTCATCTTGCCTTCTCTAACCAGCTTTTTTTTTTTTTTTTCCATATCTCTTGTGCCTGTAAGATTATGGATTCATTTTAAGACTTTCTCTAAACTGCTAGGACAATCCTGTATTCTTTTGTGAACTTCTATCCTTCCACGTGAGAGTTTGAGAAGTTCTTAACTAAATTACAGAAATCTAATTTAACCAAGATTTAATGTTGTAAGACAAGGAAGATAGGTTATCATCTCTGACTACATTATAGGACATTGGGAGGAGATATTGTCTACTGAGAGGGTACAATGGAGGAAGGGGGAAAAAGCCAGGTGAAAATGCTGAAGAAGTTGGAGTTACAAAGCAATGTATGTAAGAGGCAGAATTCTAGATGGCTCACATGAACTCCTGTTGTTACTTCTGTGATTATATTATGTTACATGGCAAAAGAAATTTTGAAGATGTAATTAAGGTGGCTAATCACTTGACTTTAGAATAGGGAGTGTATTAAGGTTGGCTTAATCTAATTACATGAGCCCTTGAAAAATAATTTTCTTTGGCTAGTGACAGAAGAGGAAATCAGAGACATTTGAAGCATGAGAGATATGGATGTGCCATTGCTGAGTTGGAGATGGAAGTCACCTTGAGAAAGGAAAGTAGGTGGCCATTAGAAGCTGAGAACAGCCCCCAGCTGATAGCCAGCAAGGAAATGGGGACTCATTCTTCCAATTGTAAAGAACTGAATTCTGCCATAGCCTCAATAAATTTGGGAATGGATCCTTCTCCAGAACTTCCAAATAAAAGTGCAGCCTGGCAGACAACCTGACTTTGGCCTTGTGTGACTATAACAAGTGGAACCCACCTGGGTCTTACAGATCAGTGAAATTATAAATGAACATTGTTTTAAATGGATGTACTTGTGGTAATTTGTTATGCAGTGATAGAAAATTAATATGAATAGGCAGAGAAAGTTGAGTTATAGAGGTATGGTGGGAGGCGAGTCTGGAGTTGAGTCAGAAGAGGGAAGGGAGAGTTTGAGTTTTGACTTTAGATCCTCCATATTTGTGTTAGCCTTTTGTCAGGAGTCCTTCAGGGAAGCAACTTGAGAATTTGCCCATCTTTTAGAGGCCTCTTCGTATCAAAAAGCAATTATGCTATCCATGGAATATTTGGAGTCTTTGTGTTACCAAACCAAACTTGGGTCTGCTCACCCACGTGCAGTAAAGCCAATAGTGACACTGAGTTTTGGTGAAGGAAAGTGCAGCGTTTATTGTAAGCACCAAAGAAAGAACACAAGAGGCTAATGCTCACAAGACTCCAATTCCCTGTCAGTTATCAGGGAAAGGTTTTTAAAGACAGGGTGAGGAAAATGGTTGCAAGGTGCATGATCAGCTGGTGGACATTCTTCTGACTGGTTAGTGGTGAGGTACTCAGGAGTCAACATCTTCAACCTTCTGGTTCCAACCTGTCTGGGGTCTACATGCTGGTGGTCAGCATGCTTGTCATTTCTTCCACCTGGTAGGAGTTTCAGTATCTGCAGAAAAGTTTAAAGGATATGGTTCAGAAAATCACCTCTAGCCCCTGAGGAGGAACTAAAGGTTCTTGAATTTGTTTAATGGCTAAACTATTATTATTTTACTTTGTTTGACTATTTTCCTTTGTTTCTGCATTTTCTCACTTTTCTGATTAAATTTGTTCTTTGGAACAATGGGAAGGCCTAGATAGCTAAAGTTTTTCTATAAATAAGAGGCAGGAGGAGGACATGGGGGCAGGGGTCTGTCCAGGAAAGGCCTCTGCTCAGTTACATTTGAACTCTTTAAATCTGTGACTTATGTGAATTACTTTATTCATATCTGAAGTTCTCCAAAGTGGCCACTGTAATTCTAAATTGTTGGTAAAATCCTGTAAGAGCTTCAATATTTAGTGCTGTGGCACTAAAATGTTTGTACATGTAAGATGCTAGACACTGAATGGGAGTTTCACTGAATGACTGTTGATCACCCATAATTAAATAAAGAAAAAAAGAGGGATAGATAAGAAGATCCCATTAATATCAATTCAACTTCTTACTTCATCTGTGGGAGTCCTGAGTAGTGAAAATGATTTAAACAAAGAGATCCATACCAAGAACTGTAAAGAGGAGGAGGAAAGGTTTAGGTGGTGCCCAACGGGAAGAGGTAGGGCACTGGTCAGAAGGTCTGAGAAAGGAAGATAACAAGGGTATATTGAAGAAGTGACCTGGCTTAGAAGCAGCAGATCTAGTCCCCTCCCAGTCACATCACAAGCTGTAAAAGCGTATTAACTAGAGCATATGCCTCTAGGCATAAGCTTTTGTTCAGAATGCCAGGACATCCTGACAACGCCTAGAAAGACTGATCTACCTTTGGGAAGAAAGGTAGATTTTAGCCAGAGGGGTAAGCTGAAGTTCAGCCAGTTTCTGTAACAGTTCTTCAAAAACAGTGCTCAGAAGAGGATCAATTGTTCTTTTAATTTAGCAGCCATTGTGTGGGCAGTTTGGATTTGGAAAGAAAGGTAGAAGTTGGGGAGGAATAGTTGTGAGGCCTGAGGTTACCCAGGGGTCATGCTGGAAATTTTTCAGTCTGTCAGGACCTTTCACAAATAAAAAGTCTGTAACATATCCCCAGAGAGAAAATTATATGGATAATTAACAAAGACTATATATATATCACAGGAACTCTGACGAATACCAAAACTATCTTTTCTTCTCTTTTTATCTCTTTCTTAACATGTGAATAAACTGATATCTGGAATAAAGTTCACTAAATATTGAGGTTAGTTATTTTGGCTTAGGATGTCATTTGTTGTTTTTTTCTTAGTTTCTATGTGATTGAAGGGTCTATTTTTATTATTAAGTATGCATCACTATTAAAGCAATAATATTTTAATAAAATTATATTGATGGATATAGTATTTAATCATTTATAATGATTTAGCCAATAAATGATGCCTAATTACATTGTTTTGATTTCAGTTTTTCTTTTGAATTTTGTCACTTTTGTGCATTTAAAATTTTTTTCTGTTTAAATTTTTTGGTCTTTCTTTTCTACATTCTTTTAATGGAATACTTTTCCATCTATGCTGTTTACAACAATGGAAAGTTAGAATTTTAGTTATCCATAAAAAGGGATTACATAGAAACATGCACAGCTTCTAGAATTGGTATACATCTTTCATATATTAAAACAGCACACATAGCAGTATAATTCTATAATCCATTTCTGGGAGAAAATAGTAATATATTCATAGGCTTCCCTGTGGTAACAATGGAAATTCTTCTCTGATGTCCACAGTTGTGGGGAATTAAAATGCCTAAAAAGAAGCATCATTTTTACCCTTAAAGTTATATTTCCTCTAATGAATTCTGATCCAGTCTTAAGAATGCATTTCTTTCATTCTATGTCTACTCTCTCTTTCTCTCTCTCATATATATATATATATATATATATATATATGTTTAATGTGTATTTAATGAAAATGAATGACGAATAAGCACTTAATGCTTATTTATAGAAAGATATTTAAAAAGTTATATGTCAATGTTATTAGTAGTTGTTTCTAAAGAGTAAGATTATTGATTTTCAAACATCTTTTAATTTTATAATTTTATATAAAAAGAAGGTATTGTTTTTGCAAAAGTTATAAGATAAATAATAAATAAAAGAAAATGAGAAATTACATTTTTAAATAGTTTTTTTCTGAATACATGAAAATCCAAACGTGCTTTTTCACCATTTTTGTTAGAAATTAGTTCACTCCAAATAATTTTCTTTGTTGAACATTCAGAGTTTATAGATTTCTTTAATCACTCAGGGTTTTCAGAACATTTAGGATAATAAAGATGATAAACAGAAATATTTGGTTGAAAATAAATTAAAACCAAAGGAAATAAAAATAGTGTGAAATTTCCAAAATTATTAAAGTGAGCACAGTACATACAGATGAATGAAGAGTTATGAAACTGCTCCATGTTAGACACACACACACACACACATTGAAATACAAAAAACAAATCATAATTTTTACCAAATTGCCCTATTTATCAATGTATTATTTTTATTCAATTTTTAAAATTTAAGCCAAAAAAAATATTAAGGCTATCTTTTAAAAGCAAACTGTAGCATGAAACTTTTAATGTGTAAATTATTTCTAGTGGTGTTATTTTCCTTACAAGCAGTCAATATTTAAGATCTGGTACCAGCCATCTTAGTAGCTGTATGAATGATATACCATTAATTGAATGTCATTATGCTCAAAACTGAGTAACTAGTATGTTAGCAACATTTTAATCCTATCATTTCTGCAATGACATACTACAAATAAAATTAAGGCAAGAAACATACTGAGAAGGGGAATTCATAATAAAGAAGTATCTGGATTTTGCTTTGATTTTATTTGCCCTTCATTTTCAGTATATTACCCAAACTACTTGTCCCCATACAGTGTGAAAATTGTGTTAGATTCTCCATTTGTGAATTCCCTGCTTATATAGTAAGATACTTACTGATTCTCTATTAATATCAATCAGATTTTTAAACATGTATTAGAAGTTACCTCTCCTGATTTTCTGTTTATTTTGACTTAAGAAGTTTCATTTTAAAAAAGCTTCTTTTCTTAAACTGATTAATGTCAAAATAAGAAAGGTTTTAATGAACGACATGTAAAATTTTGGAAAACAAGAAACAATGAGATACTGGATCAGTTTTTTTTTCCCATTATAAAAGAGCCTTTATCATCTCTGATAAGTGGGGCATAGACTACATTGAGTAATCAAAAACTTAACAAGAAATGACTGGGCTGCTTGTTTTCTAGGGAGCTGAAGATACATGATAACAATTGGCATGAGGGATACTTCACAGAATATTGTAGTTTAAGGGGGCAACTGACATGTTATCAAAGCTAAAGTAAGAATATAAAAATTGGGATATGTCATTTTAACTTGACTGAACCAACTTTCAGGAATGTGAACAATCCAAAAGCTTGTTCAGATACATTATTTCTAGCGTGTTTCCATCACTAATAGCTTTTTAGGTTTATAGAGTCCTTAGTGGAGCATCAAATATTTTCACATACATTATTATCATCACAAACATCTGCTTCTGATATAATCATAGGTGGCCCCAACTTAAAGCTGAGGGCATGGACCAGAGAGAAAGATTGACTGCTGCAATATCACTCTACCCACCTACCCACCCAAACAAACAAACAAAAAGCTTGATTTGAAGTAGATTTTTTGCTTCTAGGGCTAATAATCTTGAATTGACCTTATATGTCACTCAGTATTCCCCTAATTGTTTGAAAATGACCCAGGTCTCTTCATTTCTTTTAATCTGGCCCTGAGTCATACTGTGGCTGGCATCACCATCAGTAAGAAATTGCAAAATCCTTTCTTTTTTTCCTACTTTTTTCCCTTTCTTTCTTTTTGAAAGCACTGCTCATTAACAACTTATCCCTACTAAAGGACCTTAATTATAGATATTTATATAAAACAACTTATGCAAGTAGACACCATTATACAAACCATTCAAAAGCATTCTCATGAGCAAATTGATATGACATTCACACAAGCTTCAGTGTTATCTTTTGAATAACTAAAATCTTTGTAGGGGTATTTATATTTGCCTTAATAGTTCTGCCTAGGCAGTAAAAATATAAACTATGGATGGTTCATTTGCAGCAGAAATTACCCACCCATTCACCAATCCTTGCCATCCCCAGAAAAAAGTTTAATCACTTACTGGCCAGGCTAGGTTTCCCCTGGAGAAGTGCTTTTAAAGTGGTCTTCTGTTCTATACAACTGTACAGAAGTACCATGGGGACTTCTTTGGAATGGGACATTGGACAAAGTTCTGGGGACCCTTTATTTAAATCATAAGTTCTGAATGTGTTCTTGTTGGGAGGAGAGGAAGAATTCTACTGCTAAAATAAAATTTGGAAATAATGCCTTATAACATAGATTGAAAATAAAGACAAGATGATAAATCAAACTTTAATTTCCTAAAATATATGGATGGCATTTTTAAAATTTTTTCATTAGCCTTCATCAGTTTATTTCTATAATCAATATGGGTGCAATGTAAGAATGTATCAATTTAAGTGTTTTTTAAAAGCAATACAAATATAAAATACTTAATTTTTTTTTTTTTTTGCGGTACGCGGGCCTCTCACTGCTGTGGCCTCTCCCGTTGCGGAGCACAGGCTCCGGACGCGCAGGGCCAGCGGCCATGGCTCACGAGCCCAGCCGCTCCACGTCACGTGGGATCCGCCCGGACCGGGGCACGAACCCACGTCCCCTACATCGGCCGGCGGACTCTCTACCACTGCGCCACTAGGGAAGCCCTAAAATACTTAATTTTCATTTGAGTCGAACAGACTCGAATATTTATTCCTCATTATAGTTCATTACTTTTCAGGAAAAGATTATATGTTTTTATGAAATGTTCTCCTCTGCATCACTGGCCACTTGAATCACATCTTGAAATAATAATTTGATCATTTTAAACAGGGGAGGTCCAGTGGGAATGTGTATGACACCTTACTCTCAGGTGTCAAATGGTCCTCTGAGAACACTGCCATCTTGTGGTTACTCTCTTAAAAAGCTTCCTGCCTGTCTGTATAGGTTGCAAAACTACCAGTAAAGACCAACTTCAGTTAAAATGGCCAAGAGTACTAGAATTTTCAAGTGAATTAGCTCGTTACTCAGTAGGAATTTAAACAATATCAATGCTAAAGAGAGTGACAAAGGTCGACAAAATACATTTTTTTTCAAGACAAAGCTAGTTACTTAAATACAGTCTAAAAGTGTAAATGAGGAGAACGCAGCCAGAATATGTATCTGAATATGAAGACACTGGTAGATTTCTACTATCTGTATGATAACAATAATAGCTAATGTTTATTTAGTGCTTATTGTTTATGATGCTGAGTTCTAGGTTCTTTATAGCCAATAACACATGTAATCCTCAAGTCCCTTAGTAAGGTAGTTCTCGCTCTCTCTCTCTCTCTCTCTCTCTCTCTCTCTCTCTCTCTCACACACACACTATACGCTTTATGTTAATATAGCATTAGATATTCTTAAGTATAATAGTTAATGTATATATTATCAAGAAACAATGTTATCAGAGTCTTATAATACACACACATATGTGAAAATAATTGGATATATTTGAATTTACTTGGTAGCAATTTTAATTAATACAAAAAGTGTATAATGTTTCTCTCATTCCTGCTCTTCAGTTTCCCTTATCATAAATGACCACTCTTACAATTTCTTGGTATGTTTATTGTGGATAATACATACTCATATGTGTGTCTGATTATATATAATACTCATATGTATATGTGTGAGTACACATGTATGCACTTGCATGTGTATAATACCTGGGAAAACACACTTATTTATTTTTTTATATGTTGAACTTTACTTTCTAGCTCTGGGCTATATACCTAATATTTCTATGCCTTATCTTCCTTTTCTGCAAGATGAAACTAAAAAAGTTACCTACCCCATGGAATTATTGAAAGAATTAAATAGTAAAATTCACATAATGGTAAGCTCTCAGCCTATCTCCTGGCATTTGAGTGAATTCTTATATTAATAGATACATTTTGCTGCTGCTGCTGTTGTTATTATTTTCTTAACTACTATTAAGGTAATAGAAAAGGACTTTCAAGTAATTTTCTCACATCAATCTGATTATAGGAAACACATCATAGAACTACCTATTTTATCAAAAGGACTTTTCTGTGTAGTTGCACAGGACAGTCTACCATTTCACATGTGATTTTCTTATTGTTCGGGGCTGTTGTTAACACGTTAACTCTAGAAACTTGGAACCACCAATGTTGAAACCCCTTATAAATATTTCCTTCCATTATATAGAGATAAAAACACTTGTGTGGATGATATGGCAAGGATTTTTTTCAAAATTATGTGTGTTTAAGTCATATAATAATATCAATTTAAAATTATTATTTTAAATAGTGTAACTTCTTTCTGATTATGACTGTAGCTTTTTAAAATTTATTTTTAATAAAGATTTTGAAGTTACTATAATGCACATCTCTTCATAAACGTATAATGTGTTGATGGCAAATTACTGATTATACAAAATCATGAAAATATTTTCTGACCGTCTCCTTAACCATGGTCTTAACTATCTCTAACTTTTATGAGGTATTTTTATTTCTGATGTTAGCAAATGTGTCATTGCATCATCTCTAAAGTCTCACCAGGGATGCCAGAGCCTGCCAAGAGGGCACATTAATTTCCGGGAATAAAATCAAGGTCTTACTAAGGTTATCAGGAATTGCTAACAACTAGAAAATGGTGCAGTGTCTATATGTATACCTGTGGTTCTTATTTTAAATAGGTCTTATTAAATCTTGTCTGTCAGTCTTATTTAAACACCATGATAACCCTTGTGTACTTGACCAGTCACAAGCACACTTCCAATTCCATAAATTACAGTTTTTTTCACTACACAGGTTTCTGACATATGCATCATTTTGCCATTTTGGTATAAAACTGGGACATTTCAAAACATGAAATTTCAACATTCATTTAAATAATTAGCATTAAATGTTTAATAATATCAATTGGCATAGGAAAAGTAAAAACAAAACAAAGCAAAAAGGGATTATTCTTTTCACAAAATTGAAAAATGATTATAAAATTAATTCATTTCCCTGGAGTCTAGTTTTCCCAACTGTGTCCTGTGCAGCTATGTTACCTTAGCACAAGTATCAAAGCAATTCTGAAAAATAAAATATAAACAAAATACACCTTTCAAATACAGATTGTGATATATTATTTTTACTGTTCCAAAAGGCAGGGATCTCCATGGTCACACACAGTTGTATTTCTAGAAAAATATTTTGTAGGTGATTAATGCTGAACAAGCTTTAGATTCCAATTGTGAAAATTATCAAAATACTATGGAAGTTTGTCTCAATGACATAATTCCCCAGCCTATCCATTTGTAGATATTTTTAATCCAGTTAATATGAAATATATTATTTTTTTAGTTTGGACTGATATATATTCATATTATACATTATTTCAATAGACTTTATATTAAACTGGAAGTGGACTGTTCCTCAAAATATTTACAAAGATAATGAATGACCACGTAACACCACATATTGTTTAGAGTTGAAATAAACATCACACCTAATTCACACAGATCTCGTTGAAATCACTCAGCAGCTGTGTTAGAAAATTGTCTCTCAAGTGGCCCTGGCTGATTATGACTTTACACTGAACACTCTGCAGAGTGTACAGCATTCCATTTACTCTGAAAGAATTCAAGATGAAAAGCAAAATGTAAGATATGTCTCCTCATCTAGTTATGGGATTCTGAGATATCGTAAGAAAGTCAAACCAACATATGTGGAAAATGACTTCAAATATAGCAGAGATATTTGACCTGTTGTATATATATTTTTGTCTCCTTTTGTTTTCAAGTACAATATTTTATGGTTACTTAATTATCATGTTTCAAGTGACTGAAAGTCATAAATGCTGAAACTAAAATAACTTTCCTCAAACTATTAGACATCTTTGGAAATAACTTTTGACAGTGCTTTTCCAGGGGAATGTTTTGGGACACTAAAGTTACTTGTAAAGGGATTTATAAAAAGGTGGCATACTTAGAGATAAATATTTGGCATCTTAATTCTACTGGCCGTCTGATCTATTCATTCAACAAGTCCTATCACAGATTATTTCTTCTGCAGGGAATTTGATGACACAAAGTATTGGCATAAAGTTCAAATTATTAGAAAGAAGCTTTTTTTCTATCATTCATCTGTAAATTACAGATTATGTAACAAAGCCATTTCAATGACACCATCTATGTTCCACCTGTATCTGAAGGGGTTTGCCTTTTGATAACATTAGCAAAGGGATGATTGAACAGACAAAAGAGGAAAACTAATGGAGGAAGAAGAGTTTTGAAGGAAATACCTCAAGCCAAGATCCAAATAACCTACTCCAAACCATGTCCCTTAATATCTAGCCTTGTTTTGTCTGTTAAGAGTGTATTAGGATTTAGCTGTGACTTTCCAATCAAAATGAGAATACCACATTACTTAGGATAATTAAAGTCTTACTCTTACATACCCCTGTGAAGTAATGATCTAATTCTCACTTCTTTAGTGGAAAAAAAAAAAAAAGTCTGAAATATACATCAATGAGAGTGTGTTTTTATTTAAAGATAAACAAGATTAAACTTCAAATCCAACAGTTTTCAAATAATTATTGAAACTTCTAAGGCCCTCCTCTCTTAATTTTCTCTTTCTCTGATCTCTGGTTCCCCTGTATCCTGTCTGCCCACCCAAAATGACCACACCCCTAGGGTTGTCATAACACAAGGCAGACTCACTGCCAGGAGTGCATTCTTAAAATTTAAATGATGCCTTGGTTATCAGAGAAGAAATAATTGGTCAATAATATGAAGTCGATTCACTCTTTGGAAGATTTTAACTTTTATTTGTTATTTACTAGCTCACAAAATGTACCATCTTTCCCCACATCTACAACTAGCAGGATCCTAAAATGCAATGGTAGTCGGGCAATGTTGTTACATCTTTGTTGAAGTTTTCTGGCAACTGGATTTCTTTTAACTGTAAAAGGAAGAGAATCCCGTTGATTCACCACAAAGCAGAAATAACTCATATAAACACTAGTGTCAAATTGAATAATAGGTTTCAGGCTAAAATGCTCAAAAACACAATTTAAAATAATGAAATATTTAGTCAATTTACAACTCACATTATAAGTAGAAATTTATATTTTTTAGCTAATTCACTTACTTTTTATTATATGTATCTAATACTGTGCTTTTCAGAAGGAATTTTTTCAAATAACATAAAATATTAATTTTTAAAATTTTGTATTTAGTTTAGGATTTTTTTCTGTTGTTGCTGTTAACAACTCACCATTTTGGTGAAAAGACAATAATAGTACTTATTTCTGGCAGTGTCTATAGTTCTCTCTATGTCAAAAATTCCAACTACTTCTAATTGGTAATTTAGGGATTAAAACATTGTACGTATTTTATATCTCACTTCTTTGCTTTGATAACCAAGTTTTCAATTATCATACCCTCCAATTTAGAAATATCTGGTGATATGAAAATTAAGAGCAGTTGTTTAAAATTATGTAGAAATATTTCATGCTTGGTAAACATATATTTGAAAGCAAAATTACACTGTTGAAGTACCTAAACAATTGAATTAATACAGAAGTAAATTATTTCCAGTAACAAGTAAATTTTTTATAAATATGTTGTTACCAGAATACTTCTATTAAACAAATAACTCTTTGAGAAGCACCAGGAAAGTGATTTGGTTTCTCTCTTTCAGGATTTGTTTCACTGTATACTATGGGGCAGAAAACATTTATCTTAGGAAAATTAATGGCTTAGAAAAATATATATATAACACCTATCTGGCAGTTTTATTTAATATATTAATAATGGTGGGATTAGAAAATGAATACAATATTTTCAAACTTTTAGCCACTAATATAAAATATTTAACCCTCCTTTGTAGAAATGTAAATGCATTAACTAAAAGGGAAACCACTTTATTTAATTAAGTAATAAAATAAAGAACCTCAGGAATTTATGCTGTACTCTATGAATATCATTTGAAATATCCCATATTCCACTACTTTGTCATTATCTTTCTAAGTTTGTTTTAGTTATCTAGAAATGATTAATTTATGGCCAATATGTGCTTCTCTACAAAGTAGACTAATAGGCAAAAAATAGAAAATATATTTTACACACTATACAGATGGCACATTTTAATAACCTTTTGCTTATCTAATTTAAAATTTACACGAGAAAACTTTTTAAAATGAAGAGTGGAAAAATTTATAGATGGAGGTACTCATTTACACGCAGTTTGTCAGTATGGAGGGATATTACAGTAAAATCACTAGCAAATATCTCTGCAGTGCTTACTATGTGCCAGGCCCTGCTGTTCAGTGCTCCAAATCTTTTAGTTCATTCATTGTTCACAGCAAAACTATGAGTTAGGTATATTTTACTAATAAAAGAAATGCAGTTAAGTAACTTGCTCACTTGGCTAGTAAGTGGCAGAATTTATGTTTTCTACACTATATCATCAAACTTACAGCACATTTGGTCCTGGCTGAAACATCCATAAGACATCTGGTCCATGCCAAAAGGACCTCGAAATCTGGTTCTATCCAAGATGTCTATGAACGTGTTTGGTCCGTGCCATATGGTTTGGACAGGACCAAATACCCAGGGCCTTTTGGCATGAACCAAGTGTTTTCTGGAGGTTTTAGACAGAACCAAACATCTGCTAACCTTTCATAGCTAGTAAAACACAACTTCAAACAAAAGTAAAAATAAACAGTTCTCTTCACTTATGTGAATTTAATAACAATAGCAACAACAAAAAGGAGAGTGTAGTGAAGTACAATGATAGTTAGTGGGCATTAAAATGTACAAAATTCAAACAAGAAAAAAACTCCATCACTGAAAATTAGAAATAAAAACAAAAATGAAACCAAAATGAAGAGAGACAGAGTTGAAATTACAATTTTGTCAATGTAAATGAATTTAACTTCATGTTTTGCTATTTGATTTAGATTAAAGTCATGTCATTACATCACATTATTGTAGCAGTATCTTTTGGACGCAGTGGATTTTAGAAAATCATTCAAATCACTACAAATTCAACAATATGTTTGGCTAATTAAATGCCACAGAATTTAAAAACAATAATGATATGGAGCACAATCTGTTTCTTACAAGAATCACATTAACAAAATACTCTTGAAAAATAATCATTATGGGTTTCTTTTTTTTTCCAGACTAGCGGCAAAAATTCAGAAAACAGTTAAATTGAAAGGACTATATTACTAAATGTATATAAGGCAACAACTTAAGAATCATCTACTTCAATTGTATTGACTCTTAAGCCCCTGGTTTATTGTCTAATGTGAAGGGAGCACATACTTTCTCAGTCCAGTTGAGAGTCATTAGTCTGTTTTTATTGTACCACCTCAAGCAGAAGTGGCCATTTGAATATGAACTTTGTGCAGAAGCATATCTACCCTTAGTCCACTAATATTAATATATTTTATAATATGTGCTCAGTAATCTTCTTAAGCCTTAGGATATAGCAATAAATGAAATAAATTCTATGTCTTCAAAGAACTTTCTCTTCTCTGGGAGAGAACGGCCATGCACACCATGAAGCAATGTGAGCTCTATAAGAGTTGTGTGAAGAGTGTTATGGAAGCAAAAGGATGAATAGGCTGAAGTTCTCTTGATAAGAGGAATGTGGAAATGTTAGGGCAAATATCTTCACTTGGTCATAAAGTAGACATAACAATAGTACTTCACAACCAAGGAGATGGATGTTTTTTAGAAGCCACAGCATATTCAAAAGCAAAGGGAAGTAAAGGGGCATTATAGATTTGGAGAAGAGCAAGACATTTTGTGACAGTGTACAGTGAGTTTTATGACTCATTTCAAATTGTTTAAATCCTCTCAGCCTTAGTTTCCTCAATTATACAAATTAGAGTAATTCCTGAACTCATATCTTATTTTTGATGAGTATAAATGAGGTATATACCTACAGCATACAACCTGGCTTAATAAATGTCAGCTATCTTTATTACCACTATATAAGCACAGAGTAATAATCTTCTCTGAAGAGGAAAATTCAAAATGCGATATAATCCTTACACTTAATAAAATTAAAATTCTATCCTAGTTATCTTGATTATGTTTGCATTTATGTAGATTAAAACAGAAGTTTTGATGTAAGTTGATAAGTGGACCGAGGTGAACTTAATGATTCTCTCAGCCTGACTAAACTTCAGACAGGCTTCCTCCTGACTCTAGGCCATGACCTCCTGTTATATAGAGCATTTCTTTAGAAAACTTGTAATTGTGAATTCCTTCTCTGCACATTGAGATGTTGTAAACCTTCTTCAAAGCTTCTTGCCTGTTTCACAGCACAGGAATGCCTTTGCCAGGGACCTGGGAGCCATCTCTCTGAAACGCCATTGTCAGTGGAGATAGCATCCCCAGTTCACAGTCTCTATCCCCAGTTCACAGTGGAGATAGCATCCCCAGTTCACAGTTAGAAGCCTAACTTCTGCAGACGCTTTTCTCCAATTGTAAAACTAACCCTGTCATGAAGATAGGAGCTGCTTACTTTCCTTTGGATAAAACCAATTAGTAAACACAGATGGCCTAGGGACCCCCAGCCCAGCTCTTAAAAATTCTCCAGCTCATTCTTTCAGAGAAGTTAAATTCAGAATGAGCTCTTGTCTCTCTGCCCTGTTGAAATAGTCTTGAATAGTCATCCTTGCCTGTTTAACTTTGTCTGGTGTAATTTTGGCTTTGACAAAGTGAATAGAGCATCATTTATAGTCAAAATCAACAGATGATTTTTTTTTAAATTAGAAAAAAGAAATAGGTGAAGATGCATATTACTGATTGTATAGAAATAAATGCTGGGAGAAACAGCTAGAAGTTGTAAAAGTAATTGTCTTTAGGGAACAGAATAAAAAATTGTGCAAATTTGGAGCAGGGGACAGGAATTTTTTTATTATAAGCCTTGTAGAACTATTTTTATTTATACATTATGAACATCTATTACATGTTGAAATTTTTTAAATTAAATTCTAAAGGCACCAAAGCAAAAGATTTCAGTTAATTAAGCACGTGGGAAATTAGATTAAAATAATCTCATAAAATTTAACATATATTAAATCATAGTTAAATTTGCATAATACTTTTCTTGCTTACTAATGCCTCCCTGTACATACATTCTAATTGATGCTTCTTTTTAAAAACATTCCCAATAATAACAATGCCATCAATTATAATGTGCATTTTCTAGTGCTTTTCATTTTACAATGTGCTTTTATATAAATTTTCATTATAATTATATTGGGTATCTCCTTCACCAAGCTAACAAAACAGAAATATGTTTTAAGAGTGAGAGGGAAAGAGAGACAGAGCAGATAGGTAAGCAACATATACGGAGAAGGCTACCTTTCTTTCAGTGCATTGCAGGGTAAATGGTGAAATAACTCAAATGTGTGAGTCTGTTTTAGCCACTGTCTGCTTAACACTCCTGCCTCTTTCCTCTGTGGCTTAGGTTTTCAGTATGCTTGTGCTCTGCACAGTCTGAAAGTCCTTGCCTTTGTTTTCTGCCACATAATCACAACTCAGCTGTGGAGAACTCAAATAAATGATCATTGTTACTTGTCTGACATCTCTCTACTCACCCAACAAAAGAAATAAAAAGCAAATGAATGTGTTGCTTTTTAGAATGAAGGCAAAGTAAGTTACAACATGTACAAATTATATAGTTTGTTATTAGAAAAATAATTTGGAAGAATTTGGTGCTTCTTTTTCAAATAGTAAGCTACAAAGTTTGTTTTATATAGCAAGTTCATATGATTGAATGGTGTGTATGTTCTGTATGCACTTGACTATGATATTATATTTCCCAAAGGCTCAATTTTCCTATATCTAAAGCTAGCACAAGGAAAGCAATTTATAAGACTTTCAGATAAGTAAAGCTATAACATATTAGGTTTTCTCAACTCTAAGTATACTACATTTAATAAAATCTATTCTTAATTTCCTCATTTGAAATACAATAAAAATATATATCTTACAGGGGTTATTTTGAAACTTGGATTAAATTATATTTTAAAAACACATTTATAACCTGCCAACTACAAAAATTTTATTGTACTACTGGGTAGGATCCTTCAGTGGAATTCCTTTTGGTGCACCTCAACTGAATACTGCTGTAGAGGAAATAGTATTATGGAAAATGATGAGGGTAAAAATAATAAATATAGCCTTTGGAAGAAAAAAGTCAACTTTTGTCCTTGAAGCCAATGAAATTAATACATTCATTTATTAGCTCAGAAGGAGTAAAGAGTGTGCTCCACAGTTTAAAACACTTGACATGAACCCATCCTCTTCTAAACTTCCTAATCCCCAATTCTGATATGATTCTTATTCAACTCTGAAGCCCTATATATGCAAATTCCTTAATCCTGCCTCAGGCCAAAGCCTTGACTTTTGGATTTAGTACCTCTAAAACTGCTTCAATAGATTTATAATTTATTATGTATTCCTGGACTCTTGGGTAATTAACAGAAAAAAACGGGGATTATTTGAAAGCTACCATGAGAGAAAGATACCATATCTATATATCTATCATCTATAGCTAGTTATCTATCTATCCATCCATCCATATAGGTGTATATATTTTATATGCTATACATATTATTTTCTCTTAGAATTTGTATCTGCTTGTTTGTATGTCTGTGTACAGCAACTGAAATCAAAAGGCATTATATATAACAAGAAACTAATGCATATATTGTATATATTATACGCATATTCAGGTTCATATGTACACATGTAAGTTTTACATAGCTTAGACTTAATTAGAGACTGTAAGTCAACATTCAAAGAAGGAAGGAATATATTACTGCATATTGTAGATTTAAATATTTGTTTGATGTTCCCACAAAATAGTATAAAATAAAATATTCAATGCTTTTGAATTTTATAACTGGGGAAAAAACCCTTAATCTACTCTTTGATGTCTGCTATCTTTGAACGTAGAACTTTTATCACAATATTACTTTAGTAGTACTTTAGTAGTATTTTAGAATGAGTTTATGTACAAACTTTAGTATTTTAGAATGAGTTTATGTACAAACTGTAATTTACAAATAAAAATGGACCTCAGAGATGCATAGTTATATGTCCAAGGTCAATAGTTAATTAACAAACAAAGCTAAAATTGGAATATATTTTTCCTGACTTCATTCTTTTCTTTTTTTGAGACATGTGGAATATTACAGTGGAGTCTTAGTAACATTAGTACAATAGTTTTTCTTCTTCTTGAATGAATGAACCGCAGGACTTAGAAAGCTCATAGACCAAATACAGGCTGAGACACTTACCTTGAAATCCACTCATAATAAATGTTATGAAAGTCTGTGATAGACAATGTGTTTATAGCTGTCATGCACCTAGCAAGTAGTTACTAGAACTGGAGGCTGTATTTCCATGTATAATGCATGAACTCTCAGGCTGTCGAACCCATGTATGTCAGAAATGCAGTCATACAAAGTTTTATGCTTTCAGAACATACTGCATAACTCACCTTCACCTTCAGGCATCCTTTAGATGGATTCAAAAAGCTGGAAGAGGAATTTGTTCATACTAATAGTCAACCATCCCACAAGTAATGTGCATCAGGAGATGAAGTTATATAGAAAGAGGTTATTCTCCTCTAGGCATATAACAAAATTGCTTTTTCTTTTTTTCAACCACTGTTAGAGAGGCTTAGAGATGATGACATAAGCTGTGTTGTAAACAGTCATAGAGAATATGTTAAGCATTCCGTTTTGTCACAATATACAGAACAAATGAAAGTTTCCAAACAATACAATTGATGCTTATTCCCTGCTTAATGACAACATAGATTTTAAGAATTTACCAAAACATTTGATATTTGGTTTAGCAAAGGTTAAGTGCATGGACTCTGGAATCAGAGTCTCAGTTCTAAACTTGCCTCTGCAACTTAAATTTTACAACTTTGGGAAAGTTCGTTAAAACTACTCTATCATTTAGTTTTCTCTTCAGGAAAATGGGGCTGATAACACCTACCTCATAAGGTTGACTTAAGTATTGAGTTGTTACCTTTGCAATACTTAGAGGTTGTCAGAAATAAAGTAAATGTTCAGAAAATTTTAGTTTTTCTTATGAATATTTAATGAGTCTCTTAACTCAAAAATGTAAGGTAATGTAAACTCAACCACAGCATTTATGCTCAAGGCAGAGCTGTCATTTCCTACTTTAGCACATTGTCTGCTAAAAACCAAAACAATATCAAAAGAAATCTAAACACAGAAAATTAAAAAGATATTTATATGCTTAAAAGCAAGATTAACGTATCCATGAGCCAGAAATAAAGTAGAAACTACAGGAAGTGAATGGGTCTGAAAGCACTGCTCTGCAGGTTTCTGAGCTAGAGACCTCCTGGGGACCAGGAGATCATACAGACTAAACTGTACATAAAATACAGCATACTGCAGCCAGATTCACTGCTTTAGGCAAATGTATGTAGAAGGCCTCATGCTTGATGGTGAAAAAATAGCATGACTACAAATATAGGGCTTTGATTTTATCAGTAACTGTGGATACAAGATAAGCTAAGGCCAGGAGGGAAAGGCAAAACACGTACTTGAAAGACAAATTTAGCCAACTCCTACTAATTTCATGATGACTGATGATTTGTAATAACTATAAATATATAAGACTTGATTCTAGATTGGGAATTTATCAGATAGAAGAATGCAAAATGGCTATCAAGAAGGAAAGAGTAAATCAACTGTAATTCAATAAAAGTTTTAAAAAGAAGGAAGAGAGAAAATAAATAATAATAACAATAGCAATACAGAATAAAGACATTTCCCACACAAAATTAATCTGCGAACCAAAACTACAAAACACATGAAAGAACAAAGTGCTACAAACATATCCTACAAAAATCAACACTTGAGACATGAATTTACTTAAGATGAATTTCATTTGCAGGAAGCAATCTGAGAAAGATTTAACATAAGCATAATTAGCAAACTCAGATTGACAAAGAAGACCATAAAAATAAATGGTGAAACTGACATAATTAGATATGAAGGAAGGACTGATAAGCATGAAAAATTTAATTCTTTTTTCCTGTGAAGAGGTAATTAGTGAATTGAAATATAATATTTAGTAATTAACTCAATTTATTACAGAGAACTAAAGATATAAAATATATTAAAGAAAAGGTAAGAGGAACAGAAGAGAGACTGGGCTGTGCCTGCATTCTTAAATAAGAGTTCCAGAGAATGTAAGAAATGTCAGAGTTAACAATGTTTAAAGAGATAATTACCAAGAGTTTAGCAGAATTAAAAATCAGAGAAATGAATTTCAAGTATGGGACAAATATAAATATATATTCACACCAACAACACTGTGGAAACACTGAAAGAAAAAACACATATAAAAGAAGAAAACCTTAAAAAACCTACTTTAGAGAAAACATTATTTTCCAAGGAATTACAAGTACACTGCAGCAGATGGATGAACAGCAATCGGTTTCATTTATCTAATATTCAAATATTTATCAATTTCCTACTGTTGGCCTGACACTGGTATTCATGCCCTGGAGAGAGCTATGAACAAGAGACAGAAATCCCTGCTGTCATGGAACATATTACATTCTAGTAGGAGAACAAGAAAGAATAGAATATATAAACATTCTAGGGCAAATAACTGTGAATCTACTGTGTAAAAAATAAGCCATTATAAAATGATAGGGACAATAAAGATACTTTCAGACATGTGAAAATGAAGATTACATTTTAAAAATAACCAAATAAGGAATAACCACATTATAAGAATGATTGTACATTTATAAAATCTACTGAGCCACAATACCAAGCGAGAAAGAAAAATATGTGGTTACTTCAGCAAACACAGAAAAATAATCATTAACATACAATCATTTTTTATGAATTTAAAAATTTTCTAAACTATGTGTTTATTGAAGACTGTAAAGTGATGAAATTGTGGCTGATATGACCAAACTCACAACTTTATAGTATTAAAATACATACAATATCTGACATTGATGTTAAGGTAATAAAACTGATTTTATGTGCCACAAACAAATTAGGCTTCTATTTGATAAAATATGCTTTCAGACTTCTAATATAATTAATACAATAAAGAAAATATGCAATGCCTTGAGGAGAAAAATGCGTGCAACAATCTTTTAAAAATTTTCTTTTTATTTTTTTGTATTGAAATATAGTTGATTTACAATATTACATTAGTTTCCAGTGTACAACTAGTTTTTGAAAGGTAATTGCATGGAATTAATTACACATTATGGAAAAGGCTGAGAAGCTAATCAGACACTGAAGCAACCTTAAAAAATGACCATAATAATCATAATAATAAAAAGCAGGAAGTCATGACTGTCCCTAGATATAGAGGTCAAATGGAGGAGATTGTGTTAACTGAGAAGAGGGACTGACATCAACTTACAGAAGTTAAACATTCTGGAGCTGTCTAGCAGGAACTGGTCCTATGAAGAGATGCAGCTGCTGCCAGTGACATCTCCCAAGCACAGGAAGAAGGGAAAATATCAGTCCCTTCTCTTTCAATTTCCTCCTCATGTTTTCACCCAGCCAGAAATAGGCTGGCACTTAGGACTCACAAGAGTCAGACCCCATTTCAAACAGAAATGAGAACCAGAAGAGGTAAGAAATGTGTTTCAGAGCAAACAGTGTGAAAAGAAAAGGAAAGAAAAAATGATCCTTATATTATATGCATAAAGCTGAGTTCACATTACTGAAAATCTAAATGTGAATAGTAAAACTTCAGAAGTATCAGATAAAACAGTATCATTTTAATCTTTGCTGGGAAAGTTTTCTTAAATAAAACAGAAGCATGCAAATTATAAATAACATACTGATGTACTTTGCTATATTACTATTAAAATTTACTTTTCAACATAAAATTTAAATATATATATATATATCTGTAAATTAGAAGAAACTTTTTCAATGCATCTAACTCCTATTGAATTACTATCCAGAATATAGAAAATCCTAAAAATTAATGAGAAGAGATAAATAGCCTAATATATAAATGGCCAAAAGATGAAAGGAAATCCAATGTGCTGATAAAATATAAAAACTTAAATATACTATCAACACAATACACATTCATTCCCCACTCATCAGGTTGGCATCAATTTAAAAACCTGAAAACATGAATATTAATGAAAATATAGAGCAAAGAAAATGCTCATAAACTGCTGGTAAGAATGTCAGAATAACTATTATGAAAAGCTTCGTGTTAGTGAAGGGAAAATATATTGAATTGAGGCACAGCAAGATGATATAATTTGCTGACAGTTCACAGTCTGTAAGTGGGGAATGTGGATTTTTTTTTTTCTTTACAGTTTTCTAAATGAGATGATAACTGTATTTACTGATTGCTTGCATATGCTAAAAACTCTGTTAGGTGATGATATATACATGTAATCCTATGAACAGCCTGTAAAATATTAAGATGTTTCTTTTTTAAAAATTTTTAATTTAATTTTATTTATTTTTCTATACAGCATGTTCTTATGAGTCATCCATATTATACATATCAGTGTATACATGTCAATCCCAATCACCCAATTCATCACATCACAATCCCCACCCACTGCTGCTTTCCCCCCTTGGTGTCCATATGTTTGTTCTCTCATCTGTGTCTCAATTTCTGTCCTGCAAAACGGTTCATCTGTACCATTTTTCTAGGTTCCACATATATGCGTTAATATATGATATGTGTTTTTCACTTTCTGACTTACTTCACTCTGTATGACAGTCTCTAGATCCATCCACGTCTCTACAAATGACCCAATTTCATTCCTTTTTATGACTAAGTAATATTCCATTGTATATATGTACCACATCATCTTTATCCATTTGTCTGTTGATGGGCATTTAGGTTGCTTCCATGACCCGACTATTGTAAATAGTGCTGCAATGAACATTTGGGAGCATGTGTCTTTTTAAATAATGGTTTTCTCTAGGTATATGCCCAGTAGTGGGATTGCTGGATCGTATGAAAGTTCTATTTTTAGTTTCTTAAGGAACTTCCATACTGTTCTCCATGGTGGCTGTATCAATTTACATTCCCACCAACAGTACAAGAGGGTTCACTTTCCTCCACACCCTCTCCAGCATTTGTTGTTTGTAGATTTTCTGATGATGCCCATTGTGACTGGTGTGAGGTGATACCTCATTGCGGTTTTGATTTGCATTTCTCTAATAATTAGTGATGTTGAGCAGCTCTTCATGTGCTTCTTGGCCATCTGTATGTCTTCTTTGGAGAAATGTCTATTTAGGTCTTCTGCCCATTTTTGAATTGGGTTGTTTGTTTTTTTAATATTGAGCTGCATGAGCTGTTTATATATTTTGGAGATTAATCCTTTGTCCGTTGATTCATTTGCAAATATTTTCTCCCATTCTTAGCATTTTTTTTTGTCTTGTTTATAGTTTCTTTTGCTGTGAAAAAGTTTTCAAGTTTCATTAGGTCCCATTTGTTTATTTTGTTTTTATTTCCATTACTCTAGGAGGTGGATTGAAAAAGATCTTGTGATTTATGTCAAAGAGTGTTCTTCCTATGCTTTCCTCTAAGAGTTTTATAGTGTCCAGTCTTACATTTCGGTCTCTAATCCATTTTGAGTTTATTTTTGTGTACTGTGTTAGGGAGTGTTCTAATTTCATTCTTTTATGTGTAGCTGTCCAGTTTTCCCAGCACCACTTATTGAAGAGACTGTCTTTTCTCCATTGTATATCCTTGCTTCCTTTGTCATACATTAGTTGACCATAGGTGCGTGGGTTTATCTCTGGGCTTCCTATCTTGTTCCATTGATCTATATTTCTGTTTTTGTGCCAGTACCATATTGTCTTGATTTCTGTAGCTTTGTAGTATAGTCTGAAGTCAGGAAGTCTGATTTCGCCAGCTCCACTTTTTTGCTCAATACTGCTTTGGCTATTCGGGGTCTTTTGTGTCTCCACACAAATTTAAGATTTTTTGTTCTAGTTCTGTAAAAAATGCCATTGGTAATTTGATAGGGATTGCATTGAATCTGTAGCTTGCTTTGGGTAGTATACTCATTTTCACACTATTGATCCTTCCAATCCAAGAACATGGTATGTCTCTCCATCTGTTGGTATCATCTTTAATTTCTTTCATCAATGTCTTATAGTTTTCTGCATACAGGTCTTTTGTCTCCCTAGGTAGGTTTATTCCTAGGTATTTTATTCTTTTTGTTGCAGTGGTAAATGGGAGTGATTCCTTAGTTTCTCTTTCAGATTTTTCATTAGTGTATAGGAATGCAGGAGATTTCTGTGCATTAATTTTGTATCCTGCAACTTTACCAAATTCATTGATTAACTCTAGTAGTTTTCTGGTGGCATCTATAGGATTCTCTGTGTATAGTATCATGTCATCTGCAAACAGTAACAGTTTTACTTCTTCTTTTCCAATTTGTATTCCTTTTATTTCTTTTTCTTCTCTGATTGCCATGGCTAGGACTTCCAAAACTATGTTGAATAATAGTGGTGAGAGTGGACATCCTTGTCTTGTTCCTGATCTTAGAGGAAATGCTTTCAGTTTTTCACCATCGAGATTGATGTTTGCTGTGGGTTTGTCATATATGGCCTTTATTATGTTAAGGTAGGTTCCCTCTATGTCCACTTTCTGGAGAGTTTTTATCATAAAGGGTGTTGAATTTTGTCAAAAGCTTTTTCTGCATCTATTGAGATGATCATATGGTTTTTATTCTTCAATTTGTTAATATGATGTATCACATTGATTGATTTGTGTATTTTGAAGAATCCTTGCATCCCTGGTATAAATTCCACTTGATCATGGTTTATGATCCTTTTAATGTGTTGTTGGATTCTGTTTTCTAGTATTTTGTGGAGGATTTTTGCATTTATATTCATCAGTGATATTGGTCTGTAATTTTCTTTTTTTGTAAGTATCTTTTTCTGGTTTTGGTATCACAGTGATGGTGGCCTCATAGAATGAGTTTGGGAGTGTTCCTTCCTCTGCAGTTTTTTGGAAGAGTTTGAGAATGATGGGTTTTGGCTCTTCTCTAAATGTTTGATAGAATTCACCTGTGAAGCCATCTGGTCCTGGACTTTTGTTTGTTGGAATGTTTTTAATCACAGTTTTGATTGCATTACTTGTGATTGGTCTGTTCATATGTTCTATTTCTTCTTGGTTCAGTGTTTGAAGGTTATACCTTTCTAAGAATTTGTCCATTTCTTCCAGGCTGTCCATTTTATTGGCATAGAGTTGCTTGTAGTAGTCTGTTAGGATGCTTTGTATTTCTGCAGTGTATTTTGTAACTTCTCCTTTTTCATTTCTAATTTTATTCATTTGAGTCCTCTCCCTCTTTTTCTTGATGAGTCTGGTTAATGGTTTATCATTTTTGTTTATCTTCTCAGAGAACCAGCTTTCAGTTTTATTGACCTTTGCTATTGTTTTTCTTGTTTCTGTTTCATTTATTTCTGCTCTGATCTTTATGATTTCTTTCCTTCTGCTAACTTTGGGTTTTGTTTGTTATTCTTTCTCTAGTTTCTTTAGGTGTAAGTTATATTATTGATTTGAGATTTTTCTTGTTTCTTGAGGTAAGCTTGTATAGCTATAAAATTCCCTCTTAGAACTGCTTTTTCTGCATCCCATAAGTTTTGGATCATCGTGTTTTCATTGTCATTTGTCTCTAGGTATTTTTTGATTTCCTCTTTGATTTCTTCAGTGATCTCTTGGTTATTTAGTAACGTATGGTCTAGCTTCCATGTGTTTGTGTTTTTTACATTTTTTCCCTGTAATTCATTTCTAATCTCATAGCATTGTGGTCAGAAAAGATGGTTGATATGATTTCAATTTTCTTAAATTTACTGAGGCTCGATTTGTGACCCAAGATGTGATCTATCCTGGAGAATGTTCCGTGCACACTTGAGAAGAAGGTGTAATCTGTTGTTTATGCCTGGAATGTCCTATAAATATCAATTAAATCTATCTGGTCTATTGTGTCATTTAAAGCTGTGTTTGCTTAGTAATTTTCTGTTTGGATGATCTGTCCATTGGTGTAAGTGAGGTGTTAAAATCCCCCACTATTATTGTGTTACTGTCCATTTCCTATTTTATAGATTTTAGCAGTTGCCTTATGTATTGAGGTGCTCCTATGTTGGGTCCATATACGTATATAATTGTTTTATCTTCTTCTTGGATTGATCCCTTGATCATTATGTAGTGTACTTCCTTGTCTCTTGGAACTTTCTTTATTTTAAAGTGTATTTTATCTGATATGAGTATTGCAACTCCAGCTTTCATTTGATTTCCATTTGCATGGAATATCTTTTTCCATCCCCTCACTTTCAGTCTGTATGTGTCCCTAGGTCTGAATTGGGTCTCTTGTAGACAGCATATGTATGGGTCTTGTTTTTGTATCCATTCAGCAAGGCTGTGTCTTTTGGTTGGAGCATTTAATCCATTCATATTCAAGGTAATTATCGATATGATGTTCCTCTTACCATTTCCTTAACGTTTTGGGTTTGTTTTTGTAGGTCCTTTTCTTCTCTTGTGTTTCCCACTTAGAGAAGTTCCTTTAGCATTTGTTTTAATCTGGTTTGATGGTGCTGAATTCTCTTACCTTTTGCTTGTCAGTAAAGCTTTTGATTTCTCCATCAAATCTGAACGAGATCCTTGCTGGTAGAGTAATCTTGGTGTCGGTTCTTCCCGTTCATCACTTTAAGTATATCATGCCACTCCCTTCTGGCTTGTAGAGTTTCTGCTGAGAAATCAGCTGTTAACCTTATGGGAGTTCCCTTGTATGTTATTTGCTCTTTTTCCCTTGCTGCTTTCAATATTTTTTCTTTGTCTTTAATTTTTATCAATTTGATTACTATGTGTCTCAGCATGTTTCTCCTTGGGTTTATCCTGTATTGGACTCTGTGCTTCCTGGACTTGGGTGGCTATTTCCTTCCCCATGTTAGGGAAGTTTTCAACTGTAATCTCTTCAAGTATTTTCTCTGGTTCTTTCTCTCTCTCTTCTCATTCTGAGACCCCTATGATGCGAATGTTGTTGCATTTAAGGTTGTCCCAGAGGTCTCTTAGGCTATCTTCATTTCTTTTCTTTTTTTTTTTTTCTTTATTCTGTTCTGCAGCAGTGAATTCCACTATTCTGTCTTCCAGGTCACTTATCCGTTCTTCTGCCTCAGTTATTCTGCTATTGATTCCTTCTAGTGTAGTTTTCATTTCACTTATTGTATTATTCATCTCTGTTTGTTTGTTCTTTAATTCTTCTAGGTGTTTGTTAAACATTTCTGCATCTTCTCGATCTTTGCCTCCATTCTTTTTCTGAGGTCCTGGATCATCTTCACTATCATTATTCTGAATTCTTTTTCTGGAAAGTTGCCAATCTGAACTTCATGTAGTTGTTTTTCTGGGGTTTTATCTTGTTCCTTCATCTGGTACATGTCCTCTGCCTTTTCCTCTTGTCTATCTTTCTGTGAATGGGAATGTGTATTTTCATTCCAGTTGTGATCTTAAATTTCCATAGCTATACTCTATGATGATAAATAATAATATTTATTGTAATGAGCAGTAAATTGCAAAATGATCAATGTTTGAATTGTTGGAAAAAGTTTTTTTACCAAGGTAAGAGACTGTGTAAGCATGGGTAAAACTATTTTGAAGATGGTGTAAATTGAGGCAACTCTATTAATCGGAAAACATTCTGGTCTATCTGAGAGGGAAAAGTGTTTTCCATTCTTTTTATTTTCTTTGTTTGTCTTTTTAATAAAATTTTTAAAGATTACTTTCCATTTAGAGACATTACAAAATATTGGCTATACTCCCCATGTTGTACAATACCTCCTTGAGTCTGTTTTATGCCCAATAGTTTGTATTTCCCATTCCCCTGTCCCTAAGTTGCCCCTTCCCTGCCATTGGAAACTACTGGTTTGTTCTCTGTATCTGTGAGTCTGCTTCTTTTTTGTTATATTCATTAGTTTGTTGTATTTTTTAGATTCCACATATAAGTGGTATCATACAGTATTTGTCTTTCTCTTTTTAACTTATTTTACTTACATAATGTCCTCCAAGTCGATCCATGTTGCTGCAACTGACAAAATTTCATTCTTTTTTATGCCGAATAGTATTACATTCTTTTACATTTACATATATATACATACCACTTCTTTGTCCATCCACCTGTTGACTGCACTTAGGTTCCTTCCATATCTTGACAATTGTAAATAACGTTCCTGTGAGCTTTGGGATACCTGAATCTTTTTGAATTAGTGTGTTTGAGGGTTTTTTTGGATATATACCCAGGAGTGGAATTGCTGGGTCATATGGTAGTTCTATTTTTCATTTTTTGAGAAACCTCCATGATGTTTCCCACAGTGGCTGCACCAATATACATTCCCACTTACAGTGTTTGAGGGTTCTGTTTTCTCCACATCCTTTCCAAATTTGTTATTTGTATGCTTTCTGATGATAGCCATTCTGAAACAGCTGTGAGGTGATACCTCATTGTGGTTTTTATTTTCATTTTCTCTATAATTAGTGATGTTGAGCATCTTTTCATGTGCTTGTTGGCCATCTGTATGTACCCTTTGGAAAAATGTCTAGTCAGGTCTTCTGACCATTTTTCATTGGGTTGTTTGTTTTTTCAATGTTGAGTTGTACAGGTTGTTTATATATGTTCAATATTAATCCCTTATCAGTCATATCATTTGGGAATATCTTCTCCCATTCAGTAGGTTGTCTTTTTGTTATGTTGATGGTTTCCTTTGCTGTGCAAAAACTTTTAGGTTTAACTAGGTACCATTTGTTTCTTTTGCTTTTATTTCCTTTACTTTAGGAGACAGATCCAAAAAAAGATTGCTGCAATTTATGTCAAAGAGTGTTCTGTCTATGCTTTCATCTAGAAATTTTATAGCATCTGGTCTTACATTTAATCCATTTTGAGTTTATTTTTGTATATAGTGTTATAGAATGTTCTAGTTTCATTCTTTTACATGTAGTTGTCCAGTTTTCCCAGCACCACTTATTGAAGAGATTTCCCTTTTGCCATTTTATATTCAAGACTCCTTTGTCATAGATTAATTGACCATAAGTGCATGATTTTATTTCCGGGCTCCTTTATTCTGGTCCATTGACCTATGTGTCTGTTTTTGTGCCAGTACAATGTTGTTTTGATTCCTATACCTTTGTAAAATAGTCTGAAGTCAGGGAGTGTGATTCCTCCAGCTCTGTTCTTCTTTCTCAAGATTGTTTTGGTTATTTGAGATCTTTTGTGTTTCAACAGAAAATTTAAAATTATTTGTTCTAGTTCTGTCTGAAATGTCATTGTTCTTTTGATAGGGATTGCACTGAATCTGTATATTGCCTTGGGAAATATGGTCATTTTAACAACATTAATTCTTCCAATGTAAGGACACAGTATTTCTTTCCATTTGTTTGTGTCATCTTCAGTTTCTTTCACCAGTGTCTTATAGTTTTTGGAGTACAGGTCTTTTGCCTTCTTAGGTAGGTTTATTCCAAAATTCTCAACAAAATACTAGCAAACCAAATCCAACAGTACATTAAAAGGATCATACACCATGACCAAGTGGGATTTATTCCAGGGATGCAAGGATTTTGTAATATCTACAACTCAATCAATGTGATACACCACATTAACAAACTGAAGAATAAAACCATATGATCATCTCAGTAGATGCAGAAAAAGCTTTTGATAAAATTTAACATCAATTTATGATAAAAACTCTACAGAAAGTAGGCATAGAGGGAACATTCCTCAACGTAATAAAGACCATATATGACAAACCCACAATTAACATCATACTCAGTGGTGAAAAGGTGAAAGCATTTCCTCTAAGATCAGGAACAAAACAAGGATATCTACTCTTGCCACTTTTATTCAACATAGTATTGTAAGTCCTAGCCATGGCAATCAGAGAAGAAGAAGAAATAAAAGGAATCCAAATTGGAAAGGAAGGACTAAAACTGTCAATGTTTGCAGATGACGTGTTACCCTACATAGTAAATCCTAAAGATACTACTGGAAAACTACTAGAGCTTATCAATGAACCCAGTAAAGTTAAAGGATAGAAAATTAATATAAAGAAACCTGTTACACCTCTATAAACTAACAATGAAATATCAGAAAAAGAAATTAAGGAAACAATAATCCCATTTACCATCACATCAAAAAGAGTGAAAATCCTAGGAACAAACCTACCTAAGGAAGGATTTTCCTTTCTTAATAAAATTCTCTTTAACAGAGCTCCTTGGATTTCTCCCAAACCAGTTTCTGTGTGTATATTTTACATAACACACATTCTCTAATCAGATGTTATGGCTCCCTCCCCTCTTTACCCATTCTTCTTATGTCTGGGACTAGTTGTCTTAGAAGCTCTATGATTCTAATGGCTGTCAAGATTTTTTTTTCTCCCCTAACTGTAAGTCTCTGTTACATTGTTTTTTTTTTATATTTTCAGTCACATAAATATTTTTTCCTTCACTAAGTGTTTGTTTCTGGTAGAAATACTTCTTTCCTAGCTAAAAATACTGACATAGTCTAACAGACTAAGAAAATAGGGACCCTTTCATGCTAAGATAGTTTCTAAAGACAGTTTAAGTGTTTCTGTTTGTTTGTTTTGTTTTGAATATATTTATTATTGGCTGCATTGGGTCCTCGTTGCTGTGCAAGAGCTTTCTTCAGTTGCGGCGAGCAGGAGCTGCTCTTCCTTGTGGTGCACAGGCTTCTCATTGCAGAGGCTTCTCTTGTTGCAGAGCACAGGCTCTAGGCATGCGGGCTTCAGTAGTTGCATCACGAGGGCTCAGTAGTTGTGGCTCGAGGAATCTAGAGCACAGGCTCAGTAGTTGTGGCACACAGGCTTAGTTGCTCTGCAGCAGACAGTTTTGGTTTTATAACATTATTTTTTCAGTGCATTATTTCCACCTTCTATCGTGTTGTATCCAGGGAAATTGTCTTAAAGTCAAAATTAAGCAGAAATAACTTCCACAAAAACTCTAACAAGTATTTTATATCAAGAAACTGAAAAAAATCTATATGTCATGAAGCACTTCCCCTATCATTAATTCACATGAACCATATTTTTGTAACCAAACCTGGGTCTCCTAAATCCTATGGATTGCAATAAAATGTGTGTACAAAATCTTGTATAAGGATAAAAAACTTGACCAAATGTATTTGCTAAGGATTTTTTCAGCTCTGAGATCTGTCATTCTGTACTTCTCTCAACTATAGCCATTTGTTGCTACTAATTGTATTATATTAAGCAGTGGCTTTACAAAAATAATAACACTGACAGTAGACCACAGTCACTGCTCTGCTACAGTACAAATTTCCAGGTTACCTACATTCACAGCATTAATTCACTTGTTCAGGACATTTTATAGATTAATTTCCATGCTTAACAAAAATCTTAAAATTTAA
This sequence comes from Globicephala melas, assembly GCF_963455315.2. Classification (NCBI taxonomy): domain Eukaryota; kingdom Metazoa; phylum Chordata; class Mammalia; order Artiodactyla; family Delphinidae; genus Globicephala; species Globicephala melas. The sequence goes on from NC_083330.1 coordinate 56,235,076, forward strand.
TAATATTTCATGTTAAATTGTTAAATATCTGCATGAATTATAACATTTGTTTCAGAAATATTTGAAAAAACACATTTCTACTTGTAAATATTCATACATGCTTCAGATAAAGTGGGAAAATATACAAAATTACTAATTATGATCTACTGACTTGCAATTAAGTCATTCAAGAATGTGTAATTCTATCTTAGCAAATGACCTAGAAGACAACTCATTTTTAATTCAAATGCTTTGCCAAAGAAAATGTACTAAGATAATTTGTATTTATATATTCCTTCATATAAAAGCAAAATATCCCTTTAATATTAAATACACCATGCTAAAAATAATTTGTTTTCAGGTTAAGGATTGCCACATTATATGTTTATTTAACCTTAAGGTGGAATACTCTGATAAGTGTTGTGTCATCTTATCTTCATGTCATGAATTTGAAGGTAAGCTGACCTCCTCTGATATGAGATTACTTCAGTGCCAGCAGGAATGAGTTCCCTGTGGTGAGCACTTGGCTCCTGACAGACTTGTTTTCTATGTATTCTGTGGATTCTTAGCAGGGTGGGAAGCAATTGGAACAGACAAAACCATCACAGTTGACAAGAAACTCACTTTGGTGTTCAGTACAAAGATGAACTTAAGTCATTTTTTCCTCAGAAAATATAATTACATCACATAACTAAAGAATGTCTACTTCATCCATCTCACTGATGAGTAGTAATATGCCTTTTGAGGTTGGTAAAAAGAAGGAAGAACACATGAATTATTGGCCTGTTTGGTCACCTTTTTAAGGAAAAAGTTCTGATTTAAATGTGCATCTCCATTACAAAGTTTCAGTACACTTTCAAAATGATGTCTATTTTACTGGAAAGCTACTGGGTATCTGTTAAATTTTATTTATGATATAATACTATGTGTTGTATTTTTTAAAGTAGTGTTCATTAATTAGAAGAAGGATAAAAGATCAATCTTTGGAATCAAACGGAATTAAGTTTAAATTTAGCTCTGTCACTTCTATAAGCCAGACATTGCTTCATCTGAAAACATCAACATTGTTAATGTTGGCAGGTTGTAATGCTATGAGATTTAAATGGGAGGACACAGATTCAGCGCTTAGCACAGTGAATGGTATCCAATAAACACAAGCTATTAGTGGCGTTATTATATTTCCTCTTAAATTATAACAAATTTAGAGAAAATGTGTATGCATATTTGTAGTGGACCTTTAACTTTTAGCTGACATTCAAAGCATATTTTAAATACAGAAGAATGAACACATGATTCCTTATATATATATGTATATATATTTAGTAGAGGTGGTGAGAATGACACAGGTTAATTTACTTGATAAAAAAGTTAAGCAAGGCCACATATATAACTAAAAATGTAATTGTAGACCTCTAGATTTATGAACAAATATTTTAATCATTAGGCCATTTGACCTTTATATCGCATTAAAAACATTAGTTAGTATATGTTGTACTAAGGTTTTATTTAAATTAGTCTTCTTTGTTCTTGCCTGGTAAGGAGCTTTTTAAAATTTACTTGTAGCTTAATTTTAAAAAAGTATAGCCAGTCTTTAACTTGTAAGTGTACTTTCTTCTCTAATTGATTTTGTAGAATTTGTAATATTTTCCTATAGAAACAGCACTGTAAACATATCTTGCTGTTTTCCAGAACTAACCCTGACAAGCCCATGTATTCAATGGTATCACTGAATAATAGTAATAACAGTATTAATCTCAGTTCTGGTTTCTGTACAGATGTGATATAAAAGAGAGGGGCAAATAGAAGGCACCTGTGCTTTTTCCTCACCCTCTCTCATGGAGCAGCATGAACAGGAGGAAACTTCTCCTCCCCCGTCCCCCGTCCCCCTCCTTATTTTTCACTTCACCGTTGTTGTTATTATTTTCATATGACCCTAGTCTTTGACTCATTTTCCCCTCCCAGCGTAAACCCCTCCCACCTTTTGTGGTATCTTCTGCTAATTTGTCAATGAATCCATACCCTGGCAGTGCCCCCTCTACCACAATACCAAATCTACTCTGTACCCCAAAGCAACCCAGTCTCCAAAATTATGTTTTCTCATCTCCCTCTCAGATCAAAAATCCCATTTCCACTAGGCAGATCTGGAATTAGGAGACCATGTGCCTGGATTTAATTCATGAAAAAGGGGGAGGGATTTTAGCCCCTTAAACTTTCTAGGGGTATTTTGCATTTAAAAAGGAACTCATCCAGTCAATTGATTCTCTAAATATTAATATTTTAGGGACTCTAATATAAATGATGTGACTGTGGCCAAGGAGTCTTGGGAGAGTAATTTATTGGCATCAGTAGCATCAGAAGTCAGCCCAGGCTTTTGAACGTCTGTTCCTAGGGGGCCCTCCCTAAGCTCTTCCTGGTTTTCACAGATTTGTCTACTGTGCTTGGCATATGAAGCAAAAGATGTTGATTATACAGGGGAACAGGGATTCTTTTGGGAGCAAACAGATATTTAGGGCAGTCAATCAGGGAAAATAACTGCAGGGAACCAAGAGCAAGAGGTCGTGAGAGAACAAGAGGCAGATGGCATTAATTTGCATCCTGACTGGTGGTTTGAAGAAATACTATTTACATATATAAATAGAAGTTTCTTCAGAGAATTACGTTTCTTTCACAGTCAGTTATTAAATGTTTATTTCACTCATTCATTCAATCACTCATTCAACAATTATTTATCAAGCTCCTCTTGTGTGCTGTGTACTGAGGGTATAGAGGTGTTTAAAACAGACACAGTCTGACTTTCAGAAATCACAGAGTCTAACAGGGAAGAAAGAAAACTGAACAGTTTTTTTAAGGAATGTTTTTATTTTGAACAGTTTTAGATTTATAGGAAAAAATGCAATCACAGTGCAGAGAGTTCCCATATACTCCACACCCCATTTCTCCTATTATTAATACCTTATATTAGCATAGTGCACTTGTCACAATTATTGAACCAATACTGAAATATTGTTATCAACTTAGGCCCATAGTTTATTCATATATTCTTAGATTTTACTGAGTATTTTATTTCTGGTCCAGGATCCCATGCAGGTTACCACATCCATTTGCTGTCATGTTTTCTTGGGCTACTCTTGGCTAGGAGAATTTCTCAGACTTCTTGTTTTTGACAACCTTGATTGTTTTGAGGAATAATAGATATTTTGTAGGATTTTCTTTATTGGAATTCATCTTTTGGTTTTTTCCATAATTATCCAGGGGATATGGGTTTTGAAAACAAGACCAAAGAGATAAAGTACCATTTTTATCACATCATATGAAAGGACCACACTATCAACATGATATTGCTGTTAATCTTGATCACTTGCTGAGGCAGTGTTTGTCAGATTTTTTCACTGAATCTTTTCACTGAATTTTTTCACTGAATCTAAAGTGAATCTTTCTGTCACCTTTCCATAGTGTATTCTTTAGAAGAAATGACTATAAACAGGTTTTAAACTATAAAGTGGGAATAGTGATAACATAGGAAGGTACAGAGAGTTGTGAAAATGTGCATAAGGATGAAATAACATAACCAACGGCAACAAGGTTAAGAAATCTCCCTCCTTAAGAAATCATGCTTATATCGTATCTGGAGATGGAAATTAATTAGCCAATAGAAGTATGAGATAGAGGGGGCAGAATAGGTATGCAATTATATTTAGTGTTTTTAATATTTAACACCCTTGTATAGTCTAATGATCTCTTCAATTTATAAAATTTTATTATCTAAGGTCAACTTAAGCCCAAAATCTGTCTGAATAGATAATCTGCACGCTGAGTTTTCTATCTACATAGAATATTGTACCCAGTGGATGAAGATAAACTTATGAAATGTATATAGGTTTAGCTAAATATATTTTTCTAACTTTATTGTAGCTTTAGAAACTCAATCAAGTTAATATAAACTATTGGCAAGTGTTTCTACTCAATTCTATCTATTCTTTGTAATCTTTTAGAGGCAGGTGTTAACCCTGGTGTTTTGAAAGAAAGGCTGATAATTACTAAGAAGGGAAAATGATTGATCCTGTACAAATGGGATGGGTGCTGAAGGTGAGGTGGCCTAAATCCATTATTTTAATTTATATGTATTTAACCCCAGAAATCATACAGAGATGAATACCCTGGAAAAATACAAACAGGAGAAATATGTAATTGTCAAAATATGCAATTGTTCAATCATTCAGCAGTTATTATCCAGAGTCTACTATGGAGCAGCGTAGTTTTTTCTTTATTGGAGTTCATCTGATGAGCATAATCAACTCAAGTACTTTAATGTTATAAATACAAATATCCCTCAAGGACTTGGTTTTCACATTGTGCTGTTTAACTACTATGTAAACTTAAGACAATTAAGCTAAGGATCACTTCTCCCAAACCTTAGAAAGCTACATGTTTTGAGAGCGTACGGAGGGACTTGTGTAGAATAGAAATTGTAATAACATGTAACAGGTTTTCTTAAAATATCATCCTCTAATACCTGCTTCAGAACTAATTGGTCTGGCATGGGTTATGGAAGATAAAAAGAGAGAGAGAACCCACAACAGACACAAAGAATAAGAATTTCTGATGAGCAGGGCTGAGAAAGAGGATTTTTGAATAAGTTCTCCAGGTGATCACAAAAGCACTAAATCTTGAGCCCCCCCTTGACTGGATCCAAAAGTATAGCAATAGCAAGAAAGAAGAAAGAAAACAGAGGAGAGTGGAACAGTAGAGAACAGGAGAAAAAATACTTTATTCATTATTCATAGGCATACTCAGAGCTCCCAAATATTTTTCTGGCTACTTCTTAAATATTTGGGAGCTCTGAGTATGCCTATGAATAATGAATTAAGAAGTAGCCAGAAAAGAACTTTTATATAATCATAAATGTGTTTATGTCTCCTGAGGTAGTTTTAGTGCATATGGAATCATGGCTTTTTTTTCATCATCAGGAAACGGAGATATGTAAATTAAGTGGGCAAGGGCATAGGTGTGCTCTGGGAAATGGAGAGCACAGTTAGAAGATATTGAAATGTTAATAAAAATGCCACCTTTATTCTTGCTTTATGACAGAGTGGGTCTTGAAAATCAGAGCAAAAATTGTGGTAATCAATACATTTTGTACCAAATATTGGCTACTCATATAAATCCTTATGCTACACCATAAACAAAAATAAACCTCGAACAGAATAAGAACTCAGTTGGAAGGTAAGACCAACAAAGAAGAGGTACAAGACATTTTTTTTAAGGAACCAGATGAAGGGCACGGGTACTTAAACTGTATAGAATAAACTTACAAACTACACAGAGCAAAATTGATAAATTCAACAATATTAAAATCCTTTCTTTGTATTTATTTATTTTTTAACATCTTTATTGGAGTATAATTGCTTTACAATGGTGTGTTAGTTTCTGCTTTACAACAAAGTGAATCAGCTATACATATACATATACTTATATCCCCATATCTCTTCCCTCTTGAGTCTCCCTCCCTCCCACCCTCCCTATCCCACCCCTCTAGGTGGTCACAAAGCACGGAGCTGATCTCTTGTGCTATGCGGCTGCTTCCCACTAGCTATCGGTTTTACATTTGGTAGTGTATATATGTCCATTATTATTGAATTAGAGTTGGTGTACAATATTACGTTAGTTTCAGGCATACTACATAGTGACTTGACATTTGCATGCATTATGAAAAGATCACCACAGTAAGTCTAGTAACAACCTATCCACCTACAAATGTATTGCAATATTATTGACCATATTTGACCATACACCCTGTGGCTTACTTATTTTATAACTGGAGGTTTGCAACTCTTTTTTCATTGAGGTATAGTTGGTTTACAATATTATGCTAATTTCTGTTGTACAGCAAAGTGACTCAGTTTGGAGGTTTGCGCCTCTTAATCCCCTTCACCTATTTCACTGAAACTCCTCATCTCCCACCCCTCTGGCAACCACCCCTTTGTTCTTAGTATCTATGAGTCTGGTATGATACGGTATTTGTCTTTCTCTGACTTATTTCACTTAGCACATACCCTCTAGATCCTTCCATGTTGTTGTAAATGGCAAGATTTCCATGTTTCATGGCTGAGTAAATGCCATTGTGTATATGCACCACATATTTCTTATCCATTCATCTATCCATGGACACTTAGGTTGCTTCCATATCTTAGCTATTGTAAATAATGTTGCAATGAAGATTGGGTTCATAAATATTTTTGAATTATTGTTTTTGTTTTCCTTGGTTTAATACCTAGCAGTGAAATTTCTGGATCACATGGCAAGAACTTTTATTTTTCAAATAATCATATAAAGGCATTGAAAAGAAAAACCACAGAGAAAAATATTTGTAATAAATACAAGCAACAAAATACAGTTGATTGTCATTACTTGCAGTACTGTGTTCTATAAAGTTATCCAAACACAGATTTAGCCATTACTGAAATTTGTTCCAAGGGAAGATATAGAGTTATGTTCCTATGAAACTCTGGTCAAAAGGTTTTCACCAGGCCATCCATATACAACTTGGTTTAATGTGTGTTTCTGTTTAGTGACACCTTATTTAACACATATTATTGATTCATTAACGTTAGCTCATGGTTACCAGCACTATAACTCTTGCCTGATCCAAGGTTATCTAGCATACTTCTTTGTAAAGCACATGACATCTTTCTTGCACTTAGGAGCAACACTACACTGAACTTCAGGACTATGCTCGAGAACCATTTAAAACAGTAAAATTACCAACAAACACACAAAAATGAATAAAAGGTGGCACTAAGTAGACAGCAAAAATGACAGAGCAGACATAAGGAGCTAGAGTGTTATCTTACTCTACCCCAGCAGGGACCACGCATGTGTATCAAGCAACTCAATTTTTTGCTGCTCCATGAACGTCTTTGAATGATTGTGAAAGCACCACAACTGTTTATTTTAGGGTTATAGATTAATTTTAACAGTAGGAAAATTCAAAAATATGAAATCTGCAAATAATAAAAATCAACTGGATTAGTATTTGGAATATATAAATTATTCCCTACAAATTAATATAAAAAAGTAAAGCAGTCGTGTAGAAAATGGGCAGAACATACACAAAAATTTGATGAAAGGGGAAAGACAAACAAACAAACAAACATGAAATATGGCCAACATCATTCATGATCAGGGAAATGATAATTAAAAGCATTAAAGCATTATTAGATAACCCTTCACAATGATTACCCTAATAAAAACAATTACTGGTGAGAATATAGTACAATGGGAACTCAATAATATTGCTGTTGGTAGTATACATTGTAATAACCACTTTCAAAACAATTTAATATTTTAGATAGTAACATTGAATATTCATTTTCTATACTAAGCAACTCCAAGCCAAGGCATACGCCAGTGAGAAAGATTTTGAACATGTACACCAAGGGTCTGATGTAACAACATTTAGACCAGTATTTGCATAATACCAAAAATCTGGAAACATCCCAATTGTCCGTCAGCAATAGAAATTATGCCATCTTGATATAAGGGAATACAAGAGAATTTACAGCAGTAATAATGAATGAACTGACTCATCAACATGAGGGCATCAACCTGAGTAGATTTAAAAAATATAATGCAGGGAGACAGAAGCAAAGAACTGAAAAATACATATAATTTAATCCAGTTAAGAAAATTTATAAAATAGTTAAATTTAAACAAATATTTGGGAATTAATAATACAAAAGTCAGTTTTGAATGATGGAATGAAAAGTGAAGAGTGCAAGATTGCTAAGGTGGGCTTTCATATGCTAATACCAGGCTATTTCTTGTCCAGTGAGTCAACAGGTATAAAAGTTTTTATTATTTTACTATGAATTTAAACTATAACATAAGCTTCATAGTTTCATGTGTTTGTACTACATAGATCATAATAAAAACAATAAAGATGAAATTACCTGAGGAAAAAAAGACTTGGTTCAATTCCTAAATTTGTGAAAAGCTCTAAGACTTGTGAATTATTTTACCTACCAAAACTAATACGAATCAGATTTAAAAATACATAAAATAAAAATTTGGATCTGATTTAGATAAGCTTTGTACAATAGTCAGTTCCCCATGAGGTAGGAAACTGCTTTGTGTTGTTTTTTCAAACACAAGAAACAATATTCTCGGTCACGTCCCCCCAAAAGTTAAACTGTAAAAAGTGCTTCCATATTATTATTATCTGTTAAGATGAAATGAGGTGTATTAGATAAAACACCAAAGAAAGTTTAGCTGTATTTCAGTCTGACACCTATTTCTTTTCTTCCATACTTCTCTACCAGCTTGCTCTGAATATCTTTGAAATCCCACTGTCTTTGCAAAATCAATTCTTGTTTAGTATTAAGTTAAAATACTTGCAGTCAGAGCAAGAAACAAAGGAGAGGAAGTATGTAACTTCGGAAAAATCAATTCAGTTGCCTCTTTGTTAAATTTTTTAAATTGGTGTGTACTTAATTGGGTTAATGTAATAATTAAATATATCCTCATATCTAAAACCCAGTACAACTGCAGTCAAAGATGAGTGCTCAATAAATAGTAGGTATTATCTGTAGTAGTAGCAGCATCTGCAATGCAGAGAGTCAGTAATCAAGGATATTTCTCCAACTTTTGGTAATGATAAAATAGTAAATAAATGCTAGTAAAGGTTTATATCAGTTCTTTAGAGGAAAATTATGTGCATTTGTTTATATTATTGCCTGTTTTATGTAGAGCTTATTTTATTAATGAGCTTGTACATTTCCCAAGGGAAGTTACCATAACTCCTTAACTTTCCCTCCTAAGCTCTTGGCATATTAGTGACCAGATGAAAAGGATTGAACAAATGGAATAACTTCCAACAAAACATAATTAATCCAGTTAGAATCAGAATATTTATACATGAAGTATATTTCTAAACCACTTATGTTACTAAAGAAAATTTAGAAATAACAATGTTTTCAATGTTTGTAAATCCATATTTATACATGGAAATTGTTTTAAAGCACGTATAAGCCTATAAAAGCCAATTCATTTTAGAACCTATTATTACATTATATTAGGAATGATATGAATGAGTTGATTGATAACATTGATTTTGGCTCCACAGAGCAGTATAAATAATTTTAAAATTTAAAGTTTAACCATGAATATGTATTCAATGAGGAGCAGCTCATTGTATAATGTCTTAATTTTTATTTGGTAAGTAATAGTGTGTAATGATTCAAAGGGAAACCTTAGATTATTTAGAGAGCAAAAATGTCCTTTATCATTGTAATGAGTATGATTCTTTGTCTTATAAATGTTCACTAACCTTGTATTCCATTTACTTTACTTAAGCCCTTAAATTGTAGTGCTCCAATATAAGAAATAACGTTGACAACTTTACCCAGAGTGCCATCTAATGGCACTGATGTCTCAGTTTAAATCAATCCAATATGCTGCTTTGCTTAACTAATTTCAACTGAAAAGAAGTGTATCAAGCATTAGATATTATTTTGCTTTCCTAGTATTGGTTTTCCAGTTTCTCTTTACAGAAAGATGAAGTAGAGAAACTATTATAAGGATAAATAAAAAAGAAAATATAAAATGAAGACAGAATACAATATATAGCAGAAGGTTGCAAAGCTGTGTATTTCTGACAGTGCCAAAGTAAGCTTATTTGTGTGCACAAATCATTATTGCAAGTTGAGAAGCACAGAAGCAGAATTAGTGTTAGGCAAGCATTTTTGAAACAGTAATTTAAGAGAAAATATGAAAGAGCAAATACTTCACCAAATTCTGGCAGTCTTGATTATTATTTAGCCTTTATCATTAATTAGCTGTAAAACCTTTGGGAAATGCTCAACCCGGCTTATCTGCGTCCTGATGTGTACAATTACGATAGTGATATTTTCCCTAACCTATTTTTGTTACTATTATGATGAAAGAATAAAAGGGAAACCTCTTTGCAAAACTCAAAGTGTTATATAAATATAGAGATTATTGTCAGATCAAAACAAAGTTTATAAGAAGGAAATGTATAAAGTTCAGTAATTGGCCAATTATACAACAGCCTTTAAACAATCTATGTATATGAGAAAACACAGCAAATTATCTTTAAGTAAGTCATGTCTTAGGCTACAGATACCCTTTCTGCATTTCTTGTGTATTTATTTGTTTATCCAGCTTTACTATTCGTGTGGAGTACTTTCACAAGTACTCCATACGAAGTACCACTATTTTTTTTTTTTTTTTTTTTTTTTTTTTTTGCGGTACGCGGGCCTCTCACTGTTGTGGCCTCTCCCGTTGTGGAGCACAGGCTCCGGATGCACAGGCTCAGCGGCCATGGCTCACGGGCCGAGCCGCTCCGCGGCATGTGGGATCTTCCCAGACTGGGGCACGAACCCGTGTCCCCTGCATCGACAGGCGGACTCTCAACCACTGCGCCACCAGGGAAGCCCCGAAGTACCACTATTAATTAATACCACTATTAGTTGCCATGTCTTTTAAATATATATGATTTGAGGAGAAATAAACTGTCCTTTGCTTCAGCAACAAAACTTGCAATAACATCTCACACAGATATCAAACTTTTGCTTTCTCTCTTATCTCTTTTATTTTCCCTGAGGGTTTGTATAAGAAATCAAGCAATTATATAATTCAATATATCAATGACTTATAGACATGGCTTAGCATGGTTTGGTTTTAGTGCTTTTAAATTGAAACAGTTATGTATGAGCATCATTTCAGTAAGTACTTATCTTTTTCCTGGGCGCTCATTTATTTGTTTAAATTAGAGTCTGGAACTTTTCACAGGGAATCATCGCTTAAAACCACTAAATCTAATCAAGAAATATCTTCATCTTCCACCTTCTTAAATTATGACATAAGACTCAAGAGCTAGCCTGAGTTTTCTAAAATTTTATACTTGATTTCTCAAAGTATTGATTCTCTCTTACCTCCCTGAGTCTAAAAGGATCTCTGTCTAACTGGCTTGAAGGAATAGACAAGAATCTTTTCTTTACTGATACATAATTCAACTTTGATTATATTTTTAACAAATTTTAGATAAACTTTTAGGCATTATAACTTGTTAATTATTTAATTGGTTTTAGACTTTTTCTCTTAAGAGAAATGAAGAATTGAAAATAAATAATTATCCTCCAAGCATAATAAACTTTTGAATGGGTCTATAAAAATGTTATTTTAACTTGAAAAGGCTTATTTATATCTCTTAATATATGTCTAATTTTTTGAAACAATAATTTAAACACATATTCTGAGAGAGGATTTGTTTCTGATGAGGAAAAAATACAATATGAAGACCAATTCAATAATCCTATCTTGATTTTCCAGGGTAGATTATCACAATAAATAGTTTAATGATCATAAAAATGATGAAGTGAAAGATAAGTTTTAAAGAGTTTCTAAAAGATAACATTTAAAAAGAATAATCTCACTCTTAACCAGTTACATATCAATTGCTATTATAGATAATATGATACTAATTTAAAATAACTCCAAAGAGATGATAGTGAAAGGAGATATTTATTTATACAGAGTTCATAATAGTAATAGAGTATCTATTTGCATATATAATGATACAAAATTTTAAAGTAAACTAATTTTTCATTATGCAAAAGCTATTCTCGGGCTTCCCTGGTGGCTCAGTGGTTGAGAGTCCGTCTGCCGATGCAGGGGACACGGGTTCGTGCCCCGGTCCGGGAAGATCCCACATGCCGCGGAGCGGCTGGGCCCGTGAGCCATGGCCGCTGAGCCTGCGTGTCCGAAGCCTGTGCTCCGCAATGGGAGAGGCCACAACAGTGAGAGGCCCGCGTACCACAAAAAAAAAAAAAAAAAAAAAACTATTCTCAATAATATAGGAACATTTTTCTGAGATCGAAAGAGAATAACAGATGGTAGTCAGCATACAGAAATATGTCGCCGTTTTGAAAAGTATATCTGTAAGAAAGGAAATTACCTGGATAATGGGAATTTCTATAGATATATATGTGTAGGGAAAATTTACAAGGACTAACTAAAAAAAGAGTCCAATATATAGGCAGAGAGAGTTTTAAAGTGAGGCAGAATCAATTGAAATACAGGTAATGAATGAATGGATTGCAGATCGGGCCTCATTACATAAGGTAGGTAAGTCACAATGTTCAGCATACATAAATTTGGAGAAATCTACTTTTATGATGCTTGGTAATGAAAAGGCCACTGTTTTATGATGATTCATAGACCCTTTTACAGTGATAAAGTAGAAGAGTGGCTTAGCAATTCACCAAACTTTTCACAAAGAAATCAAAAAAGGAGAAGTGGCACAGAGAGGTCCATCTGTTCCCTCTCTCTCACCCTGGCAGGACCACACGTAAACTATTCTAGACAGGATTATTTGCTTCTGAAAATGGAAGTAAAAATATGTGGTTGGATAAATATGGGACAGTCTCATCTGACTTTTGGAAAGAAAACTTTAATTTTTTCCCTTTTACCCTTCTTCAAGTTTCAATGACAGAAAAAAATTAACATTATAACCAGAAGTAGAATGGAATGTAGATAACTTTAAAATTCAAAAATGAGAAAGATTAAATCCCCACCCACCTAATTTACATCAACTTTTTCTGTAAATAAATAAATGATATCAATATCTACAGGGTACAGTGAACAAGGTATTATTTGAAAAAAAGATCAGAGCACCATAGAATAATTGTTACATAACTCTTTCCAATTGCTTCTCAAAACTAAAACCTGTAACAGGAGACCAATAAATAAGCCAGATAAATTAATAATTCAACTTATTAGCAAATTAAAGTTACCATGCAACTATTTAAAAACAAGAGTATAGTTGACAAAGTACTAGTCTCTGAGTCAAGAGGTCTGAAATAATGTAGTGGTTCTTCTAATAAGAAGATTGGCATTATATATATCAGTCCCTTTTTATGGATCAGGCTTCTCAATAAATAAGTGGAATAGACTGGGTATTTTTTAAGACCAAATTCTAATACAATTTGTAGATATATCAAGGATTTGTAGACAGAGATTAGAATGATCAAAATTCTACTGAAATAATGAGAAAAGATTATTTTCTTTTCTGATTTTCTTTTCTGACAGGGTCATTCCAAGGGTTTTTTGACTTACTGGAGTCTTTGAGGTGGGCTAATAAATATTATACATTTTCTTAAACTTAGTTTTGAACCAAAATGTATCAGTAGGTGGATACTAAAAATATAACCTTTAACATTATAAAGTCTAGGTTGAAGGACGCATCTTAATGTCAGAACAAAACTGTGTTTGGTAATTTCCCATCCTCCCCGAATTTGAAATGCCCTATCTGAAGTAAAACTTGAGAATCGATGACAAATGCACTTGCACAGGCAGCAGACTGCCATTGGTCATTGTGAAGAGGGAGGAGAAAAATAGCAAATCCTCTGCACTAAGTTCTTTTAATGAGTGATTTACTCAATTGAGAAACCAAGATGAATGTCTGCTGTTGACCAATCAGATAAGTAGCTCTCTCAGTGTCAGGAGTAAGTGATGGGATAAAGAGACCAAGAGCATATCCTCAACTCATATAAGCAAAAGATATGGGAGTGAGGTAGTCCTTCCAGCTTAGCTTAAAGACCATACTTATTTGTCCTACTCTATCAAATGTAATAAGTGCAGTATGAAGCAACATATAAAACATTTCTGGGCTTCCCTGGTGGCGCAGTGGTTGGGGGTCTGCCTGCCGATGCAGGGGACATGGGTTCGTGCCCCGGTCCGGGAGGATCTTGTGTGCCGCGGAGCGGCTGGGACTGTGGGCCATGGCCGCTGGGCCTGCGCGTCCAGAGCCTGTGCTCCGCAGCGGGAGAGGCTGCAGTGGTGAGAGGCCCGCGTACCGCAAAAAGCAAAAACAAAAACAAAACATTGCTGTAAGAAAGTATACTTGAAATATCAAATAATTTTCATGACTTTTTTTGAAATTTCAGGGAACAATAGCAGATAACTGAATAATTAGAAAATAAAAACTAAAGGAAAAGTTAAAATATTGGGGATAAAACATTTTGGAAAACAGAAGACAAATATGATGGGTATGGAAGATTGGTAATTATGAATATAAGTTATTTTATGATTTTAGATACTACTTAATACCAGTGATAATATTCATACTATTGAAAAAATGAAATTTAAACGAAATGCTTGTATTCTTCTGGCTAAGATAAAGTAATAAGGATATGATTTATATTTCTGCCTGAAACAACTAAGAAGTTTTAAAAGTGTATATATCAGTATATAAATAAATATGCATGTATAATTATATATGTATATATAAATGTAATGTATGATACATAGACATATTTTCAAACTAAATGAAAAGAACCCAAACAACCCAGTAACAAAATTAGCAAAATACTTGAACAGAAACTGAACTAAAGAAAATATACATATAGAATATAGGCATATGAATCTCAACATCTTTATTCTTTAGGTAAATGCAAATTAAAAACATATGAGACAACACTACACACCTATGAGAATAGCTACAAGCAAAAAGCCTTTTCATATCAAATCTAAGTGAGAATGTAAAACAGTATAGTGATTTTGGCAGTTTCTTAAGCATACAGAAATACGTGTTAACAAGTATTTTTAGAAAATTAAAGACAATATAAAAATAGAATTCAGTCTTTCTACTCCTAAGTATTTACTAAAGATAAAATCTATGTCCATAGTAGGATATGTATACAAATGGTCTTAGCAGCTTTATTTGGAATAGCCCTAAACTGAATATAACCCAAATATCCATCAACAAGTGAATGAATCAAATATTGTGGTATATCCACAAATGGATTAGTACCCTACATTAAACAGAATAAGTTAAAGAACTGTTACTGCATTAAAGATGTCTAGGTTTCCAAATAATTATGTTGAGTCAAAGAGACCAGACAAAAAATGTATAAGATTTCATTTATATAAAATCCCAGAAAATGCAAACTGATCTTTAGTGATGGAAAGCAAATCAGTGGTTTCCGGAGGAGCAAAAGGGAAGGACTACATAGGAAATTTAGGGGAAATTTAGGGGAAATTTAGGAAATTTATGTATATTTAAAGTGTACATGATGATTTAACATACATATACATTGTGGAATGATTACCAAGATCAAGATAATTAAAACATCCATGACCTGACCTAGTTAAGTCTTTTCCTTTTTGTGGTCTCAGCAACTTTTATGTAATACTGTATTATTAACTATCATCACCACGCTGTACATTTGAGCCTCATGATTTACTCTTATAACTAAAAGTTTGTATCCTTTAACCTACATCTCCGCATCCCCATCTCCTCAGCCCCTGGAAAACACCATTCTATTTTCTGGTTCTATGAAATGGGCCTTTTTATTTTTATTTTTTAAATTCCACAAATAAATGACACCATACAGTATTTGTCTTTCTCTATCTGGCTTAGCATAATTCCCTCCAGCTTCATTCATGTTATCCCCAAAGGCAAGATTTCCTTATTTTTATGGCTCAATAATATTCCATTCTGTGTGTGTGTGTGTGTGTATAAAATCATAATTTCATTATTCGTTCATCTTCTGAAGGACATGTAGGTTGTTTCCATATCTTGGCATGTTTGTCGTGAATTATGCTGCAGCAAACATGAGGGTGCAAACATCTCTTTAAGATACTTTATTTCCTACATGTACATATTCAGGAGTGAGATTACTGATTTAAATGGTTGTTCCATTTTTAATTTTTGGAGGAACTGCTGCCATACGGTGTTCTATAATGGCTGTACTGATTTACATCCCTATCAACAGTTTACAAGGGTTTCGTTTTCTCCACATCCTCACCAACTTTTGTTATCTCTTGTCTTTTTGATAATAACCACCCTTACAGGTGTGAGGTAATACCTCCTTGTGGGTTTGATTTGCATTTCGTTGATGATTGGTGGTGTTGAGCACTTTTCCATGTACCTCTTGGCCATTTGTTTGTCTTCTTTGGAAAAATCTCTATTCAGCTCCTTTGCCACTTTTTAAATTGGGTTTTTGCTTTTTTGCTATTGTGTTATATGAGGTCTTTATGTATTTTAGAAATTAGACCCTTATCAGACACGTGGCTTGCAAATAGTTTCTCTTATTTCGGAGAGTGCCTTTTCAATTTATTGATTGTTTCCTTTGTTGTGCAGAACATCTTTAGTTTGATGTAGCCCCAGTTGTTTATTTTAGCTTTCGTTGCCTGTGCTTTTGATATCTTAACCAAGAAATTGCCAAGACCAATGTCCGGGAACTTTTCCCCTATGTTTTCTTCCAGGATTTTTTGATTTTGGGTCTTACACTGAAGTCTTTAATCCATTTTAAGTTAATTCTTGTGAATGGTGTAAGATGGGGTCCAGTTTCATTCTCTGCATGTGGATATCCAGCTTTCCCAGAAACATTTATTGAAGAGGGTGTCATTTCCCCATTGTGTGTTCTTGGTGGCTTTACTAAAAATTAACCATATATGCATGGGGTTATTTTTGAGCTGTTTATTCTGTTCCACTGGTCTATGTGCCTATTTTATGTCACTGTGATAGTGTTTTGATAACTATGTCTTTGTAATATAGTTTGAAATCAGGAAGTATGATGCCTAGAGCTTTGTTCTTTCTCAATATTGCTCTGGCTATTCATATTTTTTGTGGTTTCATACAGATTTTAGAATATATTTTTCTATTTCTGTGAAAAATGCCATTGGGATTTTGATAGAGTTTGCATTGAATCTGTTGATCATTATTGGACAGTATGGACATTTTACCTTTTCTTTGTGGAAGAATATTAATTCTTCCTCAAAAATAATAAACTGCTTAGGAATAAATTTAAACAAGGAGGTGAAAGTCCTGTATACTAAACTATAATTCATTGGTGGGAAAATTGGAGAATATATAAATAAATGGAAAGATATCTCATGTTCTTGGATAACTTTGTTAGTGCATGGAGATCTGAAGTACACAGACCCACATATCAATTTACTGGAGATTTAGTGGACCTAATACTTTCTGAGGTTTCTAGGGTTGAAATTTTAACTCATATGTGAGTTATAATTTTATGAAGAAATAATCGACTCAACATTTACTACATCTAATAATAGGTGGCTCTAAGAGGTGGATTTGAATTATCTTATAAAAGAAGGGAAGTAAAAGAAAGGGTACTGAAGATTATGTTACCACATGTCAATGGAGAGACAGGGCTCCTATAACCCAAAGATAAAGAATGAAAACAAACCTACTCCATAATGTTTTATAGCAATACAGTTGATGTAGTGCAGGCCCAGTGAAAGTTTTATTTTTTTTTCCTCAATTAAAAGCATATTTGAGCATACAACACAATTAGCCATGTGGATGAATCTGAATTCTGTGAACAGAGACAGATTTTCTAGATGATGTATTTCTAGATTTCTTTTAAACTTTACATTCTTTTGAGAAGCTCTTTTTAGAACAGTGAGTTTTGCAGAATTACTTAGAATAGTACTTTGAATAAAGGACAACAGAATACAGGATTTAAAATTCAGATGAATGGTGTTTTGTTATCATTTTATAATTAAATTCAATGACATATGAAGTAGTTATATTAGCATTCGAAGCTTAAATAGTATGAAAAAATAAAATTTACAGATCTATGGCTGTTAGTGGATTTACTTTATTTGTATTAACTTTGTGAAAAGTAAGAGACTTTACACTTTATGCCTCTCCATCATAAACAACATCCCAAGTAATATCAATTATGTTTCAGTTGAAATAATGGTATTAGTTATTACCTTTACTTTTAGTATTACTAATTATGGTCTTTTTGAAACAAAATACAAGACATTAAAATGAGCATAAAAGTATAATCCAGGAATGACAGATCAGCAGTAACATATTAACGGGCTTCCCTGGTGGCACAGTGGTTAAGAATCCGGCTGCCAATGCAGGGAACCCAGGTTCGAGCTCTGGTCCAGAAAGATCCCACACGCCGCAGAGCAACTAAGCCCATGTGCCACAGCTACTGAGCCTGCGCTCTAGAGCCCACGAGCCACAAGTACTAAGCCTGCACGCCGCAACTACTGAAGCCCGCGTGCCTGAAACCAGTGCTCCGCAACAAAAGAAGCCACCACAGTGAGAAACCCGGGCACCACAACGAAGAGTAGCACCCACTCGATGCAAAGCCTGCGCGCAGCAACAAAGACCCAACGCAGCCAAAAATAAAATTACTTACTTAATTAAAAAAAAAAACCATATTACCAAATAATATAGTTTTATTCCAAAGCTAGTCTAAAAGTTATGATGATCTCTAGAGTTAAATACGGAGATAATCATTACCTAAAACTTGTCTGAAATTTTGTCTGATGGACACTGAAATTTGAAAGCCTTGTTCTGAAAAACATGTCTGAAAATAGAAGGCAAACTGTGGTCCCAGGGTTATGGTTTTTGTAGTCTGCTTACACTAATCGTATCCAAAATATTACATATTACTATTTAGTACAGTTTGATTCAATCATAAGCTAATTTAATAAAAATATGATTTCATTAGAAAGACTATTTCAAAGCATAACCTTTCTGTACAGGGCAATGAAGTTAATGGAGTTTGTAAAATGTATTTTGGTTATGCCCAAATTTGACTGAATCACAATCAAGTTAATTATTGTACATCTTCCATCCTTGCGGAAATGATGTTTTATTTTCAACACCTGAATTTTAAAGCATCTTTTCTTAGGGAGTAGGTATGGGAGGGGATGAGGCCATTATAGAACTGGAAGCCTAGCTAGCAAAATTAAACTGTTAAAAGCACATTGGAAGCTGTTTCAGGCTACTGATAGCTGAAGTCATGCAATATCAAATTAATGATGCTGTCAGAGCTGAACAGTAACTCCTTTCCCTATTAAAAGCAAGGGAGAAAGAGAAAGGTAGTGCATTTGTAAAGATGGTACCTCTTCACACTGGTGTGGAGCTCAAACTGAGCTTTAATTTTTATAGGATTGAGAATCTGATATTCTATATTTACAATAAAGCTAGTGTATCATTCATTTTCTAATTTTTGCCATCTGTTTCCTCTCATAATTACTGCTTAAAAAAGAAAAGAGTTGGGGTGGGCAGAGAATCATCAATAATGTGACAGTTTGCACCAGCATGTATACTGGCTCCCATCATAATATAAGAAGACTACACTACATAATAATAATACTTTGTGCTCTTTACATGCAGATAAAACAAAGTAATGCAACAGTATATTCCCAAACTTGATAAAGAACATTTTAACTCCAGCTCTATCAGCAGCCCCAGTTCTGTCTGTGGGCTATATGTGAGGCTAAATTTAGATGGCCTCCTATGATTTTGATTAAAGTTACCTTATTCCTGGATGCAAATGGAAAGTCAAAGTGGTAAAAAGTTTGCCAGAATTTCAGAAAGATTGTTCGTAAAATATAAGTATGGGCTCCTTTGGTGTGATGATAGTCCTCTACCACTCTTTTCTTCAAGACGTTTAAAGTCTGTAGGGATTAGTGATGTCCTAATAAAACAACATATGTTAGGCTCTTTTGTTTTTTTTTTTTTTTTGGTACGTGGGCCTCTCACTGTTGTGGCCTCTCCCATTGCAGAGCGCAGGCTCAGCGGCCATGGCTCATGGGCCCAGCCGCTCCATGGCATGTGGGATCTTCCCGGACCGGGGCACGAACCCGTGTCCCCTGCATCGGCAGGCGGACTCTCAACCACTGCGCCACCAGGGAAGCCCTGTTAGGCTTTTTTATAGATGAAATATGCATACAATGTTCAAAGTTGATGATTCTTTTAATTTTTTCATAATAGCATTTATGACTAAAAATGTAATGATAAGACATTAAGAGCAAAAATTCAGTTTCTGGCTAATAAAATGGAACTTGGTTGAAACATGAAAATTACTAAATGAAAAGGTTTTAATCAAATATATTTATTGCCCTTGGTTTAGTCACAATTGTTCCTTTTTTGTAATTGAATTATTTTTAAATATCATGGAACTTAATTTAGTCACACTTCGTATGTTTCATTCTCAACTGAGAAAGCTCACTCCTAAGAGGAAATAAAAATAAGTAAAAGAAATATCTAAATCAAAACTTCTCCAATCGCTGAAACTTGAAAATATTAAAAATTAGTGCTCTAGTTTTCATACTAAGCTTTCCCCGTACATCTTAGCAATCATAATGTTTTACCTTGAAATATATTTTGAGGGAAAAAATTACAATAATGAGTGAAAGATAATTCCCTTTCTACAAAAGTGAAATGTAGAAAATACTTTAATTCCTTTGTGATTGAGAGCAAACTCCAGAAACAAAATTCTAATTTCATATCATATATATGTGTGTGCGTGTGTGTGTGTATATATATATATATATATATATATATATATATATATATATATATATGTATATAGAGCTTTAATTTTTATAGGATTGAGAATCTGTTGTCAATGAATAAAAACTCAGTGACTAATTATCTGGCCCGAGAAATCAATACATTATTCTCTGTCTTCTTTCAACTTAGGCCTTTAAAAAAAAAAGTGCTTTTTTTTTTATACTCTAACTTTATCTCTAAAGGGAGAGATTTTTTTTATTAAAAAATAAGAAAACATTACCAAATAATTATGCTTGTCTATTAATTATTTATGTCATTTCTTTCCTGTGTTACTGGCATAATTTAGCTTTGGGTCTGTAAATATTCTGTTCTAGCATGTTTTTGAGGGTGCATACCCAGCAATTAATAGAACTTAAGAGCTGATTCTCTACATTTCTAACTTTTAGTTTTTCTTTAAAGTCATAGGGAGCCTAAAATGGGATATTATTTCCATTTAAAGGAATATTTAAATATCTCAAACACAGAGGTACATATAAAAATTTCAACTTAATCAATTAAACTTTTTTTTAGAGAAAATCAGAATGAATTAAATGATTTTAATTTTTTTTAAAAGAAATCCACTTTTTTATCACTAGCTCATTACATCTTGAGATGATTTATTTTTCCAGTTTGGGTACTTTTCAAAATAGAATTTTTATTCAGCATTTTTATTTGTGAAGCCAAATAAAAGTTCTATCAAAATGTCCATATTTTTTAAGTGGGGATGAGGCAAACTTCAAATTTTGGATTTTATGAAATGCTTGATGTATCTGTTATTTAATAGAGATAGATTTTCATTGAAAATATTATTATTTAAAAAAATTTAAAAAGTCAAGAGTAAGCTTCAGGATCCATTATCTAATGATGGCTGGTGATGCACTTTTTTCAAAAGTATGTATGTGAGTGCATGTGTGTGTATGCATATATACATAAATGTATATATCTATGGATATATTAATATATATTATATATAAAACATTTAATTAAACTCAAATACAATAATCATTAACATTATATAAACATATACATGCCAAATTTTAAAAAAATTATCAATTAAAGAAATTTGCCGAAGTTGAATTTATATAAAAAAAAGAAAATTATTTTCTTTTATATATTATCTTTTCTATGTAGCTATTCAGAATTTTTAAAAGCATGTTATATTTTAGAACCTGGGTAGGAAATATCTGAACTAAGATCATCTTTTAGTGTCAGAATGTAAAGAAGTACTCAAAAAAAAAATCACAACGATGTAGGTATGTCAGAGACACAGAAGCCAATGTCCAAAGGTGTAAAAGCAAGAAAATAAAGTAGCACTGGATAATAATTTGAAGTATAAAATAAATATCTATGAGTCCACACTGATATGAATAAATAGATGGAGGAGAACAGGCAGATCTCCCATGCAGGAGAACTTATGTAAGTACTTCGTCCTCAAAAAGGTAGAGCTTAATTCCTCACGCCTTACGTGTGTGCTATACACAATCACTTCATTCCAAAAAGTACAATGTGGAAAGAAGAAAGAAAAGGGTAACTTTATAGTGGAAAAAATTGGCAAATAATATCTCAGCCAGGTGATCAAGATCAACATCAACATTGATAAGTCATGTAGAAAGTATGTACCCTTGATATGATGTGATGAGAATGACACTTTACCACTGTGGTCATCTGTCCCAAAACACATAACTTCATTATAATCTTGATAAAAATGCCTGACAAATCCCAATTGTCTGTTAATCCATAAAATTACTGACCAGTAATCCTCAAAATTGTCAAGGTCATCAAAAACATGTAAAGTACGAGCAAATGTCACAGCCAAGAGAAGCCTAATGGCACGCATAGATAAACTAGGTAAAATGCATCCCGGATAGTATCCTGGAACAAAAAAAGGACACTAGGTAAAAATTAATGAAATCTTTATAAGACATGGAATTTAGTTAATAATAATGTATCAGTACTGGTTCATTAACTGTGAAAAATGTACCATAGTAATATGTAAGATGTTAATAATAGGGGACACTAGGGGTGGTATACATGAGACTTCTCTGTACTACCTTCATAATTTTTCTTCAAATTTTAAATATTATAACTAAACAACACTCCAAGTACTAAAATTAGAGGAGAAAAATATTAATCACACAATATTCATGACTTTCCTCATGAACAAAGATCACAAATAATTTAAGCCCTATATTCTGCAGAAATAATTTTAAAATTTATATTATGAGAATATTACTTTCCCATCTAATTCCAAAAAAAAAAAAATAGTTGTTTTAGTTAGACATTTCAACTAGGGTAGGAGAAGACATTGTGTGCCATGAAATAGGAGCAGAACAAAATGTGGCAATTTATACTGAGTCACTCAAAATCAAAAAAAAGTGTCTTATTCTATTTTGTTTGTCTTTGAGCTATATTATTTTATTCTATTTTGTTTGTCTTTGAGCTATATTATTTCCACTTTAAGACAGATAAATGAGGCACTTTATTCATATAGACATTATTAGAGATAGGACAGTATTTACTTCTGATCTGGTAGACTCTTGTAGAATATGAATGATTCCGAATGACAGAGACTATGAAGAATTTATTTTAGAAAGCATGTTGATATTCTCAAGATTTTTGCTTTCCTAAGTAACCCAACGTGAATGGAACAAAATGTTTCCATGGTGGCCCACTTCAAATGTAACCGTCTGTACTTTTT
Source organism: Globicephala melas (assembly GCF_963455315.2). Lineage (NCBI taxonomy): Eukaryota > Metazoa > Chordata > Mammalia > Artiodactyla > Delphinidae > Globicephala > Globicephala melas. Next base: position 56,258,106 of record NC_083330.1, read on the forward strand.
AAGATGTAAAGTATAAACATGGTAGAAAGTGTGTCTACTATTTTAATCCAAACACAATTAAACCAGAGTTCATTCCTGTGGTTCTACAGCAGTAGTCCCAGAATTCTGCACATTTTTTAATCATCTTATGAAGTTATTTCTAGCCTGTGACACTTTTCCCTCCCACATTGACTACAAATTCTTTCTACTTTGCTCTTAATGTCTCCAAAACATGTGCCTTTGAGTATTTTGTTTTTATGTTTGTTTGGGGTGCTCTTATTAAATTACAGATATTCACATGTATTTTTTGCAATGCAGTGTTCAGAAAATACTCACTGGGAAAATTAAGAAGTGCTTTACTCCCACTCGCTGTGCAGCTATGTGCTGCAGGCCAAACATAATTAAAATTATTGCAGTCCTCTGAATCCTAGACTCTTTTCTAACGAATTAGCATTAAAATGCCAGAAAAAAACGAGCCAAGCTGACACTGCTAGATGAAAACCACTGGTAAGCTTTCTTTATTTCTGCCTTCGTAAGACCCTTTCAATTCTGAACTCCTAGCAGTTCGTTAAGGTCTTTACAGAAACGTTGACAAATTAGATTGGACCACAGAATTTGGATATTTTTGTTCTATATTTTTTTAGCTAATTTATGCACTTGTACTAGTAGACCAGAACCCCAATATCTTTTTGTCCTATTCATAACACAGGTAATTTCTTATTTTGCAATCTCACTCTCTTTTTAATTTTATAGATTCTTTATTTCTTTTTATAACTTTTTATTATGATGGTACTTTGACTTATTTAATCATTCAGTATATTTTAGTAAATTCAGACTATATGTCAGGTGTACTATGAAGTGCTAAGAATATAAAAAATAAACACACAAAAAAATACAATCCTGTATGGCAGGGAGCTCACAGTCAAATGTGGCACAAGAACAAAGTAGATAATTAAAATAACTAATTGAAAATTAAGTAATATACTTGCAGTTCTTTGCATCTTTTCCCTGTCTACTGACAAATATATTTTTGACATCTCAAAGCTTTCCCTCACCTTAAGATTACGGACATGGTCTGGCTCAAACTAAAATTAGTAGTAACAATCAGAACAGGCAGACCAACAGAGATTTTCATGAAATGATGAGTTCCAAGTGAGATCTTCATCAATCTTAATTTCAAAAATCAGGGCTGTCAGTATTGTTTACCTGGATCCTCAGTAGCACTCTGTGAACAGTGCTTCTTAATCAGGGTAAATGTTCTCAAGGAATATTTCAGTCCTGTTCATTCCACTGGCTCCATTTTAATTGTACTTCCCTGGCCATTCTACCAGCAATAATAGGTTGCATTGAAAAATACATCACCTTTAGAGTCAGATGAACTTGGGTTTTACTCCTAGCTTCATCATATTGCTAGTTGCACCTTGGTTGAGGAAAATTATGAAAATTTCCTGAGCGTCTGTGAGAGCTCTTAGTTTAGAAAACAGTGATTCTCAGTCAGGTGTCATTTTACATCCCAAAGACATTTGGTAAGATCTAGAGCCATTTTTGATTGTCACAACTGAAGGGTTACTACTGATATCTGGTTCATAGAGGCCGAATGTGCTGCTTAACATTCCACAATGAACAGGATAGCCGCTGTCAGCAAAGAATTACCTGGCCCCAAATGTCAGTGGGCACGAACCCGTGTCCCCTGCATCGGCAGGCGGACTCTCAACCACTGCACCACCAGGGAAGCCCCACAAAGCCATCTTTTAAAAAATACAAATCATATCGTTTCACTCTTCATTCTGAAGGCTTCCGGTGACTTTCTGTGACACTGAGATTAAAAGCCAAAGTCTTGACCTTGACCTGCAAGGCTGGACAGGATTTGTTTCCTGCCTACTTTTCTTGTCTTCTCTCTTAAAATTATTTCTCTTGCTCACTAATCTTCCTAGGTTTGTCACACTAGAAACACTTTCTAGGTTTATTATATTTGGGGTTTTTGTTGTTCTTTTTTCTGAGCCCTAATGGCCACATGGCTGCTACCCTCTCATGGCTATTTCATCTGAAGCATTACCTCTGAAGAGAAACCTTTGCTAAGTGAACATCTAAAATAGTTTTCATATGATCATTCTCAGTCAGATCACTTATTCATGACATTTTTAGCCTGTTTATTGGTTTGTGTTATGTTCTGCCTCCCCCAATAAAATGTAAACTTCATGAAAAAAGACCCTACTTATCTGTTCTTCACTCTATAAACAGGGTGTATAAGAGTAGATGGCAATTTTTATATGGGGGTCACAGATTATTAGCGAATGATAACATTATTCATTGTAAAATATCTATCAAATTGGGTATTTCATAGATTTTTAAGAACATTGGAAAAATAATTTGGGGGAGTCTCAATAAATTATCTTTTCAGAATATCCCTACAGTATTTTAAAAGCTAGTTTTTATGCATTCACAAATGTTTAGTAATTGTAAGGACTGTATAAAAATTGAAGTTTTTAACCAAAGTGTGCAATTTTCTTTCTTGAAGGACTTAGGAATGTTGTAAATAAGATAAGCATTAGAGAGAAAAAAACAATGAAAATCTAATTGATTAAATCAAAGTTATAGAAACCATCTTAAAGGGACAAAAATAGCTAGTAGGCCTAAAAGGACTTAAATATTAGTGGAGAATGTGTAAATTTATATAAAGGTATACATAACAGAGAAATATCACTCAGTCAAATAAGCACAGGAGAGGAAATTCATAGAACAAGTATTAGCAATGACCATCCGTCCTGTCAGTGTCTGACAGGAGTGTGTACTAATTTAGTAGATCTGCAGTCAGGTGGGGTCCTAAACACTTCTAAAGAATATATAACAATTTCATTAATACTAACTGCTTTCATCCTTGAATCTGTGCTAACCAAGCAAAATTTTGTTATCTCCCTTCCATATTGGACAATTTAGAGGGAACAAATGGACTACTTATGCAGACTTAAACATTCCAGCATCTGTGACAATATATCTCATTGTAAATTAATATATTGGCATAAGACTTGTATGCTTATTTAATGTAAATCCACTCATGAGAGATGAATTTACTCTGTGTATGCAGACAAAATCAATTTCTAAGCTAGAGGGCAAGATCCAGGATTCTGGCAAATGTACCAAGGTAATGAAGCCCACTTGTGTTACCTTTGGGAGATAATCTTAAAGTCTTTACCTTGGGGACACACAGAGCATTGACTTTTGCTGAGTGTATTATAGCATTTTCTTATTTTAATTTCTAGTGTGTCTCTCCTTTAGAAAAACGTGAGACTACCTTTTAATGATAGAAAAAAAGGAACACTTTGAAGTGAGTTCTTAAAATTTGAGTGCATTCCTGTCATTTTGTAGTTCATAATACCGAGTGACAAGAGTTTTATTTATCTATTTTACTCATTCTTTCATTCATTCGTTGAATAAACATACCCTTATTTAACCTCTAATACAAGACAGACATGATCCCTGCATTCACAGAGTTTATGTTTCAGTTGCATAAGTGGAAGTTATGCAAATAAACTACACAAATAAAACTTTATGAAAACTCTTATACAACAGAAGTATTGGGGAGATTAATAATATTTTAGGCCCCAGGAAGTGTAATTTCAAAACCTTTGCATAGAAAGAGCACAATCTATTTGAAGAACTGAGAGAGTTCTTCTAGGCTAGGGAGAGTGCACTTAAAATGGCTTTTATGATTAGAGGGATGAGACACTGTAAACTGAAAAATTTGGAAATGTGAAGTTATAGGAGTGAAAAGTGCTTTGAATTATGTGATTTCCCTCTTCTAACTTATATAGCGTGACAAAAGGAGTTTCGTGACCTGAATAAATTAAAGATCTTGAGATGGGGAGATTATCCAGCACTGTGCAGACGGACCCAATGTTGTCACAAGAGTACTTACAGCAGGAAGGTATGAAGGGCAATGTGAGAGAGAGAGGAGATGGACAAAAAAAGCAGGGACTGGAGTGATGCCCTTTGAAAATAGAAGAGTCCATGAGCCAGGGAATGCAGGCAGCTTCTAGAAACTGTAAAAGGCAAAGAAAAACATTTTTTTCCTAGAGCCTCCAGAAGAAGCAAGCCCTATGAACATGTTGAAGACTGATTTTGGACTTCTGTCTTCCAGAACAATAATATAATACATTTGTGTTATTTTATGCCACTAAATTTATGGTAATTTGTTACAACCGGGATAGAAAACTATAACAAATATTATGTGGTTTGAGGTCCGTTCTATATTGTTAAAGATGGAGTGTTTTATATTATTTACTATAGTTAACTAAAGCTAGAGTGTTAGCTCCCTGAAGGACGAGGCCATGTTTCTGACTTCCCTAGGGTCAAGCTATGTCCGTAATACATCACATAATTTACTTGTGTTGACCTGAAACAACTAGACTGCCAGTTATTGCTCCCGCAAAGATGGATTTATTTGGGATCAACAGAGAATTGCAATTAGGGGTCTGCAACCATGGCGAGCCAGTGTAAGTCTCCGCATGGCAAGGAAAAGAGAATGCTTTTATAGAGAGGAAAAGGAAGTCGGGAGGGCTATAGTAACTAAAGAGTGCATGGCTTTTCATTGGCTGAGTCCTTGCCAGGGAAGGAGTCTTTCTTCTTCCTGTGGGGCCCTGTTATCATCAGAGGGTGTGAAAACTCCCCTATTCTGGTCTCCACACTCTATTTAGTAGAGATTTCTGTTTATTACTTTTTTACCCTTGCTTTATTACTTTTTTACATTTGCTCATCGATTTACTGTCAACAAATTGAAAAAAAAATTAAACTTAAAATATGTTTAAGCTATCAATCTGCCTCAAAACCAAATTTTAGTTTTTACTCCGCTTCTGACTTTTATCATTTATATCGGTGCTGTCTAAGCTGATTAAGGAACTTCAAGCCAGGACCAGAATGTAAAGCTCTCTTTTCTTTTCTGTCCTTTTTTGGCAAATATTTTTCATGGAAGTTTCCCATAACTTTTTTTTTTTTTTTTTTTGCAGTACACGGGCCTCTCACTGTTGTGGCCTCTCCTTTGTATTACTTTACAGGAGTTGCCGTAACAAAATAGCACAGACTGGGTGGCTTAAACAGCAGAAATGTATTTTCTCACAGCTCTGGAAGTCTGTGATCATGGTGGCAGGAAGGATGGTGGCAGGAAGGATGGAAGTCCGTGATCATGGTGGCAGCGGGTTTGGGTTCTTCTGAGGCCTCTCCCCATGGCTTGCAGATGGTCACCCTTTTGCTGTGTCTTCACATGGTCCTTCCTCTGTGTGAATGCATCCCTGGTGTCTCGTCTCCTTCTTACAAGAACATCAGTCATATTGTATTAGGGCCCTACCATAATGGTCTTATTTTAACTTAATTACATCTTTCAAGGCCTTTTCTCCAAATACAGTTATATTCTGAGCTACTGGGAGTTGGAACTTCAGTATATGGATTTTGAAGGAGCACCCTTTAGCCCATAGTATCTTGTCTAAAACACTGACTCGTCTATACTCAACCTTCAGTTACTATCTCAGTAAACTGTAACTCCTTCCTTTCAGTTATTCAAGGCTAAGGCTTTGGAGTTATCCTTTGCATTTCTACCTCATGTATTTTCTTTTTCTTGTTAAGTTTTGAAAGTATATCCAACATCTGACCACAGGTTTTTCACTGTTACCATCCTCGTCTGAGCCACCATATCAGTTAGCTATTGTTAATAAACCACTAACCACACAACTTCAGTGGCATATATATAACAATAAACATTTATTCTTATAAATTTGCTGGTTGGTTGGTGAAATTCCGCTCTAGGCTGTGATGGCTGGACATTGATAAACAAGTAGGGCTCAGCTCAGTGGGCCAACACCCTGTGTCCCTCATCTTCCTCCTGAGACCTGGGCTCCAACTGAGGCACACTGTTTTAATGGAGATTGCAGATGCATGAAAGAACAAAGGGGAGCTTACAAGATCTCTCAAGGCTTAGGATCAGAATTGGCTAAGCCCCACTTCAAGAGGTGGTACGGTACCTTCCATGCATGATGATGTTGCAGCAGCAAGAGTTTGATGTGGGAAGGAATGAAATGTTTTGGCCAAACATTTAATCTATCATAGTAATAGAAGGAGAGTCATGCCTCTGGTATCTATGAGCAAAACATCTACAGAAGAATTTATACTGGCTAGTTTGGAGTAACTTAACCAACTCAGAATAAATCATTATTACTAGCAGGATGGTATCAGCTCTTGGCCACAGACCCTACCCCGTGGCTAAGAAAGGGTAGGCTTAGCTAAAACCCCCTAAAATGAAGTACGTTACATAGAGGAGGTAAGATTTCTTATATTATGAAGTGGAAGAAACTTAGTTTCCTTAGGAACCTTATTCTCAGAGTATACAAAGCAATGAGATGAGTATAATTCAAGTTAAAAAAAGAAAAAACAACTAATGAAGATGTTAATAGTTTACTTTGTCGTGTTCTCCAAATAAATCTAGAAAAAATAAACATAAATATTATATATAATATATGTGTATATTTATATTTAATATTTTAATCATACATATATCATTTCTCCAATCTCCTTTACTTAATTTATTCACTAGAAAATAATATGATCAGCTATAAATGAAAGATTTTTGTTTTCCATGGTTTTAAAAAATATTATATTGGGGCTTCCCTGGTGGCACAGTGGTTGAGAGTCCGCCTGCCGATGCAGGGGACACGGCTTCGTGCCCCGGTCTGGGAAGATCCCACATGCCGCAGAGCAGCTGGGCCCATGAGCCATGGCCGCTCAGCCTGCGCTTCCGGAGCCTGTGCTCCACAACGGGAGAGGCCACGGCAGTGAGAGGCCCGCATACCGCAAAAAAAGATGGCTTTGTCTGCTGTCTGGAGAATGGATCATAGAAAAGCAAGAGCTAAACTAATGAGTCTTTTTGGGAGGTTACTGCCACCATCCAGATGACAGAAGATGAGAACTAGAATTATGGTTGCAGTGGTAGAAGTGGTCAGGTTTGAAATATCTTTGCAGCTGGAAAGGACAGGACCACAGGTTAGCTTGTTGTGGAGCCTGAGAGCAAGCACAGGGACAAGAGTGGATCGTGGATGGTGTCATTACAATATCGCTCTTCTTTATGTCCCCAAGACTTAAGTGCAGAGTCCATCTGACATCTGAGGGATGGAACAATCTAAGTTACTAACAATCTAACATTACTTCTATTCACATGCCTCAAATTGAGATAATCGTTGTTCCGCCCAAATACTCTGCACTTTGGTATTTCTGCTTCTCTCTAACGCACTTCACTCTACCTAGAAGGATCTTGCTATTCATCCCTGCCACTCAAAACTCTATTCATTCTTTAAAAATTCAAACAAGTGTTAACTCTTTTTTTTTTTTTTTTGGCTGTGTTGGGTCTTCGTTACTGCATGCGGGCTTTCTCTAGATGCGGTGAGCGGGGGCTACTCTTCGTTGCAGTGCGTGGGCTTCCCATTACAGTGGCTTCTCTTGTTGCGAAGCACAGGCTCTAGGTGTACGGGCTTCAGTAGTTGCGGCTCGCAGGCTCTAGAGCACAGGCTCAGTAGTTGTGGTGCACGGGCTTAGTTGCTCCGCGGCATGTGCGATCTTCCCGGACCGGGGCACGAACCCGTCTCCCCTTCATTGGTAGGCGGATTCTTAACCACTGCGCCACCAGGGAAGCCCCATGTGCTAACTCTTATCAAAACTTTTCTGAACCCTATAACTGGTATCTTTCTCTTTAGAATACCCAAGAACTTGACTTATAACAACTCTTAAATTATTAATAGTACAATGCATTGGAGTTATTTGAGCAATCATCTCTTCTATTATCTATTCAGGAGAATGAGTATTGCTTTTTATACTTTATATTTTTGTACATTATAATAACTATTCTTTTTATATCCTGGATATTCAGAAAAAGTAGGATAAGTAAAATAAAAGTCCACAATCAGTTCAGAGTTAGTCCCACTATTTTGGCAAAAACGAAAATTTTAAACTGGCTTAATAGCCCACTGTAATTCATTTTTGTATAATAAGACCAAATACAAAGAATTTTTTTTTGTTTTTAATTCAGTTATAACTGAGGGAGCTGTCAGAAGAATTTGCCTCTCATCAGAGACAGCCCACGCCCAATTAAATTTAAATAGGAGGAACAGGGCCGGCCACAGTCGGGTAAGAAAGCGTAGCCATCCTACGTGAATTAGAGCCAACTCTGAAAGCTCCAGAGCTTTCTGTGGAGTTGGTGTTTAACACCTTAACCACAGTTCAATTTCTATCTGGACCGTCCTGTTTCTCATAGTCTCTTACAGGTATTGTTACTAAGTATGTTTCTAATAAATCTTCCGCGCATGAGTCTTTGCCTCAGAGTCTGTTTAACAGGGAGCATGACCTCAGATACAAATAAATCTAAGTAAAATGAAAGAAGCAAAACCTTTGAGGCAAAATAGTTATCACAAATTAAAACCTGCAGCTTCATAAACATGACATTTATGAACATTAAATTAAGTCCACTCAGAACAAATGACTTTAGAGCAGTGTTTTAGTCAGCTTTTGTGGGGTTTTTTTTAGGTTTTCCAAAATTATATATACGTAATTTGTCCTTTATCCTGCTGAATTAGAAAATTCTAACTCATATTTATATGACGTTATGAACTGTAGCAAGCAAGCATATGTGGATATCGATATTCTGGTAAAATATAAATGAAGATTTACTTTTTTTTAAGTAAACAAGGTAACAAACAAACAATCAAACCTGGAAATGTAGATGTTTCAGATATTAGTAGGGAAAAAATTACTAATTTGAACTTCAGTTGCATTAGCATTTTTCTTTTTAAGTTTGTCCAATCACATGCCATTAGTTTCTCTCTGTAGTGAATGAAGAGAACTCTGAAATGTTGGAAAATTGTCAAGCTCTTGACTCATTTCCTAAAATACTTGATTTTATGCTTAAAATTAAATGAACTTTCAGCCATGAAGTGAAATGTTAAAAATTATCCAAGATCCTGAATCTTTTGTTAAAAAGCAACACTAAGCAAGGCTCTTTAAAATATAGAAATAGACTTGACTCTCACCAGTATTGCAAAATGATTTTTTTTATCTCATTCCACTTGTCAAAATTTCGTGTAAGTACATTTCCACACAACAGAGGACAAACTGAACATTGATAAAGCAGATTGAATTCCCTGTCCCTTTTTTCCCCTCATAAACCAGAGAAAATTCACTTCAGTCTCAATGCTTTAATGGTAGTCACAATTTTCACTAGATTCTTCAAAGTTGTCCCTCGCCTTCTATTCTCTCATAATAAATTATTATAAAGTGGTCTTTGCATTAGCTTTCAGGAAAATTCCTTTTCATCCCTAGTAAGTCTTTATAATGAGGAATATATAGTGGTGCTGTAAGCTCTTTAGTGAGTTAGTCAGACTGAAGTGACTAACAAAGTTCTCTGGTACATGTGCCAGTTTTAAGACAATGATGATTATTATTTAGAGTGACTTCTAAAACTATATGTTATTATAGTAACTTTGTTTTTTTATATTTATATATACCAATATACTTATTTATATGTTATATATAATTATATAAATAAATTATGTTTATAAGGTATATTTATGTATACTTATCAATATATAAATATAACATTTTAATCTTTACATCTTATTCATATTACATAGAGTGACTTCTAAAGCTATGCATTATTGGTGGAAATGTAAAAAATTTAGTGTCTTTCAGAAAATTAATTGAAAGTAATTTTTTAAACACTAAAAATATTTCTTCTACTTAACAATTTTATTGAAGAATTTAATCAAAGGAGATTTAAGACATGGAAAGAAAGATTTGTGAATAAACGTTGATTTAATAATACTAGAATGGGGCTAAATAAAATATGTCAATGTGATAAAATATTCAACCATTAGCTATTGTACAGGAATAATTATAATAACATGAGATAAAAATTCATGAAACATGAACACCAAGATACAAAATTATTCATACTCGTATGCAATCTAATGGAAATGGATATAAGAATGTTTGTGTATGTGTGTGTATTGGGGTGTGTGCTTAGTTGCTGGTTTTCTTTTTCTTTCCACTGTTACATAACATTTCATGATGAATGTGGTTTACATCTATTATGTAAAACAGTAACACTAAGAGTTCTGTTTTATCAAGAGAAAGACTTGCTGGTTTCAGAGCACATTAAAGATTAGCTGAAATTTTTTTGAGAACTGGGGAATACCTAATATAGGTGTAGAATAGAATAGGAGAGAGAAACATTCTCCAAAAAGATGCACTAAGAGCAGTGATATGGACAGAGTTAGACTAAGAGGGTTATTGATTGTGCTTGTTTTCTTTTTGTTGTAGTTGTTATTTTCTAAAGGCATATACATACATACATATATATATATAAAACAAATGGATTCAAAAGCATTGTGATTTGGGTGTTTATTTTATTTGAACTCAATTTAGCCAAATTATTTTCAGATTAGAGAAGTTATCATTTGAACAAAAAAACTAAACTGTAAATAACTAGTGAACGAAAGTGTGTGTGTGTATATGTATATATACATATAAATTGTGTTTCAAGGAATTGGCTTACACGATTGTGGGGGCTAGCTAGGTGAACTGGAGACTCTCAGGTAGAGGAGCTGAAGCTTCAGTCCACAGGCAGAATGTCTTCTTAATCAGGAAAACCTCGGTTCTGTTTTTGAAGCCTTTCAACTGCGTGGATCAGGCCCATCCAGATTATGGAGGACTCGAAGTCAATTGATTGTAGATGTTAATCAATTCTGCAAAACACCTTCATAGCAACACCTAGGTTAGTATTTGATTAAATAACTGGGAACTGAAATCTAGCCAAGCTGATGCATAAACCTGACCATCACAAGCACTGTGAAACATGAAATAGTGCACTTGAAAAGCAAGCATAGTAGGAAACGTTAATATTGATCTACCTTGCTTGATGAAAATACACAAACCAAAACATTTTGGTTATATGCAAACAGGTGGAAAATTCACATTTCAAGGCTATAATTAGAATTTTTATCTCTAATAAATTGGCTAATCTGTTTTTTCCAAAACTATAACTTCAAAATATCACTTTTTAAATGATCCTATTTAGTTTGTTTTGTGATAGAAAAGTCATTAGGCTTGGAGAGAAAAACAAAAAAAGCTGGAGTCAAATGAAAATATAATAAATTTTTAAGCTCTGTTATAAAAAAGAGTGATGAATTCAGCTGTGGTTAGGTGAAATTTTGTATATATATGCACATTTATTTTTAAATTTTAAATTGAAGAAAACATGTGAAATGCTTTATGTTATTGACCCAAGCACAAAATCTTAAAAGACCAACCAATTTATTTATTAGTCCATATCACAGCATGTAACAGTGGATTTCTGCTTTGGTTTAATATATCTTTATTTTGGTTAAATATATCTTTATCTTTAAATAATTGTATTCTGTTCTTAATAACTAGTAATTTGAACTCAGCTGACATTGATTTGCGGGGTAGTAAGCCTTGATTTGGGGGGTAGTAAGTCTTTTGTGGTTTTCTTCAATTTCAGTACTATAGAATCCTTTTGAGCATATATCGTGTATATAAAGTTATTGCAATTAAAACTACTACTAATTCATCTCAAGAAATTATATACAAAATATATAAGAAGTGGTTGTTTTAACATGGTTATTTTTGCTAGGGAAGTTACTCCCCTGGGATCTCTATACTCAGTACGTATGTCTCATTTTCTTAAATCTCACAGAGGTGACAGCACACTGAAACACTGTCATGAATATAGTTCATTGATATTAACTATTTTGGTAGCAGTATCTTGAAGCTACATAATGTAACCTTTTTGTGTGTGGGTTTAGGAGTGAACTACATATTACAAATCTGAGATAAAATGTTCACATATAGCCATAAACAAATACTCATTTATGTCCCAGGATTCCAAATTTAAACTCTAAAAACATCAACTAGCAATTTCTGAAGTAAAATAAAAAGGCTTGGGGGGCAAGTAGACACAAACACATGCGTCAATATTGTATTTAGGTAACATTTTACTCCTTGGGTGAGACTAAAGACAAACTTTTACATTAATCAAAATAAGTCTTAAAATGTAATCAATTCATAATTTTACTTCCTCTTAGACTATATAAGACATCAGGTCAAATAAATGTGAAAAAGAATGAGTAAGTAGGCTCTGAGCGGCTATCAGCATGGATCCCAGAGATGGGCATGAGGCACTAAGGCTGCTGCTGCAGCCACCAAGAAGCCTGTGTGCAAGCACAGGTCACTATCCACACCTCCCCTCCTGGGAGCCTGTGCAGCCCGCCAATGCCAGGGTCCCGTGACCCAGGGACAACTTCCCCGGGAGAACACATGGCGCACCTCAGACTGTTGAAATGTCACGCCAGCCTCTGCCACCGCAGGCTCTCCCCACCTCCCGTACCCCTCCCACCCCCCAGCCTGAGGGAGCCAGAGCCCCCCTGATCAGCCGCTACTTTCACCCCGTCCTGTCTGGGCCGGGAACAGACGCCCTCAGGCGAGCTGCATGCAGAGGTGGGGACAAATCCAAAGCTGAACCCCAGGAGCTGTGCAAACAAAAAAGAGAAAGGGAAATTTCTCCCAGCAGCATCAGGAGCAGTGGATTAAATCTCCACAATCAGCTTGATGTACCCTGCACCTGTGGAACACCTGAATAGACAACGAATCATCCCAAAATTGAGGTCATGGATTTTGGGAGCAACTGTAGACTTGGGGTTTGCTTTCTGCATCTAATTTGTTTCTGGTTTTATGTTTATCTTACTTAGCTTAGTATTTAGAGCTTATTATCATTGGTAGATTTGTTTGTTAATTTGGTTGCTATCTTCATTTTTTTTAATATATATATATTTCCTTTTTCTCCTTTTGTGAGTATGTATGTGTCTGCTTCGTTTTGTGATTTTGTCTGTATAGCTTTGCTTTTACCTTTTGTCCTAGGGTTCTGTCTGTCTGTTTTTGTTTTGTTTTGTTTGTTTTGTTTTGTTTTAAAGAAGATGTTGAGGGTAGGAGTTTATTAATTAATTAATTTATTTTTGCTGTGTTGGGTCTTCATTTCTGTGTGAGGGCTTTCTCTAGTTGTTGCAAGCGGGGACCACTCTTCATCGCGGTGCATGGGCCTCTCACTATCGCGGCCTCTCTTGTTGCGGAGCACAGTCTCCAAACGTGCAGACTCAGTAGTTGTGGCTCACGGGCCTAGTTGCTACGTGGCATGTAGGATCCTCCCAGACCAGGGCTCGAACCCATGTCCCCTGCATTATCAGGCAGATTCTCAACCACTGTGTCACCAGGGAAGCCACTGTTTTGTTTTTTAATATAGTTTTGAGCACTTGTTATCATTGGTGGATTTGTTTTTTGGTTTGGTTATTCTTTTCTTTCTTTCTTTCTTTTTTTTTAATTACTTTTTTTATTTTTAATAATATATATTTTTATTTTTTATTTTAATAATTTTCTTTTCTTTTCTTTCTTTCTTTCTTTTTTTTTATCCCTTTTCTTCTGGGCTGTGTGGCTTACAGGGTCTTTGTGCTCCAGCCAGCTGTTAGGCCTGAGCCTCTGAGGTGGGAGAGCCGAATTAGGACATTGGCCCACCAGAGAGAGACCTCCCAGCCCCACATAATACCAAATGGCCAAAGCTCTCTCAGAGATCTCCATCTCAATGCAAAGACCCAGTTCCACTCAACGACCAGCAATCTACAGTGCTGGACACCTTATGCCAAACAACTAGCAAGACAGGAACACAACCCCACCCATTAGCAGAAAGAGTGCCTAAAATAAGTTCACAGACACCCCAAAACACACCACCAGATATGGTCCCACCCACCAGAAAGACAAGATCCAGCCTCATCAACCAGAACACAGGCACAAGTGCCCTCCACCAAGAAGCCTACACAACCCATTGAACCAGTCTTATCCACTGGGGGAAGACACCAAAAACAACAGGTAATACAAACCAGCAGCTTACAAAAAGGAGACTCCAAACACAGTAAATTAAGCAAAATGAGAAGAAAGAGAAATACACAGCAGATGAAGGAGCAAGGTAAAAACCCATCAGAGCAAACAAATGAAGAGGAAATAGGCAACCTACTTGAAAAAGAATTCAGAGTAATGATAGTAAACATGATCAAAAATCTTGGAAATAGAATAGAGAAAATACAAGAAACATTTAACCAGACCTACAAGAACTAAAGAGCAAACAAACAATGATGAACAACACAACAAATGAAATTAAAAATTCTCTAGACAGAATCAATAGCAGAATAACTGAGGCAGAAGAATGGATAAGTGACCTGGAAGATAAAATAGTGGAAATAACGACCACAGAGCAGAATAAAGAAAAAAAATATGAAAAGAATTGAGGACATTCTCAGAGACTTCTGAGACAACATTAAATGCACCAACATTCGAATTATAGGGGTCCCAGAAGAAGAAGAGAAAAAAAAACAGGACTGAGAAAATATTTGAAGAGATTATAGTTGAAAACTTCCCTAATATGAGAAAGGAAATAGTCAATCAAGTCCAGGAAGCACAGAGAGTCCTATACAGGATAAATCCAAGGAGAAACATGCCAAGACACATAATAATTAAAGTATCAAAAATTAAATACAAAGAAAAATATTAAAAATAGCAAGGGGAAAGCAAAAAATAACATACGCGGGAATCCCCATAAGGTTAAGAGCCGATCGTTCAGCAGAATCTCTGCAATCCAGAAGGGAGTGACAGGACATATTTAAAGTGATGAAAGAGAAAAACCTACAACCAAGATTACTCTACCCAGCCAGGATATCATTCAGATTCAACAGAGAAATTAAAACCTCTACATACAAGCAAATGCTAAGAGAATTCAGCACCATCAAGCCAGCTATACAAGAAATGCTAAAGGAAATTCTCTAGGCAGGAAACACAAGAGAAGGAAAAGACCTACAATAACAAACTGAAAACAATTAAGAATATGATAATAGGAGCACACATATCGATAACTACCTTAAATTAAATGGATTAAATGTTCCAACTGACAGACATAGACTGGCTAAGATCCTGTATATATGCTGTCTACAAGACACCCACTTCAGACCTAGGGACACATACAGACTGAAAGTGAGGGGATGGAAAAAGATATTCCATGCAAATGGAAATCAAAAGGAAACTGGAATAGCAATTCTCATATCAGACAAAATAGACTTTAAAACAAAGACTATTACAAGAGACAAAGAGGGACACTACATAACAATCAAGGGATCAATCCAAGAAGATATAACAACTGTAAATATTTATGCACGCAACATAGGAGCACCACAATACATAAGGCAAATGCTAACAGCCATAAAAGGGGAAATAAACAGTAAAACAGTCATAGTAGGGGACTTTAACTCTCCACTTTCAGCAATGGATAGATCATCCAAAATGAAAATAAATAAGGAAACACAAGCTTTAAATGATACACTAAACAAGATGGACTTAATTGATATTTATAAGACATTCCATCCAAAAACAGCAGAACAGAATACACTTTCTTCTCAAGTGCTCATGGAACATTCTCCAGGATAGATCATATCTTGGGTCACAGATCAAGCCTTGGTAAATTTAAGAAGATTGCAATCATATCAAATATCTTTTCCGACCACAATGCTATGAGACTAGATATCAGTTACAGGAAAAAATTCTGTGAAAATTACAAATACATGGATTGTAAACAATAAACTACTTAATAACCAAGAGATCACTGAAGAAATCAAGAGATCACTGAAGAGGAAATGAAAAAATACCGAGAAACAAATGGCAATGAAAACATGATGACCCGAAACCTATGGGATGCAGCAAAAGCAGTTCTAGGAGGGAAATTTATAGCAATACAATCCTACCTCAAGAAAAAAGCAACATCTCAAATAAACCACCTAAACCAATTAAAGAAAGAAGAACAAAAAACCCCAAATTTAGCAGAAGGAAAGAAATCATAAAGATGAGATCAGAAATAAATGAAAAAGAAATGAAGGAAATAATAGCTAAGTTCAATAAAACTAAAAGCTTGTTGTTTGAAAAGATAAACAAAATTGATAAACCACTAGCCAGATTCATCAAGAAAAAAAGGGAGATGACTCAAATCCATAGAATTGAAATGAAAAAGAAGTAACTGACACTGCAGAAATACAAAGGATCATGAGAGATTACTACAAGCAACTATATGTCAATAAAATGGAAAACATGGAAGAAATGGACACATTCTTAGAAAAGCACAACCTTCCGAGACTGAACCAGGAAGAAATAGAAAATAGGAACAGACCAATCACAAGCACTGAAATTGAGACTGTGATTAAAAATCTTCCAACAAACAAAAGCCCAGGACCAGATGGCTTCACAGGCGAATTCTATCAAACATTTAGAGAACACCTAACACCTGTCCTTCTCAAACTCTTCCAAAATATAGCAGAAGGAGGAGCACTCCCAAACTCATTCTACGAGACCACCAACACCCTGATAGCAAAACAAGACAAAGATATCACAAAAAAAGAAAACTACAGGCCAATATCACTGATTAACATAGATGCAAAAATCCTCAACAAAATACTAGCAAACAGAATCAACAGCACTTTAAAAGGATCATACACCATGATCAAGTGGGGTTTATCCCAGGAATACAAGCATTCTTCAATATATGGAAATCAATCAATGTGATAAACCATATTAAAAAATTGAGGAGAAAAACCATATGATCATCTCAGTAGATGGAGAAAACTCTTTTGACAAAATTCAACATTCATTTATGATAAAAACTCTCTAGAAAGTAGGCATAGAGGGAACTTACCCCAATATAATAAAGGCCATATATGACAAATCCACAGCCAGCATCGTTCTCAATGGTGAAAAAGTGAAACTATTTCCTCTGAGGTCAGGAACAAGACAAGGTTGTCCACTCTCACCACTATTATTCAACATAGATTTGGAAGTTTTAGCCACAGCAAACAGAGAAGTAAAAGGAATAAAAGGACTCCAAATCGGAAAATAAGTAAAAGTGTCACTGTTTGCAGATGACATGATACTATACATAGAGAATCCCAAAGATGCTACCAGAAAACTACTAGAACTAATCAATGAATTTGGTAAAGTAACAGGATATAAAATTAATACACAGAATTCTCTTGCATTCCTATACAGTAATGATTAAAAACCTGACAGAGAAATTAACCATTTACCATTGCAACAAAACAAATAAAATACCTAGGAATAAACCTACCTAAGGAGACAAAAGACCTATATGCAGAAAAAGATATGACACTGATGAAAGAAATTAAAGATGATAAAAACAGATGGAGAGATATACCATGTTCTTGGATTAGAAGAATCAATACTGTGAAAATGACTATACTACCCAAAGCCATCTACAGATTCAATGCAATACCTATCAAATTACCAATGGCATTTTTTACAGAACTAGAACATGAAATCTTAAAATTTGTATGTAGGCAGTAAAACCCCCGAATAGCCAAAGCAGTCTTGAGGGAAAAAGTGGAGCTGGAGGAATCAGACTCCCTGACTTCAGACTATACTACAAAGCTACAGTAATCAAGACAGTATGATACTGGCACAAAATCGGAAATATAGATCAGTGGAACAGGATAGAAAGCCCAGAGATAAACCCACACACATATGGTCACCTTATCTTTGATAAAGGGGGCAAGAATATACAATGGAGAAAAGACAGCCACTTCAATAAGTGGTGCTGGGAAAACTGGACAACTACATGTAAAAGAATGAAGTTAGAACAGTCCCTAACACCATACACAAAAATAAACTCAAAATGGGTTAAAGACCTAAATGTAAGGCCAGAAACTATCAAACTCTTAGAGGAAAACATAGGCAGAACACTCTGTGACATAAATCACAGCAAGATCCTTTATGACCCACCTAGAGAAGTGAAATAAAAATGAAAGTAAACAAATGGGACCTAATGAAACTTAAAAGCTTTTCACTGCAAAGGAAACAGTAAACAAGATGAAAAGACAACCCTCAGAATGGGAGAAAATATTTGCAAACAAAGCAACTGACAAACATTAAACTCCAAAATATACAGGCAGCTCATGCAGCTCAATATCAAAAAGACAACCCAATCCAAAAATGGACAGAAAGCTTATATAGACATTTCTCCAAAGAAGTTATACAGATTGCCAACAAACACACGAAAGGATGCTCAACGTCACTAATCATTAGAGAAATGCAAATCAAAACCACAATGAGGTAACTCCTCACACTGGTCAGAATGGCCATCATCAAAATATCTACAAACAATAAATGCTGGAGAGGGTGTGGAGAAAAGGGAACCCTCTTGCCCTGTTGGTGGGAATGTAAATTGATACAGCCACTATGGAGGACAGTATGGAGGTTCCTTATAAAACTAAAAATAGAACTACCATTTGACACATCAATCCCACTGCTGGGCATATACCCAGAGAAAACCATAATTCAAAAAGACACATGCACCCCAATGTTCATTGCAGCTCTATTTACAATAGCCAGGACATGGAAGCAACCTAAGTGTCCATCGACAGATGAATGGATAAAGAAGATGTGGCACATATATACAATGGAATATTACTCAGCCATAAAAAGAAATGAAATTGAGTTATTTGTAGTGAGGTGGGTAGACCTAGAGACTGTCATACAGAGTGAAGTAAGTCAGAAAGAGAAAAACAAATACCATATGCTAACACATATATATGGAATCTAAAAAAAAAAAAAAATGGTTCTGAGGAACCTGGGGGCAGGACAGGAATAAAGACACAGATGTAGAGAATGAACTTGAGGACACCGGGGCAGGGAAGCATAAGCTGGGACGAAGTGAGGGAGTGGCATGGACATATATACACTTCCAAATGTAAAATCGATACCTAGTGGGGAGCAGCCACATAGCACAGGGAGATTAGCGTGGTGCTTTGTTGCTTTGTGTTCACTTAGAGAGGTGGGATAAGGAGGGTGGGAGGGAGACGCAAGAGGGAGGAGATACGGGGATATATGTTTATGTATAGCTGATTCACTGAGTTACACAGCAGAAACTAACACACCTTTGTAAAGCAATTATACTCCAATAAAGATGTTAAAAAAAATAGCAAAGAAGAAAACGAAAACAAAAACAATGAGTAGGCTCTTTTAACTGAAATTCTGCAAAGGAGATAGCATTTCCGAATTGGAATGTAGATGCAGCAGAGTAACTAATTAGACAGCCATCTGGCACCATTTAGATCAGGGCAAGAAGGCCTCCACCTATTAATAGTCCTTTAAGGCATCATTTTCTTACTGCAGTGTGCTAATTGATAGTCATGTGAGGGCCCTGAGTTAGAAAAGAAGTGTTAAATTATGCTCTGCATATTGTGGTTAAGATGATTAGCAAATTACATTATAGGGAGATGTCAAACACAATCGTTAATGTTTCCAAAAATGTCAATAATTATAACAGTGAGACCCTAAGTACAGAAATGCCTTGTGAAAAATTATTTTCATCAGAAATATTACCACCGTCTCCCTCTCTTCCATCGCACTTCTTTATTTGTCTTGAAAAGTTCAAAAACATAAGAAATGTCATGCCCTATCAAACTGTATTATTGGGGAGAATTGTGGAAGACACATAATTTTTCTTTTTTAATACCTAGCGTTGTAGATGAGCCACCAAGGTAAAAGAAAAGTGACAACATGACTGAAAATGCCCTTCATGTCTTGAACTAACTCTGGAATTTGGGCACAGCCTGCCAAGATCATGTGAGGGAGTGAGTCCTGCTTTCTTTCTCAAACACATGATTGCCCAGCAAATCCCAGTTATCTCACGAATTTTACTATTTTCTTCTATATTCATTTGTCAATCACTGCTGCATTAGTGATTTTTCCAGCTTCTCTGCCTTCTCTGCCGTAATTATCCATAAGTAGGAGAGACAAGGTACTTTTTTCTTTTAAGGGTCATCATTAGAATAGCTTTAAAAAAATGTTGGAGGAGTATCAGGAAGTAAAATATGTATTTTTAAAACACAAAATTTTTCGGGCAATTATAGATCCAATTATTAAATAGAACACTCTAAAGTGTCTAAAATATCCAGTTATTGTGAGGCAAAATGTGCTTCTCCCTATAAGATACAGACTGACTTTTCTGTTCCTCAAAGTCCTTTGGGGACTGTTTATCTATGGGCCATTGTCTGGCAGGCAGTTCTTTTGCTAGGGTTTGTGACTAACTTCCACATTCTCCCCTGAGGATTACACAGACTGGACATTCCTATCAGATTGGATTTAGGTGCTTTAAAATGACCTGTGACCAGTAAAGTGTAGAGGTGTCCACTCAACAGGCTCTAAATCTTTGGAAGATTATTTTTAAAGCAAATCCTTTAAAACTGCTATAGAATGATCTCTTTTATTTAGAATGGTGGGAAAGAATAGTAGAGAAAACCAATAAGGATCACCTTTCTGATAAACTAATGGAATATGACTTATTCTCAAGCTGTGGACAATGCAACTAATTCTATTAAGGAAAAAGCTTTAATCTAAGAAATACAGTCCTAAAAGTATTCATTCACTACATCTGAAAAACACAACAAGAATTCACTCTCTAAAATATGTATTAGTCAGATATAATGTAGGAATTACTAGGTTTTCACATGATACCCCCTTAATGCTTAAAATGTGTCTTTAGGTTCATGTATCTCTGGTGCATATTGTCTTTGAAATAGAGAAAATTTACTAAGTACCTATATGACTAGCATAGGCAATTAACTATTCTTATACCAAGATCTAAATTATTTCTTATATTTGTAAAATAGAATATTTTAGCTCAAATTATTTTCATTTCAGGAAGCTAGTACACCATTTCTACCTATTAATGTAGGAGACACTGCTTACATCTTAATTCTGTTTATGACCAACTATTGGGGAAAAAATGAAATCCCTCCAGTTTATAATTGACCTATTTTAATATTTTAATAAAATGTATTTTTTTTCTATTTTTTGGTAATAAAAGTGTTGCCACTTATATATTAACACAGAGTTTTTAACTTAGTTTTAATTTAGAGTTTTAACCCAGGGTACACAGACTAATATTAAGTTATACAATGGCTTTTTCTGAATAGATGGCCAAGCTTCAATCACACATATTGAGAGCCCCTACCATATAGGCATGCCAGATAGGCATCCATGATCCATTCACTCTCTTTCAGTCACATGTATTATATAATACCCTTACACAGAAGAAAATAAGTTCCACTAGAGTTATCTATTCTAAGAATTCTAGAACAAAAAGGCAAGACAGTCTGAGTTATTTCAGTATTTTTGTTGGCATCTCGTCATGAACACTGTTACACTTTGCTGATATATAACAGTAAGTAGAAGAAAGCTTTTTATCCAGCCTGTGTTATGAGCTGAATTGTGCCTCCTGGAATTCATATTTTGACATCCCAATTGCCAGTCACTCAGAATGTGACTGTGTTTAGAGATAGGGCCTTTTCAGAGATGATTAAGGTAAAATGAGGTCATATGGGTGGGTCAAATCCAATATGACTGGTGTCCTTATAAGAAGCAATTAGGATGCATACATGTACAGAGGGAAGGCCATGTGAAGACACTGAAGGGAGATGGCTATCTACAAGCCAAGGAGAAAGATTTCTTAGAAGAAACCAACCCTGCTGACATCTTGATCTAGAACTTCTAGCCTTCAGAATGTCTGTTGTTATGGCATTCCTAGAAAATTAATGCAGCCTGCATTTATGAAATACTGTCTTCTAATATGGGCTCTGGAGAATAATCAGTCAACACTCAAACAGTACATTCAGCCCACCCACTAAATGTCAACCACTGTGCCACAGCATCCTGGCAATGCAATGATGAGCTAGAAACATAGGTCCCTGCCTTCATGGTGCTTACATTTTAATATGGAATACTTATATGAAGCATTCTTTACCCTCCTGCAGCTTGGAATTTTGAGAGAGTTTGTATTCCTAGTTTGTATTCCTATAGGAAATAGTTATATTGGCAATGAAGTGAATCTATAACCGTGTACTAAAATAACAAGGAAGAAATTCTTAAAGCACCGGTGAATTCAAAGTCGCCCTAACAAAATTAGAAAGGATTCAAAGAGTAAAAAAGACAGCCTGAATGGTGGATAATATATGGATAAGTGACAACGAGGAGAGGACATTCAGGATAGGAAAAGCACATAAGCTGACTTGGAGAAAGTAAAAATGTTAAGGGAAAATTTGAAAGAGAGCCAAGAAGAATAAATGGTAAGTGACTTAAACTAGCCTTCTGGAGTTTTAAACTCACATATCTTCTAATCTTTTTAACTCACTAACGCCGCATAGAAATACTCTACTTGAGGCAATTCATACAACTGACAAAGAACATACTTTGAACTTCATCTTTGCCCTTGTTCACTTTTTCTACATCTCTCAAACTGCTCCCATTCTAAATATGAATTTATTACCATTATTTTTATGTTGATATGATCTCTCCTTGAAAGAAGAGAAAAGGGAAATAAATAACAAGTTTGTTTATGAAACAATTACTTTGATAAGAAAACAAAAATAACTAAATTATGTGGCACATGCAGAGCATTTAAATAGTAGAATTAAAAACCTATGATCCTAAAGCATAGTAGCTCTTCAGAGCAACTACGCCATGAGAAATTAATCCCTACTTATTTCATCATGGAGCTGGGCAGAATCACTTTAGAACCCAGCCATAGTTAAATAAAGTGCCATTTGAACGTTTGTCTTAAAACAGGTCCTTTGTGTTGCAAGTAACAAAAAAACAATTCAAACTTAATTGAGTAAAAACAGTAGATTTATTATAAGGCTTGATGTGTGCTTCAAATATTACAGTAGGAGGAAAATTCCCAACCCTCAGAGAAAATCATTAGCCAGACCTTAGAAAGCTGATTAGACTTGCTGTAGCTCTTACATCCATTTCTCTCTGATGTACTCCTTCTTCTTCTCTTTACATAGACCAGGTTTCTGTGCTCCCTAGTCTACCTGGTAGAAAAATGTACCTGCTAACTGATATGGGAATATCTTAACTTTAACTCTCAGTTGCTTAAGAATAAGCTTTTATTGGGCCATGTTGGGTCACTAGTCACATCTGGAACAACAAAAGTAGCATGGAAGTAAGATGACGATTTCACAGATATAGTTGTGGGACATTCACCACATTCACCCATGTGCATTAGACTTGTGTAAGGGCAAGAGGGGGATGGGGGGAGGACAGTTGCTACAACAGAAGTGATGGAGTAAGAAAACAGCTCAGCAAGTGTCCAATAAAACATTTCTTATGTGTATCAAAACCAAATGGATTACTTACTCCTTGGAAATACTGAATTGTACTTTTGAGCCTGAAGATGTTCTGCCTCAAATTATTGACTTTTGCTTGTATGAGTTTATGCTTTATCTCTTTATCACTGCTGAGCGCTCTTGTGCTAAATACTGTCTTAAATATGGTATACTGCCTCCTTCACTACAGTTTCTTGGGCTCAGTATTTCACCAACACAGTCTTACAGAACATTTACTTTTCTACACACACACACACACACACACACTAGTATACACACACACCCTTTCATTATCTAATTCTTCCCATTTGTTTCTCTTTACATTTGGCTATTTCTGTTTCATTCTTTCTAGTTCTATAGCACATGTTTATGTTTGTTTGCTTTCTTGCATTCTTATTGTCTCTCCTACATGATGACTCAATTTTAATGGCTCTCATAAACTCTTAAACCTCATCAAGAGCTGGATGAGCATATCTGTTGAACGGCTTGATGGTCTCTTAATTTTCCTGAATGGAGACTACTTTTGTCATTAAGATTTAGGAAAAGTACAAAATACATAAAAACTCAATTCTCTTAGTAGGAAAGTTAACTGCCTTCTAAGGAAATTTTGCCAATTAATGTCTTTTCTAGAGTACTTTGCATTAATTTTTTTTTTCATAAATCATTCTCTAAGCAACAATTACTGCCCGACAGTAGAATATGCACAGATAAAATGGTGAGTAAATTCTGGGTTTTATGGCCTTCAGAAAACCTATTGTCCAATATAAAAGGAAGATAGTAACCAAATAATAAATAAATTAACAAATAAATAAGCTGATTTTAATAAAAGCTAAAACAAATAATAGAGTAATATATTCTACAGAGGAGGTAAAATTATTTTCTAAAGTTCAAGGGGCTTATAAAATATATATAAAAAAACCAAGTCACAAAGAAAATTTAAAAATATCTAGTTTTCACAAATCATATTTTCTAACTGTTATTTAATGGTTTCAAATTAGTTGACTTATTTGTTCTTTTCTCACTGGTTTCTATGTGTAAGACCTTAAACCAAGAACTTAACAGACATTTATATATCACCTATCCCCCTCTACCTTTTCTTTTCTTTTGTAATTTTTATAATGAAAACATTGAAATTTCATAGTAGAGCAAATAGTATTATAAATTTACATCTAAGTATCCATCAATTTATGGAAATCTATCCCACCAAGGTCTTTCCCAGATTTCTTTATTATATTGAAATAAATTCCAGATATGTTATTTTATATGTAAATATTTTAGTACATATCTCCAAATGGTAAGTTTTTTTAAAACACAAGCAATAATATCACTATCACATTTTAAAAATCAATAATAACCCCTTAATATCATCGTATATCTAACATCATTTATATCATTTATCAAGTGTCAAATGATGAGTGTACCTAATCATCTCATACTTCCCTTCATACTTTGTTTGAATCCAGTTCCAAATTAGATGGTATGTCTTGAGTCTCTTTAAATCATTAGATCCTTCTTTCTAAACGTGTTGTCCTTTTTTTTTTATTCTTAAAATGTAGCTGTTGAAAATTGATATATCATTTTCTAATGGAGTTTCCTATGATCTGGTTTCTGTTTATTGTATGCATTTGGTATCCTTTAATACATTTTCTCCCTTGTATTACTTATAATTAGGAAGATTCATCAAAATTGTACTTACTATTAGACAAGAGTAAATCATAGGTAGTGGCACGTACTTCCATCCAGAGCCCTATGATGTCAGGAAGTGTCTTTGTAATATTAGGAGACATTGATAATTATTGTCCAGATTCATTTAAAACATTGTAAATCAAGGAAATATGAATTCTAAATTTTGTGTTTTAATTTTATTAGTTGGGATTGTCCTATAATGAGAAATTTTCTCTCATTAGTTGAATAGTGTGGTAATTTCCTCTAGGAAATGCAGAATAAATTCTTAATTCTTTCTATTTATATACTGGCTTTACAAATAAATATTAGTTCTCAAATATTCTTCAAAGATAACCAATGAGGTTTATCTGTTTTCAAAATTAAACTTTTTTATATGAGATATTAATTTACTATTTGATAAGTTAAAAAATATTTAAACTCAATTCTTTCCATATTTTCATCAACTCAGTTATTTCAACACTATCTTAAATAATTCCTTGATCAAATATAAAATTGAATACTTAATAAACACAGTGCCTATGAGACCATCATAAGTAACAACCTCAGCTTTCAGTGAGGTGGTTTTCTCAAGAGAAATTCCTAACCTCATATACATTTATCTTTGGGAAACAAAAAGGTAAATAGCTATAGCTTAGTAAACTGTATAACTAATAAAAATGAATATAAATAAAGTAATAAGAAATAAGCGTTCAAAGTTCAATAAAAATAACGAATTGGAAAACAGAAAAAATTAACATGTCAAAAAGAGTATTTCAAAAATACTAAGATGGACAAATACCGGACAATATTAATAAGGATATAAAGATAGACAACAAAATACACATTGTAATTTAGAAGAGGCACATAATTCAATCCAGAATAAATTAATCATTAGAAATTAAATAGGGTATCACATTTGAAGGCTTCACCACATAGAAAATTATTCATTTATTTATGCATCACAAAATATGATTAAAGTTGAATTAGAAAACTTGAATAAACATCGAGTCTTAAGAAAGTGTAAAATGTTTTAAAATTGTGACTACTCATTTCTTGGAGATCATTGAGGGGACATGACCACTGGTTGACCCAAGAGCTGGCCCAGGGCAATCAGAGGCTCCAACCACCCGCCTATCCTTGAAATGTATGCTCTGTCCACCATTCCCATAGTAGGAGCCATTACAAGATACAGCGTTGAGAGAGTGTGGTGTTGAAACCATCTGGACTGAATGTGTAATTCCACCCAGTTAAAGCCTCTATATATAAACTATTAAGGTCTAGAGTGTGGGTGTGTATATCTACTCATATCGTGGTCACCCAAGACAAGCCTCCTCTGTAAATCCCCTTGCATATTGAAACTGCCACCTACCAATATGGTGTGGTCTGTCTGTTTCTGTGGTCTCTCCTTATCCTCCGTGTATGAGGGCCACTTTTGAATTTCACCTGAAGAGCTCCCAATGTTTCCAACCAACATCCTTTTTCATAAATTACTTCTTAGAAGCTTTTTACAAATTATCGAGAATTTATTCCATATCATACTACTTAATTACTAGAGATTATAAGAGTGAGTTTACTAATTCAAGTTATTTTTTAAGCCAAAAAGCCTCCTTAATTTAAATTTAAACCATTTTATTCTTTATATTAAAAAGTGGAAGCAATATAAAAATTTTAAACATCTGCAAATAATTCCAAATAACACCATCCCAAATTGCTGATTTTGCTATCCAGTGAAAATTTTTCTAGGTTTCACTTTAAAAGATGAGATAGGATAAATAAAGAACTAATGAGAAAATCTATTTTATTATAAGATTACAATAAAATTAGATTAGGCATGCTATTTTAATTTTTCCTGATTTCTTCTTTTTTTCTTCCTTCAGTTTTATTGATATTATGACATACAGCACTGTATAAGATTAAGGTGTACAGACTAATGATTTGACTTACATATATCATGAAGTGATTAACACAAGTTTAGTGATGTCATCTGATATAGCTACAAAATTAAATAAAATAAATTTTTCTTGTGATGAGAACTCATGGGATTTACTCTCTTAACAGCTTTCATATGTAACCTACGACAGTGTTACATCCCCAGTACTTGCTTATCTTATAACTGGTTGTGTATACCCTTTGACTGCCTGCATCCAATTGCCCCTCCCCCAACTCCCTATCTCTGGTAACCACCAAACCAATCTCATTTTCTATGAGTTTGTTTGTTTAGTTAATTGTTTTTGAAGTATAATTGACCTATAACACTATATTGGTTACTGAAACATAACATAGTGATTCAGTGTTTCTGTACATTTCAAATTGATCACCACAATAAGTCGAGTTATGATGTCACCCTACAAAGATTATATAGTTATTGACTGTGTTCCCCACACTGTACATTTCATACCTGTGACTCATTTGTTCTGCAACTGCAAGTTTATACCTCTTAATCTCCCTCATCTATTTCTTTCTTCCCCCTGGCCCATTCCCTCTAGAAATAGTGTTTGATTTCTGTTTTGTTATGTTTGTTCATTTGTTTTTTTTAGCTTCCACATCTAAGTGAAATCATACAGTACTTGTCTTTCTCTGTCTGACTTATTTCACTTAGTATAATATCCTCTAGTTCCATCCATGTTTCACAAATGGCAAGATTTCATTCTTTTTTATGGCTGAGTAATATTTCATTATCCATTTACCTATTAATGAACTCTTAGGTTGCTTCCATATCTGGCTATTGTAAATTGTGCTTCAGTGAAGATAGGGATGCATATATCTTTTCTAATTAGTGTTTTGTTTTCTTCAGATAAATGCCCAGGAGTAGAATTGCTGGATCATATGGTAGTTCTATTTTTAATATTTTGAGGACTTTCCATGATGTTTGCCATAGTGGCTATACCAATTTATATTCCCACCAACAGTGTACAAGGGTTCCCTTTTTTCCACATTCTCGTCAGCGCTTGTTATTTGTTGTCTTTTTGATAATAGCCATTCTGACCGATGTAAGCTGATTTCTCATTGTGGTTTTGATTTGCATTTCCCTGATGATTAGAGATATTGAGCATCATTTTATATGTCTGTTGGTCATCTGTGTATCTTCTTTGGAAAAATGTCTATTCAGATATTCTTCCCATTTTTAAAATTGTTGCTTATTTTTTGGATGTTGAATGATATGAGTTCTTTGTATATTTTGGATATTAACCCCTTACCAGATATATCCTTTGCAAATATCTTCTCCCATTCAGTAGGTGGCCTTTTCATTTTTTTGATCGTTTGCTTTGCTATGCAAAATCTTTCTAGTTTGATGTAGTCCATTTGTTTATTTTTGCTTTTGTTTCCTTGCCTGATGAGACATACCCCAAAATATATTATTAATACTGAAGTCAAAGTGTGTACTTCTTATGTTTTCTTCTAGAAGCTTTAAGGTTTCAGATCTTACATTTAAGTCTTTAATCCATTTTGGAATTTATTTTTGTGCATGGTATGAGAAAGTAGTCCAGTTTGATTCTTTTGCATGTAGCTGTCCAGTTTTTCCAGCACCATTTATTGAAGAGCTGTCTTTTCCACATTGTGTATTCTTGCCTCCTTTGTCATAGATTGACTGGCCTTAACTATGTGGGTTTATTTCTGGACTCTATTCTGTTACTTTGATCAACATATCTGTTTTTGTGCCAGTACCATAATGTTTTGATGACTGCAGTTTTGTAGTATACTTTGAAATCAGGGTGCATGTTACTTCCAGCTTTACTCTTCCTTCTCAAGATTGTTTTGGCTATTCAGGGTCTTTTCTGTTTCCACACAAATTTTTAAAATATTTGTGCTAGTTCTATAAAAAATGCCATTGGTATTTTGATATGGATTGTATTCAGTCTGTAGATTCCCTTGAGTTGTATCATCATTTTAACAATATTCTTGCAATCCATGAATATGGTATATCCCTCCATCTGTTTGAGTCTTTTTAAATTTCTTTCATCAGTGTCTTATGGTTTTCTAAGTACAAAATTTTTAACCCCTGCTTAGATTCTCCCTAGGTTTTTTATTCTTTTTGATGTGATCATAAATGGGATTGTTCCTTAATTTCTGTTCCTGCTAATGTATTGTTAGTGTATAGAAATGCAACATATTTCTGTACATTAATCTTCTATCCTTTAACTTTACTGAATTATTGATGAGCTCTACTAGATTTTTGGTACCTGCCCACTGATAGGTGAGGCTGGTCCCAGGTCTAGTGCCTTCCCACTGATGGGTGGAGCTGGATCCCAGAGTCTCTGGCTGTAAGGCTGGGGGTCCTGGGACTAGTGCTGGCACAGTGGTATGTGGGACCAGTACCTGGGCTCTCTGGTGGACACAGCCATGTCCTGAGGCAGCTGTGGGCTCAGGGAAACTTAAAGAAGTAGGCCTGCTGGTGTGTTGGGCAGTGTCTCTGCCCAGCTATTTTCTTGACCTGAGGAGTCTCTGTACTGGTATCAACAGGTGGTAGGTGAGGGCCAGATTTCAGGATTAATAAGCTAGAGGGATAATTTCAAACTGGTGCTTGCCAATGCCACTGTCTGAATGGTAGACTGAGCTTCCAAAAATGACTGTTGCCCATGTCTGTGTCCCCAGGGTGTGTTCAAGCTGCCTCCTGCCTCCCCAGGCAAGATCAGCAGGTGGGTTTGACCCAGGATTCTTTCAAATTCCTGCTTCTGCCCTGGGTCCTGGAGCATTTGAGATTTTGTGTGTGCCCTTTAAGAGTGGAGTCTCTATTTTCCATAGCTCTCTGGCTGTCTTGAAAGTAAGCCCCACTGGCTTTAAAGCCAAACATTCTGAGGGCTCATTTTACAAGTGCAGGACTCCCACACTGGAAAGCCCAGGGTGGGTCTTGGACCCCTTACTCTTTGGGAAGAACCTCTGCAATTATAATTATCCTCCCATTGGTGGGTTGCCCACTCAAGAGTATAAGTCTTGAGAATACCACGTCTCCACCTCTCTGACCTGTCTCCTTGTGATTCCTTCTTTATATCTTTAGTTGTAGAACTTTTGTGCTAGTCTTACAGTCTAATCAATAGTTGCTCTGTAAATAGTTGCAGTTTTGGTGTGTCCATGGGTAGATGTGAGCTCAGGGTCTTCTTACGATGCTGTCTTGGACACTTTCTTCTGATTTCTACTTAAATTCTTAAAAATAGCGGGCCATATTAAGCTTGCAAAAACCATCACCCCTTGCACAAGACAGCACAGCTTAGAGCTAGCAGAGATCTTTCTCAGCCTGTGACTCCTACTGCCCCTCCAAGTCTTCATCTGAAAAACTGAGTGCATTGAACTGGATATGATTTTAAGTATCTTTCAAGTCACATTATTAAATAATTCCATCTTTGATTTGTTCTTTTTGGGAATTAAAAGTAATATGGGGTAAAACTGCCCATATAGATACTGTGTTTTAAATAAAAATAATGAACTCTCTTTTTCTCAAACTAAGAAAAAAGAAAATGGAAATAAGACAGTTAACTGAAATTAAAAGTCTATCAATCAAAAAACATATTAGTCTTAAAAGATTTATTGAAAATATGCGGAAGACTGGAATTACTGCATTGCTTAATTTTTGTACTAAATAGGTGTTCCTTTAAAAGAAACTCCAATTATTCAATTATAAATGAGATTATCTTCTTATATGCATTCATACCTCCCTCACCTGAGTACAATTTCCCATATTTATATCACATTTATTTTAAAATAGTCCACATTTATTTTAAAATTTGCCCAAATTGTTTGGTCAAATTCCAATATTTAGGTTAA
Organism: Globicephala melas; assembly: GCF_963455315.2. Taxonomy (NCBI): domain Eukaryota; kingdom Metazoa; phylum Chordata; class Mammalia; order Artiodactyla; family Delphinidae; genus Globicephala; species Globicephala melas. The sequence goes on from NC_083330.1 coordinate 56,288,822, forward strand.
TTGTTTGCCTACCATAATTTACTGTGACATAATTTTACTATAGCTGTGGTGATATTTGTTTTGTTTTTGTTTGTTTTAATTCATCCCTTGTTTAACTGGGTTTTAGGCTTCAGTAATTTCTTCATACATGTGCTCAAAGTGGTTATATATTGGGATTGCTGTGATGTTTGAAAATATCTTGATTTTGCCTTTTACTTGAATGAAAATTTGACTAGATGTAATTCCTGGGTTGCATTATTCTTTCAAAGTCTGACAGTTATTCCATTTTTTTCTAGGTTTGACTTCTGCCTTGAAGAAGTCAGAGTCAACAATATTTCCCTCCTTTCACTGGTAAGTTTCACATTAAACAATGTTTCCTTAAACTTTGATATTCAGTAATTTGTAAGAATGTGTTACTCAGGATCTTTTTATTTCTTTATCTATTATAACATATTATATATTTATTATATAGTCAATGTATGTTTATAAATGTATTTTTTATATATATTGTTGCTAACACATAAGAAAAAATGTTCAATAACTTACTTTCTTACATCTTGCACTAAATAAATGTCAGTGAAATAAGACTTGTATGTATTAGAAGACAATGAGGTACTAACCTTGGAAGGAAAATGTCTCAGTTCCCTAACTTATAACACATTTTTAACCCTTATAGACCTACTCCATTCCACATCTTGCCCTGGGATCCAAATTCATGTCCTTGAGAGTTACTTGAAACCTGGGCTCCAGAATCTGATCTAGATTAAGAAGTCTATGAAAATTTCTCACAAACAGATAGGAAAACATATATTTAACTGATTTTTTGTTACAAAGGGCATGGATAGTAATTAATCTTATATAGTAATGCATTTTTCTATAGCTTGACAGGTGTAAGTGATAAAGAATTAAAAAGATAAACTGAGAGATTAAACATTGAATAATTAAAGAAAGCCCGCAGAAGTAGTTTCAAACTAAGAAGGCTTTGAAATTAATACCTTAATTCAAAGTTTTATATCTTTATAAAAGTACATATATCCTAATCTTAAAATTGCTGAGCATTAAATATTTCACTTCTATTATTATTTAATGATATTCAAGTATAACTCCTATATTTAAAAATAAATTTCATTCCCATTATCTTTCCATGATATTGCAAGAGAAAAACATAGATATGTTTTGAATCAATTTAAAAGCAAAGCATGCTGTAGTTTGCTTTATGTTCTCACTGAGTTAGAATCTGATAAAATAGAACTAATATTTTCTTTCAACACATCGAAACACATGTCCTTTTGTCCTTTATATTAGAGCTATTACATGAATTGATTGCTTTCTTTAACTGAAAAGTTAAACTCAAGTTTGAAGTAATTCCAGAAATATAATCTTTAAAATATAATTTTCTTGAATATGGAGGAGATAGAGATATAATTAATTAAATAATAAATGAAAGAATAGTAGCTTTTGATATGAACAAAGAAAGTGAAATATTCATTGGAGGCCTGAAAGAACTAATGCTCTTTCCTAAGCAGCTAAAGTATTATTGAGTATGACAATAGATTTTGGGTAGAGATGAAGTTAGTCAGTTGGCAAAAAATAAAATAACATAGCATCCAAAGCCTGGGCAAGCTTTATAAATGTGCTACAATCCTAGGAGAGATTATTCACATCATAGTGGTGACTATTTCTTCTTGATTTTTTTCAGTCAATGATAAAACAGTAGTTTTAGTAATAGAACATGGGCTTAAGATGAAATATTCAGTGCAATGCATCTTTCTACTAAAATTGCTATAGTCTTATGCTTCAACTTTACCACATGTATCAAATGCCAAACCTGATTTCTAACATACAAACCTTTAGCACCTATCTACTTAAGTAATTTCTTTCTTAACATCTAAAATCTATTTATTTTGAATGCAAAGGATCACTTTACAACGTAGGCACTTTTATAATTTCTGCGTAGGGAAAATTTGAGAAAGGGCACATTTACATAGTCTGAGTAGAGTGTGTGTCTGTAAGAAAGTCACACATTGCATTATATATTGCTTCACTATTTAGTTCAAAGGGAACTTTCCAGAAGCTTAAATATATGCACAATACTAATGAGGAGAGGGGAAAAAATGAAGTACAAATGATCACATATGTGGGAAAGTAAATTAGTCAATTCCTAGAGGGAGTGAGCTCCTTCACTTCGTGTTTCTAAGCTGTGCTTGAATCACCATCTGTCGGGTTTTGTGAATAGAATCCTTAACTGAATGGTTAGTCCTGTTATGAGTGGGAAAAAAACCCACTTCTTCTAAAAAAGAATAACAGACTTATTAACAGACTTTATTTCTTAGAGCAAGTTCAGATTTACAGACACACTGAATAGAAAATGCAGAGAGTTCTTATGTACCACCTCTCCCACACTCTTCACCGTTTTCCTTGTTATTGATGACTTGCATTGGTTTGGTACTTTTCTTACAAATGATGAAACAATATTAATATGTTATTTATAATTAAAGTCCAGAGTTTGCGTTAGAATTCATTTGCTGTGTTGTATAGTTCTATGGGTTTTATCATTCATTTACCCTTATAGTAGCATATAAATAATTTCACTGCCCTAAAAATTTCCTAAGCTCCACGTGTCCATCCGCTCTTCTGCCCCTGTCCCAATTCCTGGTAAACGCTACTTTTCTCACTCTTTCTAGAGTTTTGCCAAAAATGTCCCTTTTATGATTCAATGCTATTTTACTTTTAAGTTTAAATACTACCGAGATAATACATACTTAATACGTTTAAGCAAGAAAGCATACATGAAAATGGAACTGATATGTTTTCCAAACAAGACTCTACCCATAGTCTGAAAATTTTAGAAAAGGATTCAGGTCTGTAATATACAGGGCAGAAATGGTGAGATTAAAATCTCCATAGCTGTAAAATTTTGAGATATCCAGAATTGAGGGTAAAGAGAGATTTCCTATAATTCCGTGAAATTCTTATGAAATATAGCAGGTAGCTACCCAAATAAAGAGTAAGCCTTGTTGTAATAACTTTCTGAATTGCAGAGGAAGTTTACTAGTGCTTACAATTTTTTTCTACTCTAGACACTGCAATCTTTATCAAAAGATATTTTATTTAAAAATTTTTTCAAGGCATTCTTTAAATTTAAATGTTATGAAACAAATAAATGTCTCAATGAAAATGACTAAACCTATAATACTAAATAGAAACTATGCATTTACCTATATTGTCAATTTAAACATAATTATGTACAATGAATTATATTTTATAACTTATGGATTACATATATATATTTGTGATTCTACCCTCACAAGGATAATGTTGAAACAACTTCAAAATAGGTGATAACTAAGATAACTATTACTGTATTGGTTAGGGCTAGATTCCAATATTTAGATTTTCCAAACTCAGATTCTTTTCTGCGTTTGCTCAGCAGTACTTTTACCCATCTTGGTCAGAGACAGAATGTTTCTTCCTTGTACCAGAATCTTAATTACCAGAATATACATCATTTAGAGCAGTGGATGTGTGGTTGGAAATGGGAACCTGCACTGACTCTGTGGGTCATCATGCATGGTTCCCATGGAGATGATTTGGATTTTTCCCACCTCTTCAATGTTTCTGAAGTCACACTGAACTTCTGGCAATTGTTTCTTCCAGCTTCTCATCATACACATTTTAGACATCTCAGGTAACTTTAGCATTTCTTAAGACCTTCAAATTACCAATGGAGTTCCATCAATTAATCTTTGATCACCAGCTGATGTTTACCCTCTGATTACTACACCTGTTCCCCATAGTTGTCTTGAGCAGCCAAAAACCTTGCACTTTATCTGACAGCATGATACTTTCCCTTGTTTCTGTGTGGAAGGTCCAGTGGTATCATATTTGCCCCTCTTTTTGTCATCGGTGCTCATACTATTCACTAGAGTACAAGTTAAATGGGAGATAGAGAAGCTGTAGTGAAATAAACAATACACAATCAACTCAGGATAGTGTATTGGCTGGGCACATTTGCATATGAAACATTCCAGCTCTCGAGCTTGCCATGTCAACCTCTGTACATTCTGGCGTACTGAGTCTCATTGCCTCTAAGGATACAATAATATAGAGAACATGAACAAAATACAAATACTAATACACTATAGTTATTTTTAGAAAAATATTTTTGGAAAAAAAGTAGCTGAAAAATGCTTCTGTGCCGTGTTGGGTGGCATTATGTGAGGTATATGTAAGTCTGATTTTGACCTTGCTCAAAAAAATCTGAGGATAGAAATTTCATAAGCCCTAACACTAAATTTGCTTTCCTCCAAAATACTCAGCAAAAGGTCTGCCACTTATGCTACTGCAATGAGCTTCTTTCTTTTTGGGTAGTGTTATAAATCACTCCTAATCCCCCTTGCTGTAGCATTCAGGAAATTACAGTTAAGCTGCAGTATGTATAAATGAATATAAATAACAAATCATTGAGAAATTATTGTTTTCATTTTATTTCTGATTAGGAAAATAGGAATTCTTCTCATCTAGGGGGCTAGATCTTTAAAGTTAATTGATTCATTTGGAAGATGAGGGGGGAAAAATGAATCAACAGAGATCAGTATTCTTCTAAAAAAAGCAATGGTAATGATAGTATTAATAACAACAAAAATAAAATATAATACTTATACTTAAAAAAATAATAAACCAACGTTATCTGAGTGCCAGGCTCTTCCTGGTAACTTCATTTTGTTCTCATATTATTCCTTTGAAGAATGATATATTTTTCACTATTATAAAACAGAAGATGCTCAGAATTTCAAATATTAAATTGTTTGTTTAAGAACAACTGGCTACAAAATGGTAGAGCCAAACAGAAACCTAAGTCCATGTTTACTCCAGATCTCACACTGTAATATCTTTATTAAACTAGATACAATGATATTATTTTTAAATGCCAAATTAATAGATGAAATTTACATAGATGACTTGGCATAGTCACTTAGCAATGAAATACGCTTTATGCCATTCCATGTACTTTTAACGATATGAAATATCTATTTGGAAATATAATTTATTGTATATAAATATTAATCTATAATTCTTGGATATTTCTATTATCACTATTCTACAATGAATATTAAAGAAAGCATTGCCTTCTCTCTTTTTATTATAAAATCATACATAGTAATTTCATAAATGTCAAAAGAACTGTACTAAGAATTTTTATCATTCTACCTAATAGTTACCGGTAATATTTTGCTGAATTTTATTCCAAGTTTGTACTCATTCACAGGCGCACACTCCCATACAAGTATATAATCACACAAGAACATAAAATATATAATCATTCCACAATATTTTAATAGTGCTTAACCTTACTACTAATAATGAAAAATGCATTTAATAAATACAAATTTTTACCCACTGATTAAGAACTGTTAAAATGATTGATAGCATCAAATGTTGGTGAGGGTATGAAATTATAACCTCCCTCACATTTTGTAGACATATAAATTTGTGAAATATTTTGGGAAGGCAACACTGTTTGTCTGCCTTTTGACTCCTCATTTCTATTTCTGTGATCCTATTTTTCAAAAATACGTGCATATGAGCATAAAAATACATGAATACAATTGAGCTTTGCTTCATTCTTTTAAAAATCAAATAAGAAAACAAATAATCATTAGTAGAGGAAAGTAAATAAATTTGATATAATCATTGTAAGTAGTACTATGCAGCTGTTAAGAAGAAATGAAATCAAGTCAAATGCATTAACATGGAAAAATCTTGAAGACATATATTAAATATTAATAGTAATTGTAGTCCAATACATAATATGGTGCCATTCATTTTAAAAGATGTGCATGTATATCTGTCCTTAAATTCATAGGAAAGAGTGCTGTGAGTGGAAATTGTATAGGGTGTACTGCTGGCTGACTTTCTAGCACTCTGACAAATTTCCCAGTCCTATGTTTTAGTCTTGGTTTTGGTTTTGTTCCAAGGGTGAGCCTTTTATGATTTAAGTCAAATGTTCATGAATTTATGATCAAAACTTGAACATGTTTCATAATGAGTGGGACACTATTAATAGTTATGCATATTAAAAAGTATAAACCATATCTCTCCCAGCAAACTTCACAACTGTCTCAGCAAATTGTGACACATGTTCTCTATACTTGATACCAGTTAGTGAATTTTACTCCCTCTTTACCATTTGTTTTGATACATGCACCTAATCTAAAGAATCATTTGGGAAACAAGACTTCTGCAGATACTAGAAACCAAAGAACAAAAATAGACAAAAAGAGTCCACTTTCTTCTCTGGACCTAGGAAAACCAGCTTCCCTTATGTATGAAAACAAGCAGTTTGGAGGTGAGGTCTGCAACTGCAACAGTTATTATGACTAAGGAAAAGCTTGAATCTGCTCAAGGACCCTGTGTGTTCCCTGGATTTTGCTGATACAGTAGAAGATCATAGAGACAGAGAGAAATTAAGTTACTGACATTTTTTGGAGGCACTTAATCAAACCTCACTTGAAGCTCCAGAATATCATCTGGAGTTTTTAGTTGCATTAGTCAGAAATTTCTCTTTTTTTTTTAGGTCAATTAGAGCCGGGTTTTCTACTTTCTATATATGTAGTACTAAAAAAATACTCACTCAGAATAATCCTTAATGATGGTTGCCTTTAATGCAGAGTCTGGGAGTGGGGGATTCATGGAGCCAAGGTTGGAAAGTTTCACATTTTGCTTGGGTTCTTTCAATACTTTTTACATTTTTACCTTATTTACCATTTATAAAATAAATTTCAAGCAAAAACTTTTTATGTGATATTTAGATTGAAAGATAGCATTATATATTTTGATTTTATCCTCTGCAAGTTAGGAAAAAAATATACACTATGATTTCTCCCTGGAGAATCCCCTATTTTGAAATATCCTTAATAGGATCTACTTATTTTATTTCTTTGGCTTACAGTTAGTGAGTTGTTTTAGGTTGTATGATTATTTTAATAAACATTTCCATTGCTGGTGTAGCCAATTATGTTTAATAATGTTTAACAGATGTTAATGCTCATTATCCTTTATTAAACTTGTATCATATTGTACAGTATGATTCATTTCTCATTGGCTGCAGTACATCTTCAAATATTTTTTCAGTAGTAGCTCGTCTATTCTCTTGAAGCATACTCTATTTAAAACTCTCATCTTTACACCAAATAGAAAACTTGAGTTACTATAGTTTTTTAAGTTACTGTTTTTTATTAGATCTTACGCTGTTTATCATTAAATAAATAGGAGACTAGTTTTCTAAAGGTTTATTTGAAGCTTAAACTATCTTTTCTGTCTGTATGTTTGAATTATATTTTATCTTTCATTTATGATCTAAAATCCAGAATAAATCAAGGTAACATTTATTGTATACTATATCCTGGAAAAGGACTATGCAAGTGAGAGTCATTATAAATTTCTCCAGGCATTTTCTGAATTAAGAATGATTATGAATGAATATATTTAAATTTATTTATTTTGGTAAACTTTTAAATGTAAATACTCATACTTTATGTTCAGACAATGTTTCTGACCATTGTTTTGAATATTGTTAATATCCTAATTTTATAATGTATTTCTACAGAACAACTTGATTTTCACAGGCTAAGCATCCGTTCTCTGTCCTTCGTATCTCTCATCTTTTTCTGCATCCTTTGTGACTCCTCTATTCTACTCTACATGTTAGAACATCTTATTACATTTGCTCTACATATCACTGATTGGGTTTTCTTCCAAAAATTCTCTTTTTAAATTTCTTCATTAGGTACTGGAAATATGCTGTTGCTTTATAAATTTCTTCAGCATATGTATCTCTCATGACACTTTATCCTGTGATATTTTCAATTCAGTTTCTCCCTTTTATCTTTACCATTCCATTCCGCTGTGGTTTCTTTTTTTTAATTGAAGTATAATTGATTTACAATGTTGAGTTTGTTTCAGGTGTAAAACAAAGTGGTTCAGTTATATATATATTCTTTTTCAGATTCTTTTCCCTTATAGGTTATTAAAAAATACTGATTATAGTTTCCTGTGCTATTCAGTAGGTGCTTGTTGGTTATATATTTTATATATAGTAGTGTGTATATGTTAATCCCAAACTCCTAATTTATCCCTACCCTCCCTTCCCCTTTCCCCTTAAGTAACCATAAGTCTGTTCTCCATGTCTGTGAGCCTGTTTCTGTTTTGTATATAAGTTCATTTGTATCATTTTTTTTACATTCCACATATAAGCAATATCATATGATATTAGTCTTTCTCTGGCTTACTTCACTTATTATGATAAACTCTAGGTCGATCCATGTTACTGCAAATGGCATTATTTCATTCTTTTTATGGCTGAGTAATATTTCACCATATATATACATATATATATACATATGTATATATGTGTGTATATGTATGTATGTATGTATATGTATGTGTGTGTGTGTGTGTGTGTATATATATATATATATATATATATACACACCACATCTTCTTTATCCATTTACCTGTCATTGGACATTTAGGTTGCTTCCAAGTTTTGGCTATTGTAAATAGTGCTGCAGTGAACATTGGGGAGCATGTATCTTTTTGAATTATGGTTTTCTCTGGATATATGCCCAGGAATGGGATTACAGGATCTGTTTTTAGTTTTTTAAGGAACCTCCATACTGTTCTCCATAGTGGCTGCACCAACTTACATTCCCACCAACAGTGTAGGAGGGTTCCTTTTTCTCCACACCCTCTCCAGCATGCATTATTTGTAGACTTTTTGATGATGACCTGCTGCAGTTCCATAAAACAAAACAAAACATTTTTTCCTATTAGGATAATAAATAATTTCTTTAACTTTCTTCTATTTAATTTGAGAAAAAAAAACTTTAAGGATTCCCTCTCTAAATCTGAGGTTTTAGTATAAAATTTTCTTCCGTGTATCATATGGTATTTTGTTTGGCTCCCTTTGTTTTTGTTATGTCTTCACAAAATGAGTAGAATTCTAATGTGTTTTAATGACTGCTTATAGACAGGTAGGTAGTTTCCTTTGGCCCTGCTCTGTCCACTCTGTGCAGGTTGTACCCGTCCCTCTTGCTTGAATAGTGTTGTCTGTAGTTGTCAATCCAACATTCAATATTTAAATTTATTTAGTTATTGATTATTATTATTTATTGATTCTGTTAAGTTTAGATGAGGATGTCTTTAACATTGTGGCTTGACTTTGGTATTTGAAAGGAAATCAAGAACATAAACCATTGCAATACCCACTTTTCTCTTAGAACTATTTTCCCAGGTTGTTTGTGCTTTAATTATGGGAGTTTTACTACCTGTGTTCAATACTTTATTGTTAGTTCCCTGCCTTCACTTTTCCAATACACCCCATATTAATTTTATACCAGATATTAATTATTAAGATATTCTATCCTCCAGCCTGTCATATCCAAAGTTCTGATGGCAAAGAGGATGCATATAGCTATGGCTACTTAAAAATGCAGCACGAATACTGGAAGAAGGACAGATCTAAGATTTTACTACAGGGCTATAGAAAATGCAGACTGACAAATGATTCTCCTAATCTACTTTGATGCTAGGATGTTTTCTTTACGCCATGCCATATAGCACCATGAGTGATCAATTGCTTCTCTCAGTTAAGTGCCACTGTTCTTGTAATAAGTAAATTTCTTCCTTCCAGATAGATGCAAAAGTATATGTATCAACCAAAGATTGCATTATGTGTTTTTTTCTTTTTCTCTGACTTTATACATTCTATTGGAAGTTATACATTCTATTGGAAGTTAGAGGCTGTATCTGACCCTTTATTTAAAACAAATTATTACTTTCTAAGCATAATTTTAACATTACTGGAAAAATAATGTTACATCTTTGAGATGTAAAGTAATCACATCTTTGAGGAAAGATGTAAGGGAAATATATGTTGTCAGTCTATTTCTAAATTATGGGATTGTGATAGACATACATTTAAAATGCCACGATTTCTTTTTTTGGATTTAAAAATAAAAGCAAATTGTGGTCTTTCTAATTTTTGTGATTTTATGTCTATTTTAAAGAAAAGCATGAAATAAATATGAATTTAGTTTTGCTAATGGCATCTATGAAAGCTGAAATAAACACTATTATATGCCTTGTGTTTACTTTGCTTACATGACAGTCATTGACAGAGGAGGTAGTTCTACATTTATAGAATTTTAAATGATTCCTTTATGGCAGCTCCAAAGGCGTAATTTTGGTCTGCTCTTCTGCCCTGATGTTCAGGGTTATAATCTCTGACGTGGAGGATGATGCCTACCATTGCTGTTGCTGTGGATTAATACATAAAGGTTTTAAAGGTACTTAAGTGAAGACAGTAGAAAAGAGAGGCATTCTTTACTGATCTCAAGAAGGCAGCCAAGTGGATTAGCAATGCCATCCAAATTTGAAGCAGTTTATGAATGTAACAATGTGAATGCATGAAAAAAATAAAATTGGCCTCTGTTTTTTAAGGATTTAGGAATACAAGGTTGTTTAACAATGGAACCATAATCTGTAGTATTAGGGAACAAGACTTCATTTATAGTCACGTCTAGTCATAGACGTGACTTCAACCACGTCTAGTCATAGAACTGATGATCCTAGTTAATTCACTTAGAAATGTTCCAGACCACATTTGTAGTTTTGATAACTGGAGGCCAAAGCTCTCCTCACATAATCTGAGGTTATTTAAAGCTGATTATATACAAGGAAAAAAGCCTGTACAGTTTACATCTTAAGTCTAAGAATATCACAAAATACCAATTTTCATCAGTTGTAAGAATATTGGCATTTCATTCACAGTCTGAGTTCTCCACATTTAAAATGGAAGGAACCAGGCTTCTTGAATGAAGCTGGCACATTAGCCTGAGCTTCTCACTCATTAATAGAGACACAAATTATTGGACCATTAATCTGGGGCAAGACCTGCTTGCTTTGGGTTGAGATAAAGTTTACCTAAATGTGGGTTCAGAAATCAGGACAAGATTAAAGAGTGAATGGAAGGTAAAGATGTGTAAACATCACAAGTATAAAACAATTCAGAAGAGGAGAATGGAAAATTTAATATATAAATGTGTACTCTGTATATCTACAAAATATATAATAGTTGATAAAACAAATAAGAAATAAAGGAATTTTTAATGATATCAATACAAGATATGCTGTAAGATATTATACTCTGTTTATATGCTAACTGGCAGTATTCAGAAAATAAGACACTTGATAATGCAAGAGAAAGCCAGATTAACGAAAGGACCCCATTTCTTGAGAAAGATCTAAAGAGTGTAGAGTATGCTCTCTGACAGGAGAAAGGACTCTTCTTAGCTCATATGCAAACAACAAAAAGAGGCTATAAAAGTATAGGCAGTTTTAGAGAACTCAGTAGAAATAGCTAACCTTGTCTGAAGATTCAGAGAGAACTAACTGTCCTGTTTTGAAATGAGATAAATGAGAAAATTTTCAGGAATGAGGAGACTTAGGAAAATAGAAGAGTTATAAGCATAGGATTACTTATAACCACAATTATAATTACAGTTTTGGGAATGATAATAATGATAGATGTAAAAGAGTAAGGAAGAGTAAGACATTTGTATTACAAAAGCTAGAATTTATTGTCATTGACAAGTAACTCATTAGTAGATCTTTCTCAGAAGCTCTGAAAGAGAACACGAGTTAGGTAATCTTACATTAAGAAAATCTCTTCCCTTACATAGCTAGTTGAAAACCAGTACAGAGTAACTGCAACCCTCCCCCAAACCAGGCCTCAGTACGAGCCAAGGGGCTTAGCTACTGTAGGTTTTGTACTGAATAAAAAGAATTTTAAGCAAGTTGAACAAATATAAAAATTGGAGCAATAAATTCCCTTATTAAATGTGCCACCATTAATTGAAACACTTTTACCAGCAGTAGCCATATACTATATGACCATACAAATATTTTCATTATTATTTAGTTATTCTCCTTAGTTGAAATATAATTTTTCTTTTATAAAGGAGATATAAATAAAACAAAATTACTAAGAATTTAGAAGCTAGACCTTGCAAAAACATGTACATTTCCTGGAAAAGGTGCCTGTATTGTTCATCACTGTTTCATTTTAACTGATAAAATATTTCAAACTTTCAGTCTCAGGAATATGAAATTGCTTCCCTCAGCCATGTAGTTTCTCCATACTTTTATTAGGAAAATTAATTCTACTTGGTTAATTTTCATTGCTTGATACAAAAGAATCAATAAGAAGCACGTTAGAAGTACTTCCAAATATTAGGACAAATTATCTGTAATTTCTGTTACTTTAACTTCTCTTGAAGTACATCTTCAAATTTAAATGGTCATTGGTATTTATTTTTCCAAGTGTTTTCAGAGTTAGTCACCTCTTAGGGACACATACACAGACACACACACACACGCACACGCACGCACACATACTTACTACTAGCCAGATAAAAAACATACCAACATTTTAAGCTCAGTTGACTAATGTATTACATACATAATATTTCTCCCCACTTTTCTTTTGCTTATCCAGGGTTAGTTTTTTCTTAATTGTATTTCCTTCAACCTAATATGAAAGACATTTTAGACTTATTTCAACGATTTAAAAAACTATTGAACTCTTAATAATTCCCATCAAAATAGAGTACTTGCACAAGAATAAGAAATGACCAAACTATATCTTGTAATAATACATAAAAAGTAATGTGAAATAGTATATTATTATTCCATTTTTCATCAAAGGTTAAAATAAGCAATACAAAGAATAATATGAATTTAATATTTTAGTTCTATGTAAAAATAAATGATTTAGTTTAAAAACTCAAAATTTCATATTCCTGAGACTCTGAAAGTTTGAAATATGTCTCTTAAAAAAGAAATTCCAGTGGATTGTCACAAAGACTGTCAGATGCATTTACTGCATTGTTGCATTAAGATGAATGACTTGTAAAAATCAAATCTTGTACTCTTTGCTAAATATTGCTGGGAGGAAATATGGGGCAGTAAAAAGACAATGAATAATCTGATCCTCTAGTTTTGTATATTGATCCTGTATAAACCAACTTGTGACATAGGACAAAATAATTTAAACACTTTCTTTAATATTCTTATCTTTAAAATAAAGACAAAAACTCTTCCCTCAGTTTTTTATGAGAAAAAAAGATATAATAAATCCAAACAAAGTTATAAAATATTATTATAATAAACATTTTTATGTGACAGTTATGTATTTATTCCTTCTATACTTATTTATATTTGTTACCATTTTTGTTAGCTTCTTACATCCTTCCATCTTGTACACTATTAAAAATGACAGCCTCTAATGGTGAGGCTACCATAACATTTTGAGAAGAAAAATATTATATTTATACTTGCCCAACTCATAATATTTAATGAGTGAGTAGAACTTAACCAGTTAACTAATTAAATTAGTCTGCCTTAAGTAAACCATTATAACTGCTGATTGTATTGTTTTCATGAATTGTGATGATGATTTTCCCCATAAAATTGTTATTTAAAATTTTTATTTGTAAACAATGGAAGAACTATGTACCTAAACATTACTCGTATTCTTTACTGTGATATATCACTTAAGATAATTATTGTTATGAAAATATAAAATTGAAGAAGCACATAAAATTACAATTTTAGCTTAGAAACCAATTCTTAGCAATGAAAAACTACAAATTCTGTCAGGTATTAAATCTTGGACTCAAAAGATAAGAGAGAAAAATCTTATTCCTGTTATTTAAAATTCAATATTAGAGACATATGATTAATTTTTTTCCCCACTGAGTTATAATCTTAAAGAAATAAGATGAGATTCATATACATTTGATATTATGGGAGGGAAAAAACCAGTAAAAACACATTGCAGCCATTAAGTTGTAGCATCATTCTTCTTGCCAATTAAAATATGAATAATTAAATTCCATATAAGATCATTCCACATAGAATTCTGCTTGGATAACCCATCTCTATCAAAATCTATTTTTTATATTTTTCTTTCATCAGCTGCTGAGGATTGAGTTAAAGATATTACCAGTGGGAGTGAAAACATGATTTGGAAGCTTATGTTAAGAAGTTTTAAAAGTTGCATCACTAACTCCAATCTAATTTAAATTGTAGTAACATCTTCAGGGCCTTCTCCGTGCCTCATGCAAATTTCTTCTCAAGCTATCACAGACATCCCTGATATTTTGAGTATATACTGTATAGTGTACTTAATTCTCATGTGTCCTTGCCAAAATTTTCCATGTCACAATTGATTTTGGATTTTTATAAGAGCCACATTTCTACAGGATTAATTTTGTTCTTCAAAAAGAGCAGTAAATGTATTTGGCCGGTTAAGAAATGTTGACTAGTACCACTTGTAAAGTACTGTATACTGCCATTAAGGCATTTGTTTAGTGTAATAACTTACAAAATAGGATTTTAGTAATATAAAATAGCTAATGTTATTTCTAAGTAGCTTGCCTAACCACTTCCACTCAGATCTATATCAGAAATATAGAAAATATGGTTCAGAAAAATCCTTAAATGTATTTCATATAGTAGTTATCTCAGAAGATGACATTCATAATGACCTTGACATAATAGGAAAATTGATTCATATTGTAAAAGTGTAGTATTCCTGTGATGCTTTGTTTTTTCTTCCCATGAGGAGATTATAACTCAGCCAACTTTGGAAATTGTGAAAATACTTTGTGGCTAGTCTATTGGCTTGAATAAATATCATCAGAGACCTCAGTATATATCCTCCATTAGTGCCTATCAAGGGAAATTCAGAGTCAGGGTTTCAACTACACCTAACTTGTGAACTTTCTCTAAAATTCTATGGTTTATACAGCCTTAATTCTTACAGATATCAACTGTTATCATGGCTTTTCATCATGGCATTCTTCAATACTAGAGATTTTGATGGATTTTTGACAGTAAAACTCTTCTGTTCACCACTTTTTTCCCTTCCAGATCGTCAAAGAATCATATATCATGAAATAATATCCAAGTAGGTAATTACAGTATTGCATGGCTGGGGGAGCATCTGACAACCCCAAAGACCTGAATTATCTGGTGGAATAGATTTGGAACTTGAGATTTAAGTTCAGAATTAAAGTGAGGTGACATGAGAGTGTGAGGGGCTCAGCATACCTGCTTAAACTGGGAAATATTTTTAAAACAAAACAAAAACAACCGTTTAAAGTCTCTGGAAATGGTCCTAATTGTATATAGCCAATGAAGAAATATTTATTCAATAAAATATACTAAAACTTGGTAAGAACTATGAGAGTCTGGAGAATTTGCATGAATACCTGTATCCGCCATCCCTGTTCCAGTGAGATGGAAATTCTACTCCAGAAAGGTACAGCTAAGAACTCCTACAGGCTGTCTGGGTGCAGCATGACTGAGAATACCAGGGACCCACTTGCCTTGGTATTGGCTTGTGGATCGTGGTTTTCACACCCAGAGAGAAAAGCAGGAGAGACCCGGGGCTGCTGCACCACCAATCTCTGAGCACTCAGCTCCTAAAGCAGGGGTTTCACTCAAATAGAAGTAAATTATTGCTCCTATCACCACATCAGAGATGTGTCTCTCAGCCTTTTCCCCAGGGAAGTAGCAGACTCTGTAACAGGGAAAGTAAATCTCTCCCCTAAGGAACAGACTTCATTCACAAAAAGAATAAGCAAAGTTCAACCTAAAGGTGATCTCAAATACAGTAAAAGTTGTGGTGAAAGGTAATTAGGAAATGATTGATAGGTTCACTGGTTTTACAGGCTAAACTGCAGTTTTTTCACCAATTTAAAATTAAATGAATTCACCTTCCTATATGTCATCCCACTTTTTCAAAGGGCCAGTTGGATGCATGATAATATCACAAACCCTGCCCTACACACAAAAAAATGTTCAACTCACTCTGACTTCTGCAGCAATATAATTTTTCAAAGTCTATGAGATACTTTCCATATTTCTGCTGCTAAAAATTGACGAAGAGAAAGCTAATCTCTAAAAATAATAAATATTCAGTGTTTAAAATATCTTATAAACTGTGCTCGGAGAATATATGTGCGTATACTATATTTATATGCATATAAAATAAGTGTGTATGCTAATCCACTTCATAAGAAATTTAGGAGACAAGGACTCTTATTATATATGAGAAAACTGAGTCATGTAGAGGTTAACTAAATTATTTAGCTTCACATTACTAGCAAGTGCTATAGTTTAACTTTAATCCCAGTCTAGCTACAGAAAATTTCTTTAGCAAAATGTAAAAAGAAGCTATAGCACTATGGTTAAGAGCTATCATTTGAAGGAAGAAATATAGTAGAGAACTATTCTGTACATAATCACAAATGGGTATAAGTACAAATGTAAGACTAGGTAGAGAAGTCCACTTGTATTCAACTTTAACTCAGTAATTCTATAGCTGCATATCCAACTGAATGTTTCCCACATGCCTCAAATGCAATCAGCTGTTAACCTTATGGGAGTTCCCTTGTATGTTATTTGTCATTTTTCCCTTGCTGCTTTCAATAATTTTTCTTTGTCTTTAATTTTTGCCAATTTGGTTACTGTGTGTCTCAGCGTGTTTCTCCTTGGGTTTATCCTGTATGGGACTCGCTGCACTTCTTGGACTTGGGTGGCTATTTCCTTTTCTGTGTTAGGGAAATTTTTGACTATAATCTCTTCAAATATATTCTCTGGTCCTTTCTCTCTCTCTTCTCCTTCTGGGACCCCTATAATGCAAATGTTGTTGTGCTTAATGTTGTCCCAGAGGTCTCTTAGGCTGTCTTCATTCCTTTTCATTCTTTTTTCTTTATTCTGTTCTGCAGCAGTGAATTCCACCATTCTGTCTTCCAGGTCGCTTATCCGTTCTTTTGCCTCAGTTATTCTGCTATTGATTCCTTCTAGTGTAGTTTTCATTTCAGTTATTGTATTATTCATCTCTGTTTGTTTTTTCTTTAATCCTTCTAGGTTTTTGTTAAATATTTCTTGCATCTTCTCAATCTTTGCCTCCATTCTTTTTCCGAGGTCCTGGATCATCTTCACTATCATTATTCTGAATTCTTTCTCTGGAAGGTTGCCTATCTCCACTTCATTTAATTGTTTTTCTGGGGTTTTATCTTGTTCCTTCATCTGGTATATAGCCCTCTGCCTTTTCATCTTGTTTATCATTCTGTGAATGTTGTTTTTGTTCCATAGGCTGCAGGATTGTAATTCTCTGTAAGTATAATTTTTATATGCACTGGGAAGACAACAATTCGTATGACTTGCTTTATTACAGTATTCACTTTAACGGTCTGGAACCAACAGTCAGTATCTCTGAGGTATGCCTATATTTGCTTGAGAACATTGTCTGCCTTACAGAATCTGTTACACTAGTGTGAAATATGGGCAAGAAGTGTGAGGGAGTTAACAGTCCTGAGCAGCAGCCTTCAACTAATTACTAAAGAAATTAGTATATTAAAAAAAAAAAAAAGCTCCCTCAAGCCTCAGATGGGATACTGGCAATACATGTGTCCTTCATCATTTCCCAGAATCACCCAACAAGATTACGTTCCTGTTGCCAACAGCAGCCACTTATTTAAAAATGTTTCCTCTTTTGCCTTCTTTTTGTCTCACTTCCCTGTTCGCTACCAATGTTTCCTGGGATTAACTTCAGAATTAACTACTTATACTTAAATCATTGTCCCCAGATATGCTTCTGGAATTCTTATAGTAAGAAAGGTAAAATAACCATTTCTTACCTTTGCTCACTGTTTTTTATTCAGAATATTTTTAACATACAAAACAGTAACTAACAATAGAAACACACTCTAATAATTTAGAAATAACTGTTCATGCCTATTGTTTTAGTTAACACTTTAACAACTCTCTGAAATGGGAATTTCTCCATAGACCATTTTAAAGATAAAGAAATTAAAATTACAGAGGTTTGGTAACTGAGGAAATCATAGGTTATAAATTATGAAAATGATGTATCAGAATCCCCACTCAGATCGAGTGACATTAAATCTTGTGCTTTTCCTCATAATATATTGAAGTAAACACAGTAAATATTCTCTGTTTTATGAGATTGCATACATGAATATTTATTTACGGAGGGCTTATACAATTTGGCTACGGTCAGAAGGCTAGAGAGGCTCATAATCAAGACTAGAATCAGGATCTGTGTGTTCTTATTCCTGATTGTGTTCCTTCCACTATATTGCAAGACATTGATGTTTAAGCAGGCTGAAATCAACTCAATGAATTTTGGTCTAGAATTAACCAAAAAGTTTGGAAATAACCCTCATGGCAATTAAATTCCATGAGTGATTTTTGAAAAGTAAAATAATGAAAACATTATTTTATATCAAGACTTATTTTATCGCTTTTGGCCCAAAGTCTGGCAAATAATGTTTTAAGAAAATTAACATGCCAAGGGTATACAGGATGATTTGGAGGAGGACAAGATTGAGATCAGAAAATTTAAAGGGGCGAGTCATTATAGTAATACAGGCATCAGGTGATAAGGACCTGAAATAAGGTAGTGAGCGGCAAGGAGGCTAGAAATGGATAAATATAAAAGACAATTATGGAAGAATTACTCTAAGGGAGAGATTGATTACAAGAGAGATATGATACTATGTTATTATGTGATTATGACAATACAAGTGTATTTTTTCTCTTTCAAATATGGACAACTACTCTGTTTTCCTATGATTATATACATGAATGTGTGAATGTGTGTATTTCTAATCTATGTGTGTATATATATATACACACACACATATATACATGTATGTATATATATATTTCTAATCTAGAAATAGAAAGTTAAAATGAGATCTTACTCAAAGTGTTTGAGTATATACAAATCACCTACTACTCTGTTACCCCACAATCCCCCTTTCACACATATACTGGCCTAGAGATTCATTTTCCAAAAGAAAATAGGATTAAAAGTCATGTTTTCAAAAATATGTGTGTTTGGCTATTAACACTATTAACACACTTACTAAGCCTAGTTATTTATCTGAATTGAAAAGAAAATTCCAGGTAATATCTAATTTCCTAGTAAGGGCAGAAGATGAGACCATACAGTGACAGATTCTGGAGTCTATATAAAAGAAGCCAAGTTGGTAACCTTTGTTTTGTATACAGTTTACAACCATATCCTTTGTATAGTATATAACTTTGTATATAGTTATAACAGATTATAAATATAATTCACTATGCTCTATCATAAATACTACCCTAATACTTAAATAGTGAAAGGAAATAACCTGATACATTTACTTGCAATGCATTATCATATTTCTTCTGGGTGCTTATGACAGAATTCCACAGGGTATCCCAGCTTTTCCATTTTACCCATTTTTCTCCATTTCATAGTCTCTTCGCAATTTGTAGTAGCTGAAGAGAACCTAAAAGAAAAGTAAGCAAATATTTCATATTACTTCTCTATTTAAAATACTCCAATAGCTTCCTTACGCAATTAAAATACAATCTAAACTCTTTATCATGGTGAAGAAATTCCCTTCACACCCTAATACAAACCCACTTATCTGACTTCACCTATTCCTCTCCCTTTTATCAGGTTTTAGTCACTTTGACCTTTTGTCTCTCCCTTGAAGCTTATTTCACCAATTGCCATTATTTTTGTCCCTTGTCTGAAACACTATTCTGAAAGGACTTCACATAACTGCTTCTCCTAATAATTCACATCTAAAACCCAATATTACCTCCTCAGAGAGGGCATACCTGACCACTTGATCTAGAATAGATCCTGGAAAGCACTTATATCTATGAAAATTCATCTTTGATTGATTTCTGTTGTTTGCTTCTCACTACTAGAAGGTAGCTCCACATACAGTGGTTGTAATGTTGCCAAGCACATGGTGAGCACCCACTAAATAACTGCCAAATACATTAATTTATTGAATAATAGCAGGCACTAAACAATAAATTATTACATAATTATTTTAATTCTCACAATAAACTGCTAGGTAGATATTTTAATATATGAAGAGCTTAGGTATAGGTTGTGTCTAACTTTTATTAGATCATTCATAGAAGCTGATCTTCTGAATACTATGGAATAGTTACCTCCATATCATAGTCTCTATTTTGACTATAAGCATGAGACCATGGACCTTGTGTAGTATTATGCACTTTTCTAATAGTTTATATTTAAATAGATATTTATAAAGTGGAATTACAGCTATGAGAAGATAGAATAAATTTTAATTAAACATGCTATTATTTATAATATATGATATATTTCTCAAATGACTCAATTTTGATAAAGAAAGAATGAAATGAAATAGAAAATGAAGAGGTAGAGGAAGAAGAGAGGGAAGCAAAAGAGGTGGAAAGAGAGGAACAGAAACAGGAGAGAGAATGAGATCAACAGATACTATTAAATAAATCAACTACTGATGTAGCATTCTCACTTTTAAATAAATGTCCATTAATTTAAAGGCAACATTAATCAGTATAGTTTGATCAATTTCAGCACAAATTTATTCTGATATAGCACTGTTAAGAACAGTTCAAACTATTAAAAAGATGAATGTGAAATAAAGAGGCTCTTGCTTTATTGGAACTGAGTGACTGAGATCAAGAGTGGTAGCAGTCACTTAGGTTACAGTGGCACATTAAGTGGATCTGTGAAAAGGTCAATTCAGTTGTCCAGCTAGTTAGCAGCATGACTTGCCAGGTTTTCCAGATCTGGTTTTGGCCATAGTGTATAATATACCTAATTTTTTCTAATTTTATTGAGGTATAGTTGACAAAGTTCTTATATAATTACATTGTACAACTTGATGGTGTGATAAACATTTACATTGTGAAATATTCACAAGGTCCATTCATGTCACCTTCATCTGCACACCACACACACATACAATACCTTGGCAGACACACACCACAATAACCTTGTGACCTTCTTTTATTTTTTTCCAGATGTCTAAAATATATTTTAATCCATATGTATATATGTGTATATGTTATATGCCAAAGAAAAATTTAGGTTAATCAGTGAAAGCACAGACTGCATGATGAATTTGACAGTATCTTATCTCTTGAGTTAATATTCCAGAATATTTTTAGGTGTAATTACTTATTAGCAGATGCTACAATCTGATTATAGCCAATATCAAGATTCATATTGTTTCTGTTGCCACTTCATTTCCTCATCAAATTGAAGGATAAGATTTTGTAAATGAGTATTATGAATCCACTCTTGATATGTGTATTTAAATTTCATCTTTCTGAAAATTGTTTTTAGAAGATGATTATGGTTTGTTTCTCTCCATTTTGTTTCAGTACTGTTTTTCAAAATATTATTTGAAAGCATGTGGTCATTAAAAACATTCATGTATTTATAATTCTATTAATATTCATGAAATATCTCGTTTCTGAAACTTTTTATATGAGTATCAAGCAAATGGGTTCCAAGTTCATCTCTAAATTAATTAGTACACTACTTTAAAAATATTTTGGGACACTGCACTGTGCAATACTTTGTGTGAGGCATTAGGTTAACAGGGTGAATAGTATGGATTTAGACTTTGCCATCATGCTGCTTTCACTCCACCTAGTAGGACCAAAAACCATGAGCAGTCAGTAAAACAAATCATAATATGTACTAAAGAGACAGCCTGTGGGATACAAACATATATTCACTTTTTTGAATTGTATAAGAAAATAAAGCTTTTGTCAAGGTTGAATTCTTAGAAGTTCTAAAGTTGAACTGAGACCTACAATTATAGAGAAGCAGAGGAAACAGTACGTGAGACGATCTGAAAGGCAAGAAATAGCACAGTAGGATTTAGAAAAATAAGAGTTCAGAAGCCTATAGAATAAATCTTCAATGGTGAACAAGAAAGGGAAACAGATAAAGCTATAGAAAAAGGTAAATGGATAGCTGAAATAGGGTTTTGTCACTATGTTAAATTGCCTGGATTTTTATTTTAAGCTCAGTGGCAAAGTCATTGCAAAGTTTATGCAAAGGCTTATGTGAGCAAAATGTCATGTGAATTTTACTTTTAGAAGGATCACTTGGAGTGGAGAAAACTGGAAACAAAGAGACATTTAGGAAGTTGTTGCACGTATCCAGTTGGGAGACGGTGTGGAGAGGTAGTTGATGACAATGATCATTCTCTTGACACAAAATAATAAACCACCAATCTTAGCTAGACTCTGAGAGGAAGTTTAATATAACATAAAACTCAGGTTATTTTGTTCCTTTATTAGAGCCAGAAATATTAGAGTATTAAAAGTAAGGCATATAAAATATGAGCTATTTTAATTATCTGTTCTAAGATAATTGCACTTTACACATGATGTTTGTTTTGCTTTTTAAACAGTCACTCATTTGCTTTTCTATATACATTTTGAAACAGCATATCAAAATCTCCATATTCAAAATGAGGGTTTTTCAAAATAATAAAGGAACAAGGACATTAAACAAATAATCTAACACACAAATAATCAGAAGCACAGGGACCTGATACTGTAATTCTGTGTAAATTAATTAAAATATCTTGTAATGAACAAAAGCTAAGGACTTGACTGGGATCAGTAATGTGAAAGTCTGGCAACTTTGATATTTTGCAGGTTCACTTTTGAGTTGGCTATAAAGGGCAGTGTCCTCAGGCAGACTATCTGTTTCTATTTGTACTAATTTCCTAGGGCTTCCATTAAAAAGTTCCACAAAATGAGTGTCTTAAAACAAAAGAAATGTGTACTCTCAAGGTTCTTGAGGCTACAAGTCAACAAACTTGGTTCCTTCCAGAGGCTCTAGGGTGATAACTGTTCTTGGTAGTTGTAGGCAATCCTTTATCTCCTCTAACTTAAATAATGTCCTGTGAAGTTAGCTATTATTAATACAACTGTTATTAGAAAATAAGGGTGTAATAGAAGAAAAGAAGATATATTTTATAAATTTATTCATAACAAATACCGATACATACTCATAAAAAATAAGGAAGAACTACTTATAGCAATTAGAGTCACATGGTCATAACTAGTATTTATAACAATCTTTTTCCATTACGCAGTTGATATTCCCTGTGCTCTGAGCAAGCACCTCAGATGGTCACGGTTCTTTGCTTGGTGGATTGATCCATACCTTCAATCCTGAAAAGTCTGCACCCTTAGTAGTCCTGCCTGGACTGGGTTGTTGTAATTTTCCATTAATTTTACTCTTAATCTCTCCAGTACATGAGGAGGAATATCATTCAGTGCAGGAGTTAGGCTTGTTCATTTTGGAAGTGGGCGCTACCCAATATTCAGTCGATTGCTAAACAGTATGCATTGACTATAGCGCCGACTTATCCTGTGATATATGACTTAATCTCACATCTACTTCAAATATTTATTTAAATTCGACTTCTCATTGAGGCGAGCCTTGCCACGATATGTAACATCACTGCTCCCATATTTCTTCTCCTCATCCCACATCTCTTTATTTTTCTACATAATACTTATCATGTTCTAACATATTACAGATCTTATGTACTTTTTAACAGAAATATAACATGTCAACACAATTAGAGATTATCAGGCAAGGCAGCAAGTAGCTGGTAGCTATTGTAGTATTAGCTCTCAAACATGGTAAGGCTGCCCATCAAAGAATGCTTTCTGTGTTCTAACAGATGCTATACCCCAGTGAACATACGACACTCTGTTACTGCAAGATTGGGAGTTTCTTTGTTGGAGACTGAAGTTCATGTATCCCTCATTATTCACTGGATACATTCAGTCCTAGAAATCTTTTCTTTACATTCTGTTGTAACATTTGAACATGGTATCAAAGTATGCCCAATAACATTGTCATTATTTTCTTTATAAAAACAAGTAAACATCAGTGTTAGGTAACATTAAACTTTCCTCAGTGAAGCTGTTTGCTGTAATCTTCATAGATTACTTTAAATTAAACAATCATGAAGTCAGAGGTTCAGTTTATTCAGGATTCTAATAATGCCATTTAGATATATTGCTTGGAAAAAAAACAATTATTAAAGTCTTTTCTGGCATTATCTGCATCTTAAATGCACACTTTTAATTTCTCATTGCAGCAACTCATGTGAGCACTCTTCTACTTAACAATTAATATATTTCATTATGTTAAAGCAGGACCTTTAACTCAATTCTTATTTTTTTGAAAAATACGCTAAAAACTCAGTGATTGTGAAGTGCTCATATTATTTATTTTCGTTATGTTTTTCAAATTGAATAAATAACAATAGAACATTGTTGCCAGCAGACTGTTTTTCTGTGACTAAAGCAAATATAGATTGCAAATAGAGATTGCATTTTAGGATAGCCCATTCCTTGCTATGCATGGAGATCGTACTCTGTAAAGACTAATCATTTTATAGTCTAAATCATCGTTTGCAAAATAACGATTAAATAAATTAAAAAAAAGAAAACTCTTATGACTAACGTTGAATGTAGGGAAAAGAAAAATATCTAAGAACATTCTTTTTTATATGAACTACTCATATGACAAAGGCTAATTTATACTCTCTAAACCACTGTTTTTGTCCAAATGTAAATTAAACAATCTTCTAGCGTGAATATATAATATAATTGCTTTTCCACATTAGAGGCATTAAGATTATATTAAGTCTAACTGTCATTTGATAGAGGAATCTTGCCGATAGCTTATTCTGCTTTCTCTGTGAGAATAATATTTTCATTATTAATATGTCTGATTTTACTAACTCCTCAGAAGTAGTTTGACTCAGGCATGTTTTTCTACAAGTGGGATGCTTTTGAATGATGTTTCTGTCCTGGGGTGTGCTCTTGCTTTTAGCAACAAAATTCATCAATTTTGTATGGAGGGACATTAGTTTGGTTTTCTTCCAGAAAACACAGTATTTGGTTTTGGGGTATTCTTTTTGCTGTCTTTGAAAAAAACAAAAACAGAAACACATTCTTGATGCTTCATGATGCTATTTGAAGATTCATAAAAGACAACCTACTGGCCAATATTTTAGTGGAAGTCCAATACATTTCATACTTCACATATCACATTTCTGATTCTCCATTTTCTGTTTTGTTTTAGTTACTTGTTCAAAACCATCATATTTACAGATTCACTTATATCATCACTCAAGATAAGTTTTATATTAAAGTTCAGTTTTCTCTTTAACTTAGTAACATCATCTTCAATGACATTTGATTTATTTTCTTCATTATCTTACCTTTTCATAACAATTTATGAAATATTGGCCTAATATTATTATAGCTTAGAAGTTTGAAAACTAAAAATATAACAACTTAAACATAGCAAAAGTAGAAAAATGTGATCAAAAGTAAACTTAAAAATTATGGTAACTAAATGTTAGCAGGGACAATCTAATAATCTTTGTCCATATCATGCATAGATCGGTTTCACCTGTATGTTTAATAAGGGCATCATGATATTTTATTAAAAGTCATAATCCATCATATATTTAAAGTGTTTAAAATGTTAATAAAATATTTATATTGCTTTTCTGTTTTAAAACTATCAAATAACTTGAGAACCACACAACAGACAGAATAATCACAAATTATAGTCAAAATTATTGTGATCTTACTAAACTAAATCTAGGACAGTTTAATCAGCTCAATATTTATTGAGCCACATTTGTACTAGGTACTGCATCTGGATCTTGGGATACAAAGATTAATAAAACAGGGGTCTTCTAGTTAAGCATGATGAGGTGAGCACTTACGTTTACTTCCATGCCCTTTTAAAACTACGAGAATTGACATCAGCAAGATAGTGGCATGTGACGTCCCAGCCCTCATCCCTCTACAGAAACTTCAATTTAACAGTGGCAGATGAACCAAAATATGTTGATGAGAAATCCAGAATCTAGCTAAGAAGTAATAGTATCCAGATGCACGCAAAATTGAGGACAGCTGTGTTGAGATGGATAAAAGAACAATTTCCCTTTCCCGTATTAGCCCTTTAGCCAAGCCAGAACAACTCGGAACCTAGAGAGATTGCTTTGGCTAATGACTTCTCCCTCAGGGGAAAGAAAGAACGTGCATCCAAGATCCCTGGTTATTTGGGGTGCTGCCCCAGAACATGAAGTGTAGAGGGAATCAGCATAGTTGGATGTCTGAAGGCATCCAAGAAGAAAAGAAAGGAGTAGGTAGTTTACTGCAGAGCCACATCTCTGCAAGATTGGGAGAAAGCATACAACCATGAGACATCTTCCCCAGGAGGATGGGAGAGGAGTGGAGAACACATCCAATAACACAGCCTTTCAGTGTACTGTGCTCCAGGACTAATGGACCGGTGGCTTATTGTGGGTAGCATGGCTATGCAAGATTGGGAGAAAGCACACAATCCTTACCTTTTCCCCCAGGAGGGAGGGAGAGGAATGGAGAGTACATCCAACATCCCAGACTTTCAGTGCTCTGCTCCACAGAACAGAGCTGGGTTGCTTCCTGCAGCCAGCATGGCTATGCAAAATTAGTAAAGGTTCACAGTCAAGAAACTTCTTCTCTGGGAAGAAAAGAGAGGAGTGGAGAATACACATCTTTTTATAAAAAAAAAAAACAAACAAACCTGAAAGACTAATTATCTCTAGCTTGGCTGATTGATGAAGGTCTTTCCCTATCAAAGCCAGTTCATAAAGACTGGGAAAGGTGGCTATTTCTTTGATTGCACAGAGGGCAGACCTGGGCTAGGAGGTACAAGAATGAGAAATTTTCTTTCAAGAAAGCTAACTATCCAATGGAAAAAAAATCAAAAGATCAATCATAAAAGAAATAAAGATTTCCACAGTAAGGCAACTTCGATGAAACATACTAGCATAAATCCTTTGGTCCAGATTCTAAATACTGAAACGCTAGAACCTCAATTAGCTTTCTATTATCTCAATAAATCTAGAGAACATTCAATGAACAGTAAACACTTGAATAAAAGAAGAATTACGGAGACAAACTGTGTCTAAAAATGTCAGACACTCTATGTTGTAGAATAAAACACTGTAATGGGGAAAGATTAACCCTAGTCTATTTGCCTCCCTGATCTCATCAAAAAAAATCTTCAAATTACCAAACTATTTCCAAGTAACTTAACTGTATTCCAGATTAAAGCTCAAGTATATTTATGGAAGTTGTAAAATATTCAGAAATCAAGAAGGTAAAATTCCCAACACTGGGCATCCAATGAAAACTTCTCAGGCAAGCAATGAAGCTGGCAAATACATCCCATAATGGAAGGAGAAATCAATCAATAGAAAAACACTAAGATGTGATCCAAATGAGAGAATGTCAGCAAGGACATTGAAAAGGTTATTATAACTGTAATGTAACTATATTAGTATAACTTTATTGTAATTATACTGTTACATAACTCTTTTATGCAAGTAGAGGAAAGCTTAGTATGATTAGTAGAGAAATTAAATGTATAAAAAGACACAAATTTAGTTTCTAGAGATAAAATTTACAATACCTGGGCCCCCCCCGCAAAAGAGAAAAATCACTTACTGAGAGTAACAGCATACTATATACAGCAGAATAAAAAGTTATGAAATTGAGACAGAGCAACAGGAGCCATTCAAAGTAAAATACGGGTAGAAAAAAATATGAATGGATTATCATCAGCTGTGGGACAACATTAGTCAGTTACATTCACGTAACTGGAGTCTCTGAAGGAGGACTTAAAAATATTTGAAAAAATAATGGCTGAGGATTTTCAAATTTTAATCAAAATTACATCCAAGAAGACAAATAAATCTCACTCACAAGAAACATAAAATTATACTGTCTCATTATAATTAAAGTATCAAAACAAGTCTTAAAATCACCAGAGAAGAACAGCACATTACATAAACAGATTCTAATATAAAGATGATAGCATACCTCTGGTCAGAAACAGTACAAGCTGAAAGACAGTGGAGGACCATCTTTAAATTACAGAAGAAAAAACAATTCCACCCATCTAGAGTTAAATACTCAGTAAATCTCTAAAAGCAAAGATGAAATAAAGATATTCTCATACTACAAAAGCTGAAAAATAAGGATTCGTCAATAGCAGACCAGTACTACAAGAAACATTAAAGAAAGTCACTTAAAGCAGATGAAATTTATACCAGATAGGAATCTGCATCTACACAAAAGAATGAAGAGCACTGAAAATACTTATTTTTGTGTCAATTAAACCTGCATATGACTGAATTTATACAAAGTAAAGAAGTAAGCATAAATGTACTGGAAAATGTATAATAAAGTGTTTTTAAGACCAAAATTTGTCTTTAAAACTGGAAACAGTGTAAATGTTCATCAGCAGTATAATGTGTAAATAGATTGGGTTATACTGATATTAAAAAACTTTTATATAAAAAGATGAATATTAAAACAATATTAAATAAATGATGCTAGGGGCAAAATATGCATACACTTTCATTTGTATAAAGTTCAAAACTGTAAAAACTTCATGACTTTAGAAGTCAGAAATAATGTTTACCTTTGAAAGATCTTGACTGGAAAAGTTCATAATGAAACTTTGGGTTGTTGGGTGTTCTATTTTATTTTATTTTTATTTACTTATTTTTAAAAATTTATTTTATTTTTGGCTGTGCTGTGTGTTCGTTGCTGTGCACGGGCTTTTCTCTAGTTGTGGCAAGCGAGAGCTACTTTTGTTGCAGTGCACAGTCTTCTCATTGCGGTAGCGTCTCTTGTTGCGGAGCACGGGCTCTAGGTGTGAGGACTCAGTAGTTGTGGCTCACGGGCTCTAGAGCGCAGGCTCAATAGTTGTGACGCATGGGCTTTGTTGCTCCACGGCATGTGGAATCGTCCTGGAACAGGGCTCAAACCCGTGTCCCCTGCTCTGGCAGGTGGATTCTTAACCACTGTGCCACCAGGGAAGCCCGGATGTTCTATTTTATAACTCAGGTGTAGGTTATATGATATATTCCCTGTGTGCTTATTATATGTGCATTTACTGTATTTATATTATTATTAAATATTTTAAAGGATTCAGTTATAATTCTCTTGGGGAATCAAGAAGGAGTAAATGTATATTGAGTTGGAAAGGGTAACAATATAAATCCTTATCTTCAACAGTAGAATTGAAATATATAATATTCATAACTAATATATTTTAAAGATACCAACATTCATGTATATAAATGTTTCTTTAAATCTGAAAAAATAGATAAATGATTGCAAACTTTTTAACTGTCTGAAGCAGCAATAGGGAAGGGCATGGTGGATCAGGGGAACTGATATTTTAAAATATAATTCAACTACTATGTTTTGACTTTCAAAATCTGTAATGACATACTTTAAAAGATAGTACATATTTAAAGACAAGTGTTTAGTTCTCATGGACCAAACAATGTATGGAGGGAAAATATGCTATATTTCTTTATTAGAATTTTTATTGTACTATATTGTCATTTATTAATTTCTTATCTCTATATAGTAGAAATTACTATATTAGGTCAAGGAATTTTTTGTGTTCTTTTGTTACATCTGAACAACACAGAATAACTTCTGGTATATAGTAGCACTCTGTAAGTACATGTGAAATGAATGTATAAATAAATGCATTGAAGATATCAGTGTAAATTCTGGAAAAATTCATGTTATGACAATATAGATAAAAATATGGCTCTAAACAATTGAGGGGAAAAGGTTAAGTTTAGAAATTTAGGTCCAGTCAGAATGTCAATGTGGGATATTCTGAATGAATCTTACAAAAGAATCAATGACTTTACAATTACGTGTTGTTTTTATCCTTTTTGTGCAGTCTTGACAACATGAAAAACTTGACCACATTGACTATCCTGGGCTTTTACTAATTGTTTCATCTCTTTATTTATTCCATTTTTAAGGACTCAATAATTCCTCAGACTTAAGCTGAATGATTGGCTTTCAGTGACACAAAATAACTTCTATTTTAAATACCATTGGTGCTGCTGGATCACTTACAGTAGATTATAATCCTTGATTTTTTAATTATTTTTATCATTTCAAACCCTCCACTACTTTCACATTTGCAGAACCAATTCATGAGTCACATATAACTATTATTCAAAAATTGTGGCTTTATTAAGCTGCTGCTCTCTTTAGGAATTCAACTGCTTCATTACCACTACATGTGAACTACACTAACACTTGGGATTACATAAAATAATTACTAAATAAGTAACATAATAATTGATATTCATATTCATTAATAAATGCAAATTATAAATGATTAAAAGTTCCTCAGCAGTGTTTCTTAGATGATGTCCCCAAAGTCTATTAATTATACTTGGATTTAATTATAAAGTCAGCTGTGAGGCAACTAAACATCAGGAGAGCAGTTGTTTTGATATATTACATTTTTGATACTGAGCTTTGTGATCGGTTTATGCACCAAACTATGTAATTTGAAATTCTAATCCCACATTTAAATTGTGTTATGCCATCATATATGAGCAAGATCAATGGAAAACATGATTAAATTTAAAAATATGTTGTGAAAATTATATGCTACTTATACCAATATTTCCTAATTACAGGTTTATAATCTTACTATACTTTAGCATAATGTTTATTAGATTTAATAGAAAATAGCTGTCCATGAAAATTTTAGTAGAAGTAATATGGATTTCTAAGTTTGGATATTTCCATTATATTTTATATTTGTTCTTTCCTTAATCTATGTCCTTTTACTGCACTGAGACTGTGAAATCCCTCTTACAGGAAAAATTGGTTTTTTAAAAAATACTGCTTGCCTATATTTTAAAACTAAAATTAAAGGAAAACCTTAAATTATTACAAATGAATTGTTTTAAATATATATGCATATTTATATTTGGACAAGATTGTACTGGAGACAGAAAAAATAACTTGAAAATATCTAAATCCACAGTAAAGACAAATTAATGCTGAATAGGGACTCAACATGCATACTATATCTGAGTTTATTTCTCTATTTAGTCAGGTTAGCCTAACAATATATATTTATTAAGTACTCACAAGATTTATACTTTAAACTACTCAATATATATCAATCAATAGAAAATAAAAAACAAAACAGTAAAGACACAATATTTGTTTCCTGTATTTGATAGTATAGCAGTCGTTGATAACTAATCCATTAGTATACAGTCAGTTTAATTGATTTTGGTTTTGTACTACTTTTTTGTCATCTATGATTATCACATTAAGTTTTCATAAAAGTGATAATTTCTTAGAAAATGACCTGTTTCATAACACTCTTCATAAACTTTAAAAATCTGATTTAAATATTTTTATGAAAATTAATGACAATTTTTTAAGAGTGATGGCCTGCTAGGTAATTTTCACTAAAATTTACAACTTGTATTATTAAGTTTAACGGTTAATTCTTATGTATTCATTAAGTTGTTTTCTAACTTTATTGTTAGGTTCAGTAATTATTTGCCTTACAAAAATTTTTCAATTTTATCTAAATGAATTATCAAGTAACATACCTTGTACATTTAGTGTGGTTTCCCATACCTTCTATATCTCATATTTATCTGAAACTAAAATGGGTCTGAAATTGATTTCTTCATAGACACAGATTTTACTAAAATTAATTTTAGCTCAATATTTAGCTTGTGCTTATAGATTCAGCAAAGTGCAATCTAACAAATACAGCTTCCATTTTCTAACAATTTCACATGAACTTCACTTTCCAATCTACCGTCCTACTGATCCCCTTCAGGTATCCTGAACTTTCACTGAATTTGATTTATTTATTTCAATTTCTGTCCTTGCTTATGTCATTTCCTTTCCTGAACATATTCTTGACCTGTTCAAAGTGTAGCTAATGTCATAAAATATTCCTTAACCACTCAAATTAGAATTCAATTCTCCCTTTCTAAGGATCAGTTTATATTTATTAGCACATTATCACTTTTATAAAATATATTTAATTCTACTTGAAATCATGGTATGTCCATACATTTTAGAATACTGATTCCTTGAAGCCAGGTCCTGGTTTCCTTCGTTGTTTAATAAAAATAAATATATTACATACCATTTTAGCACCTTGGCCATTTTCCCAACTCTACCCTCAATTTCTCCACCATAAAATTAATCTCTCATGCTTTTTCTATATTAAGGAACACTGTATAATTTATAATTTCAATTTTTTGTATAACTTACATTTGCCCCTATGTTGATTACTGCTTCCCAGGTGATAGGTTTGGAGTCTTTTACATTCTTTCTCTTAGTGGCTTTCCCTAGGATATTTGTTCTTGACCTTCTTATCCTCTCACTTCACTCACATTCCTAGGTGAGGTCATCATCCTTTTCTTAGAGGTTTCCACTTCCACTCATAGACTGGTTACTAACCTATATCTCCTAAGTTTAGAGTGACATGTAAACTCCAATCACCTTCTGGAAATGAACGGATATCATACAGAAGGATAAATTGTGTCTAAAATGGAAACAGTGACCACTCTGTCTCCCAGTTGCCTCCCCTCCTCTATTCTATATCTTGCTAAGATAAGCATAGGTTGATTTACTCTGACCAAAGATTGGTTTTCAGTTGTCACTTCACCCTCTACATAATAATCAGATTCCTAGTGCTACAGAGGCAATATCATAACTATCTCTCAAATCTTCTCATGTTTCTCTCTCCCACCCATGGCTTTAGTGCAACCTCATAACTTTTCTAACTGGCTACTAAGCTACCAGTCCATTTACTGTTTCCACAGGTTTGTTTGACTTATTAAAATATTTTTATGTTTTAATTCTAATTTTGAAATAATTTTTGATTTACACAACAGTTGCAAAGATAGTTCAGAGAGTACTCTTACACCTTCACTTAATTTCCCCAAATGTTAACATCTTACATAATTATGGCACATAATTTCTGAGCTAAAATTAAGAAATTAGCCTGGCACATTACTATTAATTGAAGATTTTATTAAGAGTTTATAAATTTTTCCATTAATGTCATCTTTCTCTTCTAGAATCCCATTCAGGATATCACATTACATTTAACCATCAAGTTTCTTAGTCCCCACTTATTTGTAACAGTATCTCAGACTTTCCTTGACTATCATGACATGGACTGTTTTGAAAAATACTGGTGAGGTATTTTGTAGGATGACCACCAATTTTTAATGTTTTCTCATGATTAGACTTGATATTTTTTGAGGAACATAATGCTGAGGTGAAGTGACCTCATTATAGCATGTCAGAAGGCAAATAACATTAACATAGTTATCACTGTTAATGTTGATCACTTGCTTAAAGTTATATCTGCTAGTTTTTTCTACTGTAAAGTTACTATTACTTTTCCTTTTCTATATTCTTTGTAAGTAAATCACTAAGTCCAGGCCACTCTCGAGAGGAGAGGAATTAAGCTCTATATCTGGAGAGGAGAGGAGCTACATATATTATTTGGAATTCTGTAAGGAACTGTATCCTTTAGTATTTTAATGAAACATTGTTTCCGTATTTTTTATAGTCTGAAGTACAAGTGTTTTAGAAAGGTGTACAAAGTCTACTTTAATCAGATACTTCCTTTCCTGGCTAACTTCATTTATGGATTACTCCCTCTCTTGTAATTTGTGAAGACTAGTTATAGTTTAGTGTGATTGTACCATGATTTTCCAAACCATTCTTTTCTGGAATGACCTGTCCACTTTTTGGAATGACCTGTCCACCATATACACACTCATATATATCCTTTCCTAGTATATTTTCTCGACATTCTCAGAGGGAATTGACTGGTTATTTTTGTGTGTGTGTG
This sequence comes from Globicephala melas, assembly GCF_963455315.2. NCBI lineage: Eukaryota > Metazoa > Chordata > Mammalia > Artiodactyla > Delphinidae > Globicephala > Globicephala melas. Next base: position 56,322,549 of record NC_083330.1, read on the forward strand.
CTACTGTGCAAGGACTGTATCCTAGAACCACATTTATCAGAGTGCTTAACAATTTTTTTAAAATAATTTACTCATTCAACACAACATTATAGACTAGACACTGAAGATATTTTTTTTAATACTTTCACTGCCAGATCTCACATTCTCTTCCATAATTGCAGTCAATAAGTGTTTGTTTAATGAGCAAACTTATGTAAGACTCTTCTAGGTTCTCAAGCATGTGATTTAACTGTATTGTTTCGTCCTCATGCACAAAGTTATGTAGCATTCATTACAAGATGAAGATGATAGGAGGAGGAAGAGGAAGAAGGAGAGGAAGAAAAGGTGAAATTGAAGGGGGGAAGGAAGGAAAGAAGGAAAGAAGTACAGATAGAGGGAGAAATGGATAGAGAGAAAATCTAATACAGAGAAAAAACCAATTCTATCTTTCTGGGAGATAAAACTCTAAAATCCTCAAACAACTTATTCCTTTCCTCTTAGGTTTCTGTGTTATTTTCTATCTACTTCTCTACTCTAAATAACAGTTACATGTATAAAAATTGCTTTTTCCAAAATGTCATTTACAGTTGATAAGTCAAGTGCAGAGGTTTGTGCCTAGAGCATTTTTCATTAGCATTTATGTTTGAGGATATTTGTGACTTTCACTTTCAAGACATTTATGGACCATACATTGTCTGTGTCAGCATTTTTCCTGATTTTTTCATAGCATGCAAATTGCTGGTTATTAACCTGAGACACACTTTTGATTGAGGTTTCCTTGTCTTCAAATAATTCACTTTTCTAAAATACCGTAGGAAATGTCACTGCCATTGACTCTTTATTTCATCTATTTTACATTTCTTAGATTGCATATAAATATATCCTTTCTCAATAATGTTTTAGTAATATTTGTAAGACTCTTGGGACAATGCATTTGCTTTTGAAAACAGAATTCATGTTTATTGCCCCAAAATCTTCTCTGTAGTTTTAAAATTTACTTTAAATTATTAAAGGATTATTAAAGATAAATCTTTCATAATACTTTCCTAATACATTGCCCTGGCTCACTATATATCATACTAATTGATCATTTTGTTTCAATGGCATTTTAATTGCTTTGAAAACCTATTGCTACATGGGTAGACGTATTTTATTTCTTCAGTTAAAAACTGAAACAACTGAATATTCATTTTGTAACAATTGGTTGTAAGAGAAAAATCTATATAAGAGTTTTTTTTAAGGAAAATGCATGTAACAAATACGAATCCAAATGTTCAAATGTGCTGTTTTCAATACAACCTCTCATTATAACCATTACTTTTCCTAAAATTTATGTGAAGCTACAGCTTGTTTTGTGTATTCCTCTAAGTAAATAGATGTCTTAAAATTATTCTATTGTTATGCAATTATGGTAAAATTGCAGTCTCATTCTTTTATAAAGTTATTTCTAATGATTATCTTCCATTTTCATTCACTAGAAGCAGAAAATAATATAAGAATTATAACATTATAATGGAGTGAGACATGTCTACATATGAAATTAATAGGTATGGTGTTGATTTAAATGATTACAAAGAGTAGAGACTTTAGACAGTGGTATGTAAGCATTCTTGATGAAATAAACATGTAAATAGAAAGCTATGGGTTCTTGCCTAAATTATATCTACCTGGTGAAATGTTTTTTATGAACCATTGGATTTATCATTTCTTTCTCTTTCTATCTATTAAAGAGCAAACAGCTTGAATTGAGCTATTTTGAAAGGTTATTTTACTTTTTTTAAATAGAGATATAGTTGACGTACAGTATATATAAGTTTCACGTGTGTAACATAGTGATTCACAATTTTTAAGGTTATTCTCCATTTATATTCCCTGTGTTGTATAATATATCCTTATGGCTTATTTATTTTATACGTAGTAGTTTGTACCTCTTAATCTCCTACCCCATCTTGCCTCACCTCTTTCCCTCTTCCCACCGGTAACCACTAGTTCGTTCTCTCTACCTGTTTCTTTTTTTGTAATACTTACTAGTTTGTTTTAGTTTTTAGATTTCACATACAAGTTCAAAAGGCTATTTTACTTTCAATGGTACCAGGAAATTGTGTATTTGTATGAAATTCAATCACAGGCATATGTTAGTGGCCCCATGAATGGTTTAATAGCATGTTTTTAAAAATTTTTATTGAAGTATAGTTGATTTACAATGTTGTGTTAGTTTCAGGTGTACAGCAAAGTGAATCACTTATACATATACATATATCCACTCTTTTTTAGATTCTTTTCCCATATAGGCCATTACAGAGTATTGAGTAGAGTTCCCTGTGCTATACAGCAGGTTCTAATTAGTTATCTATTTTATATATAGTAGTATGTATATGTCAATCCCAGTCTCCCAGGTTATCCCTTCCCCCATCCCCTAGTAACCATAAGTTTGTTTCCTACATCTGTGACTCTACTTCTGTTTTGTAAATAAGTTCATTTGTACCGCTTATTTTAGATTCCACATATAAGTGATATCATATGATATTTGTCTTTCTGTGTCTGACTTACTTCACTCAGTATGACAAGCTCTAGGTCCCTCCATATTGCTGCAAATGGCATTATTTTGTTCTTTTTTGTGGATGAGTAATATTCTATTGTATATATGTACAATGCTTAACTTTTTAAATTTATAATTCCTAATAATTGTAAGTCACCAATGACGAATGTTAAAGAGAAATATGAGTTATTTCTCTCAATATTATATTGTGAGATATTCATATTGTTGCATGAGGTTTCTCCTTTCTGTATGGCATTTCCTTACATGAGTATACGTGAGTAACTTAGTCCAACTCTTGATAGAATTTTAGTTTATTTCAAGTTTAAGACAATTATAAATTGTGTTTTTCAATATTTTTGTTCAGGTCTTTGGTGAATATGTGTGTGTGTTTGTGTGTGTGTGTGTTGGAGATATATGTATGTGCATTGATTACTTAATTGTAGTGTATGCATACTGTTTAGATTTGGTAGAAACTGTCCAGAATTTTAAAAAATAATAATATTGAGAGAAAAAATCCTATACTAAAGAATACGTACAAGATGATTTAATTTAATATATATATTAATAGTTGCAAAACAGGAAAACTAATCAAGGTGTTAGAAGTCAAAATATTATTTATCCTAAGGTAGGGAGGGTAGTTACTGGAAGTAAGCAGAAAAGGTGTTCCATGGGATCCTGCTAATTATCTGTCTCTCAATTTGAGTTCTGATTCATGGAGTACTCACTTTTTAAAATGTATCAATTTTGGTAAACAAAGTACACTTATGATTTTTGCACTTTTCTGTATGTATAGCATAATTCAGTAACATTTCACATTAACAACAAATATGGAAAGTTATTCGGTATATAGCAAGAATGGTTCCTTAGACAACCGTAGGTTTCTAGCCAGTTGATATTCGAAAATTCTTGCTAGCATTTCTACAATATTAATAAATATATATGTGCATAAAAACAACTTATTGTGCATTGTATTTAATACAGAAGTTTCTATACTCATTCAAAAATACTTACTGAGATACAACTATGTTCTAAATACTCAGATACAAATTTTGATTAAAGACAAGACAATCACCGACTAATAGGAAAAGCAAGTCAACCAGGCAATTGTACTGCTGTGTGGTGTCTGCTAAAATCAGAGTGACCATACATCATGCTTTGCTCTGATTTAGACTAATTGTCATTATTCAGTTATTAACATCTAAATTTTAAGTTAAAAGAATCCACTTGCCCAGTAATTTGTATGATCAGCCTAGCTGTTGTTGAATTTAAAATCAAAGTATTATGAAAATCTGGAAAAGAAATTAATAAACTCTGCTGCAAGTTGGAACAGTTTTGTTTCTTTTGATGCTGTTGTTTGTCTTGAATTGGTATAGTGGGAGTGAGGAAACAAACACTGGGCTGGATCTTTTAGGAATAATTTTTCCTCCTCACTCAAGTCATCATTAAGTTTCTTCTAGTTGCTAGCACATTTCTAATGCTTTTCACACTAAGTAGTTATTAGTATTCATTCAATCCTTGTCTTAAGCAGACTGTCTCTGAAGTACAGGACATTGATTCATCTCTGCGATCCCAGTCCTAACACAGTCACTATCAAAAATTAGCCCTTCCATAATTTGTGGTAAATTGGTTAATTAGCTTACAGATCATGTTGATCTTCAAGAGCTTATGACTCTACCCACTGAAACGCTATAAGCAGGGGTCCCCAAACCCCCGGGCCACGGAGCTTCATCAGCACCCCCCTCATCATTCCCCGTCCCTCGCGTTACTGCCTGAATCATCTCCTGCATTACTGCCTGAACCACTCCCCTCCCGTCCGTGGAAAAATTGTCTTCCACAAAAACGGTCCCTGGTGCCAAAAAGGTTGGGGACCGCTGCTATAGAGCCTAGAATTTAAAAAACAAAACAAAAAACAAAACAAAAAAACAATAAAGATTTATATCAGTACACCTCATAGATCAATGTAAATCTTGTATGCTAAATGTATAAAAATCATAACAGATAGATTAACTTTTTACAATGTTAGTGCAGTTGTGACATTACCACTTGTGACTGGTACCTTCATCTCTGAGTTTATATCTAATATGGAAATAATTTTTTTAAATTGCATTTAACATTAGATTTGTACAAGAAAACAATGACTTACTGGAGCAGATGGTGATACCCTTTGAAAGCAGCAGAGGAAGAGTTAAGAGCAGAAGCTCTGACTTCAAATTTACACACTGCTTCCTCCAAACTGGGTGATCTTGGCCAAGTTGTCTTAGTCTCTCCATTTTGAGGTTTATTATCTTTAATCTGGAATCCTAGTAGTATATAGTTCTTAAGGAGAGTGAAATGTTTAAATTAGATACCTATAAAAGTTTAGAACACAAAGACTGGCACACAATAAAAGCTCGTTATCATCCCCAAATTTGAAAATTTACAGAAAGGAAGAGAGAAAATAGATGCTAAATCTTCTATCAAGTTATATTTCAACATGTATCTGGTTCTGATATTAGTTAAATGGTTACTTGGTATTAAATATGCTGAATTCCAAGAATTTCCTAAACTCATTCACTTTGAATCCGTTGCCTTTCAATGAAAAGAGCTTGTGATTGAAAATTCTAAAATCCCAAATTGATCAAATATTTACCAGTATTTAATTCTTCAGTGATTTATAAAAACTTTTTGATTACATGCATCCTTAAAATCAGTAAACTGCAGGCATAGACATATTTCATTAATAGGTACAAATAGATCAGCACCACATCGTTTGGAGAAAATTGAACTTATTAGGGAAGGTTATCTTGCTATAGAATTGCTGTCCATGCTACCTGTGTAGACTATCTGTGCCACTGAAAATCTAGTGGTGTACAGGGATGAAATATAATTATTTAGTGTTATTATCTATATTGCTCAGGAAGATTAGTATTTTAAATGGGAGATAAGTTCACAGTAGTTTATGAAGCCAAAGAACAGGAAACAACCTTTTTTGTCCACCATTGATTGGACAGTTGCTATGAATCAGATTTGATTCTTAACATGGTCCTTCAGTACATATTTTTTGGTGCTTTTTTCCTTATAAAGACAGCTAAAATTATTTTGTTAATTTTTATTTATTTTTAAAAAATCATTTTCACTGACCAGGTTGTCTCTTGAAAAATAAAGTGAACATTATGGAGCATAGTAGATGAATTTTCTTTTCACGAAACATAGACGACTTAGTTTCCCCGAGCTTCTGTAACAATAGACTTTTTCTGGCACATACCAGGCAACTAAATACAGTCAAACCTTTTTTGTTTGGGGGACATTGATTTGGAATTTATCATCATTTATATAGGGAATGAGTTAAAACATTTTTTTAGTACTCATATTGAAAGGGTAAACATGTGTCTACATCCCTAAACTTTGCTTAATATAGGGAAACAAACACTTTTCTAAGAAAATTAATGTTGTAAAACGTTATTGGAGAATATATTTTAGTGGTACAAGGATTTTAAAATACTTTTATTTTTTTCAGATGTTTTAATATAAAAATTAGAAATACTTCATAGTTTTATAAAGATAATGCTTTACATTGATTGAGCAGGTATCGTGTTAGATAGTATACTTAGTGCTTTATGTGATTGCCTTATTGAATCCTCCCCCAAGTGGGCTATGTCTGATCTACTAGGTGGCAAGCTATATGTAGGACAGGACTGTATTTTTATTCATCACTGTAGTACCCTCCAAGCTAAGCACTTAATATTCTTCCTAATCTCTCTATGTAGTAAGGAACTGAGACTGAGAAATGATAAGAAAAAGATCATGCTGCTTATCAAAGCTCATGCTTCTAATAAAAGTTAGAATCTGGATTAGTCTAAAACAATCTGACCAGAGAGCCTAATTCTTAACTATTTAGATCTAACAAAATACTGGCACCTCTAAATGCTACTAATTTATTTCCCTAGTGCAGTTTCTCCTTGTTTTAATATGGAAATGTCCTTTAACTAAACTTTTAGGGAGAGGAGGTGAGGTAGCAGTGAGGAAATTTTTGCTATTCTTACTCCACCTAGGTTAGACTAGAATTTGTTACACTTGGAATACAAACAGATACATTAAAGAATATTCAGATTACGATCAGGCAAAATAGGCACGTGATGAGGCAGTTGCCTGCAAGCTACATTATATGTCTTGAAAGATAATTTTCCAAAATCTTAATATTTTCCCTCAACCATGTCTGGATAATCTACTATACATAGTTTAGCCATCAATATTTCCATTTTTGCCTGTGGTAGCTATGAAGGCTGTAAGTTTTAGGAAGATATGCCTGTCAAGAAAAAACTGTCTAAAATGTGGAAATCAATAAAGAATACCACATGTCATTTCAGTGTTACCGAAGACAATATTTAGCAAGCTCACCAAAGAATTACTTCATATTCTAGAAAATTTTAAGTGTAATTGATTTTATGATTTAACATTTGCGTAAACTGTGAATTTATATGATAACTTGTAGATTTCTGTTCAGCAGAAAAGATACCACCAAAGTTGTTTATTTCTTCCCTTTTTTTAAACTCTCTATTGGGCCAGTTTTGTTTCTAACTATTGTTTTAACAATCACTTTTTTTTTCCTCAAAATGAGAATGAAGAGCCAGTTCCTCAAGACGTTTTCTTTTTAACCAGCTTTATCATCTACGATACTCTTATTAATTATGGGATTGAGTAAAATATGTGACTTTTTTTCTTCTATATTTGTATGAGAGTAATGTTTTTAACTCTGAATATTATATCTTGAATGACGTATGCAACGTATCAGTGACCTTTAGCCAAAGATTACCAGGGGTATCACTGTAGTTGAATAAGTTGGATTCATGATTCATTAAAACGAGGGAGAATATACACCTTGGGTACTTGTGGGGTGTTTCAGTGACAGGTAAAAAGGATTTATTATAGGATTTGGGCTTTTGTTGGGTGACATTGGAAGGGCTTAAGGGAGCAGGGCATTACCTGGATTGCTCCCTAGATTAGATGCTGTTAGGAAGCAGAGGTAAATGAATGATTGGGTACCTAAGTGGGTCTTATCTAGAAAAAGGACAAAATAGAATGAGGCTAAAATTATACTTGAAACAGAAGCAGCAGTCATTCACATTTCTCTTTCTCTAAAGAAAACAATAGCAATGATAACTAATAATAATAATTTTACAAGTAACAATAATAATCCACTTCTTTTCTGACTCAGAGGACTGTGGCAAAGAAAAGAAAATACAACAGAGAATGAAGACGTGTATTTCCCAACTTCTTACTAGTGGATTGGTTCATTCAAAGCAGGGGCCAGGCAGTTCTTAGCCTGTTATGCTCTTTGATATCGCTGATATTTGTCTCAAAATTTACTAGACCAGAGTCACTTTTACAGGGAAAGGATATCTCTGCACTGAGCCCTGGGGAACAAACTTTCTTTGAGCCACAGCTGTCTTTAGTCAAAGAAGAAGCGAAATACGTTCAGCCAAGGATTGCTAACCGGTTCTGAGCAAACCTAAACCATAAGTCTTTTCAGCCACAGATTCATATTCCTTCCATTGCTGTTAGCAAGGAGAATGGCACACAATGCTGTGTTTATAAAAGGCAGGATTCTGGAAGCTAATTGAGGTAATCGATACCTTGCTCAAAAACACAATTCTTCCCTCCCATCTTGGAATTACATAATCCATCTCTCTCTCTCTCTCTCTCTCACACACACACACACACACACACATATACACACACACACACACACGCGCGCGCGCGCGTGCGCATGCACCACACATACACTCTGAGTGACTGAACCTAAGACACGGAGCGTTTGGTTCATAGGACACAAAGCTAACTACCTGAATGTACTGCTTACATTATCAGATTAGGCTATAATAAAAAGTCAAGTCAACATTGAGTTATCACTCTTTTTTACAAAAAGTTGAGCTTTAGAGAAACAGCAAGATAACTATAGAAAAAAATATATCAGTATACTCTGTGGATCTGAGATATAGTGTGAAGTAAAATTTTGACCCAGAAAATGGACTTATGGTATTCCATAAACATTAACTCTTAGTATATTTATTATATGTATAATTAGCCACTTATTAAATATATAATTAAAGTAAGAATCAGTGCCTATGTCGAAAATAATTTTATTGAATTAAGGTTAAAAAGGGAAATCCTGTTTTGCTATTTGTCTCTGTATCAAACTGGATATACAGAAAAACATTTTTCTTTAATTTTCAGTAAATCATAATCACAGTTACACGACAGAACATTAAGAAGCATTTTTTAAGTCATTGGGTTTTCATCATAAATAGATTACAATATATAATCACATTTTATCATGTATTCTTTTCTACTGCAAATGATATCTTTGGCATTATGTAAATTTTCAACACAAAAATGTGACAAGGTTAATATAAAAAATGCTTCTGAACCCACCAATCAGATTTGGAAGTAAAATAAAATAGAAATATTTACACTATTGTGTGCAATTACTAGACCCTTACCCTTTATTAAATATCATCTATTAATCATTATTTCAGAACAATATTAAATATATAGATATTAATATATACTTGCCTTCATTGCTCAGCATTTCTTTGTTTTTTTATTTATACATGTTGATTTATATATTTCTGGTTAATTCTTTTTAATTGAAATACAATATTCCTTTTCACAATATTGCAACTTTCTTACCCTTTCTCCTCTTGTTGACTATTCAGATTGTTTCTATATTTGGCTATTATAAATGAGTTGTGATAAGCTCTCCCAAATATTTCTGCTAGGACCCAAGTAAAAGACATTTTTCTAAGGATCTAGAATATATACATTGCATAGCCATGCATGTCTTCACATTTACAATAAATTGCCAAATTAGTCTCCAAAGTGCTTTTGCAATTTTGAATCCCATCAATGTTTATGTTTTTTACTACCAGACATTTAAATTTTTTGTTTCATTCTGATTATATCTTAAAGGTTTTCCCTCCTAAAGTCTTTGAAGAAAGTTCACTGTACCACACGTGGACTGCAAGAAGAAATATAGCAAAAGGATTCACCTCATCCACCTTTGTTTCATAATCTCCAAAACAGATACTTTCATGGGCTATCCTTTCTCGCCTTGAATTCAAGGCAAACTATTTTTCACCACGATTATAAGCCAACAGCTGAACTCTGAAGCAGTCTTTGTCACTCAATACAAAGTAAACAAGAATTTTATTTTGATTTTTATTTTGAGTGGAGGTGGGACTAGTATTTTTCATTGCCCCCAAGAGAATGTCCACCAAATAAAATGGATCTAAATCTTGTGGAAAAGTTAAAATGAAAAAAAATAAAGCCACTGGCAATACTTTAACCGAAGAAGAAACTGTTTAAAACACCTGTTATCAGATGTTTACATAACTACCTATAATTTTTTATCTTTAGAATAATGAAAATTGTGACGTTAAATTCAGTTTCGTTTGTTTTGCCATGGTGTTTTTTAAATGTAGCTTATCAAAAATTCTTTACACTAAAAAAACAAGATAAATTGTTACTGGACATGAATGAAAGCAAAATATTCTTAGGAAGGATAATTAGAAAGATTGTCTTTTTTGCATTATTCATTTACTTCTCCTTTGACGCAAAGTTTTTTGAAAATGGAAGTAAACACTGAAAAATGACATTCAGAGTTCTCTGATGTTTGGATTTTAAAAACTTTCAGGGTTTTTTTTTTTTTTTTCATATCACAGAAAGAAAAATCTAAACTCCTTAGCGTGGCCTTTAGGTCTAGACTTGATCTGGCCTCTGTCTGTTTCTCAGACCTCAAACTTACACATCACGATCCCTGTCATCGAAAGCTCCAATCACATTTCATGATTTCAAACTGTGTTTCATTCCTCAACTATGACACTATTCTAGTATAGGGCTTTCACAATTATTGTACAGTGCTCTCCCAATCAGCTTTTTGCATAACCAGCTCTTTCTTTTTATATAGATATTTAGAAAACTCTTATAATGCAATGATATCTTATTGCTTAGACATTTTATTTTATATCTTTTGAAAGAGATTCCTTAGAATTGGTTAGATATTTTTTTACATAAGATGTTTCTTTTCCCATTCATAGATATTGAAGTGAAATATGCATGTGCTTATCTGAAACCTGTACTAGAACTCTTTCCTGACTATACAGTTTCCCACATACAGATTAGAACCAGGCATTGAATATAGGACTATAATGGGTATCAAATAAATTTGAAATCTAGTATCATAACCGAGTAAAGTCAAATTACAAATACCTAAATGATTTCTAGCCATGTCTTTTCTCCCAGTTTTATTGAGAAATTATTGACAAATAAAAATTATATATATTAAAGTTGTACAAAGTGATGCTTTGACATAAATTGAATTGTGAATTCAATGTGAATTGATTAGCTTGATCAAGCTATTTAACATATCCATCACCTCATATACCGCTTTTTCTTCCATGTGGAGAGAACACTTGAAATCTACTCTCTTCATAAATTTCAAGTGTACAGTGTATTACTATTAAGTACAGTTAACATAGTTAACAAAGATGCATAGTCCACATCTAAAACAATATTATTTTAAGATTTTTCCCACATCTTGTTTTCAAGATGTGGGAAAAATCTTAAAATAATATTAAATACTAATATTAATTAGTATTAAATATTAAAATAATCATGAAACTCCTACCAGGTTTCATATACTTCACTGTCAAAGGAATGATTAAAAATACAATTTTTATAATTTTTAGGCAAAAATTATGTAATGGAGGACATTTACAAAAGAAATTTAAATGTATGGCCAAATTATATTTTTACATTTTATTAAAAAATTTTAGAAAACAAAACAAAATATTTACATCACAGCAGATTTACATCTGAGCTTTTGATTAGAATGTTTATATTACTATTCTGACTCCATAATTTATAGTAGACCCTACATGTGTTACTTGATGATGTTATCATTTATCTCATATTTACTTGTGATGATTAATGAGAGAACACATTCAATGATTTTCGCACAGTGGCAAATTAAGCACTTCATGAAAGGATAAGTTACTATATATTCTGTTTCACATTTTCAATAATTTTAGATAAGTATATAAAATAATTAAAAACTTTTTTAAAGTATACAGTAGTATGTTGTTATGTTTTGCAACAAAGATTTTAATGATAAAGGATTTTGTTCCTTAACTTTTCTTTTAATGTATCTGAAAATTATTCATTGACAGTAATGACAAGATTACCAACTAGTGGCAACCATCATTAATTACAGACACATGGTCCTTGCAAAACTGAAATATGAAGTTCAGTCACTGTACATACTAGGACTAGATTTGATATATGTATTTTAAATCTGAAAAATGACGATGTGTTAAAAGTGGACCTGATAGGCGTCATGAGTTACAAATTCAGTATAACACATTTCCATTCACAAAGGGGGCGATTCATATACATTTGTTAAAATTATTTTTTAAAGATGAACACATACTGCAATATATTTTAGCAAGTAAATAGGAGGTAACCTTGATCACAAAAGTCGGATGTAACATGGAGTATATATGTAAGTATTCATATATTTTAGAAGAGAGACAGGGTACATGCACTCTGAATTTAGCCACATTCTTTGTAAATTTCAGTTTTTGTCACTGTCTAATTTGGGGGCGTAATCTTAAGCTAATTGTCAGTTTCACATATTGTATACTACCGCAATATTACAAGGATAATCTGATATTTATGCATGTACTACTTGTAGCAGGACAGAGCAACTACTCAATAATGTTTTTCTCTGTTATTACCTCAATACTTTTAACAATTCTGAAAATAATACAATCACAATAATCACTAATATTTATTACCCTAATGACAATGAGTATATCTGATCTTTTACATACCACTTCTTAATACAGTGATCTAAGGAATGCAATCATTTGATTAAAAATCAGTATGTTATTTAGAATTTATATTAGCTAGAATGTTAAAATAAGAGTTATATCATCAATTACTTAAGATTTATTTATTCATTACTCTTTACTGTCAAATTAATTTATTCATTAATCTTTACTGTCAACATCAACATAAATGTTAGTACAATTATTTGTACATGGATAACAAATGTAGTATATTTTAATTCATTAAAACATTGTTATAGTATAATTTTATATCTACCAAGAAGATATATGTTTATATCATCAGAGTATATATTTTATTTAAAATTTTGGTTTATTCATAACTTGGGATTATTCTTTTAGAAAAGTAATGTTTTAATTTTTATCTTTCTTTTTTTGAGTTATTTTATTTTTATATTTTGAAACCAGCACTAACTGATGTATCCCAAAAAGCACTAGGAAGTTTGATACAAACATTGAAGCTAATTTTTGCAAATACAAAATTTATGTTTTAAGTAATAATATCTTGTGAATCTATTATAGTTGACTATTGCACATTACTGTGGACATGTGATAGGAATGAGTTTGGAATATGAAGATGGAACTAGCATATCTTCCCATGCATAGCTCTGCATTTTTGTTTAATTTTGCAGATCTGATTGAAATCATGATGCTTTTTTCAACACTAGACACTTTTTTCCTAAATTATATCCATTATGAACTACTTCAAGTAAACTATAAGTATGCCATTATATATCTTAGGTTCTCCCTAGGTTGCTGTTTTAAAATGTACTACAGGAGGTAGAAACAATAAACTCCTTTGATTTGAGAGAGAGAGAGAGGTAGAGAGAGAGGGGGAGAGACTACTTAGTATAATTATGGGGAAAGAAGCTCAAAGTTTGAAATCAGAATACATACCCAGGATTATCAGAAGAGTTATCAGAAGAGTTAAGAGTTATCAGAAGAGTTAAGAAAATCAGTAAATTTGAAAGCAATGATTTCTCAGGTTTTCTTTTTTTTTAAGCTATGTATTTGGAATATATATAACTTGTTGAGTTTGAAAATAAGTATACACTCATAAAACTATCAGCCACCACCATCAAGGACATAAACATATCCATCACCTCCCAAAGTTTCTTCCTGCACCTTTATTAGCATTATTATTATTTGTGGTAAGAACATTTAACATGAGATCTACCCTCTTAGTAAATTTTAACTACACAATATAGTATTATTAGCTATAGGCGCTATGTCTTATAGTAGATCTCCAGAATTCTTCCGAAACTGAAACTTTGTACCTTTTAACCATCACCTCCCCATTTCTCCTTCTCCCCAGCTCCTGGTAACCACTATTCTATTCTCTGCTTCTATGAGAGGGCCTATCAGACTATTCTCAATTCCACATGTAAATGAGATCCTATAGTATTTGACTTTCTGTTTCTGCCTTGTTTCTGCTATACCTAGCATAATGCTCTCCAGGTCCATCCATGTTGTTACAAAAATAGAAAGATATTCTGTGTTGATGGATTGGAAGAATTAATATTGACAAAATGTCTATACTACCCAAAGTAATCTACAGACTCACTGCAAGTTCTATCAAAATCCCAATGACATTTTTCACAGAAATAGAAAAAGCAATCCTAAAATTCATATGGAATCATGAAACACCCCAAAGAGTCAATGCAATCTTGAAAAAGAAGAACAATGCTTGAGACATCTCACTTTCTGATTTCAAATTATATTACAAAGATATAGGAATTAAAACACTATGGTACTGACATAAACTTATAGACCAATGGAACAGAGTAGAGTGCTTAGAAATAAATTCATGCATCTATGGTCAACTTATCTTCAACAGGTTTTCTACAAATTTGAGTTAATTTGACCTTTTGCAGTTAGGTTAATCTGAGTGTAGGGCACACTTAGATTAACCTAATCAGAAAATTTCATTTCAGTCTAGTAGCCTGTGAACAGCTATCCTATTATATCACAATTTCACATATGAATATTTAGCTAGGAACAATTTAGTTTATAAAAGGAAGAAAAGAAGGAATAAAGAATGGAAAAAAAATTTTTTTAAGTCACAGCAAAGAATTTCTTTTACTCTAGAAACTTAAAAAATTTGTCTCTGTATATCTTGGGTCAAGTAAAACCTTGTCTTGTCTTTTTAACACCCTGATCACATTGCTATATTTATTTTGACTTCATAATTTTGTGGTCATAGCTTTAAGAGATTCTCACAACCACAATACTGTGAACTCTTTGGAAAGCAAAATCTTTATTCTCAGGAACCAAACCAGTATCTGAGGCACAACTGATATTAAATGCTAATTGTTTGACTAAATAAATTGATAGGTGAATAGATAAACTTATTAATACTATAGTATTAAACAATAATTGCAAATTTTTATAAATGTCTTCACTGATGCAACCTCTTGCATGGAGCTGACGTAAATAAAACAAGATATGATATTAAATAATTAAATAATAAAAAAATAATTTTGGCTAATTTCAAGAGCATGTTAGAAGAAATGTTAACTTCTGTCTGTCTTAATAACATATAAAAAAGTGTAGGGAAAAGGTTTGAATAATGTATATCTATTTTCAACGTTGGTTTGGAAAATTTGAATAGCCTACTTCTCTTGTGATAAAAGTTTGAAAGTGGTCAAAAGATACCAAAAAAAAAAAAAAAAGTAAAGTTTTGTTGCAAGCAGAGGCATTCTGAATCATTCATTTCCAAAAAGAGGCATTGATGCTTCTAAATTACTAAGGATTTGGGGTTGGGAGGGGAGGCGGGGCAAGCTTATTCTGAAACTGTTGCTTTAGTTCATTTTCTTTCTTTTTTCTTCTCCTTGACTTGGTAACAATAAAGAAAAATTTAAGAAAGACAACAAATTGAAACTCAAGATATGTGGAATAAAGAAAAGAAGGACAACCAAAATGTTTTGCTTTATAGAATTTAAAAGATGTTTTTGTTTTATTTTTACTATGGACCATCAGTACTAGTAAATTCTTCAAAACTTAATCATAGAACAATTTACTGTAGCCCCTTCCCACTACTCTGAATGATTTGGAAGGTTCAGTAACATGAGAAATTCTGCTCCTGAAACAATTAAGAGTGCAGATGTGATTGAAATAAGTAAATTGCAGGTGTTGTTAAGTTTTTTAAATGATATTTTTATTATGCTAAATTTTATATCATGGAGTTTCCCTAAAGGGAAAATAATTTTAGCTACTATAAAAGAAAAAAAGTATTGAGAGATTATTATATATTTTAGTTTGAATCTCATTTTTTGTGTGTGTTTGCTTACTAATTTCTTATAAAGATCAATCGTCTCTCTCATCCTACAGCCCTATTCCGTCAGAAAATCTGCACGATGCTCCACTGGACAAGGTAGAGAAAAAAATTTTTTTAACTTTTTCTTTGTGGATTTAAATATTTATGTATCTATATCTCTTGATATATATATATATATATATACACACACATATATATTTATATGTATTTGTATATATGTATATATATATATTTTTAAATGTTTTGGGTACTGTCTACAAGCCTCTAACTTTCCTCTTGCCCCAGGTCCTCACAAATGTTATAAATTTGTACCAGGTAACCTCCTGCCTGTACTTTTCTAGTGTATGCACTGTACAAAGGCTCAGAGGGCTGGAAGACTGATTTCTTGTCTGGGCTTAGTTTTCCAAAAGCTATGCCCTAGCCCTGACACAATTTAACCTGGAGAAGTGTATGAGGTTTGTAATTCAAGTTTCATTTTGCAGTTTCCACAAAAGTGCCTTGGTATATTCAGGAATCAATAATTAGCTGAATCTGACAGCAATGGTGAGTTCTATCTGAGTGAATATTTAATTGTTGTTAAGCTTTAAAGACGAAAGTTCCACCAAAGGGCCAGGGCTCCAATACCCATGTGCCTAGCCTTTTAAATATTTACTCGATTTTTTACTTTAAGGATAATAAGTTCCATTAATTTTCAAATAAAATCAGAAATTTGTAGGTGAAAAATGTTCCAATACTCCAGAATGTATTTAATGGCTTTAATTTTAACATGCTTATGTGTAAGAGATAACTGTTACAAAATGAAATAAAATTCTCAGCCCGAGTTTGAGATAGCTTAGCAGTTAAAACTACAAAACTACCTAATAGAAAGGAACACAATAAAAATGTTCCACTGACTTTAGAAATAATCTTGAAAATAGGATAAAAGAAATCACCTTTGAAAGCTGTAAGAAATGTGTCTTCTGCCTGACAAAGTGGTAACACTGGGTCATCTTGTGTTGGGTCAGTGGCAGCATGCTGATCTGTGATGATCGTTGAGTAATAAAAGACAGCATGGCTGAGTTTATCCACACTGGTTCCAATTTAGAGCTACCAGATGTTTGTTGGCACCTTTTACCACAAGATTTAGTTCATTTAGTCAAAGCGATTAGTAGAAAAGCACATGCTAGAGTGAATCTACTGTCCTGTAAGCAAAGCTGAGACAGTGATGGAGCAAAACAGCTTATCCACAGCAAGTCAGTGGGAAGTTTTATTATGTCACCTCTCTTCATTAATCTGTACACATGACTGCTTGGAGAGACAGTGAGTTGATTAGGTCTGCAGTACCATCAGCATGCAGACACTCATCACTACTTCTCATTTTCATATGACCCAGATGGTGTAGCTGCTTGACTGCAATTTTCCTTTATATGTATTTTTAATAGGTTCCTTTTTTAGATATTGACTTTGCACCCTCTTATGGATATTTAAAGCCAAGCTGAATTAACTTCTCTTTTAGCTACAACTTGAAGTAACCACATATTGAGAAAAGAAAAACCTTGTATATAATAATTTTTAAAATGTATGTTTTCTAATTATCTCTGTGCCTAAAAAAACCTCATGTGTCCAAATTATTAGTTAACTGGTTTCTGTGATGTCCTAAGGGAATATAGTTGACATATATTCCCAGGATACAGTTGAAGAAATGGAGGCAAAAAAGTCACTTCAAGGAGGAGTCAAAGAAACGAAATTAAACCATAGACAGGATCTTATTATTAATCTGATCTGATTAACTGTTTTTACAAGTGAGAAAAACTGAGGAGCATTGAAATTATTTGATTGAGTTTACACATGGAGTGAGTAAATTCCTAGAGTTACTTTTTGCCTCACCTTCTTGCTCAGAACTTAAGATGGTCTTCCCACTTGGGGGACCCTGTGCCTTGAAACATAGTGTCTCAAACCCACTTTGTGTGGGAAGCCCATTGCCTTCTCCATAAAGTGTGCAAATTCCCAAAGGTAGGACCACCCTCTGGTGCATGTGCATCTCCAGGCAAATAGTTTTTGTGTGACCTCTGTTCATGTAAGCAGTTTGATTTAAAATAGATTACAAAATTCATGGGCCTATCTGAAGTACAGTGATTTATTGATGAAGGTTTGGAATAACTGAGTAGAGAAGAGAAACTTACATGGCTGTGTATTGTCGAATCAGTGCACATGAAGATTTTTTTATAATGTTCAGGCATCAGTTTCTATTCATATGAGTCCAAGAAACATGTTTTTATTGTTAAATGTACCCTTTCTGGTTAACTTAATTTATTCCAGTGTAAAAAAAAGCAATGATCTTACAACTCACAATGCCAAGACTCTTTAAAACCTATCTGTATGGAAACAAGGTAGATATTTTTGCTTCTGCAGTTCCCTAGTACCATTTATTTAAAGGTAGTTACATCATTACTTATAGTGCTGCATCAACCAGCATGCTGCCTATGAAGGCTGATTTCTACCGACTGACTCTCTCAAAGGTTGTGAACTGTGCTTGACTGAAGATAACCGTAAATGCAAAGGAATATGAATATTGTGTTCTGGTCATGTTAAAATACTATTCTAACGTTCATGCATGAACATAGGATGACACGTCATCTAGCCGTGATTTCTCTTAAAATCTTTAGGCTCTAATTGTTGTTTCTAGAATTTAACCTTTTTTAATGTTGATGGCATACTAACCTTCCGTATGCCATGACAAGAAGAAAGGTTAGGCAACCAGCCAATGGATAGAACAAGAATAGTTGTCAATTGTAGAAAAGAGAGAGCATTGATTGGAATAGTCCACTGACGTTGCAGAGCTCTCGTGGGAGGTAGGTGTGGGCACCCCTGGACTACAGCCTGAGATATGGTGTGGAGTACGTAAACGGGGGAGGTGAGCATCCTGGGTACTGGCTGTGTGGGGTGAGGCTAAGGGATGCCTGCCGCCACTCTTCCCACTTTGGAGTATGTAGACTGGAGTTGCCACTGTAATTAGAATACTGACACGTGCAGAGCTCCAACCCAAAGGTCACCATTGGACCACTGGTAGTCCCTGCTCTGAATTTTTTCTATCTAATGAATAAGATATCACATAAGCACCATTCCGGTGGCCCACTCTTACACAATCTCATGAAAGAGATTTTTTACTGGCTAACAGGAAATCTCTAGACTATTCTAATCTCACTAGACTATTCCCCAAAACTGGGTCCACACTCCTGAAATGGAGAGCTAGGACTCAAATACTACAGGACTTTGTAAGTTTTGACAAAGGTGTGGTAAAACATACTGGGCCCCTCTGAAGCATGGAGTCCAAGGTGAGGGTCCCACTTGCTAGGACAATTATCTAAGGACAGTACTACCCATGGGTTTACATTCATCCTAGCTACCTCTGTCTTTGGCTTAAAATGTCTTCTGTTGCTGAATGTTTGATCCCCATTCCTATTTTGTTTCTGGCTGTTGTTTGTTTGACTTAATTCCACTTTAGCATTGGTCCAAATACATTACTTCATGTATTAAATATTTATTGCACACCTTATATTTTTCACTAATAATTATAGACCCTGGGGAAAGAGCAAATATCAAAACAAGCAAAACACCCTCACCTTATAAAACAAAACTCCCTCCCACTTACATCCCAGTGGGAGAGGTATGTAACAAGATAAATAAATAAAATGCATAGTATACTAGCTATAAATAAAAGCTCTTTATAAGAGAAAAAATAGAGAATCGTGGGATGAGATGTTCTGGGGGTGAGGGAAATACAATTTAAGAAGGACAGCCAGAAAGGACCTGGCTGAGAAGGTGATACTGCAGTAAAGACTGAAGGGAAAGGGAGGAAACCATGCAGGTGTCTGGAGGAAAGGCAAGTTCACAGGCCCTCAGGCAAAGATATGTTTGCCATATTTAGGGACAGTGAGGAAGCCAAGCTGATGGAACAGAGTATGAGGGGAGGCGTCATAGAGGGTGAAGCCTGAGCAGTCTGCTTCATGGGGGTGCAACCTGTGTAGTTACATAGGACCCCATGCTCCCAAGAGCCTCATACTGAGTTTGATGCTTTGCTGTTGCCATCTTGAAATGTTTACCAGTTTTGTTGTTGAACTTGTGTTTTTTAAGTGAAGACTGATGGGGAAATGGAACATGCATGTGGGCAGAAGGGATATAATATGCAAGTCCACAGTTTTTTGCAATCACATTCACGTAGTACAGGAGTCACAATACCTCATGAACACAGGATACCAGTGGACTAAGGAATGGGCATTCAGCAAGACTCAAAGCAAATGTAAGGTAGGAGTGACATATCTATGATTTAATAAGTGGGGCACTGACAGTCTTGAAAAACCCAACTTTCTTCTTAAACTAGAACTTGCTTTGAATGCAGAAATAAGATGGCTGTGTAATAAAATACACAAGCAACCATACAACTCTATCATATCTTTCTTACTCATTTTATTTCCCTGTATTAGCCAACTACTTCCATGGCAATGATGACAGAAAGAAAAAATTGGGCAATCGATAGCTCTGTTTCTTTGTCTTTCCTTATTCATCAGTGAACTGAAGGTAGAGAATACTAGTAAAATGGGAACCTATCAAGTGAAATAAACCATTGAATTAGTTTTCTAAAGTGCTTCCACTGTTCTGGAAGAATAAAATATATACACATGTACAAGTTATAAAATATATATTGTTTAATTTCAGTGTTTCTGTATATGACTTAAATGCTCTTATGTTTGCATTAAAACTAGCATTCACAGTATTAAGATGAACAGTAAATCTTATGCAATAATAATTAAAAATTTAATTATTGTTTACTTGAATGACAATAACAAAAACATGACAAGTTGAGAGACTGGTGAAGGAAGAAAGAGAAAAGCTTTATATTTAGCTATCTTTAATAACACCTGTTTCGGATTTAGAATAAGTGTGTATGTATATCTTTAGTTTGTACTGGGCCTCATAAATGAGTAGCTGACCTTGCTGAAAAGTTAGAATTTTCAGGCCACGTGGAATTTTTTCTGTAATTGCATTAAACTTCACTTTTATTCTAAGATCGAAAATAAACATTAGAGTTTTGAGAGAAGAAACGACATAATCTGTCTTATGTTTTAAGAAGATCCTCTGGCTGCTGAGTTTTGACTATCCATTTTTCAGAGATAAGCAGTAGGTTGCTCCCACAAATAATGGCGTGATAAACATACTCAATTGCTGTTCACACCCTCCAGCAGTGCATGAGAAGTCCTTCAAATTCACATTCTTAACCCCGTCCATTACCCACCTTGTTGTGTTACATTTCTAATATGTAAAAAGAGACAGCTCATTGTTTTTTGTTTTTACATTTGTATTTATCTAAATACTAATGGTTTTCAGCACCTTTTGGTGTATGTGTTAGCTTCCTGTGTTTTCTCTTCTATAAATTATCTGTCATAACGTTTGCGCATGTTCTTTTCTATTGGGATTATTTTGTCATTGCCATTTTTATGAATTTGTAGTTCTTCTATCTTCTAGACTAACACATTGGCAATGTTGAGATAGAAAATACCTTCCCCATTCTGTTTTCCATTGACTTTGTCCCAGGTGTCTATTGCATAGAAATTCATAACTTTGCTGTAACCAAGCACAGGTAGTGTCTTTGCCTTGATGTGTTCTTTTCAGGTTTTCATATGAAATCTTTCCCCATCCCCACATCACAAAAAGTATTATTCTATATTTTTCTTAGCTTTATAATATTTCCTTTAATGTTTGTTTATTTAATCTATGTAAAATTTAACTAGTCATCTCTTGGTAGCCATAGAGGATTAGTTCGAAGATACCCAAGCCCTTATATAAGATGATATTTTAGGGAAGAATTCATATTTATTTTTCTCCATATTGTATGTCATTTATTCTATACTATTCCTAAAGTTTTCCCTTTGTTTTGTGTTTTATTATATGTCAGGTTTCTGAAATTTTATGGATTTGCTTTTTAGCTCTGTAATCATTTTTCACAGTTCAACTGGGTTTTTTTTGCTCTCATTCCATATTTATAATAATTTGTTCCATATCTTAATATGTCATAGAGCATAATTTTCACCTTTATCCAATTTTTTTAGATCGACATGGCTATTTTAGAGCCTTAAATTCTCCATATAATCTTTAAAGTGAGTTTATAGAATTTCTTAAATTACAAAATTAATTACTCTCGCTTTGCTTATCTTTCATAATCTTAAGTCTTCAAAAAAATATTGATTAGTTATTTTGTAAAACGTACCTCAGTTGGGTTTGTCCAGTGTTTTCTCATAATTGGCATTATGTTCTGCATTTTTGGCAAAAATACCAAATCGATGATGCTGTCTTTTCAGTGCATTGTACTAACAGGTTATGATATTGAGTCTTCTTATTACTGGTGATGTATACCTTGATCATTTGGTTAAGTTATTGTCTGCCAAATTTCTCCACTGTAAATTCATTATCTTTCTCTTTGTAATTGATACTTAGTATCTTATGGGAGATACTTTTGTTACCAAACCAAACTGCGGTCCATTAGCCCACGTGCAGCAAAGCCAATCTACTGGAACCAGGTTGTGGTGAAGGAAAGTACAACACTTACTGCAGGATGCCAAGCAAGGAGTTCAGGATGGCTAGTACTCAAAAAGCCCCAACTGTCTGATGGGTTTCTGCAAAGCATCTTTAAAGGCAAAGTGAGGGAAGAGGAGTCCAAAGGTATATGATCAGATCATGCACAATTCTCTGATTGGTTGATGGTGAGGTAACAGTGCAGTGTCACAGGGGTTAACATTATCAATCCTTAGGCTCCAGTATGTCTGGGGCCTATGTGCTCATGATCATCAAGTAGTTAATTTCTTCCATTTGATGGTGACTTTAGCATCTGTAAACCAACTCAGGGAATGTGCATCAGGTTATATTATCTAAGTACTTCAGAGAGGAGCTAAAGCAGAGGATATGGGGGAGGGGTGTGTTTCGGGAAAGTCCCAAGAGTCCAGCTCTACAGTGCAGTTACACTTTGAGACTATACAATTGTTCTTTCTCCTCATACTTCCAGCCACTAATTTTAGCATCCAGTGATGGATCTTGTCAACATTTATTACTGTGAAGCTTGCTTAATCATGATAATTTTGTTCTTGCTGATTATTTCATTGTTACATAAGATGTTAACATATAGGAAAGCAGGGTAAGGAATATAAGAAAATTCTTGGTATTATTTTTGTAACTTTTCCATAAGCCTAAATATACTTAAAAGATAAAACAAATATAAAATAAAAGAAACTAAAATTTTACTTGGGTTTATATTTAGGTTAATTGTTAGTTAATTTGAGGAAAATTAACATTTTATAACTGTCAACTAACACCTTATACTTTTGGTTGTCCCATCCGATAGTATAATCCTACCATCTTTTATAAGTGAACAGTTTTGTGGACATGAAAATGATGAAATTTTTCAAATGCTATTTCTATGTCAAAACAGGTGCAAATTTAAGTTTGATAATTTAATTTAGCAATGTGGAGATTATTGGTGTCCTTCCTAAGGAAAGTTTCAGTGGAATAACAAGGTTGAAGCCTAATAAGAACATACATGTTCAATAGAGAATAGTGAGAAAGGAATCGGAAACAACACACACACACAATTATTTCAAGAAAGTTTTGTGTAAAGGAAAAGAGAGTTCAGATCAGTAGCTGGTAAGATAAATGGAATTAAGATGTTTCTTTCTCTGTATCTTTTTCTTTTTTTATATTACAAAAGAAATATAGCACAGTTCTATACCTGATAGTAATCATCCAGGAGGGAGGGAAAGTTTGATACGGATATAAAGGGCAGAAATAATTGGACCAATTTCTTCAATAGTATCCAATACAAAAGTGGGAACTTGGCTAACTATAGGAAGGAGAGACTGGTCCATATTGTTGAGGGTTTTATTTAAGCCATGTTCTATTATCCTAGTGCAGGCAACACTAAACAGAAACCTGGATTTGGCAGTTTTGTGTTTGTTTGTTTGTTTAAAGAGCATAATAAATAAGGATCCAAATTCTTGAGGGTAAATACCAGTAAATAATTATAATGGTTTATTACAAAATTTAAGCTTGGAAGATGAGATGTGAGAACATAAGGTTGGGGACAGTAAAAAAAAACAAAAAGTGGTGAGATCAGTGTGTTATAAATTTCTTAAAGTCAAAGGTTTATGACAATTGGAGTATTAGAAGGAGGGAGATTTTCATGTCTTTGAGTTTATTTATAGGGTTTTATTTCTCCAATTATATGAACTAAGCTTTTGCCTAGGAATGAAGAATCAATTATAATTAATTCTAGTTTAAAATAATTCTTTTCAAGGTGTAACACTCATATTTCTTCTACAAAATCAAGCTTTGTAGAAGGTATGCGATAGATAATAGAAAGATAGGTAGGTGGGAGGTACATAGATAGTTAGATACATGGAATTTTTAGATAATATGTATCACACAGGAGATCATCTGTGCCTAAAATATTATAGGAAAAATAAATATAAAAGTTTCTTATAACTTTCAACATATCTACCTCTGTTTATTGTGGTTTACTATTATGGAAGTTAATGTGCTTTATGTCATTACAAACAATAACTTTTACTTGACCAAGTTTTTTTCTCATGTATTCTACAACAGAACTAATATTTGATGAACACACACACACACACACACACACACACACACACACACCCCTTGGAAGGTATAATTGTTCAGGTGTAAATGTATCTGGAAATCATTCTGAAATATCTGTTTTTACTGTTTGCTCACATAATATTTTCATATCTTGGGTATTGATATTACTGCCTTGCAGTCCATTTATATACTTAACTATCTCTCCAGGCCACTATCATTCTTATACACGGTATAGACAGTATCTTAATATTTATGGTTCCAGCATTATGCCAGTGCTGGACACATGGGACGTACTGAATATTTATTTGCTGGATAAATAAATACATGAATAACATGAATCAATAAAAATAGTGAAGCCAAGAAAAATCCTGAAGAAATACCCTAAAAATAATATGAAGTATCTTATGCTTGTAAAGCACTAACGTATGATGAACTAATGAGTGGCTTTTACCTTATTAAATTAATTAGCTTTATTAAAGCTACAGGTAATACAGTTTTACTATAGTCTTCATGAACTCTGCCAGTTTTTTCATTATTTGGTGAAGTATCAAATTAGCAATTAGAGATCTCTGCTAACAACTTGAATAAAAACAGGGATTTGCTCTATAAAGTTTGTAACAATGACCAGTGATATTTAAACAGTGTATCAAATCCTGCTGTAATAATGGAGTCATTTTTGGTCTCTATTAGTTCATGCCCTACTTAAATTCTTTTTTTTTTAACATCTTTATTGGAGTATAATTGCTTTACAATGGTGTGCTGGTTTCTGCCTTATAAAAAAGTGAATCAGCTATACATATACATTAATCCCCATATCTCCTCCCTCTTGCGTATCCCTCCCACCCTCCCTATCCCACCCCTCTAGGTGGTCACACCTACTTAAATTCTAATGTGAGATAGTTTGTTTTAAAGTTAACCCGGTTACTCTGAAATCCTAGGATCCTGTCTCATAATACTAAAGATTTGTTTTTCTAAAAATAGGCCAGAAAATCATTCAAAAGTGTATACCAAGAAAAAGTTAGGTGCCTATATGTGCCTAAATAGGATATATTATATATATATACCACATATATACAGTTTAGGGATAATTTTCTCAAAAATGTTTCTGCTTTTATTTTGAGCCCACATAACAATATTTACTGATCTTTATAGTTGTTATTACTGCTTGGAATTTTACCTACCCACTGATATTTCTCCCCCTGCCCTTCCCACACTTACTAATGGTATGGACTGCATCTTGTTACTTTTTTGTAACCATAACATTTAGACCTGTATTGGACATATGGTAGGAACTAAATATGTATTTGCTGGATGAATAAATTAATGTATGACATGCATGCATAGAAGAGGGACTCCCAGAAATAGCTTGTGCAAAAATTCTAAAAATAATATAAAGTGTCTTATATTTGTAAAATACTTTTTAGTATTTTAGGTATGATGAAAAGGTATGATGAAATGATGAACCCATGGCTTGTCTTTTCCCTATAGTTTGTTTTTCTCAGTGAAAGGAAAACAAACAACTTTAGGGTTTATTTTAAAAAGATCATTAGTATGGGAATTAAAAGGGGATAAAAGCTGATTTAATGGAAAGAGAAGAAAAAATGCAAAGCAGAACACTGAGGAGGAATTTTTTAAAAAATCTTTCTTCAATACTATCTTGAAGTGTAGGAAAACCAAATTCCATGATGAAGGATGGAATATGACATACAACATTTTCTTCTTCTTATGTTCAAGTGTTCCTATCATTAGACATAAAAATTAAAGGGCTTGGTGGATAGAGCAACCAACCAAAATAACTTCTTTGAACAAAGGATCATTTAGGAGTATGAAATTGGAAAAAGAAGCATAGAGGAAGATTTAAGAAACCTGGGGGAAGGAAAATAAGTGTTGTTTGTTTGGTTTTTTTTAAATAACCAAAAGCAGCTTCTGTTTAAAGTGACTGTCAAGGGAACTTTCTTCTTCCAAACACTCCTATGGAGCCACCTGCCACATGGCTCACTAAGGAACAGCTGTCCACATGGGAAAGGACTGCTTGATTAGGTATAGATTTTTTCTTATGTTAATTAAATCAATTTTCCTGTTCCCTAGCTCTCTTGTGAAATTCACTCCTGACAAAATAATAGAGGTGGAATTAAATGTAAGGTGTAGTTTGTATAGGTCTTTCTGAAATAATACTACAGATCAGTGAGCATTTCTATTTTGTGTACTGTCAAAGTGAGACATGATTCTCTTGTTTTCATTTGCTCATTCAAATGGGAATATGGAAAACGGATAGTTCACATTTTCTAGAAGACCTTTCCTAGATGATATATTGATAGAAACTCCTACCATACAATAGAAAAATACTCACATTGAAATATTTTTTTAACCTGATAAGGAAAGATGACCTAGAAAAAATTGCATCAATTATATGAAAACCAAAGACAGTCAGATAAGTGATTTTTTAAAGTGTTAACCTAATTATAATATTCCATTTGTAAATCTTAGTTTCCTAAGCTTAAATTAATTATAGCTTTAAATTAGTTTCCTAAAGCTTGAATCTGGCCTGTGCACAGTAGTTTTCTGACTCCTGATTTAGGAGCATAAAATTGATTCTTAGACCAGTAAACAATGGAATTTTGCAGAATGTCTGACTAAACCAAACAGTAGCAGATCCCGGGAGTGTTCTGTCCACATCTGCTGAAGATTGAGCATTCTAATACATACTGCTGGATTTCTTACTGCCACCTGCACCTCTCCTTACCTGAGGCTTTTCCCTGGCCTCCAGGGCCAATTTTGCCCCTACACAGCAGGACGACAAATGAGCATTCTCATCCCCCAGAGCTGTCCTCACCCAATGACAGAGGAGATGACTTAATATTTTAGCTCCCTTGCCTCTGGCTATATATTCTGCACCATTCTCTATCATTCCCCACTGGGATAAAGTCCCAGTTCTGAGAGTAGACATTTATTTGAAATCATCCCCCACTGGCATCTTTATCTTTCTCGTTTTACCTCCCCACTCTCCAGGAATATTTTCTGAGATTACTTCTGAATTTTCACTTTAACCCTGCCTCAATGATCTGCTTTTGTTGGAATGCAAACAAACCTATAAGTTCTATTAAACAGTGCTTATGTATATAGAATTAAACAGAAAAAAGCAAAACAAAACAGACCTTTTCAACATGATCAATAGATAAATACAAATCGAGTTTATATTGAATGTCATGAATACTGATGTTCAATACCTTAATCCAGAGCTTCCCAGCAGGTTTCTGACAGTTTACAGGTGTATCACAATTGTGTCACAGTGTGCCAAGATATTGATGATCTCATCCCTTGCAGGCCAGAATCCCTGGTCAATGTGTCTCTACCTATAGGTCATCTCAGTTTGTCCTACTCTACTATATAAATATTACCATATTTATCCTGTATATGCCAATACTTTTTAAATGTTGGAAGAATGGCCTTAGACTATTGTCATCAGATTTTTCTGTAAGCTGTATAGTACACAAGTTTCTATGGATATAAATTTAATTAAAGTTAGAATTGATGTCATATAAAATAAGCTTCTACATGAATCATTAGTTATACTGAGCATGAAATATTTGACAAATTCCCAAGAATTAAAGAAAACATAGATATACCCAAATATGGTATTCAAGCTTATATAAATATTTACCTGTGTTGAGTAACTCTCTGGATTTTGAGTATTATTTTTGAAGATGTAAGAATTCTCAATGAGAGAGATAGCCTAGTGAAAATATTAATAATCAATGATATGATTGTCTCTGTTGATAAATAGGAGAATGATAGCTGGTTGAGGCACTAGAGTCTTCAGACCTATTCTCAATCATCTTTACTAAAAAAACAGACTACTAGGGGCTCTAAAATTTTGTAGCAGGGATGTTAAATGTTTGCTGCTACTGCTTTTCTGAAATAAATAAATGAATAAGAACACTAGTCTCATACAGAAAAAAGAGGTACTTAATACTTTTATCTTTAGTCATTGGGTCACTCAGAAAAAGTAAAAACAATTTCTATTACTGATAAAGGCAAATACAATTTATTCTTCCTCAAGAAATGTTTTATGGCATATAATTTCTAGAGAGTCAAAATATTTCAGAAAAGTAAAACTTAAATCTAACTTGTTTCAAGAATTTTATTATTGTTTGGAACTAACTATATAACACAGTTTATGGGTGTAACTTTATAATATTCATCATATTATAATCATTCAAACTAATACTTAGTCATTATTGAGTTATAAACTTTTAAACAAGTTATACCCTCTAATTTCAAAGAAACTTGGGAAGGTTTAATAATCTAAAGTTAAATGATTAAAGTTTAAAACAAGGCAGAACCACTCTAATAGAAATTGAGAAATTTAGTATCATTAGGCATTTTAGATGGGTTAATTAGCAATTTTAAAACCTAAATTGAACTCCATTTTTTTCTTGAGTGTTATTCTGAATTCACTGTACGACACATAAATTCAAAAAAAAAAGTGCATTGTTTTTTCTGTGAAGAATTTTTGACAGGAATTAATTTTAAAGGATGTTATTACATGTATGTTTATTTAAAACACATTGGGATAGAATAGCAGATAAGGACTACGAGTACATGTTACAGAAGACATAAAAACTCCCTGTATGCATAGAAAAGTAGTTTATCATTTTCAGTGCAAAGGCTGAAGAAAATGAAAGTACTGGGGATTTGTACATGAAAATACTAAGAGCACAATGTTTTAGATTTAATATGAGTTTGCATAAAACAAAAAGTATTAATGCATAGTTAATCACAAAGTGCTAGCATAGTGTGAAAATCTTTTTTTTTTTTTTTTTTTTTTTGCGGTACGCGGGCCTCACTGTTGCGGCCTCTCCCGTTGCGGAGCACTGGCTCCGGACGGACAGACTCAGCAGCCATGGCTCACGGGCCTAGCCGCTCCGCGGCATGTGGGATCCTCCCGGACCGCGGCACAAACCCGTGTCCCCTGCATCGGTAGGCGGACTCTCAACCACTGCGCCACCAGGGAAGCTCGTATGAAAATCTTTATGCAATATACTTTTAAAATTCCTATTTTATTTTAAAAATTGCTTTGCAGAACACTTGGTCCTGTCCAAAACGTTCCTAAAACATTTGGATTACAACAGAAGATCCTTGAAATTTGGTCCTATCTAAAATGTCCATGAGCATATTTGGTCCATGCCACATGATTTTTGACAGGACCAAATATCAAGGAACTTTTGGTGTGGACCAAATGTCTATATGGACATTTTGGACAGGATTAAACATGGTCAAATATTAAGGACTTTTTGGAGTGCACTCAATGGATGTGGCAGATAGGACCAAGTGTCTGCTAATCTAAAAGTTCATTGTATCTACTTTTTTTTTTTCCTCCAACTGAAAGCAAATTATTATATACAGTGGATAGGAAAGGAATGTCTAAAGTCTATTTTGGATCTATTTTCATGTTGATTAGTTTCCACAAATTTCCCTTCTCTGAAGTCTTTCATACACATTTCGTGAATTTGCCTTTACCTCAGAATTTTTATTATTCAGTTCTATGACTCACAGTTTCAGTTTCTCTTTATCTGGATAGGTAAGCAGTATTCTAAATATTTGAAAATAAACCAATTTAATGTAATAATAATCCTGAACTTTTATCATACTAAGGAGAATATATTTAATATTATGCATCTCCTTATAAAATAAATATTATTAATCCAAATGAAATAGCATAAGAAAGGGCAACATCAAACTGAGTCTGCATTGAAATCTGAAAATCAGTATGAAAATATGTGATTGGGCTGATCTTTATTGTAATCAACTATTTATTAATTGTGTAAAGCTAAAAACTAAAATATTGTCTATGAAATTGCCTTGAATAGTGCTTTGCTCATAGTAGGTATATAATAAGTTTTGGTTGACTCTGTAGAAAACTCTGCCTAGAAATTATGGATAGAAAGTAGATAGAACTTTTTTCCTTTCTATCAGGGAGAAAACAATTTAATTAATATAACAAAAAATAGGCTTAAATTTAAAATAATGACTTATAAATATAAGCTATTCTTTGTGATTACATAATATGATTCAGACTGAAGTAAATTCTATCTTTGAATGATTATAGCACTTTTTTGTACCCTATTTATATTTTTTGTATGTTAATTCATATCTGAAACACACACACACACACACATATATACACTATTATATTCTATTTTAGAACCTCCTCCCAAATACTTGGCATAATTTAATATTCTATATATTCTGTACAATTTTTTTTTTTAACTATTCAGTGACAATGACAGTGATAGAAGAAATGTGGGAAGAAAGCACCATAAGTGGGCTTCCCTGGTGACGTGGTGGTTAAGAATCCTCCTGCCAAAGCAGGGGACACGGGTTCGAGCCCTGGTCCGGGAAGATCCCACATGCCACAGAGCAGCTAAGCCCGTGTGCCACAACTACTGAGCCTGAGCTCTAGAGCTTGCAAGCCACAACTACTGAAGCCCGCGTGCCTGGAGCCCGTGCTCTGCAACAAGAGAATCCACCACAATAAGCCTGTGCATTGCAATGAAGAGTAGCCCCCTCATCTCAACTAGAGAAAGCCCGTGCACAGCAAAGAAGACCCAATGCAAACAAAATTAAATAAATAAAATAAATACATTAAAAAAAAAAAAAACAGCACCATAAGTGCTTAGTAGAGGAGCACTGAGCTGGGCCATGGAGACTGGGAGCTACTGGAAAAAAATATTCAAAAAATAAGTATAAAAGTGTTCCAAAGAGTAAAACAGCATGACAAAATAAAGGAAGCAGGTATGCATGTGACATGCTTGGGAAACAGTGACCACACGTTTGGATGGAAATAAGAGTACTAAGAGATAAACTGGGAGAAATACTTCTGTTTATAACACTACAGTACAAAAAGATGTTCAAATGATCGTATGATAGATAAAATGTATATAGAAGTCTTATTTTCCTGACAAACGGATAAGGTAGGCACAGCCTAGACTTGGGAGAGCTGCTCACAACCAGAGAAACGGAATAATTGGATTCACTCATTAATTCCCAACTATTCTTTTATGGCATGCATTAGGAAATGCAATGATTATGTAACTGCAATGTTAAAATCTGACAGCTCTCCTAAAAGTCTTTCTGGTTCTGTGTTTTTAAATGGTTCTGGTTCACCAGCTGGCAAAGGACTCAGAAATCTCTCTAAAATATAACCATTCTCATCTTTTCAAGTCATTAGTTTTTTGGTGAAAGTCATAGCAAGCCCAGATCTCATGCTGAGGATATCTGCATCTGAACATCATGAAGCAGGCTTGAACCCTGCAAACCTTAGTTCAAAATTGGCTACTGCATTGATTCGAATGAGTGCACTGTACCCGTTTTCTTTTTCCTTACATTTTTTCTTAATCATCAAATAATTTGATCTGAGGCCTATTCCAAGCTGCATTGCAAAGTCTGTGAAACATAATGACGCATCGAGCAAAATGTAAAAACTAAATCTATAAATAAAATTAAGGATGAGATTGAGACAGTCTTCATATAATCTTCCCATGTTCATTATCTCATATATTGTACAAAAGCAAATTTTATCAAAAATGTTGATAGCATATGGAGGGATATGGGAAGCGGATACTGCAAAAAGCTTAAAATTACAATTTAACATCATAACTTGAGTCATAAATTATATACAGGAATGTCAAGCCCTTAGATACCTTTCCATTCTTGCTTGTAAGTATATGAATTACTAGAGAAATTTTACATCATAAAATTATTCTCCACTGTTTTTCCCTCTTTCCAAACTAGATAAGGTTCTCAATTTATAAGCCTGAATAAGACTCTGGACCTGTTACTACTTTTCAGAGAAAGTATAAGGAAAGTTAACTTTATTAGACACTAAACTTCATAAGTATAGGAACATTGTTTACCCGGATCACTGCTTTATCCCAGAGTAAGCTAGTGTCAATATACAGAGCACGGAAATAAATATTTATTAAAAAAATGAACCTATTAGGTAATTACAAATGTAAGAGCATATAAGAAGAAATATGGGAAATGGGAACAATTGGACCAATAGGAAATCACACTTAAATGGAACCTGAAATATGAATAGTGATTAGCAGTGAAGACTGAGGAGTTTATTGGACTGCAGAGAAGAGTATTCTAGACTGAGAAAATTATTATGTATTCAGCAATTTCTCAATTACTACAACATGTATATGGGTATAGCTATGTATATATGAGTCTAAACATATACGTATGAAATTAATGTATTATATAAAATAGATGATTTATATAATCTATAAACAAATCTTAGGAATATGAGAATCCCTTCCATTATTTCTTTGTCTTGCCTTGTCAAGAATCTTCAACCCACAGTTTGGGAACTACTAAAAATAAGAATTCTTAAAGATAAATCTAAAGACCTCAAGAATTAAATGGAGTCATAAAAGTTGATTTTACACCACTTAATTTTAGTGACTGTTTCCTTCTGAAACTTTTCTGCCCTGGATAGCATGACGATAGTGTTTTATCCTGCTTCTCTAACTATTTCTTCTATGTCTTTATCCTTGGCATTTATTCTGCTTCTGATCTCCTAAACGGCACATCTCTGGACATACTTGGGATTATGTTTGCTATCTTTGTGTAGCTATGTCTGTCTCTTGTTCTGCACTTAGAAAAAAAATCTTTTGAATTTATTCTCATCTGTTTCTACTGTTTCAACTATCAATTCTGAGACATGAGTTTTTTTTAATCTAAATCTCTGATGTCATTTTAAAGCTTCAATCCTGAGTTTCAAAATTGTCAGTAGACATTTCTACCTCCCTGAAATGCGATTATGTTAAAATCAAATGGTAAAAAGTCAGAGATAATTAGGGAGAATATGTAGGACATAAATTGAAAAGGTCTGAAGCCAAAATTCTGGGGATTATCAAATTCCATGTAGGGAAAGTAAAGACAGTAAAGGAGTTTAAAATGAACTAATAGAGAATAATATGAAAAACTGAAGAGTCATATCACGGAAAGTACGGAAGAAGAAGGTCACCAGAAAAAGCAAAGCTATTTACCTGTTTAGCTAGCTATCTAGCTTTTTTTTTTTTTTTAATCAAGAAGGGTATCCATTAACCATTAACCTTAATAAGTAGAGCACTATATGTGACCTTGAGGAGGGCTCCTGAAGAGAATTGGTAAGTACGGAATCAGAATTTATCAAGCTGTGAAGTTAATGTTTGGGACGGTATGGAGACAGAGAATAGATTTACTCATTTAGGAAGTTTGCCTTTCAGGTTGTCTTTGATATAATTATAAGCAAACCGTCAAGGGGGAACATCAAACTCAGACTTGGACCTTGTTCTTGCTAAAGAGGTGCACGTGAACTAAGTCTTAAAGGACATATTATGTTTTCAAGATGATAAGAGTGATCGGAGTGGTATTCTAGAGCAGACGAAAGCACAAGATATTATTGAGAAATTATAGTAGAGCAGAGCAGGACCAATGCAGAGCAGGACCAGATAAAGATGAGGCTAGAGAGAAAACAGACGGCCTTATTTTCTTTTTAAAAAAGATCTTGGGTTTCCCTTGTGGCGCAGTGGTTGAGAGTCCGCCTGCCGATGCAGGGGACACGGGTTCGTGCCCCGGTCCGGGAAGATCACACATGCCGCGGAGCGGCTGAGCCCGTGCACGAGCCATGGCCGCTGAGCCTGCGCGTCCGGAGCCTGTGCTCGGCAACGGGAGAGGCCACAACAGTGAGAGGCCCGCGTACTGAAGATCTCATGTGCCTTGCTGAGAATCTTTAAATTTAATAATAAAATATAAATATCAGTCAACATATAGTTATTCTGTGTCAGATACTATTTTGTTTGTTACCCATGTTATTTATTCATTTCTTCAAAAATATTATAAAATGTAGGTTAAGAGTTTAGACTCTGAAAACCGAACTGCCTGGACAGTTTACTTAACCTCACTGTGCCTGGGTTACTTCATCTGTAAAACTAGAGTAATTTTACCTACTTCAAAAGGCTGATATAAGATTTAGCTGATAAAATGCATGTAAAGCACTTAGAAGGGCATCGAGATAATAGTGAACACTCAAATATTTACAGTTATAAGTACTTACAATTATAAGTATTTTTAAAAATTAATTCTTTATATTAATTAATTGACTGATGAAATTTATTTAGAAAGTAGCTGACAGAGCATGGATTAGAATATGTGTAGTCCCAAAGACCATATTCTTAACATATGAAATTCTTATTAAAATAAGGAAATTAAGAAGCAGGTTTTCAAGGAAACACAAATTACTTACTTTTGGACATAATAATTTTGTGGTACATCTGTGACTACAAAATATAGTCTGTTAGACAGCTAGATGTTCAGGTCTGTTATTCAAGACAGTGATCTGGGATATTAATTGAGATTTTGGACTTGTCAGCATATAGGTGGCATTGTTTTTACAGCTATACTCTAGGCAAGGTTGACAACAGACTTCATGTAGCATCAATGAGAAGTGAAACAGAGGTTCATGGGGCCTCAATATTATAAAAGAAATAAAAATATGTCGATAAAGAGTCCAAGAAGAAGTATCTCAAACCTTAGAAATAGTTTAGTTAAAGAATCTAATCTGAGTTTGACCATGTCTCTAGATTCAACCACCAATTTAGAGGAAATACCATGATAGAGAATGCTATCAGCAATATTCAGGCTGCAGGAAACTTTAAGGGTGAATTCCCCAATTATTTTTCCAAATTAATTGGCAGAGTTGGAATGGTTAGAGATATGAAGCAGAAAGTCTATAGACTAAAACAACCACAAAGACACAGTAAGTCGTCATAAACTATGAAATATATCTGGATCTAGCTTCAAGCAAATAGTTATAATTGTTTAAATGACATTTGTAAGGCAATTGGAAATTTGAATAGTGACTGAAAATACTACTGTTAAATAACTATTGTTAATTTTATAGATGTCTGAATGGTTTTGTCATTGAGTTTTACTTTTAAAGGATGTTTATATTTTAGAGAAACGTGCTGATGAAATGATACCTGATACATACTGTATTGGGATTTTCTCTAAAATAACATGGGCAAGGAATGTTGGGGATATAATGAAATAGCATTGGCTGTGAGTGGATGACTGTGGAAGCTGAGTGTTGGATACATGGCCGTCAGTTATACTACTGTCAATTGTATATATTTATATTTGCTTAATATAGTATTTGATATAATGAATGTGTATAATGTATATTTAATGTAATATGTTTTAAAGTAAAAATTAAACAAAAATCAAATAACCGTTTTTCGAGAAGTAAACATAACTAAAAATGTAAGCCTAGGGAGGAAAAGCTTTCATGAAGTTGAGCAAGGCTGCGTCAGGGTCAAGTTAAATATGGTAAAGCTGGAATTCAGTGAATTTGCCAATATTGAAATGATTGATGGTTTCCCTATTTATATTATTGTTAACACAATTCTGCAAATCACATAATCACACACTCTTATTATAGCCTTTAATTTCTAATTCTACCTCAAACCCCACATTCATTTGTCTCTCTCTCAAGTTCAAAACTACGTAGACAATAACTTTCCTTTCATACATCTCATATATTTCAGGATGTTCTTTTCTTTTATGTATCTTCTTTTCTTCCTGTAACAGTTGTCAGTATAGCTTGCTTTTAGTCTTATAAAAGCTTGGTAATTCATCTTTTCTTAAGCCTTTCCCTCCAATGTATACTGCAGCAACTTTATCTTCTAAACATTACATCAGTTATTTAACTGCTGGGACCCAAACCCCTTAATTTTTCTTACTAGTGTTTCCACTAAGAAAAATATTTAAGTCTTTCGTTCCACCTCCTTCTGTGACTTTTCAGGCATATTTTTAGACTTACTTAACCTCAAATGAATGTGAATAAAATAATTTTTTGATTACAGTTCTATTTTTAATAGGAAATATCCCAGCTCATTAGTTTATGAAAGCTATCAATCTAAATACTAACATATTTTTAGGCTGTAGAGCTA
The DNA here is from genome assembly GCF_963455315.2 of Globicephala melas. Classification (NCBI taxonomy): domain Eukaryota; kingdom Metazoa; phylum Chordata; class Mammalia; order Artiodactyla; family Delphinidae; genus Globicephala; species Globicephala melas. The sequence goes on from NC_083330.1 coordinate 56,358,852, forward strand.
TTTCTATTCCCATGCTGGAAAAAATTAAATCCTCCCTAATATAAACTTATTGGCTTAATGCTAACACAGATAAAAAACTCTGCTGTGATATAATAAATGTAAGTCAAGAATATTATTATTTCTTTTAAGTTCAAAGACACTATAAATTTTGAAATGCTACAAAGGATAGCACTTTACTAGAAATTTCAATAAATTTAATTAAGACTCCTTGATCATTTAAATTTTTTAACATTGTATTTATACTTTGGTAATTTAATATGTATCACAAATAGACAAGTTGATAACAGAACATTCTGGATAGGTTTTTCATCAACTATGAGCCATGGAATTTTTACTGTTCAGGTAGATCATGTTTATTGTTGTGGCAATAACTAAAGCTTTTTTTAAAAAAATGATAACAGATATTCTTTAATTAAATGAGTTATCACATTTCTGAGTTTCTCTTCTGGTAGTCCCATATCTTTCTTGCTGATATTTCTCAGTTTCTCCACCTACTCTCTGTCCCTTGAATATACATTTAAGTTCTTGAAACTATTCCATCTTATATAAAATGAAATTAATTCTGGTGCCCTCATCAATAAATTGACATTAGCATAACTGTCTTGCACATAGTATATGCTCAGTAAATTGTGGCTATTATTATTGCTCATTTGCCCCTAATGTTCATTCCTGCAAATGTTCAATATTCTTTTATGTTATAATCTTTACAGAGACTGATTTTGTTAGTTCTCCAATGATGTTATAATAATCACAATTCTAGTGTCTTAAAATAACATATATTTATTACCTCACAGTTCTGGAGGTCAGATGTCCAAAACTCGATTTACTGAGCTAACATCAATGTTTTAGCAGGGTTGCATTCCTTTCTGGAAGTCCTGGGGTTGGGAGGATCTACTTCCTTACAATTTCCGGCTTCTAAAGACCACTTATGTTCCTTGATTCATGGATCCAGTTCTCCATCTTCAGTCCTGAAGTGCAGCATCTTCAAATTTCTCTCTGACTCTGACCCTTTTAACTGCCTCTTTCTGTTGAAAGGACCCTTATGATTACATGGGGCCCAACTGGTTTATCCAGGATAATCTCCCCGTCTCAAAATTCTTAACTTCATCACATTTACAGTTACTCTTGCCTTGTAAGTAACATATTCACAGATTCCAGGGATTAGAAAGTCAACATCTTTGGGAAGGCATTATTCTGCATACCACACTAGTTTTCCATTTAATACTTTGAAAAAACTGCTGACCACCTATTTACCTTGTTAATCAAATGCCTAGATTACTGCTTCTTAAAACTCTCTATCTGCATATTCTATGTAATCTGGGTTCTCTCAGCATGTTACAATCTCTGTCACTGTCATGCCTTTCTCAAATAGAGGCAATCTTGTGCCATTGTTACTTCTACTCAGTGATTTAATAGCTACTTGATATAATGCAAATGTCAACTATTCTAAAGCTCTTTTTACTCATATGTAAAACAGAAAAAATACTAGTGAGATAATACATGTAAAATGATTATAGCACCTAGCATGAAAAATGTTTGATAAAAGTTAACTGTTAATATTATTGTTGTTATTATTAGAGTCTGGTAGGCAAACAGATTCCTCCATAGTTCAATTCCATTTCCTGAACTTTCCCAAAAAATAGCTCATTATTAAAGTTTAGGAATTTCTTCATCCCTTTTCATATATCCTACTAGATCAAAAAAAAAAAAGTAATTAAACAGACACACACACAAGCACTTCTTTCTTTTCCATTTTGACTGCTAAGTTGTGTGAGCAATTGAAACTTTCACACAGCTCCCAAATGCACTCCTACTGTAACAAGCTCTCTCATTTTTTCAGTTTATGTTCATAAATGTCAAAACACATGTTTGGCATGGATTGGGTTGTCCTTTACTATTATGTACTATGTTGATGGCAAAGCAGGGAGTGTAAGGAGGAAGAAGAACTTGATAGAGAATCTCCTAGGTTCTAGATCAGCACAATCCAATATGGTAGTTCCCAGCCACTGGAAGCTGTTATAGAAGGTTAGAAATGTAGCTAGTGCAAATGTTGCGCACTATATTGATGTGCTTTTTCTAGTTCCTTGAGCTATAAGTTTAGATTGTTTCAGATTTTTCTTCTTTCCTGAGGTAGACTTGTTTTGCTATGAACTTCTCTTTTAGATCTGGTTTGCTGCATCCCATAGATTTTGGATCATTGTGTTTCAATTTTCATTTGTCTCCAGGAATTTTTTTATTTCTCTTTTGATTTCTTCTTGATCTATTGGTTGTTTAATAGCATGTCATTTAATCTTGACATAGTGGTCAATTTTCTAGTCTTCTTAGTGTAATTAATTTCTAGTTACCATTGTAGTAGGAAAAGATGGTAGATATGATTTCAGTCCTCTTCAATTTATTAGGACTTGTCTTGAGGCCTAATATATGATCTATCTTGGAAAATGATCTACATACACTTGAGAAGAATGTGTATTCCATTGTTTTTAGATGGAATGTTCTGTAAATACGTTAACTCCATCTGGTCTAATGTGTCATTTAAGGCTGATGTTTCTGTCTAGATGATCTATCCATTGATGTAAGTGGTGTATTAAAGTCCTCTTCTATTACTGTATTGCTGTTTGTTTCTCCCGTATGTCTGCTACTGTTTGATTCATATATTTAGGTGCTCCTATATTGGGTGCATAAATATTTATAAATGTTATATCTTCTTGTTGGATTGACCCCTTTATCATTATGTAACATCTTTGTCTCTTATTAGAAGCTTTATTTTAAAGTCTACTTTTATTCCTGGTATAGGTATAGCTACTCCAGCTTTCTTTTGGCTTCCATTTGCATGGAATATCTTTTTCCATCCTTTCACTTCCAGTCTGTGTGTGTCCTTACATATAAACTCAGTCTTTTGTAGGCAGCATATAGATAGGTCATGTTTTGTTTTGACTTTTATACATTCATCCATTCTATATTTTCTGATTGAATAATTTAGTCCATTTACTTTTAAAGTAATGATTGATACGTATGTGCTTATTGACATTTTGTTATTGTGTTCTGGTTGTTTTTATAGTTTCTCTCTTTTCCTTGCTTCTTCTCTTGCTCTCTTCCTTTGTAGTTTGATGACTTTTTTAGTGATATGCTTATGTTTCTTTCTCTTCATCTTTTGTGTATTTACTCTATGGTTTTTGCTTTGTGGTTACCATGAGGCTTACCTATAACAACTTATATCTGTAATAGTCTATTTTAAGTTGATAACAGCTTACATTAGACCCCATTCTAAAGCTTAACATTTCTCTTCTTCTACCCACATTTTATGTTTTTGTTGTCACATTTTACATCTTTCAATCTTGTGTATCAGTTCAATTTTTAAAAATTTAATTATGTATTCTTTAGACTCATGGTTTATTGAGAAGTGTATTATTTAGTTTCACAATATTTATGTTTTGTGTAAATGTCTATTACCAATTTAATTTACTTTAATTTATTATTCATCTAATTTAATTCCATTTTGGTCTTTTAAAAAATACCTGGAGGGCTTCCCTGGTGGCGCAGTGGTTGAGAGTCCGCCTGCCAATGCAGGGGACACGGGTTCGTGCCCCAGTCTGGGAGGATCCCACATGCCGCGGAGCGGCTGGGCCCGTGAGCCATGGCCATTGAGCCTGCGCGTCCGGAGCCTGTGCCCCGCAACGGGAGAAGCCACAACAGTGAGAGGCCCGCATACCGCAAAAAAAAACAAAAAACAAAAAACCTGGATATCCTTAAGTTTACTGAGACTGAATTTAAATCTTGAATATGATCTCTTTTGCAACATAATCTCTGTGTACTTGAAAAAAAAGTGTATTCTGCTGTTGTTAAGTGGAGCATTCTACAAATGTCAGTTGAATAGAGGTTGTTGATGATGTGATTCAAGTCAAGTAATTTTTGATATGGTTGTGCTTGAATATAATGTACTGTCTTGCTGTATGTTGTTTTCTATTTTCTATTCTCTCTTTACTTTTTCCACTTTTTGTAGACAATTTTATTTTACTTTTATCCAGCTTTATTGAGAGAAGATTGATATTTAACATTGTGTAAGTTTAAAATGTACAGCATTTTGATTTTATACACCAATATATTGCAAAATGATTACCATAATAGAGTTAGTTAACACCACCATCACTTTACATAATTACATTGTTTTCTGATGAGAACATATAAGATATAATAGAGTATCATTAACTATAGTCACCATGTTGCACATTAGATTCCCAATACTTACTTATAATTGGAAGTTTGTACCCTTTCACTCCTTATTTCCCCCACATTGCTCCTCAGCCCCTAGCAACCACCATTCTACTCTGTATTCTATTATTCCATTATTTTCCTTTTCTGCCTTATTTTAGATTGCACTGATCATTTTTAATGACTTTGTTGTCTGTCATATTAGCAATAACTGTAATTCCTTTCTTTTTTTTCACTGTTTGCTTTAAGGTTCAGTAAATGCACTTTAACTTATATAATATTTTACCACTTCATGATAGATTAAGAATCTCCCAACTGAATTCTCCTAAATTACCTTCTATCCTTTGTGCAATTGCTATCATAAATTTTACTTTCATATATATAATTAATCGCACAATATATTACAATTATTTATGCATCAGTCAGTTACCTTTAAACACTTTTAAGTAATAATATATTTTATAGTTGTACACATATTAACTCTTTCCACTGATATCCATTTCTTTGACTAGATAGAGATTTCCATATTGCATCATATTTTTCCTAAAGAATTTAATATAGTACTGGCCTACAATTTATTATTTCTTTCAGCATTTGTATATCTGAAAAAATTATTTCTGCTAGTTTTAAAAGATATATTCTTTTAAAAGATATATTCTTTAGAAATTGAAGTGTGTAACTTCACTGTCCTCTGTCTTGTATTCATTCTAAAAGAAATTTGCTATAATTCTTTTGTTTCTCTTTGCAATATTTCTTTTTCCTCTCATTGCTTTTAACATTCTCTATTTATCTCTGGCATTAAGGAATTTAACTCTACGTGACATGGTATAGTTTTCTTCATATTTCTTATACTTGAGTTTTGCTGAATTTGGCTCTGTTGGTTTCTGGTTTTAATAGAATATGGAGAGACTCCTACTCTTAATTCTTCAAATATTATTAACTCCTTTCTTGTTCTCCTTAAATTAAAATTATTCAAATAGCTGATCATTTAATGTTGTCCCACGGCTCACTGGTAGTCTGCTTATTCATTTTCATCCTCTTTTCTCTATATATTTCATTTTAGATAGTATCTATTGCTTTGGCCTCAGTTAACTGACCTTGCTGTGTTTTTTATTTCCTGTGGTTTCTAATCTGTTTCATACAATGATGTTTCTTAGATCTTGCACTTTTCATCTCTAGAAAATTAATTTTATTGACAGTTTATATGTTTTAAATATTTATTAACATGCTCAATCTTTCATCTGTCTAGTTGAACACATAAATTTTATTTTAAAGATTTTTTTTGATGTGAACCATTTTTTTTTTTTTTTTTGCGATATGCAGGCCTCTCACTGTTGTGGCCTCTCCCGTTGCGGAGCACAGGCTCCGGACGCACAGGCTCAGCAGCCATGGCTCACGGGCGCAGCCACTCCGCGGCATGTGGGATCTTCCCAGACCGGGGCATGAACCCGTGTCCCCTGCATCGGCAGGCGGACTCTCAACCACTGCGCCACCAGGGAAGCCCTGATGTGGACCATTTTTAAAGTCTTTATTGAATTTGTTACAGTATTGCTTCTGTTTTTTTTTTGTTTGTTTGGTTTTTGGTTTTTGGTTTTTTGGCTGCGAGGCATGTGGTGTCGTAGCTCCCTGACCAGGGATTAAACCCACACCCCCCCTGCATTGGAAGGCGAAGTCTTAACCACTAGACTGCCAGGAAGTCCCCTAAATTTTAATTATAATAAATATTTGAATGCTTTTGTCTACTAAGTCTATAATGTTCTTTCTAGGTATGAGTCTATTGCTTTTTCTCCTCGTTAGGATTTATGTTTCTCTGCTTTTTAAATACCTAGTTAATTTTGATTAGGGATCAGATATTGTGAATTTTTGAATTTTACCCTTTTAGCTGCTAGATATTTTTGTATTCCCAAAGTGTTATTAAGCTTTATTCTGAGACACACTAAATTTCTTGGAGACAGTTTGTTTCTTTCAAGGCTTGTTTGTAAGCTTTGCTTTATAGGACCCAAGTAGCTATGGTCTCTTCCTCATTTTTTCCACTACTGAGTCAATATTCTTCTGAGTATTTTATCTGATGCCCTGTGATTTATAGTTTTACACGCCAAGTGATAGAAACAGGAAAAATCTTCACTTTTTGTGAGCATCTAGGATTGTTTCCTCTACTCCTTTTGGGCTATTTTTCTGGCTCTGTATTGTTTTTTCACTCTCAGGTGCTGATCTACCTTAGCTAAAATTTTGAGGGGGTTTCTCTCTTTGTTTTTCTGTAACTTTCTGTCTTCCAATATGTTTTCCTGCAAACTCTATGCGATTTGGATTTTCCAGACTCAGCTTTATCTCTTGCACTAGTAAATTCCCTGCTCCATTTTGATTAGTGCTAATCCTCTTTGCTTCCTCTTTCCCAGGGATCAGCCTCCTGCATTGTCTACTATTTAATGTACAAAAATTAACTAAAAGTATATTATTTTTAATACTTTGCCTGGATATTTAGTTGTCTCAAGTAGGAAGGTAAATCCAATTCCTCTTTCTCCATATTGGCTTGAAGTAGCGGTCCTCTTTTATTTACAATCTTAAAAACTAAATTTAGAGGTACCTAATTATTTCATATTTTTGTCTTTGTGAGTAATGTAATAGAGTAAAACTGTTGATAATGTCCCATGTTACCATATCAATAATGTACTAGTATTCCACATACAGTGTTATAGTGAATATTTTTACATATTACTGTTTAGCAAATGTCACTGAATTTTACAGATATATATATGTAAGATATAAAAAGCAAATCAAAATCTTACAATTTAAAAATATATCACAAATTCAGTAACCTGGTAAAGACTAATATAAAACCATTTTAAACTACCAAGCTATTTATTTGAAAATCTAAGCAATGTAGCAGATGCTGAAATTGGAAACAACTTTGTTAAAACTCACCAAAAGAAAATGGAAGGAAGAAAAGTTCACTTTAATTAAACTGGGTAACATAAAAATACATTTTCGCTGTCAGATTATTTGCAAGTTATATTTAAAGATACCATCTCTGTGAATATTTATGTACTGTGAACATGACTCCTCTTCTACTAGTTAGAAATTTGTTTTCAGCTATCACTAAGAGCAGCTAATTCAAGATATGCTGCTTTGAAAAAGCCGTTGAAAGTTTTAACATCTTTCTTCAAGTACATCCTTTTATAGGGTGCCAAAGGACACCTGGAAAAACACACAAAATACATCTTTATTTTCCCTCTTTTGAGAAAAGTAGACTAATAATTATCTATGCAAATTTCAATTACTATTTGCATGTTACATTTTCTGAGGGTAGTAGGGGCTTGAGCCTAGATAATATTTCAGAAAATTGAGTATCTTTTCACAGGAAGAACCTTCTATCATATTGCTGTTTAACCAAAAATAAAATATTTATAATCACAAAACTTAAATGAAATTTCTGGTGCTATCTTTTACTCGAGTTAAATGGAGTTGGTTAATATCTCCGAGGTTTAGATTTTCCATTTATCTACCACACATGTTTTTACTGACAATTTTTAAACATTTACAATTTTATTTTAGAATGGTTTTAGAATTACAGAGATAGATTTTTCCATATATTCCACACCATTGTTTCCCTGTTATTAGCATCTTAAATTAGTATGGTATATAACAATTAAAGAACTAATATTGATGCCTAATTAGTAACTAAAGTCCACAAAATATTCATAGTTTCTCAATTTTTACCTAATCTCATTTTTATATTTCTATCATTTATTCTTCCTACCTGGGATACAATATATAGTTGTCATGTCTCCTTAGGCTCCTCTTGTCTGTAATACTTCTTTGGACATTTCTTTTTTTTTTTTTTTTTCTTTTTTATTTGCGATACGCGGGCCTCTCACTGTTGTGGAGCACAGGCTCCGGACATGCAGGCTCAGCGGCCATGGCTCACGGGCGCAGCCGCTCCGCGGCATGTGGGATCTTCCCAGACCGGAGCACGAACCCGCGTCCCCTGCATCGGCAGGCAGACTCTCAAACACTGCGCCACCAGGGAAGCCCTGGACATTTCTTATTTTTGATGACCTTGACAGTATTGGAAAAGACTGCTCATATATTTCTGGATACCCCACTTTTGGATTTTGCCTAATGTTTACTCATGATTATATTGATTATTATGGTTTTATCAGAGGAAGATATAGAGGCAAAGTCATTTTCATTACATCTTACTTGACATATACTATCAACGTGACTTATCACTCTTGATCTTGACCTTGATCAGCTGGCTGAGATAGTGTTTTTTAGGTTTCTCCATAGTGTTTTTTAGGTTTCTCCACTGGAAAGTTATTATTTTCCCACCTTATCATACTGGACTCTATGAAAGGAAGTCACTGTGTGCTGCCTAACTTAAGGAATAGGAGTTATGAACTCATTATTCTTGTGAATGTGAGTGAGCATCTGCGTAAATTGTTTGAGATTGTTCTACATGAGAGATTTAACTTTTTCCAAATACATTTACTCAATTATTTATTTTTATTAGTATGGACCCTTGGATATTTATTTTATAATTTGGACTCTAATCCATTGTTACATTATTTATTTTGTTCAAGTTGTTAGAGCTTTGACCATTGGAAGCTCTTTCGTTAGGGTCCTATGTACTTTAGATACACCCCCATCATTGCGTGTAGGTTTGTTTGTTTGTTGAGCACTTTTTAACTGTCTGGAACTACAAGTTTCTCTGGAGTTCTCATATATTTATTGCCTCCGTCCTTTAATCACATATTTCTGTTTGAACTTTTTATTGCTATTTTATTGGTATTAGTTGATGCTGATGTCTCCAACTCTATAGCTACATGAATCATCCTAGTGTCCTCATCAGGTAACCAGCCACTCTAACAGTGAAAATCCTGGATCCCACCATCCATACATTACTTTATTGTTTAATTAAAGTGAACATGTATAGCGGATCCAGAATTGTCACGCCATGCCCTGCGAGGATAATTTTTATTAACTTTTGTATAGTACTTATAGGCAGCTTATTTTGCCATTAGTCTTACAGGGGCTACTCATTTCCAGAGTTATTAAAGTCAGCACCATTTTCTCCACTCCTTTCAGGTAGGTTGTGCCATGCATTGGTGAATACAGTTAGATTCTTTAGTCACACCCTGAATTCCATCCTGGAACCCCCCGACCTCCTTTTTTTAATTTTCATACATCAACCTTTTCACTTTATGTCGTAAAGTGCTACAGTTTTTGATAAATACTTACTGCCATGTATCCTCCATTACTGAATAGTTTCAGTACCCCAAAACCAATTTTTAAAATTCTCCATGCTTCAGATCATTCAACTCCTTCCCAAACCCCTGACCACCACTGCTCTATTTATAATCTTGATCATTTTGCCTTTTCCAGAATGTTCTATAATCGGGATCATGCAGTATATGGCTTTTATAGAATGCCTTCTTTCACTTAGCAATGTGCATTTAAGATTCATACATGACTTTGGATAGCTTCATAGCTTTTATTCCTGAATAATATTTCATTATGTGGCTATACCACACGTATTTATTTTCCTATTGAAAGATATCTTGGTTGCTTCCAGTTTTTGTGGTAATAAATAAAATTGCTGTAAACACCCACATGGGAATGATGGTGTAGAGATAATTTTTCAACTCACAACATAAATATATAGGATAACAATTGCTGGATTATAAGGTAAGAATATGTGCAGCTTTGAAAAAATTCAACCTGTTTTTCAAGGTGGATATACCAGTTTTCATTCCCACCATCAGTAAATGAGAATTCTGGTTCTTCTGGACCCTTGCAACAATTGGTATTGTCAGATTTGGGTTTTTTTAAGCCATTCTAACAGGTATATGGTGATATATTGTTTTTTTATTTGCATTTTCTAATGACAAATAATGATGACCATATTTTCATATGCTTATCTTTCACTTATCTTCTTTAGTGATGCAGCTGTTCAGATCTCTTGCTTACTTTTTAAACTGGGTTGTTTGTTTTCTTATTGTTGAGTTTTAGGTGTTCTATGTATATTTTGGATACAAGTTCCTTTGCAAATATGTTTTTCCTGTCTATGTCTAGTTGAAGAGTACAGACCCTGTTTAAAACCTATGTGTGATTTTTTTTGGGCCTGACCATAGGCAATTACAAAGGCTTCACTGGCAGACCTCATGGGGAAAGGCTGCCCTCCCCATATGAGACTCAGTACACAGCCAATGCAATACAGTCTCTGAATGGAGATGTACTCAAGACCTCAGACACCTCTTGTCTGTCATGTTCTTTACAAATTTACATTCCTAGTCTCTGCACCTGTATTCCTAGATCTCTTTATCTGAGACCTTGGGCTGAGCTCTCCTTAGTCACCTTTGCAGAGACCTCCCTATGTGGGAAGAAGGAGGAAACGTGGAAGACATATTTTCGAAGCTGACTCAGTACCTAGTAATTTTTCACTCCTAGACCTCCCCTCTTATGTTCCCCCTCATCCCAGAGTCCATAAAACTGTTCGAGCCATTTGTTCAGGGCTCTCCGAACAGTAAGATGACCCCTTATCTGCACTGGTTGACCAGATCCTTTACTGGTGTGCAGTTCCACGGGCAAAAAGGAACAGGGAGAGCAAGCTGGTTCTTCCTCTGGTTTTAGATTATTGCTTATACCATCAGAGTAAGTGATTAAAGGCTTAACTCTTTTATTTTTGACTTGTATTAATTGGCTACTTCAACACGTGGCAGCTCAGCTCAGCTGAACTCCTGACACTAGGCTTTTTGTTTTCTTCATAGTGTCCTTCAGAAGAAGTAGTTTTTAATTTTAATAAAGTCAGCTTATCAATTTTTTTTCTCTCATGATTGTGCTTTGGGTGTTGTATCTAAAAACTCATCACCAAAACCAAGGTCATAAAAATTTTCTCCTAAAAGTTTTATAGTTTTACGTTTTACATTATGTTCATGATCCATTTCGTGACAATTAATTACATAGTGCATTAGTGCTGAGTCCAGGCTAATTTTTTTTGCATATAGATGTCCACTGATACCAGTCTTTTAGTATAAAATCTCTCCTTTCTCCATTGAGTTGTGTTTTTGAATCATGTAAAAAAACTCAATTGACTATATTTGTATTGGTCTATTTATGGGAAATCTATTTTGTTCAATTCATTGATGATTCTATTCTTTTGCCACAAACATTCTGTCTTAATTATTTTGAATGTATAGTAAAACTTGAAATCAGATAGTGTGAATTCTTTAACTTTTATCTTCTTCAGCTGTCTTGTGTTGGCTATTCTAGCTCTTTTGTCCTTCCATATAGACTTTTAAATCAGTTTACTGATATTGATATAATAGTTTGCTAGGATTTTGCCTGAGATTGCAACGAATGTTAAGATTAAATTGGGAAGAATTGACATTTTAGATATTCAGTCTTTCAATTCATGAATGTGGTGTATTTCTCCCTTTGTTTAGATCTTCCTTGATTTTTTTCATCAATGTTTAATAGTTTTGTGCATACAGATCTTGGACGCATTCTATTTGACTGATGGAATAAGTTAAAATTTTTCCCTCTGCTTCTATTTTCTGGGAAAGATTTGGAAGATTCAGTATTATTTCTTCAATAAATGTTTGTTAGAATTCTCCAGTGAAACCAAATGTCTCTAGTGCTTTCTTTTTTAGAACATATGTAATTATTTATTCAATTTCTTTAATAGATAATGGACTATTCAGGATACCCATTTCTCCCTGTGTCAGTTTTGGTAGTATATGCTTTACAAGGAATTGTTCCATATTACCTAAGACAGCAAATTTATGGTTTGGAGTTCTTTGTACTATCTTTGTTATAATTTTAATATCCATCAGATTGGCAGTAATGGCCCCACTTTAACTTCTAATAGTGGTAATTTCCCTTGCCCCCTAATCCTTCCCTGGCTTTAGTGTCCTTAATATATTTTATCGAAGCACTGTTCTCTCTTGACTATGTTTGTGTGTGTGTGTGTGTGTGTGTGTGTATTTGTGTGTGTATGTTTGTGTTCCTCTTTTAAGGTGAGTCAGGAAGACTGGTGGGTGGGAAGTGGGGAAGGGGAGGAAGTGTCTTCCTCCAGCTGAGATAAGGCTCTGGCAAAGTCTTTTCCACTATAGAGGAGAACTTTGTTAATGGGGAGTTTTGGGATGTGTTCTACAATGATTATTCTTCTCTGCTTTGCCACAGCCAATAGTGTTTTTTTTTTTTTTTTCTTAACCTAGTAGGGTTCCTGGACATAAAGTTTATAAAAATGCAGGCCCCTTAAAACTGGGGTGCCCAGGAGTTTCTCACTTTCATATTTGTGCATACTCAGTCTCCAGCACTTCACCAAAATTACCACTTAAGTCTTCCTCCCAGTTTATGGCTGTAGTGGCATCTGCTCCAAGTAAGTAGATCTTAGCTGTGACTCTGGATTCATCTGTCTCTCTGGATTTTGGGCTGACAGTTTGACCTGCAAATTCATTTCTCTGTTTGATCAAAGGAAATTTATTGATTTTAAGTTTCTCCAGCTTTGTCTTGTTTTAAAAACAGAAACTATGACCACCCCCCCAAGCCCTTTAAATGTCAGAGCTGAAATCAGAAGTACACAATTGTACATTATAAGAACATAAAATATGTCCATCATTCCCATTACAAAATATTTAATAAATAAATGTCATTTTTCACTTCTTTCAATCAAACTAATTTGTGCACAACCACTAAATCCCAAGTATTCAGCAAAGTATCTAAGATACAATAGGGACACAACTTGACCTTTGACTTTTAATCACCTTTCAAGCCATACCTAGGTTTATCCAGCTGCAGAGAATTCATCATCCTTCCACTTATGGGTGTTATATTCAAACTGTATTTGCAATCAGCAAGCAATTTAATCATTTCATTCAGCTATTTATGACAGTTACCATGGCTACAAGCTAATAGTAGAAATGACACCTAGGAGCAGCACAGATTAGAGAACACTTCAACAATCAAGGACTAGAACACAAATAACCAAACTAGAAGTGTCACAATTTCTTTTCATATCGTTCAATGTTACAGAAGAGTTTCCCTGGCTTGTTTACCTAAGCCCATTGTCTGAACCATATGTCAGAAGACATAATGATAGATATTTGTTTCATGTGCATCTGTAACTTGTTATCCTAAACATGAGACTCATCATCTGGTACCGTGATACTGACAGAAATTTAAGAAGGATTCTTCAAAGATCCATTGTGATATGTTCTGTGTAGAAGGATCCTAAGTACTACATTTTGTGTAGTTGGTGGATTTTGTTTTCATAATTAACTGTTATTTCTCATTTAATATATAAAGATATATTAATAAGCAGAATATATAGTGAGAAAAGATAAGAATCTTTACTCAACTATGCTAACCTAAAGCATTCAGACGAAGAAAAAAAACTTTAAAATGATTTGGGAATTACATGGTCTGCAAGGCAGTTCATTCCACTGGCAAGTATGCTTGGTTGTTTTTTTCCCGTGGTTTAATTATGAATGAAATAGCTCACCGACCTGTTATTTTTCAAAACCTCTGAAACTGCCTCATTTTCTACATTAATGCTTGTAATTAAAAAAGAAAAAAGTTTCTTGATCTGAAGCGAAAACAAGACTCAGCTTCACGTCTAGTTTATTCTTTTATTTCTGAGATCCAGTAGGAACTTCAGTTAAACCTTATTGTCAAACTCCCTTTATACCACAAATGTAAGCTTCAAAGATAGTTTCTAATCCCTCCAATTTCTATTTTGCAACACTTCTAGCATTATCATTCATAATTTCATTTTTTTTTTAAACTATACTTCTCCTGGACTTGTATCACCTTTACCTGTGTATCTATGGAAAGTTTTGGAGGGAAAAATGTATATTTTTAGAATAATTGTGTTAAACTAAGGTAATTAAAGAGACACTTTAACCTCAGCTTGGGCACACATCCTTGACTTTCTCAGTTCTCACAATGGAAATGGTCGCTTTTCCCTCTGCTGTGAGCTGTTTTCCCTCTCTGTGTTCTGAAAACAAACACTCTCTCTCTTCCTTCTTCCCTCCCTCCCTCCATTTATTTATCTTACTTTCACTCTTTAACCAACTATTATCTACTTTGAATCCCAAAATACAAATTAATGTGTGCACTCAATGATTTCCACTGACTTTTCAGTCTTTACCTTATTTGAAATCTCTGCAGTATTTGACACCATTTGCCATTTGTTTCATTGTAATACTTTTTATAATGTAACAACAAACATAACTCATTGACTTTAGTCTCTTAACTTCCCCTTTAAGGATTATTCTTTTCTTTTCTTACCTTTAAATTAGTTGAGATAAACTTTATTCGTTCTTTTTTTCCTTTTCTAACAGCCCACTCTCCCTAAGTGCCACAATCCACATCTTTAGCTTCAAGGATTCCCAAGTCTATAACTCCATGACTTCTCTCTCTCAAGTTGGAAAGCTGTGTATCCAACTGACCTCCATGTTTTTCTAGCCTGAATGATTAACAGTCATATCATGCTCCAGCTTTCCAAAGCTAAAATCCTCTCCTTCCACTCATCTACTTATCCTTATATTTTATGTTAACACATTCAGTGATAGCATCCAAATCAGCAAGTGAGAAGTCACCTTTGATTCTTTCATCCCTATCCCCATCCAAGTTTAATTAGTACATATGATTTTAAAACCGCTTTAATATATATTGATTCTATTCATTTCTCTCTGTCACCACTGGTTATCCCTTAGCTATGAGCACAAATTACACCACCATATTCTCCTTTCTTGTTTTTAGCCTTCATTTTTTCTAAATTATTTCACACTTGGAAATCCAGGTACATTTTTTTAAATGCAAATTGGATCACATAACTTCCCTACTTAAAACCCTTCAATAACCTTCCATTGCTCTATTGCTAAAGTCTAAATTTCTTAATGTAGAACTTAAAATCTCAAGAGACCTCTCTTTTCCTAATGCTTTATTTCTTTACAGCTTTACTCCCTTAGAATGCATTATCCAGTCATACTGAACTTACAGTTCTCCAAATGAGTCATTTTCACGTGCCACTGCTTTTTCTTTTTGTCCCCATACTGCAATGAAGTTCTAATCTAGACATTTGCTGTCCATTAGTTTTCTTGGCCCTTTGAACACTTAATGTCCAGGCATCTTATGTGATGCAGTATGAATATTGCTTCCTTTACTAACCTATTTTTTAGTCATAGAACTATATTGTGACCTTCTTATGTGATTCCATAGCAGTCCATACTTACTTCTGTCATACAATTACAAAATTCTTTTCTATTTAGGTTCTTATAACTCCTATTAGAATATAGGGAGTTAAATGGCAAAGGTATTGTATTTTCATCAATGTTCCATGCTTGATCTATAAGGGTGTTTATAGGTGTCAAAAGAATGGTTAGATTGGCAGCCTTTTGAAACCTCATTTAAAATGTACTGACAGTGCATTAATGATCTGCTTTTTTTTGGATAAACTTTCTATATTGGCTAATGAAACTGTCATCCATCCATCTACTGACTCACATGGTAGATGTGAAATAAACCTAACACCTCAAACAGTTCCTAGAATACAGTGGTTATTCCATACATATTTGTTGATATAATGAGTTACTGAAAATAAATTAATCCTAAATTACTCACGCTAACCTTTGTCTCAGTATTCAATCTGACATCATTTTTTTACTCCATATCTCTTGAATCTTCCTTTTACATCACACTGCCATAATAAAGCCTCATCAAGTCTTGCCTTGACTAAAATATAATCCTGTTTTCTTTTAGCATCCCAATAGCCAGTTCATCCTTTATTTTCTGTTAGAGCAGTGACTTTCAACTAAGGATGAGTTTGAATTCCCCTACCCACTAGGTTTGGCCGTGTCTAGTGAAGTCTTGCTGTGACCACTGACGCACACACAAAAACAAAAGCCAATGCCATAGATTTTGGTGTTACTTATACCTGATTTGAATCCTAGTTCTATTATTTATTAATTATATTGATTAGGTTATTCAACACTTCTTAACTTCATTTTTTCTATTCATAAAATAGGAAAAGTAATATTACAGGGCTAGTATAATTAAAGGACTTGCAGCATAGTAAATTTTCAGTAATTAGAAATTTCTTACTTCTCTAATAATAAAAATACGTTAATCATGTTTTCTTAACCAAAATTTAGGACACATGTTCTGACATCTTTTACTCTGAGTTATGATTGTATTGATCTGAAAATCCTCAAAGAACATTGACATGTTAATTTGTTAGCAATTATTATAACATGATTATTCTTAATTATATACAACTATTAATTTTTTTAAGATATTGGTAAATGTTAATTATTAGAGGTACATGGGGGTTAGTCACTGCCAGCTAACCTCATTACCAGTCTAAAAGGAAAGAAACTGTAGACTCTATTCTGCCACAGTCATTCATAAATAGTAGGCAGCGATTTTCTTATACTCACTTCTGTCTTTTGGAATAAAATCTCACCTGTTTTTTTCTTTGTGGTGCTCCAAAAGCACCATCCTTGAAATTTCAGCTGAGGTCTTTGATAAAAGGCTCTAGACATGAGATTAGTCTAGTCAACTCTGCAGATTCAGGTGATCCGTCTGTACAAGTAGCTGAGCTCAGAATATTTTAGAGGTCAAGTCCAGGGGACTATCCTTTAGTATCGTTAAAGAAAAAAGAAAGAAGTATTCTGAGCCTTGTTAAAATGGTAAAGAAGACTTCATTCAACATTATTGTGATAGGTGTAAAGACTACCACAGTGGGGGATCAAGATCAGGTTCAACTTCTAATACAAGAGCAAGTGGGATTTTATATCCAAGGAGCAGATTGGGGGTGAGAGGTGGGGTCGTTGGGTCAGTGGGTGGAAAATTTCTAAGAGGAGACATAAGGAAGGGGAATTTTTGCTAAATATACTTAACAGGATTCTTGCTGTATGCAGGCCAGGGTGATCAGATATTATCTGGGGAATAGTAGAGGATGAGGAATTTGATCTCATACCAAGGGTGATTAGATATTAAGGGTGAAGATTTTTGCTCAACTAACCTAGCAGGATTCTTGGTACAACTGAACTACACAGGCCCAGCAAGGAAAGGGGACAAGGCTGAGGCCTTGTCACAGAAACAGGACTTGGAGGAGCCTGAGTAAAGTTTGGTCAAGGAGAGAGTCTTCATCAGTGTAAAGAGTGAGGACTCACTTGATTTGTATGCCCCCATTATGCAAAAGCGTCGAGATTCTAGAAACTATTTTAAACAAAACACATAGATGGAAAACTACTAGTCTTACCAATGCTGGTCCATTTTTAATTAGTAAACCTCCTGATGTTGAGTCAAGGTATAGATTGTAGAATACTTGAGCAAGTCACTTCTGGAGTGTGGACTTTCTGATGAAATCATAGTTTACCATAACCATACTGGGGAAATAAATTCCTGATTAGATTAACTGAATGCCCTGAGGTTGCAGACTAACACAAATGCACATACATGTATTATTTACATGGTCAGTTCTGAAATGTTTTAATTTAGGCATAGATATTGTACAATTATACCTTTATTTAACTTTTTTTTTGAAAATAGTAAAATTGGATTATCAGAACTGGCTGAGGAAATCCACTGAATGTCTGTTGTATGTATGTCCATATAAGCTACTATTTCATGGAAATTGTTTTGGAGGAGATTTTCTATAGGAGTTGACCCACCAGTTACATTTTTCAAAACTAGATGTTTCATATAGAAGTAATAGTAGCTAATGTGGTTGAAGGCTTACTTGTATCAGACACTGTTCTTTGACCTTTTATATGCATTAATTTATTCATTTCTAAACACACACACGTGTGCACACACACACACAAATTAGATGTCATTATTAGTGGTTGTGCAGAAAGAAACCACTAAGGTAGAGTGCTACTAAGTAACTTGTCCAAGGTCAGATAGCTAAAGAATTAATAACATGTAATTAAAACCTAGACAGGTGGCCCCTCAGGCCATACTCTCAACTATGACATTGTATTGACTATCATATTGTAAGGCCTGAACCAGCTTCACAGACCTGTGATCTGTGCAGTCACACAGGGCACCATGCTTAGAAGGGCACTGCTCTTGGTTTAATTCTCTGCTGTTGTCATTTTGGAATTAGTAATAATTTATGAACAAGGGATCCCATATTTTCATTTAGCATTAGACCCCACAGATTATGTTGCCAACCTTGTGTGTGTCATTTTGAGCACTGAAAGAGTTACAATTGCTGCCTGATATGTAGAGATAACCTGAGGAAGCTTCTCTCAATTACAGTTATCAGAATGTGTAATTCAAACTGATGGGAAATGAAGCTCTCAAGAAACAAGAGATTAATAATTCTAGGTATGTAGCAAAGAATGAACTGTTATTAAAAACAAATAAATGTAAAGGAAACTAACTTATCTTATGCATTTCATGTGAAAATAAGCATGAGAATATGTTAGTCTTCATGATTATCATGAAAGGGAAGATTCAGAAATTCAAACACACTTCTGCAGCCAAAAATGTTACTAAAGGAGTGAGAGTCTCTCACTGAACATTTAAAAAATAAAGATGTGGTGCTTGAAAATAAAATTGCAAGTATAATCTAATTAGTGACTATGCTAATTCTTTTCCCCACTTGTTAACATTAACAGGAAATGATATTAATGTTTTCAGTAGCTGAAAAGGGATGCAATTAACTTTACATTTTCATACCAAAAGAATTGCAGTAACATTATACCAATAAAACCTAGCTTTTCATATATGCATGAAGAAATGCACTTTTCACTGATTGGTGGCTTAAAAATTTTAGAAATAAGTTTTAGATATTTTAGAAATGAAGAACTGTTTGAAATTAGAGACAGTGTTATTGCAAATTCACAAATACTTCTTTGCTGAGTGAAAAATGAGCAAAATGCCATTCTTGGTAAAACAGTGATAGATTACAGAGAGAAATCTGGAGAGAAGGGAAAAGAATAACAAAGAAACATGAATACAACTTTCACACCCTCCATAGAGCTTTGCAAACAGCATCTTAGAACAATTCCTATATTTCATTTTCCTCATTTAACTCATGTAGCTTAGAAGTGTCATTTTGAATAAATATATTTCCTTTACAACAACCTCATTCAGACTTCATGCATAATTTATTTACATAAATTTCCTTTACATCAACGTTTGCTTATTAGAGTTTCATTTAGCTTATATGATACATTTACGTGTGATCAATTGGATTTTTATCTTTTAATGTAAGTCACCTTATATTATATAGGCATACCTCATTTTATTGAGCTTTTCTTTATTGCACTTCACAGATACTGTGCTTTTTACAGATTAAAGGTTTGAGGCAACCCTGGGTTGAGCAAGTCTATCCACGCCATTTTTCCAACAGCATTTGTTCATTTTGTGTTTCTTCACGTTTTGGTAATTCTTACAATATTTCAAACATTTTCATTATTATTATATTTGTCATGGCGATCTATGATCAGGGATTTTTGGTGTTACTATTGTAATTGTTCCGGGGTGCCACGAACCGCACCCATGTAAGATGACAAACTGTTGTGTGTTCTGATTGCTTCACCAATCAACAAATCTCCAGATTCTCTCCCTCTCCTCAGACCTCCCTGTTCCCTGAGACACAACAATACTGAAATTAGACTAACTAATCAAAAGCGAGAGATGATTAAGCTTAGTGAGGAAGGGATGTCAAAAGCCAAGATAGGCTAAGCTAGGCCTCTTGCACCAAACAGCCAAGTTGTGAATGCAAAGGAGAATTCCTTGAAGGAAATTATAAGTGCTACTCCAGTGAACACAAGAATGATAAGAAAGGGAAACAGCCTTATTGCTGATATAGAAAAAGTTTGAGTGATCTGGATAGAACCAGCCACAACATTCGCTTAAGCCAAGGTTTAATCCAGAACAAGGCCCTAGATCTCTTCAATTCTATGAAGGCTCAGAGAAGTGAGGAGGCTGCATAAGGTCTAAAACTGAACCATCAGTATCACGAAGGTATGCGTGTATTAAGTTACAAATTATCAAAACAACAGTAACTTTCAATGATCATCTCCCTGGAATACTGAAAATCTATTTGGCACATGCAGTTACTCTAACTGAAAAATCCCAGACATCCTTTTACAGTCAAATCCAAAATTCTTTTGCAAAATTTTATGGACTAGACCAGAATCCCCATAAATATTTAATATCACTTCCGTTTATTGAAATGTTAACAAGTGTCACTAATTTTCATCTGCTGATGTGGAAAAGGACTAAAGGATCAAATTTTTTTCAGGGTACTCAGTTTAGTCAAGCTAATTTCTGTTCATCAACAGCATGAAATATTAGTAGATATAAATCACTGAAATAATTCTTATTAATTTCTAAGAACTTCTCTTCTAATGATACATTATAATTTTTCTACCTAGCTCAAAAACATTAGAATAATTAAGTTGATGTATTATATAATGACGAATTCCTTAGATGTGTTCAAGTCACATTAATTTGGGCAGATTCCTCTAATCATTTTAAGACTGTGTTTGATGTTTTAGTATGAATTATTCTTAATGTAAATAATACTGTAATGGAGAAAAAATATCTTATTATTTAAGAAAATTTGAGATTAGTAGAAAATTAGTTCCTATTGCTAGATAATGAACAATATAACAATGTTTCTAGTAAGCATCAATTACATGCATAGTACTCTGGGAAACTTTCAAAGATTGGAAAGAAAAAAAGAAAGAAATGCCTGTATTGCTATAGAAATAATACTAAGCTTCATGAATACATTAGAGGGCTTCCCTGGTGGCACAGTGGTTAAGAATCCACCTGCCAATGCAGGGGCCATGGGTTCGAGCCCTGGTCTGGGAAGATCCCACATGCCGCAGAGCAACTAAGCCCGTGTGCCACAACTACTGAGCTTGTGCTCTAGAGCCCGCGAGCCGCAACTACTGAAGCCCGCACGCCTAGAGCCCGTGCTCCACAACGAGAGGCCGCCGCAATGAGAAGCCCGTGCACCGCAACAAAGAGAAGCCCCCACTCGCCGCAACTAGAGAAAGCCCCCGTGCGCAGCAGCAAAGACCCAATGCAGCCAAAAATAAATAAATAAATACAAGAAACAAGAAAACAAGGCAAAAACTTATGATAAACATTGAATAAAATATAGGCTTTTTACAACAAAGGAGGAAAGCAGTGAATAACATAAGTGTTGTCATGGTGACTCAGAAAAACCTTCAAATATTGGTATCTCATTTTCTTCCCACATTTTATCTCTTATTGTTCATTATTCAACTCATGACTGAGTTCTCCTTTTTCTCCCCAAACTAGTTGTCCTACTTGTACTCTTGCCCTAAGTGTATCATGCAGCTACTATGTCATGACTTCATTCTGGTCCAAACCCCACTCTATTAATGGTCAATTATCATCTTTTATTATTTTATTTTTGTCACAATTTATAATTGTCATAAAATTATTCATTTATTTTCATGTTTGTCTTTTTAATATTGCTAAAATACATTTGAGTATTTGAAAACCTAAATATATATATATATATTTTTAATATGTTACCCTTATGATATAATTACTATACTATAATTCCCCCTTCCCATTGATTGTCAAAGTTCCTAGAAAAATTGTCTATATTTCACTAGTCTTGTTTCTACCAGTTCATTAAGGGCTCATGATATGATTGTCTTTTCTTGAGATTTGTTACACTAAATCAACCACAATGCAGTTACTAGAGATTGTGATGTTAGAAATTATGAGCTATACACATCAGATAGATATAGAAAAAATAAAATAATTTTTAATTTTAGACATCAAGTCACTTAAATATCTAGAGAGCGTCTTCAGACTTCCTTTATGGGAGAAGACAAATAATTATATAATATAAACCTAAGAATATGAGCAACTTAGGGTTGGAATTCCTATTATAGTGAATGTAAATAAAGGTCAGATTGTATCACCAATAATGGCCTACCTGTGAATCAGGTACCTGTGAATTTATTGGTCAAATATTTATTTGGGAAAGCAACTTTAAAGTGGCCAAGTTCTTCCTAAACCTAATAATATTTACAATTAAATACAGGTGAACTATTTCAAAACACAATATTAAGAAATGATCTCTGGACAATTAGTTTTTCATGTGTATTTCTAATCTTAAAGGAAATTTATCCATTGGATAATGTACTTGTTATTCCAAGTAAAATTTTAATTAAACAATTTAAAAAGAGCTGTAAATGTAAGTTTAAATTTCACCAATAAATAGATGTTATTGCAATATTTTAGAATATCCAGGACTTCTGTAGTTATAAATCTAACACTTGAATACTTCGGAAGATTTCACTAGTCAGACACTTGAAGCATATAAAAATTTAAAATATTATATTTATAAATTCAATTTAAATTGAATAGTGGAAATTGATTAACTAGGTTGTAAGGTTTCTTTAAGAGTCTTGGATAAAATTTGATAACAATAAATTAATCTGATTTATATGTTTATACTAATGTGTAGGGGGAAACATTCTTAATTTGTTATAAAATAATTTTTAAAGAAATTTCTGAAAAATTTGTACCATGCAAAGAAATCCCGCTCTTAAGAACACCTGTAAGTTCACGTTTGAATACTAGACTGCTCATCATATGCAAAGGATGATATACAATTGATCTCTCTCTCCACTTATGTTTTTTCTCTTCCCCTTGCCAGGAATTCCTCGATCAATATAGCAAAATATTAACTAAGCTTCAAGGGCCAAGCATAATACCATTAACTCCATTAAGTATTTTCCAGATTCCTCCTTTAAAAATAAGAATTTTCTTTCTGTATGTTTTTCTGTTTTTGCTCAATGGTACTACTGACTTCATTATAATTGAAATGTTTGTACACATCTGCCTCTTCCTCTATGATGCCAGCTTCTTATATTAAAGGGACTGTTATACATTTGTTTTGAATAGAAAACCACTGAATTCTGATATCGAGAGCAGCACAATCATGCCCAGACAACTAATACTTACCTTTGGTCATAAAAGAATGTATGAAATTTTAGATGGATGAGTAGAAAGTCATCAATACTAGAAAAATAGAGTTTGAAGTTTATATTTATTACTTATTAATCAGTTTAGCATATTTTTAATGAAAAAAAGTACTCACTGATTGTTAGGGTTCCATTTGGGACAAAAGTTGATCCAGTAAACTTTATATATTGAGTTACGTTGAGGTGAGTAGGAAGGTAATGAATAACTGCAGAGCCCATAGACTATACAGTCAGTAAATTGAACCGTATATTTTTCACATGCTCTATTTTAAGGCATGTAGCAAATAAGAAAGAAGAGCCAAATATTTCTTCAGTTCATTGAATAAAATTTGGCTGCATGAATGACAAAGACTAAAGCTCATAATATAGTTTATGACATGACATTAACTTTGTTAAAATGTACATTTAAAAGGTGTCTTTATGTCCATAAAATCCTTAAAATGTAACCTACACGTTAGACTGTTTTATTTTTTTTATTATTTTTTTTTATTTTTTTGCGGTATGCGGACCTCTCACCCCTGTGGCCTCTCCCCTTGGGGAGCACAGGCTCCGGACGCGCAGGCTCAGTGGCCATGGCTCACGGACCCAGCCGCTCTGCGGCATGTGGGATCCTCCCGAACCGGGGCACGAACCCGTGTCCCCTGCATCGGCAGGCGGACTCTCAACCACTGCGCCACCAATGAAGCCCTAGACTATTTTTTAAAGAGTAAGTATTTTATATTAAAATGTGCCTCTGTGCTTTTGAAGAGCAACACTTTTAATGAAACTACATGATCAGAAGTACCCATATCCTATAGGATTTTCAGAATTTCAAAATCTGATATGATAAAAGCAATTGAAAACTACTGGTATATTTAATTTTCTTTATTGCATTTTTTTGCCATTAAAATTACTACGTTGTACACCTGAAACTAATATTGTAAATCAACTATACTTCAATAAAAATAAATTAATTAATTAAATTGACTTTTTTTACCTCTCTGCAATTAAAGTAACTTTCTATCTTGCTTAAACTTTTTAAGATGCAGACCAGAAAAATTATATGAAATGAAAAGAAATGAGTGATCTAGTTTAATAATTCTATAATGGGAAAAGCAAGAAATAATGGTTTAGGAAAGACTTTATTGCAGACTTTGAGGAAGTTTTTCCAGGATTAGTAAATACAGTACTTTCAGATGGAGAAGAGGAAAAGTAAATTTTCAGAAATAATAATCACATGATCAATGTCAGAGAAGTACAACAGGGTACGGTACTACTTAGAGAACTATGGATAGGCCAGAATGATTATGGTGTATGATGCGGAGAACAGAGGTGGCATATGCAATTATAAAGTAGATTTGCTATCTTTTAAAAATAATATTACGTAGTGTGGGTCATAGTCTGTAGACAGTGAGGAATCTTCCAAAGTAATTAAGCAAGCAAATGTAATTTGGGTGAGAATTTTTAAAAAGTAGAATTAATTAGCTAATAACTTATTCTTAGAAGGCAAGTTCAAAGTGTACTTAAGGCCAAGAAATAAAAAGCAGAAATCTGTGATTTCATTAAAGTGTTGTTTGCCAGTATTTTCTCAGAGTGAGTAATAAGGATCCTTCAGAGAAAAGGAATATAACAATTTATGCAAATTTTGGATAAAGTTTCAAAGTAAAGAGACCAGCACAGATGACATTAGACATGAAAAGTTTTCATGATCTCATCCAACAAGGTAACAGATAAGTAAGAGAATTCCTCCTAAAATTTCCAAATGAGTTTCTTTTGAAGTGTCGCCACTTGGGGTGACTTTCTCAACTTTGTTTTATCTTCTTTGATTGGACATAGTATGATATGTGAAGTTATTAGCAGAAGGCTTTATTGATAGGTTAATGAATCCTCATCCAAGATAGGTGCCCTTTTTTCCCTTTATTTATCTATAGATATTCCTGATTCATCTTCTCTACCTGTGTCACATATGGATTCACCTATGTGATGTCACATGATTATCATTTCTTTTTTGTGATGAAAAAAATTAATATTTACTTTCATTGTAATTCAAGTATATAATACAACACTGTCGACTGTAATCACTATGCTGTGCATTAGGTCTTCAGAATTTATTCATCTTCTAGTTGCAAGTTTGAACCCTTTGACCAACATCTTCTCAATTCACCTACCCTCTGTTAACCACCACTCTACGTTCTCTTTCTATGCATTTGGCTTATTTAGATTCCACAAATAAGTCATATCATACAATATTTGTCTTTCTCTGTCTGATTTATCTCATTCAGCATAAAGCCCTCAAGTTCTATGCATGTTGTCACAAATGGCAGAATGTTCTTCTTTCTCATGGGTGAATAATGCATCATTTTATATATATATATATATATCCATATCTTCTTTATCCATTCATGCATTGATGGACACTTAGGTTGGCTATTGTGAATAATGCTGCAGTGAATATGGAGATGCAGTTATCTCTTTGATATCCTGTTTTTATTTCCTTTGTATACATACCTAGATTTAGGTTTGCTGGATCCCATGGTAGTACTATCTTTAGTTTTTGACGAACCACCCTACTGTTTTTCATAGTGGCTACACCAATTTACATTCCCCCTAGCAATGCACAAAATTTCCCTTTCCTCCACATTCTTACAAGCACTTGTTATCTCTTCGATGGCAGCAGTTGTAATGAGTATAAGGTGATATCTCACTGTGGTTTTGATTTGCTTTTTTTTTTAATTTTTTTTAAATTTTATTTATTTATTTTTTTGGCCGCGTTGGGTCTTTGTTGCGGCACGCAGGATCCTCCTTAAGGCATGCGGGATCTTTCGTTGTGGTACGTGGGCTTCTCTACTTGTAGCATGTGGGTTTTCTTTTCTCTAGTTGTGGTGCACAGGCTCCAGGGCGTGTGGGCTCTGTAGTTTTCGGCACGCAGGCTCTCTAGTTGAGATGTGAGGGCTTAGTTGCTCCGTGGAACGTGGGATCTTAGTTTCCCGACCAGGGATCAAACCCGCCTCCCCTGAATTGCAAGGCAGACTCTTTACCACTGGACCACAAAGGAAGTCCCTTGATTTGCTTTTCCATCACAATTAGTGATGTCTAGCATATTTTCATGTACTTGTTGTCCATCTGGATATCTTCTCCGAAAAAAATGTTTATTTAGTTTCCCTGTCCTTTTTTTTCAACTGGATTGTTTGTTGTTCTATTTGCTGCTGTTGTTATTGAGTTATATGAATTCTTTATTTATTTTGGGAATTAGACCCTTATCTGATATATGATTTGCAAATATTTTTATTTATTATTCAGATGTGGAGACTGAGGAACATACTTGACTGGTTTGCCAACATATTTAATTTGATTTACAAATTCTCTTGTCTTCAATGAATATTTCTCCTTTCTCCTCTATTCTCAAAACTAAACTAATTTGTCTTCCATTCACATTCTCAATGACCTTACTTTTTACCTTTTTGAAAAATAGAAATCATTCCTCACTCCTTCCACCTCTAATAATGTCTGAATCTGTGTTTATATACAGTGCTTTCACTCTTATTTTACATTTGATAAACTCTTCTTGTTCCTACTGTAAGACCAGCACTTTCACTTGTGTACTAAATCCTGTTTTCTCATTTAGTGAAACATGTGATCTAATTAATATTTTTTTGTCCCTTATGCCTTTAATTAGTGCTTTTTTCCACTGAATAATTCCTACAAGTAAAGTTATGTGCACAATATCTACCATCTTAAAAATATAACACTTACGTTTTATGTAAGAGTCATTCCGTTATGCTCCCTGTTTCAGTAAAACTTGTAGAAAAATAATTTCTCCACCATAGTTGACACTTGAATGACATGGGTTTGAACTGTAGAGGTCCACTTATAGACAGATATTTTTCAATTATAAATAATACCATACTACACCATCCTTTGTTGGTTGAACCCTCAGATGAAGAGGATCTGTCAGTCCAGAGGGCAACTGTAAATTACACTTAGATTAATTCTCTTGTTGTTCAAGGATCAACTATACTTTATTTGTTATCTAATCAACTTTATCATTGCTAGTCTATTAGAATATAACTTGTTAATGTCATCAATAAATTCACATTGCTAGAATCAATTATCATTTCAGAATCTTCCTCTATGTTGCTCTTTTTGTACCAATGATATAGTTCATCCTTTCTCTTTTTGAAGACACTTCACTTGATTGTCACGACAATCAATATTTGGTTCCCTTCTTACTTATTAACTAATGCTTCTTAATCACCTTTGCTGCTTCTCATCACTTCCCAAAGCTCAATACTTAGACCTCTTCTAAATACAATCCCTTTATGATTACATAGAGTCTCATGAATTTAAATACCTGTCAAATGATGATAACCTCCAAATTTTTTATCTCCATCATAGACTTCTCCCTAGAATCCCTGCCCTATAAACTTGAATGCTAATGTTGCAGGTTGGAGCTTCAATGTGTGAATTTTGGGAGTACACAAATATTCAGTCCGCAGTAGTTTCCCTTTTCTTAAAATTGTTTTTCAGGTTTTGTTCTTTATGAAGTTTTAGGAGTAGTTCATGACTTCTCCTAAACTATGTGATGTGCAGTTATCTCTTTCTGCTTTGTCAATATGTTTATCTTGTTCTACTTACTAGTATGTATCAATGCATTTTATATACATTTTTATTTTTAATGTTGGTATTGTTTTCTTTAATTGCTTCTTGAGTTTATTTCATAGTTAATATTTCCCTGATACCCAGATTATAATAAAAAATTCTTTAAGTACTTATAAAGTATTCTTCACTAAAAGAACTGGTGAATCCCTCTCGCCAGTGATTGACAGTAGTGGCAACAGTAGTCATACACTTTTGCTACTGACATTAACAATAATTCCCTGATGTCTCTCCATTTAAAGAGATTCTGGTTTTGGAACTATATGACATATACCGTACGCATATACACATTCAAATGCATGTATGTCGTGTGTGCGTGTGTGTGTTCATGTGTGTATGTTGTAGTCACCTACAGAAACTCGATTAACCTCAACCAAAATGTGGCTTAGAAGTCCAGACTTATGACACCACACACACACTAAGGTGGTATGAAAAGATTATTACTGGTTTATTACTAACATAATGAGACGTTCTGGAGAGAACAGAGTGACTCACAAGTAAGTCTGAACATTATTTGAGAAAGAAAAGAGAAAGGAGACTGGCTAGAGTTTTTTGTTGTGATTAGGGAGTGGAGCAGGATGAAGGTTCCCTTGCATACTGGAAGAGGCTTGTGTGGTTTGAACCACCTGCCATGCCACAGGGATCCCCCAAACTTTCTTATCAGCATACCCAGATGTGGAACAGAACGGGAAAGTGGTGGGTGGGAGAGGCTGTGAGGCTTAAAACTGTCAGCAAACATTAAAAAATGGAATCAGACAATTATTACAAGGCAAATGTGTTATTTTAGCTTTCCTGTTTCTACTAGAAATTAGTATTTTCTGAGAAAATTAATCATTTTCTCTGATCTTTATATTTACTTTAGTTCAAATTACTAATATATTTATTTCCATAGTCATTTTTCATTCTCTCATATGATCTTTTAATTCCTTTTGTTTCTATGAGCATTTTGCATTTAGAATCCTCTATTTAGTGCATGTGCAAATTTGTCCTCCTAAACTTCATGGCTTTTGTTGTACAAATTATTTTTAAAGAATTAACTTTTTTGTTAGTTATACTATCCTTTTGTTGTAGTATATGTTTTTCTTTTATTTGTGTTGTTCATTGTTTTACTCTTTTACTAACGTATTGAATTTTGTTTTTAATATATTTTCTGGTTGTTTATTAGTATTAGTATTTAAAGCTATGGATTTTCCTCTGGGAACAACTAAATTAGGTGATTTATTTTACAAGTCCATTACCAATACGATTTTTAGTATGCTAATGATATTCTCTTATGTTACTGACTCCAAAATAGTATGGCTAGATTAGGAAGAGGCAATGTTATTATTTTAAATATCACTAAATGAAGTAAAAAAACTTCGCAATATAAGCAGCAACAGAGGATTGTAAAGCACATACCAATTTTATTTTAACTTCTTGGAACAGAATTGATAACATATAATATGAAGTAATATGTAAAAACCTAATGACTAAATGAAATAAAGTGAATACTGACAATACCAAAACATGAAAATTGTTTATGTATAAAGAAGAAATAGGCTTAATTTGAATATCTGGTGAAATCAAGCAACAAAAAGTTGATTTCTAGTTGTGAATAATCTACTTCCAACACTTGGTTTTGGCTGAAATTAGTACAACTTCTTTTGAGCTTAATATATACATATGAAAAACGATGTGAAATTAACTTGTGTTTATGATGAGCCACTTAAAGCAATGTGGTAGAATTGTATTAAAATTATTACTTGTAACCCTTTGTCTTGTATTCTCACAACTGTATTACTGATAAAACATTGCTCAGGTTTTATATCCTTTTTTTTACTTTTATATAAAAAGTGTTTTCACATAAGAAGTACTTAGAAATAAGAAGTATTGTACAGTGGCTTGAGAACTGTCCTGTGTCATAGAAACAGGTTCATTTGCCTGTCTGTCCAATGGAAGTCATGTAAATGGTACCCACATATGATCAGGCATGGTATCTTTTTATCTTCAAGTGAGTTGAAGAATGGCTTAAATTTAACATTATTTTACTTAAATCATATTCTTTTATTCTATTAAATAACATTTCACTTTTAATGGCATTTTTACTCACCCTCTGTCTCTTCCTCATACTCAAGTATAGTTAACTCACTAACATCTCCTTGTACAATTGACAAACAAGTCCTGAGTTCAGCCTTTGTGTTCATCAGTGCCATTCCTTTCACCTTACTCTCTTGTGTCACCTCATGCAGGCTGTGTGTTTTTTGGTCACCTCCCTTGTTATCCATAAGATTTATAAATTTTTGCTGCTTCTTTATATTTCATTGCAGTGCCTGATAGTTTATTTTCCTCCAGACTCCCAGTGTTTCTCAGGTGCATACTCATGCATCTGCATTCTAATTAAAGTTATACATTGATGTAGTCTTGGTTTCATTGGGTAGTACATCACTAAAGCGGAGACTAGTTGGATGGTGAATGTTCCTAAAGCATTTTACAAAATGTGTTGCTCCTTGAAATAACTTCATTTACAGCAATTTTGTTTGTGCCATTATTCTGTAATACAAACTGTAGAATACCGAGGCTTATGAAACAGAAATAATAGTAACAGATGAATTAATAAAATAAATCACAGTAATATTTTCCTATATTCAAACACACATAACTTTTTCCTAATATGTATTTATTTACAAAACTTTCCCTGGAATGAAGTTCTTCTTAAATCTTTTTTTTTTCCCTTCATATTGATTAGTTTACGCATTAAAAGAGCCAGGGTTAGACATTTGTATGGATTAGATAAATCTTGAATTATTTTGTTATTGTTGCTCTATGATATTTACTTCCAAATAGAAGATGCTGAAGGTCATCATTAAATCAAACAAAATACATTTAAAATAGCTTACCTTCTCCTTGAAAGATGTAAGTAATGGCAGGGCTTGCTCTGTGTGTGTGTGTGTGTGTGTGTGTGTGTGTGTGTGTGTGTGTGTGTGTGTGGTAAGGAGCGGGTGAGGGTGGTGATATGGACCAGACTATAAGGTTATAAGCCTTAAGCAAACAAAATTTGACTGGATTTTATACTTAACCTGTAATATTTGCACAATTATTCTGAAATCAACATTTGGTTATTGCTTTACTTTATATTAATTATAGTTTCACTATAAATGCATGAGATATAGCAAAATTGCATGTTAGAGACTCAAATACCAGAAGTCAAGTAGGCAGATAAACATTAATCTAATTAACAAAAAATTTCAGTAACATCTAAATGGACTAATTTTGTCTGTGAGTGTGTCTGTGTGTGTCTGTGTGAATGGGGTAAGTTATTAGTTTGTTACTAAGCTAACCAAAAATGAGAACAAACAAATTAAGAGTAAAGAAGGGGTGACTTAGGCAGCATAAATGGCAAAAAGATTTGATGATTTGGGCTTTGGAGAGAGGCCCAAATTTGAGGGTTTGGAGGCAAGAATGAAATATTAAAAGAAAGAATTGATAATCAGTACAGGTAAGTTGAAGTTGAAGAGATAAGTTCTATTGTATAAATGGCTTGAAAGTGGGGTGATATTATATGCAAGCAGCCGAAGTTACAATGTAATCAGTGACATTAAAGTATAATATCTAGAATGTATTTCAAGGAATTCCAAATATGGCCTAAAACTACCCCCTTCACCTACTCTCCTATCCCGCAAACCTCACTTTTCATTCATTCAAATCAATATGTTTCCCAAAATACATCTTATTAATTCTCAACTCTAAAAAAGTACAGATGCTTTCCACTCCTCCCATCTCTTTTCCTCATACACAAATTCAATCCATATTTCAATTCCCAATTCTTTCAGTAGCCTTCTTGAACCAGTCTTACCTATGCTGGTAAAATCCTCCTGTAAACCACTAGAATCTGTCTGCTCTAACGTCGGTCTATTACCAACAGGATAGTAAGATCTTAAAAGAAAAATTATTTGCATTCCTTACAGTATCCTTTGCTAAGATACACACAGAGTAAGTATTTAAGTAACATTACATTTACTGACTGATTGACTAGAGTGGAATGACAGTGATTAAGACTAGTGGATCAGTGTTTTCTTTTTTGTTTTTTCTTTATTCATTGCTGGATGGTTCAGGATTCAGGAAGGAAATTATTCTGGCTATATATTTTTTTCATATTACAAATACAGTGTAAGTAATGACCTAGGTAAATCCTTAATATCACACAATAACATCTTCTGTGAGTCATGTACGGTTTTCATCCATCTTTTTCTATTTAAAAATACCCACAACAACACTTAATTTATCACAAAATGTCTCTTTACTCATTATGTTCAATAAACAGAATTTATCTGAAAATAACACCATTGTTACCTCTTTTGTCTGTATGATTAACAGTGTTGATCATACATTATTTTGAGCACAATGACCTTTTAAATGAAATTGACAATTTACAGTAATTCTGTAAAATTTTTTTTTCTGAGAAAATTTGAGTTTCAATCAAACATATATTGGGAGAAATATATCTTGTAGCTTTTTAGTAAGCAAAGAATATGATCGTCTATATCTAGTTCAGACTAAACGCATTCCTAGGCTTTCTGTTCTTAGCACCGTTCCCTTAAATAAATCCCAGGTTGCTGCTGCAGACCTTGTGTCTTTCACCTTTTTCTTTGACTTCAATTTTTTTCCCCATTTCTGCATTAAACGCCTTCTTCTGATCTAGTCATAAGGCTAAAAGCATTTTATCCTCTTTAAAAAGTTTTCATCAAAGCTCTGTTTTTTTGAACTTTCTCCTGTATCATCACCTCTTCTTATCAAAAAAACAAACAAAAACTGTATTCATCCCAATGTCCCGACATTTCTAGAATCTCCCTATTCCAATTCCCTTTTCCTGAAATAGATACTTACCATAACTTAAAGTTTTCCTATCATGGTTTTACATTTATTTTTATTATACTAGTAAATTTCTTTTCAGTATAAATCAATACAGGACCTATATGAACCCTGTAAAATATCTAAAGACATGGGTAGCACACTATGCAGAAAAGAATGATTTTCCATCTGGAAATAACATTGAATACAATGTATCTTGTTTTCTATTAGTTTGGTAAATTTTCTTGCTTACATTAGTTGATATCATGCTCTATTAAATTTGTCAACATTTTCACACGTACTAAAAAAGGTACACATAAATATGACTTTTGAGTTTGAGGAAATTACAGTTTTTATGTGTGAGGTGAATTTAATAAAAGTAGATGAACTGCACATTTCCATGGTACTAAATTTTGTAACAGAAAACGAGACCTTCTTTCCACCTCAATGTCGAGCTCATTCTTCTCCACTAGATCATTCTCTTTAACATAAAACATGCTATTATTTAACCAATGTACAAAAATTCACATTTTTAATTTACTCCTCAAATTATAGTCCCAAATCTCCTTTCCCTTTCACAGTGAATTTTTTGACAGTTATCTAGATTCATTATCTAATTCCTCTCCCCCATCTCTTCTTGAATTATTCCAATCACATTTACAGACCCTTTACTCCATAGATATCACTCTTGCAAGACCATCAGTGAGGTTCATCTTCCTAAATTTGTCCAGTTCTCCTTGCTTGTCTTACTTTTCCCATCAGCCATATTTGACACAGTTGATCCCTCCCCCATCATTAAAACATTTCTTCATTTTGTTTTCAAGGTTCTATATGTTCCTGGCTTTTCTCCTGCTCGATTGATTTCC
Source organism: Globicephala melas (assembly GCF_963455315.2). NCBI lineage: Eukaryota > Metazoa > Chordata > Mammalia > Artiodactyla > Delphinidae > Globicephala > Globicephala melas. Next base: position 56,392,393 of record NC_083330.1, read on the forward strand.
CTTTTGAGTCTTTCTTCCTAGGTCTTCATCATAACCCCAAAGATCTTGTCTCATTGTTGGAGTGACATATATCTCAGTCTTTGATCTTCCCCCGTCTCTATCAACTTGTACTTCCTTGATGATCTCATGTGGTCTTGGGATAGCATCTGTATTCTGACAACTTCCAAATTTACAGGTCTCTTTGAAATTTATATTCTGTATTCAAATGGGTACTCAACAGCACCATTTGTATAGCTAAAGGGAATCTCAAATTTTCATTTCTAAGACCACATTTCTAATCTCCTTCCAACATAATAATCCTGTAGTCTTCCTTGTCACAAGGAATAGTAACTCCACCTTTCCAGAGACTATAACTTTTGACAAATGGGCATTTTGAGTCAATTATGTACAATGTCATTTTTTTGAAGTTGAAGAGAGATAATATAGTTCCTTTTACATAAGAGTCACTCAGTGAAGATTGACTGGTTTATTATAACATAACTCTGACAAGTAAATTCTCCATTGATGAAAATAGGCTTCACAAAGAAAGTTTTATGTCTGTTTTGTTCACCTCAATATCACCCCCAGTTAGAAGACAGGTACTCTCCAATGTTGTATGAATGAGTGACGATGATGGTGATGACCTTCACTTTTTAATGGAAATATTTAAGAAAAATTTACTTACATGTAATTTATTTTCTGTCAGCACAACTCTCTTCTCTGTGACAACCTAGTGCGAGACAACTGCCTTTTCAACATTTCTAACCTTCAGATATTTGCATATATGTGTGTTTTTCCCCCACAGTCCCCTCCTTTTTAATCAACACTTTCTCATTGCCTTTAAGTATTCCTCCATGGCATTCTTAATTTTTAATTTACAGTGATGCATATGTATGTGCATAAATTAAAATGTTCATAGGTTTATGTATTCATGTGCAGTCTAGAGAATAGAAAAAACTAGGGGGACAAAGTATTCTTTAGGAGTGGGAATAAATGCCATTTGTAGCATCTTTTGAACAGGCCATAGGATTCCCCTTCCTTTTAATAAGGAAAACCAATGAAAACTGAATTTGGTGCCATAGGGGAGAAAAACTTGCCACCCCGCAATGTCTTTTTGGCATATGGATTATTTCAAACTGAAAACATTCAAGGCCCAAAAGACTCAGCAAGAACCTTTGATCTCTCTCAACTGCCTAAAAGAATGTAGAGAGAGAAACTGTTCCAGGAAAGGAGCTATTACCATAGATCACTATAGTAAGAATTAGTTGTGGGACACAGGGAAGGACCTAGCTAAGGCTGTTAAAATTCCTCTGTGTCACATTGTCTCTGGCCCAGCAAACATTCGTTTACCAAACATTTGCTACTTTGTCTCTTTGTAAATTGCCTTCCTCCACTTTGAGGTCCCAAATCACTACCCCCAACATCCTCTTTTTCCTTTTGGCATTAAAGGTGAGGTTTTCAGCCATTTTGCTGAGTTACTAAGTTTTTGGGGGTCATTTGCATGTATACATGTTATTAAACTTTAGTTTTCATTTCTCCTGTTAATCTGTCTCATGTTGATTTAATCCTTAGCTCAGCCAGAAGAATCTAGAAGGGTAGAGAAAAATCTGTTCCTCCATGACAATGTCTTTTGAAATCTTCTGAGAGGGAACAAAATGGATTATGTGAAATGTTTATTCATAGTCTTATTTTTTCATAAAGAAGGCAAGATAAAGTACTCTAAAATACGTATTAATAATTTTTGTGTTGGATTAATGGACCTTTAAAATTCTCCATGCAATGTCTTCAAATACCTTATTTTTGTCATTCTAATTGCTGTTATTTTGGTTTTAATTTTATGTAGATTACTCATGACTTAATGTAGTCACATTTTCAGTATACATTGTTTCTAGTCTCTGTGTTGTGTGTCGTAAAGGCACAACAACCTCAGGTGACCATTCACCCACACTGTCTACTCGTACATTGATGTTATCATTATATTTTAATATTTTATCTTTGCTCTCACTTGAAATAAATAGTGTGGTATACTGGGAATCAAATTTAGCTTTGTTTCATATGGCTATTCATTGCTTCCAACTACAGTTGCTTAAGAAAACCTTTCCCTCCCACTGATTAATCATCATCTTTACCATGAATAAAATTGCCATATATAGCAGGACCGTGTGTATTAGTATTCCATTTCTTTTTTTTAACATCTTTATTGGAGTTTCTTTTTGCAACTGTTTATATCTGTATTAGTTCCACACTATAGTTTTTTGATAGGCTTTGGATTGAGTTTGTAAATTTAGTTAAGAAAAACTGGCTCTTTATGTCTTTTTAATCTTCTATTTAAAAAACCCATTACAGCAGAAGTAATTATGGCTCCACCCATATAATCTCAAATCCTTTTGCCAAGGGCATGTTTTTACTTATTTGAGTCTGTCCCAGTTTCTCTGTGTTGAGGGGCTGTCCTCAGTCTGCCCGTATCCATTGTGTTTGTATGTCTTGTACAACTGAGCAGGAATTTATGTCACAACTGGCAGATTATAACTGAAGCCTAAGAGGTGAGGGAGTATTAATACTCAGGTCTCTGACTGCTGATTGGGACAATTCCAAGGTGAGACCTGCACTGTTTCCAAAGTACTCTTGTATGATTGAATCATGGGTTACCTCTCAGGGACTTTAACTAATATTATTTCCTTGCTTGGCTGCTTCTCATCCTGTTCTGTTTTCTTTCTCCTCTACTTGTTTTCCTGGGAACTAATAAATTACTTCCACACAAATCTCCCTCTCTGGGTTGGCTTCCAGGAAGCCCAACCTAAGACATATTATTAAGGAATTTATTTGTGGTGATACTGATATCAGACAAAATATTAATCAAGGCAAGGAAGAGTTTTTTATTAATATATGTTACAATCAACCAATACATAACTTATCAACCATAGTTATTGTCAGACTACTGAGATTTTAGTCATGTTCTATAAACTTGGGATATAAGAGTGAAGATAATAGGTGAAGTTTCTGCTTTCATACATTTTCCATTCCATTTGGGAGAGGCATAAAAATAAGTGTATACATGCATGCATAATACATACTTGCATAAATTAATAAACAAAAGAGGCAGAAAAATACCGTAGTGATGAGTGCTATGTAGAAAATTAAAGTAGAATGTTGTAGAAAAGACATGGGACAATGCTTCTGATTTAGTAGTCAAAGAAGGACTCTCTAAGGTTATATTGAAGTTGAGTTCTAAAATGAGAGGAAGAGTCTAAACATTTGAAGATCAAGGATAAATATATTCCAGCCAGAGGGGACAGCTGGTGCAATGGCCCTAACACAGAAAAGAATTTTGCCAGATAAATTTTTAAGTGGCCAGAATGTTTTGAATAGGATGAGTGAAAAAGGAAATTTTTACAAATGAATGAGAAATCATCTGTGTCATTATTGGTCAGGACCCTAAAACTCATACCAAGTACCTTTTTGTGAGTATGGTAGAAATACATTAGATATTTGAACAGAGAAGTGACTTGATCTGATTTTAATGAAAAGATATTCTAAATATTCTGTGGATAAATGGTTCTAAAATGATGTATTAGGTTTGGCTCTTTAGGAAAAAAAAAATAAGAGAAGCAGGATTGGGCAGAGGGAGGATTTAGACTGTGATGATGTTGCAGCAAAAGCTTCAGACAATCCCACATAGAACTTAGGAACTGGCCCTTCTCGGTTCTCCCAAAGTTAAAAAGGGGTGTTTGCACCTTTGCACTCTCAGAGCAGACAGCTGCAAAGGCAAGGCAGTTGCCTTTGGCTAAAGACAGTGATAAAGCCACCCATAGCCCATGTTCCCAGCAGCTGGGGAAAATAAGTGGCATAGTTAAAAGGGGAATCCAGGCAGCACACCAGAGCATGTGCTACACTTGAAAATAATGGATATAGGGAGACTATAGTGACCTAGGTAGAGGGTGATAGTTAACTGGCCAAGTGCAGTATCAGGGCTAGTGGAGACAACTATTACATTTGAGATACATTTTGAGCCAAATTCTAACTAATTTGCTGATAGATTTGGCAGAGTGGATAGAGAAGATAAAAGAGACAAGGGTGACTCTTAGTTTTTCCTCTTTTCTTTCATTCCTAAGCAATAGAATAAATGATGAGGTAGTGATATGGAAAAAAATGGCAGAAAACAAAAGTTGATGGAGGAAACCAAAAGTTCACTCTAGGATATGTTGTAGTTTAGATGCCTATTGTACATGCAATATCAAGTATTCAGTGTATCATGCAAATCTTGAATTTAGGGAAGCTGTTAGAGATATAAATGTGGGAATCACCACATACAAATGGTATTTAAAATTATGGGACTGGATAAAATGACCTAAAGCAATGCCTGTCAAGCTTTTTTTTTTAATCCACAGTAAAAAGCATTTTATGGCTTAACCCATATTCATGTATAAAAACTGAAATACAATTTTCACAGAATTGCTTGCCCTGGTTATGCGGGGTTGAATATTTGAACGGACTTACAAGGCTTCACAAGTTGAATACTTATTAAAGCTTTAGTAAAGTTTAAAAAAATGTAGTACAACTGGAGAAAGAATGCTCAGGCAATTATTGGTGACCTGAGAGATTTCCAGCCATAGTTCCCCAGAGTCCTTTCTAAACTGCACAGGAGGTGTTTCATCTTTAGTTTATGAACCATCAAGATATGCACATAGAATCTGTTTTAGGGAAGCCCAGGAAATAGTTTCCATTCCCAGGCATCTCTTATAATTCACTGGTCACTTTCCCAAGGCAAATTGTATAAGCAGTGAAGCCAAGTGTAAGCTATCAATTTATATATTGGTAAATAATGTCAGTAAGCTTGTCCTGGGGGCTTTTGTTACCTAATCAAACTTGGGTCCCCTTGCCTGCAAGCACTGCTGACATCTGTTGTGCTGAAGGAAAGTATAGCATTTATTGCAGGACACCAAGCAAGGCGTCCAGGGCAACCAGTGCTCAAAATACACAAACTCTCATATGGGTTTCAGGAAAGCATTTTTAAAGGCTAGGTGAGGGAGGGGAGTCAGTATGTGATAAGCTAATGCACAGTTCTGATTGGTTGATGGTTAGGTAACAGGGTGGTATCACCTCATCAATCCTCAGGCTCTAGTAGGTCTGGGGAGTAAGTGCTCAAGATCATCAAGTAGTTAATTTCTTCCATTTGGAGGTGGTTTTAGCATCTGTAAAACAACTCTAAGTACTTCAGAGAGGAGCTAAAGCAGATGATATGGGGGAGAGATCTGTCCCAGGAAGACCCCATAGGGCCCTGCTTGGTTACACTTTCAGGGAATTTTTCACCCTTAATTATAGCATGGTATATATTACTAGTTATTAAAAACTCATCCTAATCTTGACCAAGAGTTAATACAAGATGTCAGGCATCCTCAGAAGTAAGCATGGAGTTGTCCCAGGCCAGTTGTAAAATAACTTTTTCTCATGCTCTTACTATGCGTGATGTTCACTGACATTTTCAATGCAATTCTTATTTTATTTCATTGCAGGCAAAATCTGGTCATGATCCATTAAATTGATTTCATGACTTTGATTTTAGACCTCAATTTGAAAAAACCCACTGACCTAGGGAAAATGTAGAGGAAGAAGAGAAGAGAATGTGGGGTTGGGGTCAATGGAAATACCAACACCACCTAAAGTTTGGGAAGAAAAAGAGGAACTAGGGAAAATTTTTGAGAGGAAACTAAGGAAGAAATACAAGAAGACTGCGGTGTCCTGAAAACAAAGAGAAGAAAAAAAATTCTGGAAGGAAAAATGATCAACTGAGTTGAATGTTATTGTGAGACATAGGAATTCATAGACTGAAAAATGAGCATTAACATAAGTGAGAAAAATGTCATTGATGATCTTGCCGATAATTGGGAATGGATGCCTGTTTGGAGTGGATTGAGGAGAGAATGGTAGGTGAGAAATCAAAGACAGGGGCAAAAGACAACATCTTTAAAAGTGACTTGCCCTTAAAAGGATCAAGAAACAGAGAAATAATTCGACTGGGTCATGGGGATCAGAGAGTGTATTTTAATGGCCTAAATAACAGTGTGTGTATGTGATGAGGGAAAAAATCCAGCTGAAGAAAAAATTTGGTGATTTAAGAGATAAAAGGGAATATTGCAGGAAAGAACTCGAGAAAGTGAAAGAAGGTGTTGTCCAGAGAACAACGGGAGGGTTTTTACTCTGTGTGAGGACAAGGATAGTTTATCCATTTCAGTAGGAAGCAGGCAGGGTATTATGGCAACAGATGTAAAACAGTACAAAGGATGGTATGAAAATGAGAAAATTCTCTGGTGACTTTTAATTTCACAGGTGTGTTTACTCCATGAGAAAGACATAGAGACAAGGAGTGTTAGATCTGGAGAGGTATGGTACAAAATATTTATCTGAGAAAGTGGGAGAATGAAAATAAAATGAGTTTCTAAGAATCAGTGAGGGCCCACTTGAGATTTCTTAACGACAGACCAGATGATTGTTTGTTTTTCTACAGCCATTTTCAACTTTTTAGCCATAGGTAGAGAGTTAGTCAAGGGCTGTTTGAAACTGGGGTTGACTGTCTCCTGGGGAAATGTGGTGGAAGGAGAGAAAAGTAAGAGTTAAGGACATATGTACAAACATGAATAGAACTTTCCAATCCACATTGAGTAAGGAGGCAAATGAAGACGTGAGGGTAGAGTGGAAAAGGAAAACTAATGGTGAGGTACAAATGTAGTGGAACAATATATAGAATGGGGATTTTAAAGCAAGTGAACTCTGAAGACAAGAGGTAGGCAGAGAGTAGAACCCCTGAAATAGATATATGGGGTGATAGTACAGTTTTGATGCTGACAGCAACAATAGTATTACTATTGGGTAAGATAGGGTGAAGGAAAATATAGTTGGAATGAGGTAATAAAAACATGAGAGCTCAGAGTGCTAGAAAGATTATCTACATGGATTTTGACATCTCCAAGAATGAAGACTGAGATGAGAGGGTGGAGGACAAGCAGAAATGACACTACTCTTATAGCAGTGGTGACCCCTGACTTTTATGGATGGATGTAAGTTTTTGCCAGCCTCCAGCATATGAGCCTCCAGACTGATGCCTAAAAATCCTCTGCTCTTTTGAGGCTGGCAGCTGAGATACTCTTCAAAGTTTTCTTTAGTCATTTCACTTCCTGATTCCTGAAAGATAACAAGATTTCCATGATCTTTGCTATTCTGTCCTCCAGTATCAACTTTGTGCCTCTTCAGGCACAAAGGACCACTTAGGTGGTCCTTCTTTGCCACGTCCATATATAGATGGGCACCATTTTTCTAGTCCTCATTTCATGGAAGGAGTAGCATTTTATGATTGCTCTTTATGCAGGTTTTTCAGTCCTGTTCCCTGAATTTCCAATGCAATGAGTTTCCTGTAGGGCATGATGAGAACACTTCTTGTCTTTCACAACTCTCATGGAGCCCTGCTGACTACAACATAAAATCGAAACTCCTTAAATGGACATACAGGTTACATGATCATAAATTTCCATCTACTTTTTCGCCTGTCATTCTCTTATATCCTTTCTACTTCACTCTTCTGATTCCCAGTGTGAGTGAGAATCTTCATTGATCTAATTACTTTCTAACCCACTAGCCTGACTTGTGCCTCCTTCCTTTTAGACATATTTTTCCCTCCTAAAATATACCATCACTTTTGTTACCTGACGAATTTCTATCATTCTTTAAACCCCATTCAAATGTAATCTCATCAATTAAGCTTACTCCAATTTCTCTATACTAATTTCTATATATATAGCTAAAAATATATTATTATTCCTGCTTTTGAAATAACTGACTTTCATCATGATATATTGTTTTACAAATCTGTCTTGTTCTCTAGCTTGCAATTTTATCCATGAAAGACTTTTTTTTTGTCATTTTGTTTGTTTGTCTTTATATTGCTCAATAAAATTCCTAGAATATAGGAAGTCTTTAGTAAAAATGATTGCTGAATGCATAAATGAGTTAAAGGACCATTTATCTTCATGGCAAATGTCTTATATGATCAGCATAATATGACACTATGTATGACCCTGAAAGACTAAAGTTAACACATGTAAAATTGAAGTCTTCTTAAACACATATGTTTTGTTTTTATTTTTCAACAATTGGTATCCAAATCAATAAACAAGTATATCAGCTCTCAAATACAGTCTTTCCAGGGACATAGGCAATTCAGCAGCCATTCTTTTTACTGGGGAGGATCATGTGAAACTGTCATTTTTGTGATCACAAATGGTGTTGAATATTAGCAATTTCATGTTTCAAACTAAATATCTTTCAGTACAGGAAAAAAAATCCTCCTGTGCATTTACTCTTTACCAAGCTTAAACCTCCGTTTAAATTCTCTCGCAAATTTTAAGTGTGCATATTTGATTTATGTCAGATATCCTTTTGATACGGTGATATAAATATCCTATTGCCTTTTTGATCAAATTTTGCATAGTAAGGATCTTGCATTTGAACAATGCTGAAACAGCATAATATTAGTGTAATTGCATTGACATCGTAACAGTTCCTTGGCAGCAATTGTGCTCTCAATAATGCAAATATAGTGCATAATTAATGTAGAGGATACCATCATGATCAGCAGAACGCCTCCTCTGGAGCCTATACAGTGTCCCTGTATTATTGCTATGAGAGCAATGTTTGCATCCTGTGCCTTCTGAGGAAAGCATGTGATGGGCAATATGTGAGTGTCATAAATGATGAAAACTGACATGTGCAGCAGCTGTACATCTTGGTTTCTTCAGATGTTCATCTGTAAAGTACATATTGCTCTTGTCGGTCTGCCCATATACTTTGAATACACAACACAGAAGAATAGATTAGAAAAATAAAATATCAATTTAACAATTTGCTGTGTTTGAAACCGTTTTAAAGTGCAAGCCATTCTTAGTCTTATGAACTATTTGCCAATTTATAGTGCATAAAATGGCAAAATATTTTATTAATGTTCTCTATGCCTTCTTTAATACTTTAATACCACAAAGCAAATTCGACCTCATATTCATTTATTGACAATCTCCTTTCAGAGAGACATAATCTAATTTTTTGTGTTTCTATTTTCTCATCTGTAAACCGAGAAAGGTGTGCTATATGTAAGTAATGTTTTTATTTAGATTTAAATGAGATAATGCAGTGCAGTGTTTATTTAGCTCAGTGTCTATCATAATGCAGATACTCAATGAATTTTAGTTATTATTACTATTACTATTAATCAATTCTGACCTCCTCTTATAAACATTTACAATTAAATGATACCAGTTAATTTAACATGGATATCAGTATTCTAGAATGAGATGTCTGTAAAAGGCACGGCCTTTTTCTGCATTGTTCATCGCTGAATCTCCAATATCTAAAAGAATTCCTGGCTTACAAACAGAATGTATTTGATATCTGTTGAATGGATTAATAAATTATCTGTAGCATGTGTAATTTTAAACAAAATCTGAAAAGACTGATTTCAAGCTTCTAATTATACCTAGATTCTCATCTCTTGTACATATGACTCATAGGTACAGGCAGCTCTAAGAAGTAACTGATTGTATCTTTGCGAGTGAGTGATAGAGAGAGAGAAAGAGAGAGAGAGAGAACCAAAAAGATCAGTTTGTTAATTTTTCTGGTCAGCTGTTTACTAGTTACATTAATTGTGTTCAATGACTTAAACTTCATAGATCTTAACCATATTTAAAAACAGTAGAATTAAGTAAAAATCAAAAGGCTTTCTGTAACATACAGCCTAATAGATTACAAAGAATCTGGCTATCTTGTCAGATACAAGATTTCTGATAGTCTTTTCCTTACAAGAATTATCATTATTATTGTGGGTAATTTCTGTAAACATTGGCAAATTAAAGTGGATTAGTTAGAGCATATTTGAATTATGATTGCCTGAGAGGCCTACTGACTCTTTTTCAAGTCTGAAATTCTCAGTTCTTTCCTGTTCTGATATTTTACTGGTTCTTTGAAATATTAATTACAAGGATTTTATTTACCTTCTATTTAAATCTTAGTCATTTTCATTTGATATTAAAGCAGTATGATATCTTGATGATGCTTCCATTCATGTTTATGAAATTCCTTGTCCTGAGCAAGCAATTGTTTCTGTCTTGCAGAAAATAGTGGCAAACATCAGGTGAATTGAAAAACCTAGAATCACTTTTAGATATTTTCAAGTCTAGCAAATTTAATAGGTTTCTATTATGGCCAAATGCTTTATATAGTATTCCTTGTTAACCTTATAAATAGTCATTCTCAAAAGATAAATAGTAGGTTGTGGCATACAGAATTGTCCATCTCTGATTTTTAATATATACATAAATAAGAATTTAATAAGACACAACTGACTATATATTAATACTTAAAAGTGAGAAATTGGGCTCAATGAGAGTAAACACTTTCTATTGCCACATATTTGTAGTGGAGTAGTTATTTAAAGCCAGTTCTATCTGTCTCATTATTCCTTACATTATTTCATAGTTTACCAAACTTAACATTTTTTAATCCCATATTTTTTTCTCCACCATCAAAGATCCATTCCTTTGGATTAGGATTTTCATTTTTTAGATCACCTTTTTTAAGCAACAATTACAAAAATGGTAATTTAAGAACCCAGTATCAACAGATATATAACTATCTTTGGAATTTGTTCATGAAAATAATTTCCAAGAAGTAGCTAAATAAATTTTAAAGAAGAAGAGAATAATAGAATAAAAAGATACATGCAGAAAATATTTTTTAAAACTGTTTTCCTAAAGACAAGGAAAAATTGCTTATAACTAGTATTATCCACAGCCTTTAAGGGGAATCTTCAGGAAAGAGTGGATTACTTCTTATATATATGTATAACCTTATATATATATATAAAACCCATATTCTTTCCCTGTGGCTTTTATCTTACTGGCATTCACAACAACTCTGCTGATTCTTCTGTGTCCCTACTGAAAATCATTTAGTATTAAAAACATTTTCCTGCACTGCCAACTCTCAAAAAATAATAATAATAATACATTAACACTCCCAATCATTGATGTAAATAATTATGAAGTATAATTATGATGGAGTAGATAATGACTTAACCAGTTACTACTGGTTTGAAGGAGAAAAACAATCACATTTCCCAGTGAACAAATCAACAATAGCAGATATTCACTCAGCAGTAATCTTTCCTCCCCTTATTGGGAGGACTGAGAAGTTTTATACCCACAAGTCAGAACTAATGACTCTCCTTTTTGCTTTTATATTACAGGCATCCTAGAATTCCAAATATCAGAACAGATCATACTCAAAAGACATCCTTATGCTCCCCAAAAGGTTGGCAGTCATAGAAATCTTGAAAATGTTGCAGAAGCATAGAGGGCACTTTTCAGTCTGATTTTGATTTTCTTTCAAGGAAAGTAGATACTAGCTTGTTAAGTATCAGAAAGCAAGACTATGACACAGTGCCATCTTAAAAAAGATCTATTCTCTTATATTAATCCATCTGATCTATATTTCCATGGAAACAGGGCCAAAAAGTCAGGCAACAACCAAGTAGGACAGATTTCAAATGTTGATTGTTCATGGAAAAGTTCAAGTTTTAATATACAGAAAAACATAAAATGTTTACAGACTTTTCTCAAAAGTCAGAGTGCTTTTATATTCAGTTTATAGATAAAATAAAAGACTGAAAAGTAAGGATACATTTGAATTTACGTCTTTTGTGTATTTCTAAGTTTAGGCAGCTTTTAACAAAACATTTTGTAATTGTGTTTTTAATATATAGTTGAACCTAAAATAGGTGTATATTATATATTTTATAGTTATGTTAATGTATATAATTATATGTACTTGTGTATTTATACTTAAAATCATTTGATTTGATTTTTCTCATAAATCAGGCATTTACTGAATTCTGTACATGCTGTATATGTTGCATACCCTTTTGGCACAGAATGTAGGTGATTTTAAAATTTCTACTTTTGTTCTCACATGGCATAAGTCCTTGTAACCTTTAAATGATCTTATATTGGCAAAATATATGACAAATACAAAAAGCAGCCCCTGACCATAGTCAGTAGAGCTGTCCTGACTTGAATAGCTAGATGATAGTATACTCCTGCTGACCATAAACAATTTCACAGAAAACCAAAGCATACAAGGTCATTCTGTGGCCCTGATGGAGTGAAAACAGAAAAAAAGGACCACTCCATAATAATGACTGAACACAAAGAAAAACTGAAACACTGTACAAATCACACAAATGATCTTATATCCACTTCACTCTGATCCCTGCTAATATAACTGCTGCTTCTTTACCATATAAAGTTTAGCCTCACTTCATTTCTTCTGAATTTTAGATAAAAATCATTATGCTACTGTAGGTATGTTCCTAGTGGTCTCTGACTGGAGAGAATTGACAAAGAAAATTGTTAAAAGTTGTATGCAGTTGTTTTATCGCCATTAAATATGGGATAGCACTGTGCATTTTTCTCAGAAAAAGAATGTAAAACAAAGAAATATATCGAACATCTATTTTCTACCAGATTTCTTATTTGGCAGTTTCTATATTGACTTTTCTTAACCACCCTGTGAAATTCTGCAATTTAAGAAACTGGGTCAGTGTTAAATAATTAGAGTCAGTAAGGGAACTAGGGTCTTTCTGAAACTCTGTAGGATGTTTCATACAGGACAACACGGATGTATGACGTTTCTCTATTTTCATGTTTTTTACATTTAATGGATACCCCAGAAAACCATCCACCACAAAAAGAAACCTCTTTTATCTAACAGTATCCTTTTTGGAATTTCTTTTCTACCCTACCTCCTTACTTTTCATAGACCATCCTACTTATTCTGTCTCAGTTTTTATTTTAAAATATTATTGAACCAAGGTGAAATTTCTGCATTTTGGGAGATACCTTTGACAGAGTTTGTTATGGCTAACGATAGTTCAGAGAAGGAATTGTGAACCATTCTTTCTCTTCCTATGATCTGAAACACTTTATAAAACATGGCAAGTTTATCGTTTAAAATTTGAAATAATTGTTAATAATAAATAAATAAAGGTATTTCTCTATCACCTTTTCTTTTGCTTCCAACAAGCCAATTCAATTACTTTGTTTGCCTGTCTTTTCCCAACTGAATTTATATTTGAAATTCATCATGTATCAAGTACCAATATATGTACACTAGGTTGCATTCTGGATTTTATGAGCTTCCATTAATTTATCAATATATTCTTTTCCTTATATTTCTTTATACTTTTATATTCCTAAAAATTTTGAATTTCAATTTTGAGGAAACTTTGTGCACATTTATTTTATTAATTTGTGCTATTTATTAATTTAAAGTGATTTTCACAACCCTACTATTTAAATTTTAATTAATCTTGTACCCTAATTTTTCTGTATTTAAATATTTGTATATATTTTAATGAACTTAATTTTTACATTGCAAAATGTTTAGATAATCTAATTTGAGATTTTTTTTGGTTTTTTTGGGTTTTTTTTTTGCTTTTTGGGGGGGGGTTTGAGAATTTTAAATTGTCTTTGCTTTTCAGATTTATTGTGATAGTCAATAGATTCATTCTTACAGTTGCTTTATCATCATCTTCATAAATTCATTGATCCATTTTAATCTTCTTAATTGATTCCTCCATAGTCTTTAATATAGCTTCTCTCTCACTCTAGAAATACTTTGTCTCCAGTACATCTTATTCTTGGCTTTCCATTATTATATCACTTATTATATCTGTCTCATTTGTGTCTTAATTTTTTCCTCATAAACTGTAAGTACCTGAACATTTTAGGAATCAGACATTTTCTCCTTCTACTTAATCTGTAATTGCTCCTTCAGTGATAGCATCCAGGATTATAGCTTTAAAAATCAATAGCACTCTTTACTTTGAGTGACACTTTTGTACCCAATTCTCTTTCTTCAACTCTAAGTGTATCTCTAGTAGGTATCTCAAATTGAACAAGTTCAAAGCATAACTAGACCTACTTTTCTTCTTATACTCTTCATGTTAGTAAATGGCAAAAAATTTTACAGTCCTCTAAAGAGCAAGTAGTGTTATCAAACGTAGAAATTATTGTCAAGTTTGGGAACTTGGTGTAAAAACCCACCAATTCAGGTGCTAAATGAAGATAATAACTTCAAAGTTCTGTGATGACACCTTCATGGATACAACTGGAGAGATGTTACAAAGAATGGTTTCACACTTCAGACTTGGGAAGAATACATTCATTTCCTATAGTATGATATGATGTGTGGATTCATTTTACATTTAGAACCCTTACATGCCAAGCAGTTGAGTAGAAAGTAGGCTCAGAGGAAGAGGGTAAATCCATCAGAGATTTCCACTTTTGCCTTGATTTTTATCTGTTACATAGAAGATTTACATTTTATGTCTATGCTTTTCAGAGTTTGGTAAACATGTAGGCTATGCTTATTTTTTTTAATGCATTACAAGTTTTTAAACAATGGTACCTTGTTCTTGTGTGCACTGAATTCAAAGACGTGTGTGTGTGTGTGTGTGTGTGTGTATAAAACTTTTGTTTTAAATGGGAATCTCATCTTTCCAGATTATAGCCCCTCAGGAATTACATAAATAGGCTGATAATCCTACCTCTCTTCCCAACTCAGAACTTAGAACTGAGTGTTAACATTTATTAGAGAGTTTATGTTTCCTCCTCCTTCTCCCCCTCTTCTCCTACTCCTCCACTACTCCTTCTCCTTCTTACACTTCCTATTGCTCCAAACTCCATGATTTTATATTTGAAGATAAAAAAAAATTGATTCAGAAATTTAAAAGATGTACCTTAATGTAAAACTGGTAAAAAAATTAAACAGTCAAGATTTTTAACGTATCTTTTGATCTAACATTTCATGTCTTATCTGTATAATGCTCCCCTTATAACTCTGTTAGCAGCTAGGCTCTATCTCCACTACATTGCAAAGATCCTGCCACATGGTATAAACCTAATAAATACTTTAACTGATTAAGTGTATAAATAAACTTCATTCCAAGGCTGTAGTTTTAAAGTAGAAATTAAATAACAACATCAAACAAATACAAATGGAGACATAGCTTAGAGATTTAACCAGAAATGTCATTATAATAATGACAGGGTAAAATGGAGGGGTAGCATTTTAAGATGCATGAATACTATTTTCTTTTTAAGACTGTTATACAACACCTAAATTTTTTTACATTTCTTGTTGAATGGGGAGTATTTCTGCTTTTACGGTGTGACCAGTTGAACAACTATAGTTTTCATCGTCATTGTTAAAATTACTAATATAATTTTGATGTTTTATGTATCAATATTGAACTAGGAATTGGACCCAAGCAACCTCTATTTTATACTTTTATTGGCCTGGACAACAGTCGAATAACATGGATAACAGTTTGATTACGCATGAACTTTATGACTCTGTATACAAGGAGAAATACCTTCTTAAAAAAAAGCTTCCATAAATTATTGTCCCTTAGTAGAAATCATTTTATGAAATGCAAACTTGTGTAACAATAGTTATCATCCCAAATTTTAATCTTATGGTATTGGCTACACAGGAACAATGATTGGTCTTGTGAACGTAAACTATATGTATGTATGCATTTAAGTATTTACATAGATATATTTCAGTGGGAATATGGCCTTTATCATAAGGCTAATTTATTTTATCAGTCTGTCATCAAAATGCCCTGTAGGCATACTTTTTTTTTGAAGTTTAAATGTTTGGAAGTCTTCTCATGCTTCCCTAAATATTTCTTCCATCTTTCTGAAAATAAAATTAATAACTTTCAAAGGAATTGAAGAAATTGTCTAGTAGTTACCTTAAATTGATAAATCATAATAATATCATTCCATGGTAATTGTAGAGAAGTTATAACACAGTGTCTTTACCATCCACTTGTCTTAATATCACTTCTGCTGCAGGAAATTAAAATTGCTTGGAATTAATCCTAACAGATTAAGCTAACAGTCTCAGCTTTAACTTTTGCTGTCACATAGCTTCACCTTCTGCAGTGGCAATCTTGTGATTTGAATAACATATCCATTAAGTATTTTAATCATCTTGTAAAATTGAACTTGGTGAAAATTGAAGCATGTCTGTGGCTTTTCCAACACTCACATAAAAACGCACATGGAAGCAAAGGCACAAATATATATTCTTCTGTACACCATGCTCCTTTCATTAGACAATTTTGATTCTAATTGGCTGTGTATGGACCTTATTATCTAATTATAATGTTATTAAAAAAATAAAAACAGTTGCATAGGGTATCTCTAGTCTTAATCATGGACATTAATATACTGTTATTTGAAATTCAATCTGACAGCCTCTTCAAATTCAGAAATTGGCTTGCCAGAGACCTCCAAGGTCATGATCCTTCAAAACAGTGTTTGTCAAATTGCCCTGACACACCTCCTGCTGGCAAAGCTACTCTTTGATTATTAATGTGCAGTGGAAAAGTGACATAACCTTGCATACTTATCTTATAGATCAAGAAAAAAAATTGACAAAGTGAGCAGAGAGAACTACCTTGAGTTAAACCTCATATATGTGATGAATACAAAAAAGAGTATGACTTGACATGTGAATTTAACTGAAAAAAGAATTCTGAGTTTCTAAAAGGCATCACAAATGTGCTGGAAGATAGTATGTAATATTCATATCCTCAATATGAAACATGTTAAATATCTGTATAGAGATTCTTGCCTTCACAACTGAAAATAGTAATCAGTAATATTGATTTACAACAGATTAAATTGTATAAGCTGCTATGCAGTTTATAAAGAAGTAATTCTACTCCCTGCTGCTACATTCTATCTCAAGTCAACAAAAAATACACTCAGTGTTTGTTATACATCAATAATTATTTTCAATACTGTAGAGAATATGGAGCAGAAACCCATAGAAGATGTACTGTGTAAGCATTGCATAAACATATATTACATATAATTAAGGGATATTATTTTCATAAAAGGTATTTTTATAAATTATTCCTTGATAAATTTTTCATGAAATTAAAACCTATGTAATGTAACTATCACCCACAATTTCTCATGTATGCGTTTATGTACCAAAAAAGTTCATTTGGGGTTTTCCATAACAGCTTACGGAAAATCCGAACGAACTTTTTGGCCAACCCTACTACTAATAAAATCAATTAATTACAAAGAAGAACAAGCCACACATAGATCATAATTATGTATCAGAACTTCTGAAGATAAAGAGATATTTCCAAAAAATTCTAGAAAAGGAATTAAAATTATCTAGCATCTGATTTCTTATCAGTAAAACTGTACTCCAGGGGACACTGAAAAATGGTTTCTGAGTTGTGAAGGGAGATAATTTTGATTCATCAATTTTATACCTTTAAAAACCTATCTTTCAAAGAGCTATGTGCAATAAAATACATTTCCTATATTTAAGAAATCAAACAAGGTTTCTCTCCCACGCATCATTTCTTAGGAAATCGCTTCTAGGAAAAGACAGTGAACATCTTAAAGAAGGACACTGTCAATATAAAATATTTCATAAAGTAAGTGTAAATCAGAATGTCTATTAAATTAATCAATTAATCATAATATTTCTATATCAGGCCCATAAATCAATCAGCCTAAACTTGAAAAAGAAGAGAGTAGGCTCCAGAGGAATCTCCCTAAAGGAGTGTGCCATATTTTAAAAAATAGGTGAGATGAGAAAAGAGATGGGAGAGGGATAATTTAATGATTAACTTGAATAGTGGATAAATACTTTCAGAATATATATACAGGTTAAAGGGGGAATAGAGCTAAATAAAGTTTACCTGGGTCTTTTTTACCTGCATCTATGCTTCTGCCAATAACGTTACTCCCTGGCTTTTAGGTTTTATTTTTTCATGAATGGCTGAGTCCTTTCTAAGCCATGTCTTTTCCAAATTATCATAAGTTGGCTGTATGAAAAACGTTAATAAACGTGATTCTTGTCCTTTTCATGTAACATCAATTGATATTTGGTATATAAATGAATCGATAGGTACTCAATATGTATTTGTTGTACTAATGAATTAATCAGACCATGAGGACCTGGAGAAATGTTGTAACATGGGAAATTCAAATCTGAATGATTAGTCAACAGAAAATATAAGGGAGGAATGAGCAAGAATTTTTTTTTAACTGACTTGATACAGGGAGTAGTGTGAAGAGAAAGAAAGAGACAAAGGTAACTCTTTTGTATCAAGTTTTGATAAAATTTGGTATTGATGATGGAAGTGGAGAAGTCTAGAGTTGGAAGAGCTGATTTGAATGTTTGGAGATAAACGACTCTGAGTTCATTGTAAGATATATTTAGAGAGATCAACAGTGTATTCAGATAGAGATATTAATGTCATTTTTTATTAACAGGATTGTTTTGTCTAACCTTTAGACATATTGGAGATTTTTGTAGATTTTCCTTTTTTATACATTGTCATAGCACCGTGGGATTGAAGTAGTACTGCCTAGGCATTTAACACAAAGTATTGATTTTGTTATCCTGAATTCTAAGTTTCTTGATAGCAAGAAACTATTTTTATTCTTTTATTTATAAGAGCCTTGTATATTTCCTGACACAGAGACTTTCTACAGATGTATGTTAAACTGAAAAAACAAGTACAGAAAGAAATATAGGTTTTTAGCTTGGGAATTCTTCTAAAAACTGTTTAAATCAAGCGATAGGTATCCAAAAGTACTCGGTTGTAGGCAAAGCTGATACTAACAAAGTAGAAGAAAGTATTCACAATGGAGAATATTTAATAATAAATTAGGATATGTAAAGTAAATGCATTTGAAATAAAATACGTATCAAAATATTTTTACTGAATAGTTATTCTAAAAGTTTGATGTGATATTTTCCCAGAAGATGACACTAGAAAATATAGGAAATTAGTGTATTATTTTTATCCTTAATAAAATATTATCAAAACTCTCCCTATGTTTTAGAAATTATAGACAGGACAAATATCATAACTTGATGTTTCCTTGAATAGTTTTTTTTGAAAAAATATGATAGCAAAATAAAAATTTGTTTTATCTTATATTGGATTCTTTCCTAAAATGAATATGAAGATCATTATGCAATAATATTCTAGAGTTTCTTTTTCTTCCAAGGATTCATTTATTTCTTTGATATTCAGAATAAATCCTATTGGAGTTCTTTATTTTTGCTCATTTTCTCATAGTTATTTACAGTACTAACTCTGTCAGAACCTCATTCATCTGGCTTTCTGTGAGACTGGAAAAATTCAAGTCACTTTCATAAACTTAATTATAGCAAGCATTATTGTGATTTTTATTTTTAAATTTATTTTTATGTGAAATATTCCAAATGCTGGACTTCCAGAAATAGAGAGACCTATGAAAAACTGGCAGGTTGAAGATGTAGATTGATTTTGGTTACAAAGCAGAGAGAGATTGGAGTGGGACAAATTATATAAGTAGATAGTTCCTTTCATGAACATTATGCTGTTAATATGATTGTTTCTTCCACAAGAAATTTATTAATAAATAGGCAGACCTAAATAAAGAAATTTCTGGATATATGCCAATGTATTACCTCTTCCTTTGTAACTGCTGCAATTACTCAGAATATATACAAATGTAGAAGAGCAAGTTTCTACCCTCAAAGAGCTGGCAGCCATCTTTTTACTCCACTCTGCGTTACCTCTGTGCATTCTCTCCCATAGTCCCCAGAACCTAGCAGCATTGCTAGCATTTACAAAAGGCTAATTCCCTACAATACCTTATAAAATCCCCATAATACTCCACCTTTTTCAGGAACCTTTATTCAACAACTTAAAAGTTAATTTGTTCTCTTTTTTTTGAATTTTTGAATTTTATTTTATTTTTTATCAGCAGGTTCTTATTAGTTATCTATTTTATACATATTAGTGTATATATGTCAATCCCAATCTCCCAATTCATCCTGCCACTTTCCCCCTTGGTGTCCATACGTTTTGCTTATTTATTTTGTATTATCTCTAGCAGTAGAAATAAATACAGTGGCATTCAGGCAAAAATGAGAAAAGTATGGGGTAAATATATTTATTGCTAACATGAAAAAAACCTTTAATATATTCAAAATATTGCATGATTCATAGTATTTTTAGTTCAACTAATTTTAAAGATGATTTTAAGAATCAAGAGAGTAAATCTGAAGTTTTGCTGTGGTCTGCATAGCATTATGTAATGCTTATGTGGTTTTTATTACAGTATGTTTTGAACTTTTGTAGTAACTGCAGAAGTGCAGTGTAACATTTACTGTATTATAAGCCACTGCTTAAAATAGCACCTTATTGATCAAGGGGTTTGAAATGAAGGCTTAATATCCTAGACTGTCATTAAAAGAGGGGAGAAAATATAGAAAGTCAAATCAAAGTCCTAAAGTGAATACTTTATGAAAGAGAACAGAAGCTTACAAACTGAATCATCAACTAAAACACGTACGATTGCTTGTGGGTATATTTCATTGTCCAACTGTAATCAATATGACAATCCAAGTCAGATACTGTAATAACAATAACTTTGAAAAGTCTTTGAACATTTATTGTTCATCTCTCTTGCATGTCATTTGATTCAGGGTGCTTCAAATTTGAAACAACCTGAGTAGAATGCAGTCATTGTGTTTGAAATTATTAGCAGAGGCAGTTGAACGAACTCTTCAGTTTTTTACTTGGTGTTACTGTGGTATTTTATGCCTTGTAATAAGACCGGAGGTAAATACACTTAGTAAAGGAAACACCATTAACAATATATATGCTTTACTCTAAAATAGGGTTATTTTCTGTTTGTAAAATATACTTTTGTAGGAAAATACACACAAACACACACACACGTACACGCACACACGCACACACACACACACTTTACAGTTCCATAGATAAAAGAGAACACAGTTCCTAATCTCCCATAATAATAAAGAGCAAGCAGATATGAGGCAAGTGCCATTGGAATCAAACCAAAAATTTTGTTTGTTTTTCTCTTGTCTTGTTTTGCCAGAATTACAAAGAGTATATTATACATGTCAAATTTCTAATCTGTTTCTTGAGATTTATCATATAACTTTATTTCTAAGATCTTAATGGAAACTGTATTGTTAATTGTAATAACTTGGAAATGCTGTACCTTTCTTCAAAGTTTTGTAAAAGACAGTAATGACCTCAAGATGAGTGTCAAAATCAGACTTGAGGATGTCAGAGTTTTAAAGCACTTGTCATAAGTCCTGGAGACCTATAAGTATCCCTAATGATGTTAAGAAACCAGATTATCTAGGGACAAAATCTATTTTTCCTTACTCACCCTATTTGTTTCATCTTCTTTATTTCTTATCATCTCTGCTTTCTGCAGGGTAACCAGGGAAATTAGATGATTAAAACTAAAAACATTTAGGAGATTGGGTGGGAATTCAAGACCTCAGGACAGTGAAGAATGAACAAAACCAAGGCCACTGAATTATCCATCTTAACAGCCCCAAATACCTGTAATATAAATATTGGAGACATATTTTCGACATGAGTGCTATTGTAGATACTTAGTCAAAATGAGAAAGTAAACATTTTGTCTTTCTCTTTCATAATCTTCTCTGTCCCCAATCCAATGCCCCTCTTCCGCACCAAAGGAAAGAAACAAAAAATTCCAGAATCCTCTACAGGCTGATCTTAGAACAATTTTATAGTGATACCCAATGTGTTAATTTAGTCATTATTTTAAAAGCGTAATTTTAATGGGAGGATCAAATTTGTTTTAGATGTTATACTTATTCTCAGAAATATAAATATAGTTGGGATGATTGGAGATGACAAATTTAGTAGGATTAGGAGATAAATGGGAAAGAAAGAAAATCATCTAGAAGACGATAAAAAGGAGAATAAGATGATCTTTTAAATGAGTGAAGTATAAAATGGATAAAGTTCAAAAGCCAGAGGAATTAGTAGGTTGTAATAGTCATGAACATTGAAAGATACAGTTCAAGGCATTTAGTTTTCATATATTTTTGTACAGGACAAGGCTAGATTTTAAAAGTTTAAAAACATAGTTATTGCCTTCAAAGAATTACAATATAATAGCTAAGAAATTTATCCATGACATTTAGTGCATGGCCAGGTTTTAGACACTGTCACAGAATGGGTTCCTCAGAAAGAAGTACTGAGACCTATGCACATGAAGGAAGTTTGTTGGGGAACCTTCTCTGCGTAATCACACCTGTAGGAAGCCAAGCAAGGAAAGGGAAAAGTTGGTGTATTAGTGTTTTCCAAAGTTGTAGACCCCAATGGTTTAGTTCAAATTCAAGTCAAGAATTTTCAATAAAAGGAAACATTAGCTGCTTTCTATTTTTAAAGGATGATTTAAACCACTGTATATAGACTATGACTGTGGGACCAAAATGAATGGAAATAGAGGAGCTGGGAAACTATTGCCATAGTCAGAGTAAGAGATGATGTGATTTTACTGCTTTGGTCACAGAGAAGTTGGAAGATACATTCCAGACGTATTTGAAGATAGAGCCACCAACAGTTACTGGTGGATTGATGGAGTGATGAGTAAGAGAGGGGTCAAGACAAATTAGTTTTAAGTCCTAAGCAACCAGAAGAATACAGTTGATATTTACCAAATAGGAAAAGATGGGGTCAAGAGTGTTTTATGAGGGAAGAATAGAATTTGAAAGTAGGAAGGATTGAAATAGAGTTTTGTTTAGCACAATTTAAGTTTGAAATAGTTATTAGACATTGATGTAGAGACACTGAGTCAATAATTGCATGAATGAGTCTGGATTTCAGAGGTGTCAGTCCTGCAATTTGTTTTCATTGTTATTTCTTACATTTTGTTCTTTCTTACTGGGCCATTTTTTAAAAAAATATTTTCCAGATAGTAAACAATAGAAGTCTACTTGTCAATATATGAGTGAGTTGTAATATATATCATTAAAAATTATATAAAAAATATATGCATGCTTTAAAAACAAAAATGATATAAAATATTCACCCTTGACACAAGATATAGAGTATTGGTGGTGTGTCCAAAGCGTTCCATGAGCCTCTGCTAGTAGTACCCTTCCCTCTTTTCTCAGGGGTAACCACAACCCCTAATTTATATTAATTATATCCTTTCTTTTCTATATAGTTTTTGTTTGGGTTTTTTGTTTTTTTTTTTTTTTGGCCACACCTCATGGCACGTGGGATCTTAGTTCCCCAACCAGTCATTCAACCCGTGCCCTTGGCAGTGAAAGCGCAGATGCTTAACCACTGGACCGCCAGGGAAGTCCCTCTACATAGTTTTCAAATTACATATATATGTTGTATCAGTAAGGTTTCAAACAGGGAAGGAAAACCACTCTTAATATTATGGAATATGAATTTTATTATAAGAATTGGACTTTACCCAATCATGAGAGGAAGTAAGGAAGAAATCCAAACAGGATCAGAAAAAAATCACTAACCACGCTTGATATTACTAACATGTCAGAGTCTGTAGGAAGCTAGGCATATACAGCTTCTAGAGTTGAAGCACAAAGAGGCCTGGTATAATAGTCAAAGGAAGGCTATTGGCTCTTGGGGCTTGACCTCTGTGAGTTTGCAGCCAAGTGTCTGGAGTGAACCTGGGCTTGCTATTGTTCAGTAGGGCTGACAGTCCATAAAGAGTGCCCTGCCAGCACCTCTGCTTTTATCCCTCACTGCCCTCACCCAGGGTGTCCTTCAGAATTAATAACTCTGGTTGTATTTTTAAATCTCATGAAAGGTTCAATTGTAGCTCACCTGAACCAGGAACCACACAAGAGAAAGATATCTGGGAAATGTGATTTCATCTTAGTTAAACTTTTCCTGTTTTGAACTTTAAGTAAATGGAGTCATAACAAATTAAATCTGTGAATCTATTCTTTTGTTCAAACTCATATTGGAGATTCATTCACATTTTCACTGAGTATTCCACTGATTGAATATACCAAAAAAGTTCTTTATTTTTGTCACTCTAAACAGTGATATTATAAACATATGCTTTTTTCCTGGTACACGTGTGCAAGAAATCATAGAGGTACATGTTGAGCTTCACCAGTAAACCTCAGCATGTTTGCCAAAATAAGTATATGACTCTGTATCCCTTGTAGTGGATAATAATTCTATTTGCTCCAAGTTTACCCTCCAAAACTTGATTTGACCTACTTTTAATTATTGCCATTTGGTAATTGTGAAGTGGCATCTTAGTGCGATATTAGTTGCCATTTTCTAATGACTCCTAAAAGTTGAAAAACTTCACATATATTTAAAGATCAACAGTGCTTCATCTTCTCTTAAATTCCTGTTTATATATTGCCTAATTTGTATATTAATAATATTTGCCTGCTTTTCACTTTAAATATTCATCTTTTACTTTTTGATTTGTAGAATTTCTTTATATATAATATTTTGAATGAAACATTTATCTTTCATATGTATGTGTGTATTTTCACTTTTATGGTGTTCTTAAATTTAATGTAGTAGGATACAGGGTATGTAATTTTTGTGTCTAGTATGAGAAATAAATTCCTGGTCTCAGGTCATAAACTTAGTTTTCTAAATTGTCATCTGGAGTTTTTGTTTTGTTTTGTTTTAGTTTTTCTTTTATTTGTATTTCTTCTTGTATCAGTTCCTAGGAATATGGCCATTCCATCTAAAGATTAAATTTTATTGCCATAAACATTTATTATTATATTCTGTATTATCAGTAGTTATGTACCTTTTCATTAACAGCATTGATTGTGTTTTCTCTCTCTTTACCCTGAAAAATTTTACCATGAATCCATTGCTTCAATTTTTTGATGAACCAATTATTGGTATTGCCAAGTCTTTCTATGGCTTTTGTGTCTAGTTCATAAATTTCTGACTTTCCTTTTACCTTTTAGGTTATTTTTCTGTTTCTTCTAAATGCCCTGAGTTGGGTGTTTGGTCATTAATACATAGGTGCTTATGTTTCCTAGCTTTTTCATGTTCCTTATTCATGTTTCCACAAAAGCTTTAGAAATTATCTCATAAAAATATGTTTCTTTATGTTCTATCTAATTAAAAATACAAATTTTTAAAAAGGTAAATTATTTATCAGTTGTGAATGATATGGTGGTCTTTCACTTAAGCAATATGCTAAAAATGTTCACTAAAGGAGTCAGTAAGGTAGCCAATTACAGAAACAATATTTAAAAAACAGAAGCTTCTGTATAATCCAACAATCATAAATAACAACTTTACTGGAAAAATACTATTCACTGATAGATAGCCTAGTCAATAGACTAGGCTAGCACCATCCAATATAAATATAATGTGGAACAAATATATAATCACAAATTTCTCAATTAGTCAATTTTAAAAAAAGGAATAGGCAAGATTAATTTTAATATAATATTTGGGCACAATATGATTTCACATATAATTATGTAAATATTTTTAATTAGAGATTTAAAATTCTTTCTTTATACCGTTTTTATAATTTACTCTGTAGTTCACACTTAAAGTACATCTCAGTTCCGACTCATTCCATTTTAAGTGCTTGATAGCAACATGTGGTTAGTGGCTGCTGTGTTGGACACATAGGTCTATATCTTGCTATTTAAAATATCATCTGAAACAACAGCAAGGGCACCTTGCTGGGATCTTATTTAAAACAGACAATCTTAGGTCATAGTTTTGACCTGCTAAGTCAGTATTTACAGTGTAACAAAATCTTCAGGTGATTCATATGCTCAGTAATATTCCAGAAAGCCTGAATTAGAATAATTAAACCTTAACTGCTTGTGAGCATCAAAAAAATATTATATAAACAAGAATAACTGGAAATCAACCTTTCTCCAAATCTAACTGGGAAAAAATTAAGTTTATCTGTAATTTATTCATTCCCAAAGGGTAAGATGAATACACAGATGTTAACAGAAATACCCTTAGGAAGAATTTATACAAATATATTTAATTTTAATAATCATTATTAATTAGGTGGTGATTTCAGTGTGTGTTATAAAATATTACCAGCCCTTCATACCGGTGCTATTATGACTGTTATAGCTTAGGATGAGGTAAAAGTAGATAGAAGTATATCGTTCTCTGCTTTAAGCAGACTCATGGATTTCAGGTGCAGTTCTCAAGCATGTTCCTGAATGCTATGAATATTAAAGCAACATTTCTCATCACT
The DNA here is from genome assembly GCF_963455315.2 of Globicephala melas. NCBI lineage: Eukaryota > Metazoa > Chordata > Mammalia > Artiodactyla > Delphinidae > Globicephala > Globicephala melas. The sequence continues at coordinate 56,418,570 of NC_083330.1, forward strand.
GTGTGAATACTGCAACTGATAAGCACCAATAGTGGATTTACTTTATATTAAGCTTCCACAGGTATTATTGTGGTCACTTCTGGAAATTGATAATCTTTTAGATTGCAAGATATGTATAAATATACCCAACTGTAAATTTAAGTTTGATTTTTCTATCATTTTTATTCAATAAACGTTTTACTCTAAATATAAGCATTATAATGGAAGCCATGAGAATTAGTATTAACTATGATGATAAAATCAACCTTAGAAATTTCAGTATGAGGACCACATTAACAATTTACCTTTTTATTTTGTAAATAGCATCAACTGCAAAAGAAAACAAAATATTTGGGGAAAAGAAAAAATTTAAAATTGGGTTCATGTGGAATGGTAATCAGAATAATCCACTACACTTCTGTGTCACTTCTTTGGAGTTGCACACAAACTTTGAAATGAAACCATTTAATCCCAAGTGTCGGATGTCATTTAAAGAACAATATGAGGAACCTATAATAGGACATTTTTTGTTTTGGTTTGTTTTTGGGGAAACAGGTATTCTCATGTGTTATTGGTAAGAGTCTAAATTGGTGAAACAGATTTGGAGGACAGTCTTGCAATATATATCAAAACATTAAATGTACACAACCTTTGATCAGCCCCAAAACTATCAAAGCATTGAACCAAAGCAGCCACCTCTATACAGATTTCTCATTTGAGAAAAAGACCTGTTTGTTTAATCTCTTGTAGTCTAAGACACATGTAAAATTATAGTCAGATATTCTATTATTTGCAACCTAATACATTACTAAATTACAACTCCTTAAAAAAAGAAAACATCCTTATCTTTCCCTAACTTTAACGTGAATATTTCTAGTATTTCCTCATTAAACATGAAATTGGTTTTGGGGCTAAACTTCGAACTTCATTTTTTCTTTTATTTTAACTGAACTATAGTTAACATACAATATTAGTTACAGGTGTAAAACATAGTAATTCAATACTGATATACATTACAAATTGATCATCACTATAGGAAATTGTCATCATATGAAGTTATTAAAACATTATTGATTATATTCAATAATTCAATATGATGTACATTACATGCCCATGACTTTTTTTTTTTTTTGCGGTACGCGGGCCTCTCACCGCTGTGGCCTCTCCAGCCGTGGAGCACAGGCTCCGGACGCGCAGGCTCAGCGGCCATGGCTCACGGGCCCAGCCACTCCGTGGCACGTGGGATCTTCCCAGACCGGGGCATGAACCCGTGTCCCCTACATCAGCAGGCGGACTCTCAACCACTGCGCCACCAGGGAAGCCGTAAGTTGATGATCTTTTAAGTGTGAATACATTCTAACAATCCTGCATTTTTACTCCCCCCCACAATATTTTTTGATGCCATATTTTATATTTTTACTTTGTGTATTTCTTAAGTGCTTATTGTAGTTATAGTTAATTTTAGGACTTTTTTTAAACCTTAAGAATAGCTTTTTTTGGCTGATCCACTGCCTTCATTATATATTAACCTTTACCAGAGAGAGCTTTTTCTTTCATATATTTTCTTGTTTCTAGTTATGATCTTTTCTTCTCCACTTAAATAAGGCCCTTTAACATATATTGTAAGCCCAGTTTACTGGTGATAAGCCCTTAGAATTTGCTTGTATGGGACACTATCTCTCCTTTAATCCTAAGTGGTAACTTTGTTGGGTAAATTTTTCTTGGATGTAAGTTTTTTTTTCTTTTAGCACTTTCAATATATCATGCCAGTCCCTCTGACCTACTAAGTTACTGCTGAAATATCAGCTGAAAGCCTTTTGGGGGTTCCCTTGTATGTGACTAGTTGTTTTTCCTTTGCTGTGTTAAGAATTTTCTTTTTAACTTTCACCATTTTAATTGAGAAATGTCTTGGTGTGTACTTCTTTGGGTTCATCTTGTTTGGGACTCTCTGTGCATGCTGGCCCTGGATATCTGTTTCCTTCCTCAGGTTGTGAGAAGTTTTCAGCCATTATTTCTTCTAATAAGTGTTCTGCCTCTTTCTCTATTTCTCTTCTCCTTTTGGGATTCCTATAATGTAAATGTAAGTATTTTTTTAATTGATGTTAGTTGATTTATAATATTATATGTTCCAGGTGTACACCATAGTGATTCAGTATTTTATAGATTATACTCTATTAAAAGTTATTACAAAATAATGGCTATAATTCCCTGGGCTGATATCCTTGTTGCCTCTCTGTTTTATACATAGTATTTTGTATCTCTTAATCTCATATCCCTGTCTTGCCCCTCCCCCTCCCTCTTCTGACTAATAACCACTAGTTTTTTCCTATATCTGTGAGTCTGTTTCCATTTTGCTATATAAATTTTTTGTTTTATTTTTTAGATTCCACATAAGTGATATCATACAGTATTTGTCTCTCACTCTGATTTGTTTCACTAAGCATAATATTCTCTAGGTCCATCCACATTGCTGCAAATGGCAGAAATTCATTCTTTTTTCTGACTGTATAGTATTCCATTGTGGTGTATGTATGTGTGTGTGTGTGCGTGTGTGTATATATATATATATATATATATATATAAATATATAAAAAATGCTGTTTTGATTACTGTAGCTTTGTAGTATAGCATGAAGTCAGGAAGGGTGATATCCCCAGCTTTATTTTTCTTTCTCAATTTGCTTTGGTAATTCAGGGTTTATTGTCATTCCATATAAGTGTTAGGATTACTTGTTCTAGTTCTGTGAAAAATGTCACAGGTATTTTGAAATGGATTGCATTAAATCTGTAGATTACTTTGAGTATTATGGCCATTTTAACAATATCAATTCTTCCAATGAAGAACACAGAATATCTTTCCATTTATTTGTATTATCTTCAATTTTCTTCATCAGTGTTTCATAGTTTTCAGAGTATAGGTCTTTCACCTCTTTAGTTAACTTTACTTCTAGGTTTTTTCTTCTCTTTGATATCATTGTAAATGAGATTTGTTTTTGCTTTCTCTTTCAGATAATTCATTATTAGTGTATAGAAAAGCAACAGATTTCTATATATTAATCTTATATCCTGCAACTTTACTTAATTAGTTCTGGTTGTTTTTTGGTGGAGTTATCTATATATATATTGTATCATGTCATCTGCAAAGAGTGAGTTTTACTTTTTCCCTTATAATTTGGATGTCTTTTATTTCTTTTCTTACCTGATTGTTATGGCTAAGACTCCCAATACTAAGTTAAGCAGAAGTAGTGGGAGTGGGCATACTTATCTTGTTCCTGAATTTAAAGAAAAGGCTTTCAGCTTCTCATTGTTATGTATGAAGTTAGCTGTGGTTTTGTCATAAGTTGCCTTTATTACGTTATGTTCCCTCTGTACCAACTTTGATGAGAGTTTTTATCATGAATAGACGTTGAATTTTGTCAAATGCTTTTTCTACATCTATTGAGATGATCATGTGATTTTTCTCTTGCCTTTTGTTAATGTGATATATCATATTGATTGATTTGCACAAATTGAACCATCCTTGAGTCACTGGAATAAATCCCACTTGATCATGTAGAATGATCCTTCTAATATATTGTATTCCATTTGCTAATATTTTGTTGAGGATTAAAATGTAAGTAAGTTCTGTGCCCAGAGGTCCATGAAACTATCCTCATCTTTTAACATTTTTTTCTTTCTTCTATTCTGCTTTGGTGATTTCACTACTCTGTCTTCCTGATTGTTGATGTGTTCTGTATCATCTAATCTGCCATTGATTCCCTCTAGTGTATATTTCATTTTAGTTATTGTATTCTTCAGCTCTGATTTTTTTTCTTGTTTATATTTTCTTTTTGTTGAAGTTCTCACTGTTTTCATCCAGTCTTTTCCTGAGTTCATTGAGCATCTTAATGAACTTTACCTTGAGCACTTCATTGGTTAGATTTCTTCTCTCTATTTTGCTTAGCACCTTTTCTAAGGTTTTGTCTTGTTCTTTTGTCTGAAACTTACGTCTTCATCTGCTCATTTTGTGTTATTTTCTGTGTTCATGTCTATGTATTAGGTAGGTACATTATGTCCTCTCATTTTGGAATAGTGACCTTATGTAAGAGAGTCCTATGGGGCCCAGCAGCATGTTCCCCTCTATCCAAGAGCCAGATGCTCCAGAGCTGTGCTCTATTTAGGTTGCTTGCATGCCTTTGTTGTGGTGAGGCCAACTGCTGTAGGCCTGCTGGTTGGTGGAGTGGGTCCCCAGCACTAATAGACTAAAGAGAGGATTCCAAAATGGCACCCACCAGTGCTGGTGTCAGCATGGTAGAACAAGATCACAAAATGACTACCAACAGCCTCTCATTCCTTGGAGGATGTCACAGCTGCCTCCTACCTCTCTGGGAGGTTCTCCAGGATCAGCACCCCAGATGCCTTTCAAATTGCTTCCTTTGTTCTGGAACTTGGAGTGAGTGAATTTTTGCATATATCGTCTAAATACAGAATCTTGGTATTCTACTGTTCTCTGGCTCTTTTGAACATAAGACCTGATGGTTTTCAGAGTCACACGTTTTGGGTGCTTATCTTCCTGATGCAGGACCCATGGGCTAGAGGGCCCAATGTGGGGCCCAGACCCCTTAATCCTTGGGGAGGACCTCTGCAGTTGTGATATCCATATCACTTATGGGTCACTGCACCAGGAGTGTAGGTCCTGACTAGACTGAATCTTCACCCTTTCTACCTATCTGATTGTGGTTTCTTCTTTATATCTTTAGTTGTGGACATTTTCTGCCAGTTTTCAGGTTGTTCTCAGTGATAGTTGTTCTGTAAGAGGTTGTAATTTTGGTGTTCCCATGGGAAGAATTGAGCTCAGAATCTTCTTTCTCCACCATCTTGATCCTTCCACTTCTCACCTGTCATCTAGAACAGGCTTTAATAAGGGACATAGGCATATAACATCACAGAAATGAAATGTGCAAAGAAATGAAAATTAAAAAGTCATGCAAGGTCTTCCATTTAAACAATACAATTTAATTTTTCAAAAGATGATTTTTAGAGGAGTTTTAGGTTTACAATAAAATACAGATGAAGATACAGAATTTTCCCGTATACTCCCTGCTTCTACACATATATAACCTCCTGCATTATCAACATAACACACTACAATGTTAATTTTTTTTTAAATAATGAATGTACATTGACCTCTCATAATCACCCAAAGCCCATAGTTTACCTAACTATGGGCTTTGGGTGATTATACATTCTATTATATTGTGGTATTTTTGAAATTGGTATTATACATTCTATGGGTTTGAATAAATGTATAATGACATGCATGCATAATTATAGTATTATACAGAAATATTTTCATGGCCCTAAAAATCCTGTGTTCTGCCTATTCATTGCTCACACACCCTTACCCTGGCAATCTGATATTTTTACCATCTCCATAGTTTTGCCTTTTCCAGAATGTCATATTGCTGGAATCATACAGAGTGTAAGCTTTACAAATTTGTTTCTTTCACTTAATAGCAGGCATATAAGTTTCCTCCATGTCATTTCATGGCCTGATAACTCACTTATTTTTAGTACTGAATAATATTCCATTGCCTGTATGGATCATGGCTTATTTATTCATTCACCTACTGGAAGATGTCTTGGTTACTTACAATTTTGGGCAATTATAAATAAAGCTGCTAAAAACATCTATTTGAAGGTTTTTATGTAGAGCTAAGTTTTCAACTCCTTTGGGTAAATACCAAGGTGTGTGATTGCTGGGTTATGTGGTAATGGTATGTTGTGTTTTGTAAGAAACTGTCAAACTGTCTTCCAAAGTGGCTGTACCATTTTGCATTTCCACCAGCAATGGATGAGAGTCCTGTAGATACACATCCTCACCAGCATTTAGTATTGTCAGTATTTAAGATTTTGGTCATTTTAACGTGCATAGTGGTATCTCAGTCTTGTATTTGCATTCCCCTGATGACATATGTGGAGCATCTTTTCATAAGTGTATTTGCCATCTGTATATCTTTTTTGCTGAAATGTCTGTTAAAGTCTTTGGCCTATTTTTTGATCAGGTTATTTGTTTTCTAATTGTTGAGTTTTAATAGTTCTTTGTATATTTTGTGTAACAGTCCTTTATCAGGACTTTTGCAAATATTTTCTCCCAGTCTATGGCCTGTCTTTTCATTCCCTTATATTAACTATCACAGAGCAGTTTTGTTTTTCTTTTTAATTTTAATGAGGTCCTTTAACCAATATTTTCTTTAATGGATTGTGTCATAAGGGTTGTATCTAAAAATACATCATCATACCCAATGTCATATAGGTTTCCTCCTATGATATTCTAGGAGGTTTATAGTTTTACATTTTACATGTAGGTCTGTGATCTAATAAGATTTCCTTTTTGTGAAGACAGTAGGTTTGTATCTAGATTCATTTTTTTGCATAGATATCCAACTAGTCTAATACCATTTGTTGAAAAGATTATATTTCCTCCTTTGTATTTATTGCATTGATTTTGCTACTCTGTCAAAGATGAGTTGATTATATTTATGGTTGTCATTTTGGGGCTCTCTATTCTATTCAGTTGACCTATGTGTCTATTCTTTCACCAATACCACACTATGTTGATATAGTAACTTTACAATAATTCTTGAAGTGGGCTAGCATCAGTTTACCAACTTCGTTCTTTCTCTTTGATATTGTTTTGGCTCTTCTGGGTCTTTTGCCTCTCCATGTAAACTTTAGAATCAGTTTGTCCATATCCATAACATAACTTGCTGAGATTTTGTTTGGGTTTGTATTGAATTTATAGATCAAGCTGGGAAAACTGACATCTTGACAATTTTGACTCCTCTATCCATAAACATGAAATATCTCTAGATTAATTAAATTATTATTTTATTTTGTCCATCAGAGTTTTGTAGTTTTTCTCATATAGATCTGGCATATTTTGTTAGATTTATATATAATTATTTTATTTTTGGTGGTGCTAATGTAAATGCTATTGTGTGTTTAAATTCAAATTCTACTTGTTCATTGTTGGTATATAGGAAAGCAATTGACTTTTGTGTATTTACCTTGTATCCTGAAACCTTGCTATAATTGCTTATTAATTCCAAGGATTTTGTTTTGATTCTTTTTGATTTCCTCAGAGACAATCATGTCACCTTCAAACATTAAAAAAAAGTCTTCCTTCATAATCAGTATACATTTTATTTTTTTCTTGCCTTATTTATTAGTAAAGACATCCTGTATGATGTTGAAAAGGAGTGATGAGGGAGAACGTACTTTTCTTGTACCCTGCTCAGATTGGGAAAGCTTTGACTCTTTTACCATTAAGTATTATGTTAGCTGTAGGTATTTTTGTTGATGGTCTTTATCAAGTTGAGCAAGTCCCCCTCTGTTTAGGGTTTACTGAGAGTTTTTTATCATAAACAGTTGTTAGATTTTGTCAAATGCTTTTTCTGCCTTTATTGATATGATTCTGTGATTTTTTTCTTTTTCAGTCTGTTGATCTGATAAATTATATTTATTGATTTTGAATGTCGAATCAGCCTTGCATACCTGGAATAAATCCTAGTTAGTCATGGTGTATAATTCTTTTTATATATATTTTTTGGACTTGATTTACTAATATTTTGTTGAGGGTTTTTATACCAAGTCATGAGAGAGATTGGTGTGTAGTTTTCTTATCTTTGACTGGTTTTGATATTAGGGTAATACTGGCGTCATAGACTGAATTTTGAAGTACGCCCTCTGCATCTATCCTCTGAGAGACTGTAAAGAATTGGTATAACTGGATCCCTCTGGCATTTTTAACCCTGCAGAATTGTCCACATGGAACCTCCAGCAATTTTTCAATTACAGTTCAGGTTTTACCTACATAGTACCCGTTCCTGTGATGGTCTCACCTTCTGAGTCTGTTCCAGTAAGCCACAACTCCCTGTATTTGCCTGTCTGCTTCTCCAGTTTTGGAGGTAGCAGCTTGCCTTGTATCCTTTCCTCTTATGAAACAAAGAAAAGTTGATTTTTCAGTCTGTTCAGCTTTTTACTTGTTTTCTGGATGGAGGGGTATTTTTAAGCCCTTTACATACAGAATAAGAAACCAAAAGTCCAATACAATTTAATTTTAAACATCAAAAATATTGAAATGAGGGGGAAAATATTTGCCGAGATTGAGGCCAAAGAAGGAGTGAAATAATAACCAGAGTGAAGGAACAAAATGAATAATAAGGAATTTCTCTTACATAACAGATTATCAGAGCAGCATAAATATTTGCTGAAAGCATAGGCAAAAATTATTAACCAGAGTATGGCAAAATCAATAATTTTAAGCCAAATTGATGTATTTACAAATACTGCCAACTTTGCCAAACTTTTGCTATTGTCCAAGGAAACATTTCATTCAGTTCATTTTCCTACATCATTCGAGGTCACATATGTTTGAGATTCCAAATATAATATCATCTGGAATCAATAATTACAGAAATACTGGTTCAGTGAGAGTCCTTTCAATAAATTCAAGCTGTTGCACCAGCAGCAAACTCTACAAACTGCTGTAATCACAATACACTTTGCTATCATAAATATGCAAAAGTATTTGAGATGGCAGAGCGGCCACTGGAGTTTGAACAATTTTCTATCTTATGAAGGCATGACCTACAATTAACTATTTTAAAAATCCAGAAAGTCTTTAGTTTTTATAAATTTAACTCATTCTTTTAATTGGACATGAGATGGACATTAGCAATTTCTGGAAAGATACTTCAGTTTCTTAGATCATAAGCATGCTTGGGACCGGCTTTGTAGATCAGTATATATTGCACTTCCTGCACAAATATAATTGTTTTTACAAGACCAGCACGCATTTTAGAAGTGTTTTAAATAAATTATAGAAGGGGTTTATAAATATTTTCCAAGCCAAATGACAATGGGTAATAAATAAGAATTAGTTTTACGTGTTTATCATATTGCATATATTACCAAATAAGCTAATACTTTCAGAAGAGTCTATTCTAGAGATTTCTTGCATAAAAGTCACTGAAATAACTTAGATTAGGAAATTAGGTTCACAGTCCAAAGTAATCAAAGAACGTTTTAAAATATGTTCTGGATTTTATAAACATGTTCCCTAATATGCTGGAATAATTGAGGTTTTATAACATCAAATCCAAGAAATGAAATCATATTCTTAGCACTGCCTTTGTCTTCATTTAACATGATCACTATCAAGCCAAATATCTTCATATTACTGACTGTAATAAAAATACTCCATTATTTCCATTGAGTTATCTGTCCTCAATTGCAAGTTCTGAAAATTAATTAGATTTACTATTCACAATATTTGGTATTATTAATTTTTAAAAATCAAACTTTATCATTTTTCTTTTTTACCTTTATTATGATATATGATGCTGGTTTGTCTTTAAAACTGATAATATAGGGCTTCCCTGGTGGCGCAGTGGTTGAGAGTCCACCTGCCGATGCAGGGGACATGGGTTTGTGCCCCGGTCCAGGAAGATCCCACATGCCGTGGAGTGGCTAGGCCCATGAGCCATGGCCGCTGAGCCTGCGCGTCCGGAGCCTGTGCTCCGTAATGGGAGAGGCCACAACAGTGAGAGGCCTGCGTACTAGAAAAAAAAAAAAAAAAACTGATAATATAAAATTTTTCATATCATTACATTTAAATAAAATATGTATTAAGTAGGAAAATAGTTTCCTAGATAAGTTAAGGTGAAGATACGGCCAAAGGACAAAGAAAGTTATGTAGGAAGCCACATATCCAGTGCAAGATAGTTTAAAGTTTGGGAAATATGATTCAGGATGTTCAGGAGATAGCTGCATTTAAAAAAATCAGTTTGTCTATTCTCAGTACTTATTTTTCTTCTGTATATTAAACTTTTGTGATAACTCTTCTTTATCTCTAAAGCTCAATATTCCCCTTTTTTAGCTTATTGCCATGTGATTCATAGTGATTTAAATTAATTATTAATTATGTATTTTACATTGCTTTTCTTCTCCATTTCTTAAAGCATTCTAAGATTTTTCATTAAGTGACAATTAGCACAATAGTCTGTTTTAAGCTTTTCATTTATATGAAGAAGGCTTTGGAATATTACCCTTATCATCACGTATTTTGGTAAGATCCCAAATTTGAAAATGGAATTGCTACCTGCCAGTGTAAATGTAAAGAATCCATTGATTGCACACTTATGTTCTGTCAGAATGCTTTTACAAAATAACTACCTTTTATAAAAATCGAACATCTTCTTGATACTGTTTTTCTTCAATTTCTAAGACATACAATTGAATGGCTCTTTTTGGAAATGCAGAATGTTATTAAAATGGAGTAGGGGGGGCTTCCCTGATGGCGCCGTGGTTGAGAGTCCGCCTGCCGGTGCAGGGGACACAGGTTCATGCCCCGGTCCGGGAAGATCCCACATGCCGCGGAGTGGCTGGGCCCGTGAGCCATGGCCGCTGAGCCTGCGCATCCGGAAGCCTGTGCTCTGCAACGGGAGAGGCCACAACAGTGAGAGGCCCGCGTACCGCAAAAAAAAAAAAAAAAAAAAAAAATGTTTTTTTAAAGAAAAAATTTCCAAAATTGCGAGGAAGGCATGTCAAAAGCCAAGATAGGCTGCAAGGTAGGCATCTTGTGCCAAACAGTTATCCAAGTTGTGAATGCAAAGGAAAAGCTCTTGAAGAAAATATAAAATGCAACTCCAGTGAACACATGGATGATAGGAAAGCAAAACAGCCTTATAGCTGATATGGGAAAAGTTTTAGTGGTCTGGATGATGATCAAACCAGCCACAACGTTCCCTTAAACCAAAGCCTACTTCAGAGCAAGACCCTAATTTCTTCAATTCTGTGAAAGCTGAGAGAGGTGAAGAAGCTGCGAAGAAAGGTGTGAAGCTAGCAGAGGTTGGTTCATGAGGTTTAAGGAAAGAATCCATCTCCGTACCGTAAAGTGCAAGGTGAAGCAGCAAGTGCTGATGCTTTGATAGAAGCTGCAGCACATTATCCGGAAGATCCAGTGAAGATAATTAATGAAGGTGGCTGCACTAAATAACAGATTTTCAATGAGGACAAAACAGCCTTATATTGGAAGAAGATGCCATCTAGGACTTTCATAGCTAGAGGGAGGAAGCCAATGACTGGCTTTAAAGTTTCAAAGGACAGGCTGACTCTCTCCTTATGGGCTAATGCAGCTGATGACTTTAAATTGAAGCCAATGCTTATTTACCATCCCTCAAATCCTAGGGCCCTTAAGAATTATGCTTGGTCTGCTCTGCCTATGCTCTGTAAATGCTTTCTTGAGATATTTATTTTGTTGTGGTGGTCTGGAACCAAACCCACAATATCTTCAAGGTATGCCTGTGTATGGTAAGATGAAAATCATATGCACACAGGTAACAGCAGTTTCTATGATATTTTGGGGGTAGAAACAACTATTCAGTAGAAATCATCTTGACTCTTCACACATCATTTACTCTTACATCCTGGTGCTCACCAATTCCCACTGGATTAATCTCCTAGATATATGTTTTATCTATCCTTTCCTTTCCATCTCTGCTACCAGTGCCTTTGTTCAGATTGTCATCAAACAGCATCAAGATTATTCTAGCACTTTCTCAACTGATAATCCATGTTCCCTTCTTGGTTTCTTCTAACACTCTCCAGATAATTATCAGTGATCTTTCTAATACTAATACACAGATATAATCCAGTAGAATAAAAGTCATGCTCCCTAATGTCAAATTGATACCATCCATGCTCTGGCCTCTCACACTCTCCATCACCATAACTCTACATGCCTTTTCTGCCTTAAATCTTATTTTCAAGTCAACCATTGTATTTTTTCACAACGTTTTTTTTTTTCTTTTTTTTTTCTTGCAGTACGCGGGCCTCTCACTGTTGTGGCCTCTCCTGTTGCGGAGCACAGGCTCCGGACGCGCAGGCTCAGCGTCCGTGGCTCACGGGCCCAGCCGCTCCGCGGCATGTGGGATCTTCCCAGACCGGGGCACGAACCCGTGTCCCCTGCACCGGCAGGCAGGCGGACTCTCAACCACTGTGCCACCAGGGAAGTCCCCACAACGTATTTTTTATCCTTGATACGTCTTTGCTCGTGAGGGTCCTTTACATACACTATCTGCCCTCCTTCCTTTACTCACCATTTACCTTTTAAACTGGAACTAATGTTTAAAGAATTAGCTATTTGTTACTCATAAAAGTCAATCTTTCCTGAAATCTCCACCTAAAGGATTGTTCTTTGATAACATTTTGTGTCAATCATACTGAAATTAACAAATGATATTGTTTAGTTTTTAGTTCGTGTGTTGCTTTTTTTTGATGGCTAATTTTGTGTCACCTGAGTCAAAGGATATCCAGATAGCTGATTAAACATTACTTCCAGGTGTGTTTGTGAGGATGTTTCAGGGAGACATTAGCATTTGAATTGGTGGACTAGGTAAAGCAGATGGCTCTCCCCTAAGTTGATGGGCATTATCCAATCTTTTCAAGTCTTGAAAACAAGCAAACAAAAGAAGGCAGAGGAAGGTTGACTTTGCCCTCTTCCTGACTGTTGACTAGAACACTTACCTTCTACTGCCCTCAGTGTTCATAGTTCTCATGCCTTTAGACTCCGGATTGGAATCAGCACCAGTGGCTCTAGCTCTCAGGCCTTTGAACTGTCCTACTGGCTTTCCTAGGTCTCCACCTTGCACCCAGCAGATCATGGAAATTCTCAGCTTCCATAATCACGAGTCAATCATTTATAATAAATCTCTTTATATATGTATATATTCTATTGGTTCTCTCTCTGCTTAACCCTAATGTAATCTGTCTTTCTTACTTTCTGAGTACATGGGCTAGTTATTTGTAGAGCTTTCGTCACTGGTATAGCACCAAACATAATAGACTGCAACAATTATTGAATAACAAATGGATGAGTAATATTTACCCCACTGTGGGTGGTGTATAATAAAGTCCTAAAGACATTATTTCGGACAGAATGCCAAATATTAGGGATTGAGGAAGAAAGAAAAGAAAACAAAACCAAAATAAACTTACCATGTCCCTAATACATTTCTGACATTTTTAATGTTAATATAACTTCATTTTGATACTTACTTATTCTTTGTAACATTTTCCAAATTCTCTGTCCTTTTAAGTGTTTTACAAACATCTGATTTTGAGCAAATATCCATAATCTTAAATATTTTTAAAAAAGAAAATTAAAACTTTTGAATATCTATTATTTCAGACAAATATGAAACCAAAGTATGCATTTTATGCCTTTTGTATATAAAATAATATGACCTAACTTATTTGTATTCCAGTCCGTAAATTCAATTCTAGATTATAAACTAAGAGAATATGAATAGGTTTTCAATTGCGTTAATTTTATTTTATTTTATTTTATTATTATTTTATTTTTGCGGTATGCGGGCCTCTCACTGCTGTGGCCTCTCCCGTGGCGGAGCACAGGCTCCGGACGCGCAGGCTCAGCAGCCATGGCCCACGGGCCCAGCCGCTCCGCGGCATGTGGGATCCTCCCAGACCGGGGCATGAACCCGCGTCCCCTGTATCGGCAGGTGGACCCTCAACCACTGTGCCACCAGCGAAGCCCTCAATTGCTTTAATTTTAGATCTGAGTTATAATGAAATAAATAAAAATTGTATTTTTCTTACTCCTGGGAGTACACATAGGAAGCAGTATTCTGATAGTTTCAGATGGCATGGAGCTGTTAGTGCTTTGACAAGATAAACAATAAGAATACTGAAAATCAATGTTGTAGTTTAATTTTCATAACTTTCAATATGAAATCAGTTTTATTTTATCAAAATCACAATGTGTCTAAATGGTTATTGCCGAAGTTTAGGTAACTTCTTAAATTAAAAATGTTTGTTATCAAGGCAAGAGTTATTTTCCAGCCATATTCTAATCTGTAAATATGTAAAGTTTATGATATCTTATTTTTCTAAGTAAATTAAGATGATTTAGCTTAATATAAGTTATGTTTCACCTACATTCAAAATTGTTATTTAGATACATCAGAATTTCTCTTAAATGAAAGATAGTTTTAGAATCAATGGTTTGTGTATTTCTAGCTAAGAAATATATTTTAAGCTAAGGTTCAAGATCCTACAGAAAGGATGGGAAGTTCAATTATATCATTCTGTTCCTGCATGCTTTAGTTTCCTCAAATGGGAATATTCACATAAAATATTTTATGAAGATATATATCTTCATTTGGGGGGGAAAACAAAGAGGGAAATTATTAGGAGAAATAATAAGTAGATGTTTCATTTTATAAAAAACTAAAAAGTTGTTTTTAAATTGGCTGCACTGTTACATTCCTATCATCAACACATGAACATCTCAGTTGCTTCCTATCTTTAACAACACATCATATTGTCCCATTTTTTAAAAATTGAGATATTTTAGTGGGTTTGTAATGGTATTTCCTTGTAACTTTAATTTTCATTTATCTAATAATAATGCAAATGATGTGGGTCGTTTTTCATGTGCATAATGTCCTTTCAACCATCTCCTTCAGAAAATGTGCACATATATCATTTGTCTGTTATTATTGTTTCTCTGCTGATTATTGAATTATAAAGTTATTTATCACTCTGGAAACAAGAATTTAAGCAGATATTATATTTAAAATATGTTCCAGTCTACAGATTTTTTTTTAAATTTTCTTAAGAAGGTAATTCTAGGATCTGTTATATCTAAAACAAGACAGATCCTAGATGGAGCGATGAATTATAAGCACAGGCTTACTTGGGAAAGATGCAGGCAATAATGAAAAAGAATTCAGCAAATTTGTGGAGGCCAAAGCCCTGAAGCTTACAAATATAGGGGAAGTTCTCCCCCTCACTTTCCTTTTTTTGGTAAGGTTTTTTTTTTATTTTAATTTTATTGGCATATAGTTGATTTACAATATTCTGTCAGTTTCAGGTATACATCAAAGTAATTCAGTTATACATATACATATATTCATACTTTTTTAGATTCTTTTCTCTTATAGGTTATCACAGAATATTGAGTGGAGTTCCCTGTGCTATACAGTGTATTCTTGTTGGTTAACTATCTTATATATAGTACTGTGTGTATGTTCTTCCCAAGCTCCTGATTTACCCCTTCCCCCCACGTTTCCCCATTGGTAACCATAAATTTGTTTTGGATATCTGTAAGACTGTTTCTGTTTTGTAAATAAGTTCATTTGTATCATCTTTTTAGATTCACATATAAATGATATCATATGATATTGTCTTTCTCTCTCTGAATTACCTCACTTGATATGATAATCTCTAGGTCCATCCATGTTGCTGTAAATGGCATTATATCATTCTTTTTTATGGCTGAGTAATATTACATTGTATATATATGTACCACATCTTCTTTATCTATTCATCTGTGGATGGACATTTAGGTTGCCTCCATGTCTTAACTACTGTAAACAGTGCTGCAGTGAACATTGGGGTGCATGTATTTTTTTTGAATTATGGTTTTCTTTGGGTATATGCCCAGGAGTGGGATTGCTGGATCATATGGTGGCTCTATTTTTAAGTTTTTAAGGAACCTCCATACAGTTCTCCATAGTGGCTGTACCAATTTACATTCCCACCAAGAGTGTAGAAGGGTACCATTTTCTTCACACCCTCTCCAGCATTTATGGTTTGTAGACATTCTGATGATGACCATTCTGACCAGTGTGACATGATATCTCATTGTAGTTTGGATTTGCATTTCTCTGATAATTAGTAATGTTGAGCAGCTTTTCATGTGCATTTTGGCCATTTGTATGTTTTTCTTTGGAGAAATATCTGTTTAGATTTTCTGCCCATTTTTTGATTGGGTTGTTTATTTTTTAGATATTGAGCTCCATGAGCTGTTGGTATATTTTGGAGATTAATCCCTTGTCAGTTGCTTTGTTTGCAACTATTTTCTCCCATTCTGTGGGTTGTCTTTTCATTTTTTTATGGTTTCCTTTTCTGTGCAAAAGCTTTTAAGTTTAATTAGGTCCCATTTGGGTTTTTTTGTTTTGTTTTTATTTTCATTACTCTAAGAGGTGGATCCAAAAAGATATTGCTGCAATTTATGTCAGAGAGTGTTCTGCCTAGGTTTTCCTCTAAGTTTTATAGTATCAGTCTTATATTTAGGTCTTTAATCCATTTTGAGTTTATTTTTGTGTGTGGTGTTAAGGAGTGTTCTAATTTCACTCTTTTACATGTAGCGGTCCAAGTTTTCCAGCACCACATATTGAAGAGACACTCTTTTTTCCATTGAATATTCTTACCTCCTTTGTCATAGATTAATTGACTATAGGTGTGTGGGTTTATTTCTAGGCTTTCTATCCTGTTCCATTGATCTGTATTTCTGTTTTTGTGCCAGTACCATACTGTTTTGATGACTGTAGCTTTGTAGTATAGTCTGAAGTCAGGGAGCCTGATTACTCCAGCTCTGTTTTTCTTTCTCAGGATTGCTTTTGGTATTAGGGATCTTTTGTATTTCCATACAAATTTAATTTTTTTTAGTTCTAGTTCTCTGAGAAATGCCATTGGTAATTTGATAGGGATTGCATTGAATCTGCAGACTGCCTTGGGTAGTATAGTCAATTTGACAGTATTGATTCTTCCAATCCAAGAACATGATATATCTTTCCATCTGTTTCTGTCATCTTTGATTTCTTTCATCAGCATCTTATAGTTCTTGAAGTAGAGGTCTTTTGCCTCTTTAGGTAGATTTATTCCTAGGTATTTTATTCTTTTTGATGTGATGTTAAATGGGATTGTTTTCTTAATTTCTCTTTCTCATATTTTATAGTTAGTGTGTAGAAATGCAACAGATTTCTGTGTATTAATTTTGTATCCTGAAACTTTACCATCTGTTCTTTCACTTTTTATTTCTTATTTTTCTGCTTATGGTTTAATTTTTAAATTCCATTTTTTTGGCTTACTAGCTTTAAATATTTTTCTGCTATAATATTTCTAGTGATATCCTCTTACTAGTTTATTAGGATTAAATTTTCTTTTATATTTAGTGATGTCCTCTTATCTTGATATTGGCATTACATTTATTCTCTTTTATATTCTTGATCAGCCAGCAGAGAGATTTATCAATTTTATTACATTTTTAACAGAATCAGTATTTTCTTTTTATTGATTTTCTGGGGGTTTTTTTGGGGGGGTTTCATTTAACTGATTTCTACTCTTTAGCATTGCCATTATTTTCTTTAGGTTTAATTTACATATATTTTTCTAGGTTCTTAAGATAGAATTTTAAACATTGCTTTGCAATATCTTATATTCTAATATAAGCAGTTGTTACTAGAAGTTTTCCTTGTGTAGTATTTTGTTGCATCCCATAATCCATAATAGTTTGATAATTTTTGTTCAGTTCAACATAATGTTCTTTTCTCTAGTGAACTCTTCCTTGGTGTGCATATTCCTCAGATTTACATTTATTTTTTAATAAAATTCTAAATATTTATAGATTTTCTAAATGTCAGTCTGAAAAAACATTCTAATTTTATTCCAGCTGGGCAGATAATATAGTTTGTAAGATATCAGTCCTTTTGAATTTATTGAGATTAATTTTATCAAAAATCATATAGTATAATTTGATGAATGTCCTATTTGCATCTTGCAGTTTTGTGTGGCATGTTTTGTCAACTTGTCCAAGTCATATATTTTTACTGATTTTTTTTTTGTCAAATTGCCCTATCACTTATTCTGACTATTTAAATCCTCAACTATAATGCTAGATTTTTTTATTACTTTAATTCTTATGAATTCTCCTTGAAGTATTTAGAAACTGCGTTAGGTGTAATATACACATATTTATAAACTATGGATCATTTAGATCTGAATGAGCATTGTTAAGAAATATCTCTCTTTCATCCCTGATAATATTCATTATTTTCGTTCTACTTTGTCTGAAAGTATTAGAGTCAACTCAGAATAAGATTTCTTTTTCCAAATTTATTTTCAACCTTTGCCTTTAGAATGGCTTTCTTGTAGAATTACATAGTTGGAAGTTGCTTTTTTAATGCACTCTCAGTTTTTTTTTTAATTTATTTATACCACTTACATTTAATGTGAATAGGGTATGATTAGGTTTAAGTCTACCACTTTATGATGTTTTATGTTTGTTCCATTTGTTCTTTATTTCTTTTTATTCTTCCCTTATCTTCTTTTGGATTAATTATTTGTAATAATTTCCTTTTTATCTTCACAGTGGGCATAGTAGGTATATCTCTCTGTTTTGGTCTTTACTGTTTAGCCCAGGATTTACAATATATATTTTAACTGTCTACTATCTACTTTCAAATAATGGACAAATCACATGCAATGTAGAAAACCTGGAGTATATTTCTCTTCCTGTCTCTTTTTGTCATACATTTAACTTAGATATATTACAGACTTCACCTTGTAATTATGTTTGAATTAAACCATTATAAAGACATTTGTCAAGAAAACAAAAAGTCTTTTATTTGTACTCAAATATTTGCCATTACCAATAATCTCAATTCTTATGTGTAGGTAAAATTTCCACTTGCACTCATGTTCTTCTGTATCATTTGATTCCTGCCTGAAGAACTATTACTACCATTATTTTGTGATGAGTTTTGCTGAGAATTAAAAATCTTAGCTTTTTTTTTCTAAAAATGTTTCCATTACATCTTCATTTTTGAATGACATTTGACAAGTTATTGAATGCTAGCCAGTTAGGATTCTTCCCCCCAGTACTTCAAATATATCTTTCAATTGACCTTTGGCTTGCACAGCTTTTGACTAGAAATCTATCATTTTTATATTTATTTATCTGTAAGTAATGTGCCATTTTCCTCTGGCTACTATTAACATTCTTCCTTTATTACTGATTATCTGTCTTATTTTAATGGAAAAATTATTTTTATAATTCTGTAGCTCTTATTAAATATTGTATTGGCTAATATTGAACTTTTTCATGCCATATATATATATATATATATATATATATATTTGTTTCAACTTGTGAACATTTACAAAAAAAAAAAACCTAAAACTTTTAATTGTTTTGCACTGCAATATGAGAAAAAATATGGGGATATTTGACATTAAAATGATGAGTCCTTTTCCCATAAACATAGCAAACTTTTTTTTCTACATTATTTCTTGATTTTCTTATGGAAATGTTTTATAAGTTTTTATGTTACTCCTGCACCTTTTTCATTAGGTTTACTTCTAAGGACTAGATTTTTGATAGCATTAAAAAATCTATATTAAAAATCATTTCTGGGCTTCCCTGGTGGCGCAGTGGTTGAGAGTCCATCTGCCACTGCAGTGGACACGGGTTTGTGCCCCGGTCAGGGAAGATCCCACATGCCGCGGAGCGGCTGGGCCCGTGAGCCGTGGCCGCAGAGCCTGCGCGTCCGGAGCCTGTGCTCCACAACGGGAGAGGCCACAACAGTGAGAGGCCCGTATAACGCAAAAAAAAAAAAAAAAAAAAAATCATTTCTATCTTCCGATATGTAAATACAATCAATTTTTCACTAGGCACTCAATGTAAGAATTATCTTGTTGGACAGATACCATTTTGAATGGGTTGTATTTCTGTGTACATGCTCCAAAATTTTAAATAACAACTTATTTGATAACCAAATTCTATGTATATATTATATATAAGTATATTTTATATATATGCCTGATGTGTTATTTACTACTGTTTGTATATGTATAGACATACTTCAATTTTATTAATAAATACAAACAGTAATTGTTATGCTATTATTTAAAATGTCAAATCTTTGACACTCACCACATAAGAGGAATTTCAGAGTATTTTCTATTTAAGTCAAGCATGTGCATACACTATTCAGAAATTCACTTTTAACTGGATATTCAACAGAAGTATACCTAAATATATAATAAAATTATGGGACTTGAATGAAAATATTCATGAGCTTTATGAATAGTAAACCCTAAACTGAAGTAATCCAAATGTCTGTCAACAGTAGAATGTTTCAATAAATCGAGGTTAATTCACATGAAAGGACAATATACAGCAACAAAAATAAACTATAATTCACCTGAAAAGTATTTGTCCATAGTAGCCAATACATAAGCATACCTACTATATTGGTTTCAACATATTATATCCTAAGTAGGCACATCTAAGATGTCACCCCATTGACCTTTGATTGGCAAACCTTTGACAAGGAATCTGTCACTTTTATCCTTATTTATCTGTGAGTACTCTGTCATTTTCCACTTTTTTTTTTTTAAAGTTAACTTGGTGATTTTCTTTCTGGAAAGAAAGGTGAGGGTACTTATAAAGATGGGAATCTGTCACTTTTATCCTTATTTAGCTGTGAGTACTATGTCATTTTCCACTTTTTTTTTTAAGTTAACTTTGTGATTTTCTTTCTGGAAATAAAGGTGAGGGTACTTATAAAGATGGGCATGGGGAGCTGCTTGGTAGTGATAATATCTACTTTGTGACATAAGTAAATGAGTGTAAAGGTGTCCATTTTGCAGCAATGTGTCAAGTTCTACATGGTTTTAGTTCAATGCTCTGTATACATGTTATATGCAATTTAACACATTTCAAAATAACGAAAAGGTGTTTTACACAAATACAGAGGTATTTTACACATATACAGCTATGTATACATACTCTTCTTTGTTTCTTGCATGAAAATGTACTCTGTATCATGTATAGTATCTTTTTTTCGTTTTACATACAATGATATCTTTAAAAATTCTTCTATATTAGTTTATAACTGTGTACCAAGGTTATCCCATTAAAAACAACTTTTATATTTCTTTAAGGGTAATCAAGTGTCTTGAATTTGAATGCATAATTTGTTAGATAAGATATGTACTTGTTCTGCATAAAAATGAATCACACATTGTGTTCACAGGTTGTATCTAATTAGACAGTCATTCCTTTACGAAGGTACCATAATTTATTTTGCCAGTTCCCTTATGATGAGTCTTAGAATTTTTCAGATTTTTCCAACCTAAATAGTCTTGTATATATTGATCTGAAAGATAAATGACCAGAAATGAAATTTCTCCTAAAAATGAGCATTACAGTAGACCCCTGCTTTGGCTGCAGGGGATAAATTCCACGACCTCCAATGGATATCTACCTGAAACCGTGGAAGTACCAAACTCAGTACATATTGTTTGTTCCTATGCATACATACCTATAATAAGATTTAATTTATAAATTAGGCACAGTAAGAGATCAACAACTAATAGTAAAATAGAATAATTATAAAAATATACTGTAAAAAAAGTTACATGAAGGCGGTCTCTCTCTCTCTCTCTCTAATATAATATATACAAATTTAATAACTAAGCAATTATGACATACTGTGGCCTTTGCAGTTTGAGGTGTGACAGCAAAACTAACACAAATTTCTTTTTCCTTCTTCACAATTTCACAGTTAGAAGTTCATTCTTACTGTATATCTTAGCAACCTCAGCATAGGACTTTTTTCTTTCCTTATTAAGTTGAGAACGTTCAACTTTTCATTTAAAGGAAGCAACTTTATGGCTTCTCTTTGGCATATCCATATTGCCACATCATTACTCTTGCCCATTGGGGCCATTATTAAGTAAAATAAGGGTTACTTGAAAACAAGAACTGCAATACTGTGACAATCGATCTGATGACCCAGACAGCTACTTAGTTACTAACCAGGGGGATACACTGGATAAAGGGATGATTCACATCCCAGGCGAGACTGAGCATGAGGGTGCAAGATTACATCATGCTACACAACAGCGGCATACATATGAAACTCATAGATTGTTTATTTCTGAGATTTCTCATTTAATGTATTTGGACCATGATTGAGCACAAGTGACTGAAACCCCAGTAAGCAAAACAGTGGATAAGGGAGGACTACAGTACAAATTTTGATAGATAATGCAAAATTCATCTCCTTATTTAATTAAACAAGCATTCATTCACATCAATAATACAATTGGGTGACTGTTTTCAAATAGTTTCTCTAAACTAGATAATTAGCAAAGTATATTTTTAAATATGATAGGTAAAAATTGGTATTGTAGGACTTACAGTCATTTTATTAAGGTAGAAATTAGACATACATTAACACATATAAGTAATGTATTTTGTGAGTAAACAGCCTGAACTCTTCATATTTGATTGCTGATCTACATAGTTATTTATCTTTTTCTTATTCATTTTGTATGCAATGTTGGAAACATAAGATCAAAGTCATTATGGGAGACATTGTGCTATTGTGTTTTTAATATTAACATTTTTTTAGTGACATAAGCATAGTACTGATGCCAGATGTTGTATCAGGACTTTAATACTATAATTATTTTACAAGCGACTCTCTATTCACTGTTCAATGTGTGAAGAAACTATGCTGCATATTCATGCAGAACATAGTACCAAACTGACCAACACAAAAGAATTCTTAATTCAAGACACATGATTACTTGAGGTGTTTTGTTATTGCATATCTTTGGATAATTAACCTAACTGAAATGCCTAATATTTACTATACCTAAATGCACAATTATTCTTAATATTCCTAATATATAATAGCATTGCTATTGTAAATACTAGTACCAATAACAATAAAAATAATAACAAATACAACATCAGTTATCTTACAAGGATTTTGAGTCAGGTCTAATGAATGTTATTCAGAAATGGAGATAATGGAAGATGCTGCTGTTTAATTTCACAGCACACAACACATAAGTGTTAATAGAGTTATATGCTAAGGATAAAGATTAATAATAAGAATAAATATTTATGGACAAATATTAAGACATAATTTTAATATAGTTTAAATAGAAGGTCAAATAATATCCTTTTTGTTTTCACATAGCAAAACATTTTTGACCCTACTTGTTATTAGTGTTATACTTTATAATATTAAATACTAACTAGAATGCAATGAAGTTTTATCAGGAAAAAATCATATTGCTTATTATCACACAATTAAATACTTTGTTGTAATCTTTATGCACAAATAAAGCTGTAAAAATCATAAAACAGCAGGGATCAGAGCAGCATGTAGTTTAGTCTTCATGTAGCAGTGCTGGTTGATAAAAATTTTTGTTAGTAATATCTAGACTCTTGTGTAAACCAGGGTATTTACTACACTGTATTTCAGAATCAAATATAACGACAGCTAAATATGTAAAATGGAACTTAATTATAAGAGTAAAATGTTACGAGATAGAACTGTGTTGAAAACCTAATATATGTCACTAGTGTGCTTCTTATTCCACAGATGCAATTGTACGTTGACTAACAAAGAAGGTATTTCATGTGGCAGCATCTAAGTAAAACTTCCATTAGCAAACAACACATTTTTTGTTTCAGTGTTTGTTTGTTTTCGTAGGGTACTGTACTTGTTTAGAATCACTACCAAATAACCCATAAAAGGGAGTTCTAATCCTAGTCTTTCAAGTTCCAACATCAGTTACACTTTTTCCAGTAAACATCATCAAACATTATTAAGAGGCTAATGGTACTCTCCTCTGTGTTTGCAAAGAACTTGATCATGACTGTTACTCGATCACACCTCTGTCATGGCAACTACTGCACTGTGTAATAATTTATCTTTGTGACTGTTCTCTTTCCCATTAATATGGACCTCCTTGAACAAATCTTTCCATTTTTACTTCACCTATTTTGATGCTCAGTTGCTAGGTACATCCATGTTAATGACTGTTAGGAATTCTTGGAGACTTGACCATTTATCATTATTGACCACTTTATACTTGATAACTTCCCTTGTTCTGAATATTCCTTTCTCTGTGTTTAATATACATATTCTAGGTTTTTTTAAATTAATGTTAGCATGGTATTCATTTCTTTATACATTTTTTTAAAGATTTATTTTTTATTTTATTATTATTTTTAAATTTACTTTTGGCTGCATTGGGTCTTAGTTGCAGCAAGCGGGATCTTACATTGAGGCATGTGGGCTTCTCTCTAGTTGTGGCACGCAGGTTTTCTCTTCTCTAGTTGTGGCGTGCAGGCTCCAGGGCACATGGGCTCTGTGGTTTGCAGCATGCGGGCTCCAGTTGAGGTGCATGAGCTCAGTAGTTGTGGCACACGGGCTTAGTTGCCCCGCAGCATTTGGGATCCTAGTTCCCTGACCAGGGATCAAACCCGTGTCCCCTGCATTGCAAGGTGGATTCTTCACTGGACCACCAGGAAAATCCCTATACATTTATTTTTAAACTATCAGAATTTTTACATTTAAAGTGAGCTTCTTATAGATAACATATTGTTGGGTCTTTGTTTACCAAGTTTGGCAATTTCTGTCTTAATTGGCATATTTAGACCCCTCACATATAAAGTAATTACAAATTTGTTGGATTAATATCTCCCATGTTTGTGACTTTTTTTTTCATTAGACTTGTTATTTGTTTCTTTTCTTCTTTCCCTCTTTTTTGACCTTCTTTGGTTTTGACTGAGCATTTTATATGATTCTGTTTTATCTCCTCTGTTAGTATAAGAAGTGTGCTTCCTTTTTAGTTTTTTTTCAGTGGTTACCCTACAGTTTTCCATATACATCTACAACTAATCTAACTTCACCAAAATAACATTAGACCACGTCAGGGGTAGTGCAGGTCCATTATAACGAAGTATTCCTAGTTTCTCCCCTCCATCCCTTAGAGCACTGCTGTCATTCATTTCACTTATCCATAGACTCTAATCAAGAATACATTGTTACCATTATTATGTTAAACAGTTATCTTTCAGAGCCATTAGAATAGTAAGAGATTTTATTTTACCTCATTTTATTCCTTTTTCTGTGCTCTTCATTTTTAGCTAGATGCTAGTTTCTGGCCTCTAGTATTTTACTTCTGAAGAATTACATATCCACTAATCCCTTAATGGACAGTTGAACATTTCCCAGCTTTTGGTTATTTGATATTATGTATAATAAAAGTTTTTAAAGAAAACAAAATTAACATGCTAGAAAAATCTAAGCATGTCACTTTTCTCTCTAAAATATTTTTAATACTCTTTTGTTCTCAAAATAACCCCACTTTGTTGACGGTGCCTTACAACATTTGGCTCAGGTTCATTGTTCCAATCTTAAGCCTCTTCCCTTCTTCACCATCACGATATATTTTTGCCTTTTTTTTTTTATAATGCACACTCACGACCCTCATGTATGACCCTTATATATATTGTCTTATCTGCCTGGAACTCACTCCCCCATTGACTTTTTCACTGATTATTCTTTCTCTTTCTTCAACTTTTATTTATATGTTTCTTACAAAGATAACCAGCCTTTACCATTCTAAACTAGGTCTCTTGTTCTAAACTTATATAACAACCGACTTCTCTTTTTAAGGATATATAAGTATTATCATTACTTAATTTGTTCTCTAATTATGGTCCTTTGTTGCTCTGTATTCTGGTTCTATGGTTCTCTTCCATTATTGTATTTCTAGTGTTTATCTTAATATCTTAATATTCATTGGTTAAAGTGTACCCGTGAATATTCTTCGAGTAAATTCATTAATATGCAGTGAGAGAGTCATAGTTATTTTGACCTAGTGGTTTGTTTCATTGATAAGGCAAAACTAATAACCCATTTTTATTTCTATTCTCTTTATAGAGACACTGTCCTACAGTTCCCAAAATACATACAATATTTTAATTTTTATTTTCTTCAGTGAAGGTGGCTAGCTCTTTCCTTCCTATCATTTTAAGTTTATTCTCACAATTACTACAATACTTTTTGTTACTTTTGACAAATACTTTTAGATATAAATACATGTGACCATAAAGGTGACTAAATTTAGATAGTTTTGGATATTTCTGTGATTGTATTAAATGTCACATTACATTTATATCTATTTCTTGACCAAGTGAATACCTGCTGTTAACCTTGGAAATTTTACACACATGCAATTAAAAAGTATTTGAGTTTGCTAATGTTATTTGCACCAAAGTCTCAGCTTTTAGGGAGATTGCTGAATATTATTCTCAGAAGTAAACGTCTAATCAAGAAAGTGTTTTACAAATATACTATTGTTATAAGAAGAGGAGAAGGCACACAAAGAGAGATGTGTGACAGCAAGGCTTGACACCAGAGAGCATGCTATTGGGGGAGGGGAGAGGAAACAGTCCAGGTGAGACAACGATATGCCTGGTTAACAGCTGATATGTTTACACCATCTGCTCTCTCAGGCTTCCACTGGCTCTGAAGCACAAGGAAGTAATGTAAAGTCGCACAAGGAAGTAATGCAATGTCACACAAGGTCACTTAGTTCTTTGGCAAAGTCATTTAAGGAAAAATTTTAAGGATGCAGTTATTTTCATTTAATAATACAGAAGTGTTTAATGTTAAGAAACTTTCAGATATAATGTTTTAATATTATTTAAGTGAAGTATTCCCCTAAAGAGCTCCAGGCATTTAAAATAGTGTACTATCCACATACACAGGGGAATTTTAGTCACTCAGTTTGTGCAAATTCACTTACTTGCCATTTCATTATTTATGAGAATTGATGATCATTTCTTGGCCAAATTATTGCTATTATTACCACCGTGTATCATCTTTCTTGAAAGGTAATTAGTCACATCCTACAATGGATGCTTCAAAGTACATAAATCTTTCTTATTCATCTTTATATTTCCATTCTGTTATGAATTATATGCTTGTGTTCCCCCCAAGTTTATATTGAAACCCTAACCACCACTTCCCATCCTATAATCTTAAATTTTAATTTTTCTGCTAATAGCAACACTTTCGTTCTACTCCTGCATCACATGGGAAATTTTTTCCTACTAGTTAGAGTTGAACACTCAGATCCAGTTAATGCTTGTTTCAATCAGTTTCCAAACTTCTAATTGTTGATAAGAGAAATTTGGAAAAATTTGTCTCCTAATTAATATTTCCAATACATATCTTCTCATATTCATTAAGAAGATAAAGAGTAAAGAGACAATCACTGCTTCTTCCAATCATTGTGTGTTTCATGATCATTTGCTAAATGTCCCAAACAAATGCATTTAATAATATCTAACATGTATATAATATTTACTATGTTCAAACACTTCACAACCCATAAATTTGGTACTATTATTTTCTCCATTTATACATGAGGGATTAAGTCATGGAAAGGGCAAAACTGGGAAATTTCACATGTTAATTGAAAGATTTTGGGCTTCGTAGTTCTGCTCTTAACTGTTACTTTCTGTTGACTATATCCAATGTACTTCATGACAACTCACAAGGAGAACAGAAGGCACAAAAACCTCCTGAAGACGTTAGTTCCCTTACATCTTTCATAAGTAGAGGTTTACTTTCTTACAACCTACATGACAGGTGAGAGATTAGGTCAATGCCTTTTTAGTCTGATCCTTGTGCTATATGCACATTACTTGTTTACCTTCTTGTAAAACCCTTGCTAGTTGAGGTTGATATCACCTGGCCGCACTAGTCTCTTACCCTCTTGATTTCTGACATCTTCTTTACTTGCTATATGGCAGATATCACACCTGCTCTATCCTAGGTCATTTTAACAGCAAAATGTTCAGTTTAACCAAAATTCTAGCTTCCTTTCTTCCTCAGAATCCCACCTATTCTCTTTTACCCAAACAGTTCAAAACAGTATTTTTGCACATTCTATCTCCACACTGATTTACCATTTATTCCAGAGTATACTGAGTACCGTTAAAATAGGGCTTGCCTCTCATGGAAGGTTCCTTATAACTAATTTCAAAAGCACATTTCAACGCTCAAGTTGTTTGATCCCAGTAGCATTTAAAACACACAACTGGAACTTCCACTTCTGGTGGGAGTTTTTCTATGGATACCTAGGAAATGTAGATAACTTTAAAATATATTTGAAAGCATAAGAAAAGACAGACAGCGGCATTCTTTAGAAATGTTTTACTTCAGAGGTCTTGCCATTTCTTAATGGAAACAGGCATAAGTCCCAGGTAGAGAACCCTTTTAAGGTCATGTATTATGGATAAAAACTAAAATAAAATTTAAAAATTACAGCTGGAGTTTAGAACTGCAAAAGCAGCCATAAATTTGGGAATACAAGTTCATTGTGAATAGATTCAAGCAGCTAAACTCACACCTATGGTGGTTTTCTCCTAGAAAATAAATTTATTTATGTGAACTAGGCAAGCAAG
Organism: Globicephala melas; assembly: GCF_963455315.2. NCBI lineage: Eukaryota > Metazoa > Chordata > Mammalia > Artiodactyla > Delphinidae > Globicephala > Globicephala melas. The sequence goes on from NC_083330.1 coordinate 56,446,689, forward strand.
TCAAGAAGATGTAGAAAGAGTGGTGTTTTTCAAAGTCTCTTGTTGATGAAAAGATAAAAATTACATTTTAGGACATGCCAAGTTTTGAGGGTACGCTAATGATCTGGAAGTAAGGCAAGAGAAATATTTAAGCTAAAGCAAAGCAAAACAAAAACACATGTAATGTAAAAGAAAATGAAATAAATAAATAAATAAATAGAAGTGATCTCGGGTGGCCTTGGCCTGCAGTGTCTTGAAGGAGGATTTCGGTTCCTGGCCAGAGATTGAGGTCGGGCAGCGGCACTGAGAGCACTGAATCCTAGCCACTAGACCACCAGGGACCAGTGGCCAGTGACAAGGCCCTGGCCCATCAGCTGTGTAGAAATGAATTTCCACATAGAGACAGAAAGCAGTGAAACACGTTAAGTGTTTATTAGGAGGAAAAAAGTATGGTATGTGCAGGTACACAGGTGGACTCAGAGAGAGAGTCTTGCCTTCGTGGTAGTTTGAATCACTTTTATGGGGCATTTCTTCCAGGCATCCTTTGACCAGTCATCCTGGCTTTGCCAGTTATGAGTCTGTAATTGATTTATCTCAGGGTCCTCCCATGTGTGCACGTGCATCTCTTAGCCAAGATGGATTCTAGAGAAGAGGTCTATGGGTAGTTGATATCACTTACTATGGGGTGGCGCCCCCTCCTTTTTCGACCTCCAAGGAGCCTTTCTATGCAAGTGTAGTCGGAAAGGTCTCCTTGACTTTGAGAATGAGGAATATGTGGTTTTTAAAATCTCCTATCTGGGCAGGGCCCAGCCTCCTCTCTCGCTCCTGCTGTTATGGAGTTCCTGTCCGCAGGGAAGAAACTTCAGCTGTTCAGCCTGGGGCCCATCTATCTCCTGCCTCAGAAGGAATTTAAGAAACATTTTGATCTGCATGAGTAGTGCTAACACATATTCACAGATTAAAATTATTAAAACACACTCCATGATATGTACAAGAAACACATGATAATTATGTAGACTATGATAGATTATAAATTAAAAAATGGATAAATGTGTACCACACAAACCCTAAATTAAGGAAGATGGCATAGTTTTAGAAATATGAGAGAAAGGAGACAAATAGAGAAGTATTAGAATAAAGAAAAACATTAAAAAATGATTATATAATTATTCCACTAAATAATATAACAATTCTAAATTGGTATGTACCCAGTAAAACAGCTTCAAAGTATATAATACAAGTTGACAGAACTAAAAATTAAAACAGATAAACACTAAATCATATCAGGAAACTCACATATTTCTCCCAATAGCTGATAAAATAAGCAGAGAAAAATATCAGTAAATTCATAGACTATTTGACTAAAAATTAGTAACAACTTAACTATATAAATACGTAAACACATGGGTATAATGTGTAAAGTACAAATTTTAAAGTGTACCTGTTTACCAAAGTGTTCATATTCAAAGCCATATTATAAGCTTTAGCAATTTTCAAAACTAAAAACCCGTTCAGTTGAATTAAGTCAAAACTAAATAACAATAATAATAAAATACTAGGAAATGCTGAGATCTTTGGAAATTAAGCTATACAGTTTAAAATTACCACTGGGTCAAAGCAGAAATCACAATTGAAATTTGAAAACATTTGGAGCTTAGTACCAAAATATGACATATTAAAACATCTGGAATGTAGCTGAAGACTTACTTGGAGAGATTTTTAAAAATTAAATGCATCTTATTATAAAAAGAAAAGCTGAAATCCATTATTTAAGTATACATCTCAAAAAGATAGATACAAAAATATCATCCTATGTAAGGGATAGCAAGGCAATGAAAAGATAAAGATAGAAATTAATAAATTAGAAAATTAACATACAATAAAGAAACAAAATTAAAAGTTATTACTTTGAAAGCTGAATAAAATGCATGGTCTTCCAGCATGATTGAGAAAAGCAAAATAAAGAAAGTACACATTAATAGTACTGGGAATAAAATAAGTGTCATCACTATGAATCCCAGAGATATTATAAAAAAGTAATAATGGATATAATCATGGATACTTGAACAATATTATATTTAGATAAAATTGATAAATCCCTAGAATAATTTAACTTCCCATGCATTATACCAAATAATGAAAAGAGAACAATTCCCCACTCATTTTATAGCAAGATCGTACCCTTTATAGGATATTACAAAAAAAAGTATATTGAAGCCTAATTGTCTTCATGAAAACTCTTAAAATACTATTGACTCAAATGCAACCTACAGACAAGTGTAATACATCAGGATCAAATTAAGTCTATTGCGAGAAAGCAAGTCTGGTTTAACATTTAAATACTAAAAAATGAAACTCACATCATTAACAGAATAAGAAGATAAAAATGCACATGATCTTCTCAAAGATGTTGAAAAAATGTTTGTTAGAACTCAGTACCTATTGATGATGATGATGATGATGATGATGATGATGATGATGATGATAGCAAACTAGGAAAAAAGAAAAGTCTTAGATACAGTGGAATTTGAACTGGGTTGTTAGCTGACTGGTATTAATTAACTAAATTGTGATACCTGAAATCCATATATACCACAACCATGCTAAGTAGGACTGTTTGTAGTATATTATGTGTGAAGTGTATGGTCTTTTTGCATGTAAGTTATGTTAAAATAGGAGACATTATGTCAAAGAAAAAAATTAGTGAAAAATATAATTTGTTTTAATCAGGAGTATATGTCATAATAACCCTTCATATATTTCATATCAAGTCAGACATTTCTATTTTACCCTCTAATGTGTGAGGACAATAAGGGAAACGGTTATAGAATGAGAATAAGGAATATCCTTGTGGTTTAAGAATATACTATTATAAAAAAGCTTAGGGACTTCCCTGGTGGTCCAGTGGTTAAGACTCTGCCCTTCCACGGTAGCAGGCAGGGGTTCAGTCCCTGGTCAGGGGAACTAAGATCCCGCATGTCGAGGCAGCTCAGCAAAAAAAAAAAGAAAAGAAAAAAATTTTCTTACAATAAAAAAAAATGTTTAAAGGTTAAAACACTTCAGCAAAACTGAAAAGGGGATGTTCAAGATGCACGTAGGCATAGGCTTTGTGAGTGCCATCACGGAAGAAAAGCATTCATTTTGATGATTCAATATATTCAGCATATTCAGAAAAGAGAGTGTTTATCAATTCATAGTGTGTTTAAATCAAAAACTTATTGAGGTTGAAATCAGCAGACAACAGCAAGAAATGTGAAGGTTTTCTCATTAGACCATGAAATGAAACAAATTTGACATAAATATCTAAAGAATTCAAACCATAAGAAATGATTATTTGATAGATTGTTCTTAATTTTGTTCATGAGCATATTGTATTATTTCAGTTTACTGGGTATTTCTTTTTTTAATCTCAGTGTATATGAATATTCACTTTATATACTGTAGATGTAAATTTGCTTGCCTAAATTGAAAATAAAAAGAGCTATGACTCCATTGTTACTAGTCATTCAGTAGTGAGGAGAATACATTTAGTAAAAACAGATTAAAATTTCAGTATATAATTTAATACTTATTTGTGGTTTAACTAAATATGATTTATGATACTTTATAAGTGCATTAATTTGATGATAATGTTTCCAAATAATGTAATTAAAAATATCTTGCAATTACAACTAACTTGATTTCTGCTATCCTAATCAGTGTCCTCAAAACTGGTTATGCTGACAGATGGTGATGCTCTAATAAATGCCTTGGAATCACCTTTCCCCACTGTAAGCCACTTCTACATATAAATCACATCTATTTGCTCCAGATATATGCCAGCCACGGTGGAGAATTTTTATAAGATATTAAGAGATATTATTCACTATTATGGAGCTCACAGTCAATAGCAGGCTACAGTGTCCTCAATTACCTGTAATATGGCTGAGACATAGCACATATAACAACGTACAGGGACTTTAATGACAAGGACTTCAGAGATTCTACTAACAATTGATTCAACCAATATTTATTCAGAGTCTACTTCATGTGATATAATTACACGAGGTGCTAAAGGTATGAAAGCACAAAACAGAATGTCAACACCAAAATAATGAAAATCGTTGCTGTCCTTAAGTGTTTTATAATATAGCAGGAGATCACACAAGGATACAGATAGTTAAGACAGAATGTTGTATGCAATATAGGAAGTATCCATACTTTCTCATTTACTTAAGCAAACAGTCTTGAAAATTCAGAATTGATTAATCAATTTGATTCCTTAAGAACTGAGAAAAGAAGTATAGGTAGAGGCACAAGAAAAATTATAGGTTTTGGTCTTTTGCAGCTTTGACACTGAATTCTAGCTCTTAAAATATCTACTTTATATATTATTAGTTATAAATTATCATAATTCATGGTATTATGAAAAGTTTGTAAAATAATATATATTATATAATGGCACATGTGTGTTAAGGGTTCCTTTAGAGCAGTACAATATAATTGCTTAGAGAGATTATAAACTTCATGATATTTAAAATTATACACCACAGGAACTCAATTAGAATTTTTAGTGATAGGACCCCAGCATTAGTTCTCTTTTTTTTTTTTCTTTTAAAGCTCCCCAGATTATACTAATGCTCATCCTAGTTTGATAACTACTGCTTAGTAGTTTATTTATGGATACAAGACTTTATGCAGGTCAGGGAAAATGATAAATTTGGCAAATGGTGAATGGTCAACTTAAACTTTCAGATTATTTTTATATTTGTCCTTTTTTTTTCTTTGAAGTTGTTAGTATACTCTGAATCTACTCTAAGTTTTAAGTTCGTCTCACTTTAAACTTACTTTCTATACAGTTACTGGGATGCCTTGCATAAGGGACATTTATTATTACTGATTAGCAAAGGGTGTAATGACATTAAAAATTAAGTCATATTTGTAATACAAAGGATTTCTCATTTCTGAAGACAACCTACCAAAAAGTCAAGTGACTTCTAGTAATTTTGCTCAGGTTGTACTACTAGACGTGGTTTAGACACATTTGATATTTCAATTGGGGTGAGATCCTTAAGTTTAGAAATATAATGATTTAATGATCTATACATATACTGCATAATTTTTAGTACATAGCATGCATCTGCACCAAAGTATCCTTGAATATCCACACCTCAGCAATCTGAAATTACTGGCCATTTTCTATGTAACTTTTTTTTTTTAATTTAGGAGAAAAAAGATGGAATTAAATTGTCACTCATAGAACATGATAACATGAAGTTGATTATTTCCTACCTGAGGTCACCTGTATCAGTTGTTATAAGTTAGATGATGAGATGAATGCATGATATGTTTTTTAAAACGTTACTTATAGCTAAGGCAATAGTCAAGGATTATCATACTTTTATTCTAAAATATATTGTTCATTTTTGTTATATTTGTTACACCTGTTATTTTCCCCTGAGGTGGTTAAATTCCTAAAACAAAATGCCATTGGAAATCAAAGAAAGACTAGCTGAAGATGCTGGGCTTCATCTGTTTTCCATGGACAATTGAATTTTCTCATTTACTTATACAAGCTTTTTTAGGACATTAGAAGCTAGGATGTATATATTTTTAATTTTTATACAATTTTTTAAAGGTTACTTTCCATTTATAGTTATTATAGAATATTAGCTATATTCCCCATGTTGTATAATACATCCTTGAGCCTATCTTACACCAAATGGAGTTCGTACCTCCACTTCCCCCACCCCTTTTTGCCCCCACCACTGCTAACAGCTAGTTTATTCTCCATACTTGTGTCTGCTTCTTTTATGTTATATTCACTAGTTTGTTGTATTTTTTAGATTCTACATATAAACAATATCATACAGTATTTATCTTTTCCTGTCTGACCTATTTCATTTAGCATAATGCCCTCCAACTCCACCCATGTTGCTGCAAATGGTAAAATTTCATTCTTTTTTATGGCTGAGTAGTATTCCATAGTGAATATGTGTGTGTGCATGTGTATATACGTGTGTGTGTGTGTGTGTGTGTGTGTGTGTGTGTGTGTGTGTGTGTATCTCTCAGATCTTTATCCATTCACCTACTGATGGATATTTAGATGTTTACATGTCTTGGCAACTGTAAATAACGCTATGAACATTAGGGTGCATGTATCTTTTTGAATTAATGTTTTTGTTTTCTTCTGATATATGCTCAGAAGTAGAACTGCTGGGTCATATGGTAGTTCTATATTTTGTCTTTTGAGAAACCTCCATACTGTTTTCCACAGTGGCTGTACCAATTTACATTCCCACAACAGTGTACAAGGGTTCCCTTTTCTCCACATCCTTGCCAACATTTGTTATTTGTAGACATTTTGATGATAGCCATTCTGTCAGGTGTGAGGTGATATTTCATTGTGGTTTTGATTTGCATTCCCCTGACGATTAGCAAGGTTGATCATCTTTTCATGTGCCTATTGGCCATCTGCATCCACTCTTTGGAAAAGTGTCTATTCAGTTCTTCTGCCCATTTTTTAATCAGGTCATTTGCTTTTTTGGTCTTGAATTGTATGGGCTGTTTATATATGTTGGATATTAATCCCTTATCAGTCATATTATTTGCAAATATTTTCTCCCATTCAGTAGGTTGTCTCTTTGTGTTTTGTTAATGGTTGCCTTTGCTGTGAGCTAGGATGTATTTTTACTTGCTTGAAATGAATTTCATTGTTAAGTTGATGAATTTTTTTTCTCAATACTTCTTTGACTCATAAGGACACAGAGTATTTGTTGATTGCATTGTACATGAAGGCATCTTGAGTATGAGGGGTTCTTGAGACAGCTTGTACATCCTCAATTAAGTTCTCATTTCTAAATTAAATTAAATACTTCACTTGTGATTAGAACAGGATACAATAGAGAATAGACATGCAACTTCACTAATTTTTGCTCCTGGCAGAAAAATCTATGCATTTTAAGCCAGATTTACCTTTGCCTGGATTTTGAACTATACTGAGAAAATGATGTATCAATAATATAGTTCAGCTCAGGTTAGAAATTATTTGTTGCATTTTTGTACTGTAAAACTGTGTAGTTATCCTCTATATCTGCAAATACAAATACATTTTTCTGCATTTTATAGCTACATGATAATCATCAAATTGTATATAAACTTGAATAAGAAGCTTTGCCCTACAAGTCTTCACTGTGTAGTAAACAGCCAGGTAAATACAGTAATTGTAATAATTATAATTATAAATAATTATAATAAATGAACTCAGTGTTACAGTGGATATATGGATATAAAACCAAAACTTACATCTTTATCCAGTGCATACATTAAATAATACTAAAGCCATGCATATTATCATATTGAACAGTACTGGAGCAGAGCATACTATTCTGAATCTATGTTAAACAATACTGGGAAGAGACATTAAAAAAAATAATAATAAATTAGCTGCATGCTCCAGGAAATGCTTGCTTTTGGAAGACAAGATTATAAACCAAATAAAACAGTTTCCCTATCAAGACTCATTTCAAGACCCTCTTTCTAGCTATGCCAAGAAAAAAAAGTGATTGTCGTAAAACCGGTCCATTCCCAACTAATTCTCCTCTTTGCAAGATAAGTTAAAAATAACACAACCAAAGACATAAAATCATATAAGCATTCTTATCTAATGTTTTTACCTTGAGATATGATGAGAGAAAAAAATAGTTTGATTCAAAGATTAAAAACTATTCAGCTGAGGTGCATCAGGAAGCAAGTGAAGACCCAATCACTCCCTGGGCCAAGCAGTACTGTAGTTTTATAGGGTGAAGGGAGGGGAGAAGTATGTGTTTTTGTGGTTTGGTTGAGGTAGAACTTTTCCTCATCTCTAACTGCTGTAAAACCTACGGTTGGAAAAGGAAATTTTTGTGATTCCATCCCTATTGCTAGGGATATGGGGTACAGTACGATTCAGGCAACTGTAATTACAATCCTTTTGAGAACTCTTTTTGCAAGCCTTGCAGTTTTTCAAGTTTCAGAGGAAGGGTTGTTATTCAGAGAAAAAGGCAGGGAGGGGAAAAGAGAATAAAAAATATATATGTGTGTGTATATGTATATAAAAAGGCATAGCTTGAAGCCAGAGAATTGGAAACTGTTTTTAATGTTTTTACAGACACTAGTAACACAGTCAAGGTGGTATTCTCCCTTACCACAGTAAGTCTAATAAACTTAACTTTGCCTAAATAATGGATTTTTCTGATATTTCTTGGTGAGTTGAAATTTGACAATAAGAAATATTGGAAGACTACAGAATGGAGGGAGAAATCTGGAAAAGGAAAAGGAGGTCATATGAAAAATGATATTTTATCTACATCTTTAAGGTGTTTGGGGGGTTAAGAAAATTGAGAAAATTGAAGACAGCATATCACTGTTATGGCATATGTGGTTTCCCACTGGGGAAAACATGACACATGTGTGGTTTCCCACTGCGGAAAACATGACACAGACTCACTTAATAAAAAATAAAAAGGGATATCGTTATACACACTTCATCCATTGAAAGGATAATAAAATGATACTATGAACAACTTTATGTTCATACATTCAAAAACTTAGAAAATATGGATGAATTCCTTAAAAGCTGCAAAGGACCACACCTAGTCAAGATGAAACAGACAAACTGAATAGTCCTATAAGCAAAAAAGGAATTAAATTTGTAAATAAAAAGCTCCTGGGCTTCCCTGGTGGCGCAGTGGTTGAGAGTCCGCCTGCCGATGCAGGGGACACGGGTTCGTGCTCTGGTCCGGGAAGATCCCACATGCTGCGGAGCGGCTAGGCCCGTAAGCCATGGCCACTGAGACTGCGCGTCCGGAGCCTGTGCCCCGCAGCGGGAGAGGCCACAACAGTGAGAGGCCCGCGTATCGCAAAAAAAAAAAAAAAAAAAAGCTCCTGACAAAGAAATCCCCAGGCCTACATTACTTCATTGGAGAATTCCACCAAAAATTTAAATAAGAATTAACATGGATATTAAACAATATCTTACAGAAAATAGAAGAAGGAATATTTTGCAGCCCAGTTTATGAGACCGGTATTGTTCTGTTGCCAAAAGCAGACAAAGAAAGCACATACACACCCAAGGGTTATATAGACCTACATCTCTTGTAAACTTACATGCAAACATTCTCAACAAAATATTGGCAAAGTGGATCCAATAATGTATAAAAAGAATTATAAAGCATGATCAAGTGAGATTTTTCCAGGTATGCAGAGAGTAGGAGGAAATATTTGCAAATCACATGTGAAACCAATGACCATACTGAAAATATATAAAGAAACTCTCAAAACTCAAAAGTAAAAAAACACTTCAAGTAGAAAATGGACAAAAGATATGAATAGACATTTTACTGAGAATATATATATAGATGGCAAATAAGTACAGGAAAATTAAAAGTACGGGATATTGTAACACAACTATCCAAGTGGCTAAAATTTTTTTTAAAATTAACAATGACAAATGTCAAATGCTTTCAAGAATGTGAGCAAACTGGATGATTCAGGAAAAGACAAAACTATGGAAATGGTAAAAATATCAGTGATTGCCAAGAGGAGCAGGGGCAAGGGAAGGAGGGATGAATAGGCAGAGCTCAGAGCATTTCTAGGGCAGTGAAACTACTCTGTGTGATGCTATAATGATAGATACATATTATACACTTGTCGAAACCCGTAAAATACACACCAAGAGTGATTCAAGCGTAAACTATGGTCTTTGGATGTTTACGATGGATGTGTCAATGTATGTTCACCTTTGGTAAAACATGTACAATTATGTTGAGTGATGTTGATAATGAAAAAGGCTATGCATGTGTGAGAGCAGAGGGTAGCTGGGAAATCTCTGTACCTTCCTCTCAATTTTGCTATGAGCATAAAACTGCTCTAAAAAAATTCTTAAAAAATATATGGGGTGGATGGACCTAGAGTCTGTCATACAGAGTTAAGTCAGTCAGAAAGAGAAAAACAAATACCATATGCTAACACATATATATGGAATCTAAAGGAAATAAAATGGTTCTGAAGAACCTAGGAGCAGGACAGTAATAATGCAGATGTAGAAAATGGACTTGAGGACACTGGGAGGGGGAAGGGTAAACTGGGACTAAGTGAGAGAGTGGCATGGGCATATATACACTACCAAATGTAAAATAGATAGCTACTGGGAAGCAGCCGCATAGCACAGGGACATCAGCTCGGTGCTTTGTGATCACCTAGAGGGGTGGGATAGGGCAGGTGGGAGGGAGACGCAAGAGGGCAGAGATGTGTGGATATATGTATATGTATAGCTGATTCACTTTGTTATAAAGCAGAAACTAACACACCATTGTAAAGCAATTATGCTCTAATAAAGGTGTTAAAATATATATATATATTTTTAAAGGTCCATATAAAGGCAAATGGTCTAATGAGTACAATGCTTAGATAATTAAAAATGATGGTGGCAAATTAGTTTAGAATGCTAGAGTGGGTCTGTTGATTCAGGGACTGTGAAAAGTCTGAGCTCTTACCTTTCTTGCAAGACAGAAGACTTCTAGACTAGAGACATAGCCAATTATGGCAAAAGAACAGCGGAATTCCTAGCCCCAGATCTCTCTGCTCCAATCTTCTTGGCTGTTATGGGAAGGGCCAAGTGTTACCTGTATATGCAGGTATAGGTACAAAAGAGGAATTGCCAAACTAGGATCTGATTTTGATCCATCCATCCCTACCCTCATCCATCCCATGCAACAATCATTATTGAGTACTTCTTACACTGCAGACGTTTTAGACATTTTAGATGCAACAAAAATGTTCATGGCTTTAAGAAACTAAGATTATAGCTGGTGATAGAGATAGCTAACAAATAATAACAGTATATACATAAGGGTTATTATAGATGCATATATGGACTAGTAAAATCAGTAACCAAAAGAATATTTAATTTTTAAGAAGAATGAGAAGGAAAAGATTGATGGCAAGAACATCAACTATGAGACAATTACAACAGTCTAGTCCTGGATTGAAGGGTACCTGGAAAGTGATGTTCGTGGAGAGAAGAGGATGCATTTAAGGATTAAAAAAAAAAAAAGATTATTTGGAAAAGTTTCTGTGCAGCCTCCGCTGATAGACTGACAGACAGCTGTGGTTGCCTGGAAACTGAGAACATTTAATGAGTATCCATTGTTTGGTAACCAGACCTGATTGTATCCGTGATAGACTAGAGATGGTGTTGAGCTCTCAGGAATAGAAACCCATAATAAGCAGAGGTACCAAGTACCCACAATTCATATTTCCTTCCTAAGATTTGGAAAGAAAAGTCTCTGAAAGAGAATTAGAACCATACTGGAGTGATAAGTGATGAGGAAATTTAGCCACTGAGTAGTATTAGCTTTACTGTTCTTACCAAAATCATTTCTGATAAATTACTACATCATAAAAGATGATTTGAAGAAGCTTAGGGTATTAATATTTGCATGTTTCCTCCAGGTGAACATATAACAAAATAAGAATGCAATGCAATTAAACTATTAACACTGATTCTTTGCAAGAATAACAGGTAAAAACATGAAGATTTGATGTATATGTAGTCTAAACATAACTTAGTGTTTATTTACTAAGTTAAATAATATTGTTTTGTATATTATATATGCTCTGCTAGGCTGGGAATCTCTATTATTCCTTTATTTTCACTTTATCATTTCAGTATGTAAGAAATATAATTACTTATAATCATACAGTATATTATAATTATATATAATAATTCTTATTAGTAAGAATTAATAACAACAGAAATAGGTTTTTTTTAGGAAAAACATATAGGAAATGTAATTAAGAACTAATTTTTTCCCTGAGCTTCAAAAACTCTGAGGCAAAAATATAAAGGTAAGCTGAGTCCAGATTGTTAAGACCATAAATAAATATATTGTAAAAGAGTTAACATTTTATTCTATATGCCATATGTCCACTTCCCATCTAAGCCACTATATTCATGAGAATAGTTTCAGAATCTGAATATCCTGTAAATATTATTCACCATGTATATTTTCATATAAGACATTGAGTAGCAGAGTGAAAACTTTCTTCTCTCTCCAAACTGCCCCTGATCCCCATACCCTGGGTCGTGTTTATCAAAGCACTCTGTGCTAACAAATTTTTCAAGACATATTTGATTAGTACTGATTTTAGGCAGTTCATGGCAAAAGTCTTCTAGAATAATGAAGGATGATTTATATTTCTTAAAGTTCAGATATGTATCCTCAGAGAGAAGATACAATGTTATAAAATCTAAGAGTGGTTACCTGTTTGTCAAGTTAGACATTGTAACAACTTTTATGCTGAATAATAAATCATAGGATTGCTTCCAGTAAAATCCAGGATTTTTCTCAAAATATAGCTTTCAATCCACTCTAGGAACTTCATTAGTGCATAGTAGAAAATTCAGACATCTGTATCATGAGGCATGGGAAGTTCTGTCCTGCAAACAGAAACATAGGCAGATGTGTTTAAATTGTATGAAATCTATATAAGAGTTCTAAAGTATGTTTTATTTTCAAAATTGTGGATTTTTCTTATTCAGAAAGATTTTCATGATCATGGAAAATGAAATAAAAATAAAATAGAGAAAGAAAAAAATAGTGGAGAGACCACTACTTGCACTTCAGCTCTTATTCTGTTTATTCTTATTCTGTTATTCTGAACTGTTTCTCTTATCATTGGGTACTCTTTAACCTGGTTATATTCATAATTAAGTATCAATTTAATAGCTCTATAATACAGAGTATCCTGAAGTATCTTAAAGAATTTCTATATTTTTGAGTACTTAAACTATTTCTAAATTTTCACTTTCTAAATAATGTTGAAACATGTATCTTTGTGCATAAAGATGTTGGAAATTGGGGCTTATTTCATGAAAGGAGAGCTACAATATGTAAAATTGTGTACATATGTTTGGAGGTATTATTTTGAAAATTATTTTCTTTTTCTGCTTTATTCTTTGCTTGTTTATCATATTGGTAACTTAGTGATTCTCTTATCAATCAACCATATTACAAAAATGAAGCCTCATATTGTCTAGTTTAGAGAAAAACTGTTAAAAAGTTATTTTCTTAATTTCATAATCCATATACTCTCACATCACCTTTGTGAGATGGGGCTTGGTCTATGCTTTCTACACTATTACTGGCAGTAGTATCAGAAAAAAAATCAATTTCTATATTCTCACTATTTCTGGTGCGATTTTTCTTTAATGGCTCCAGTGTATATAAGCTCTGTGATATTAGGTGAGTTACTAAACATTTTTGTGTCTCAGTCTCCTCACTTGTAAAATAAAGTGAGATATCTATCTGACCAGATTATTGAGATTAACAAATGAAATAATGCATGTCAAAACATGTAACACTGACACATTACACATTGAATAAATATTTCCTTCACACTTCTTCAAGAGAATACACTTTTAAGTGCACAATCACTGATCTTTCTGGCTTTGATCTTGGCTTTTTAACACACCTGAGTCTATGAAATGTATGGAGGAATGTGAATGCCCATTATCTATATCTCTGCTTCCCTAATCATTAATCTGGGAATATCTTGCTGTTGCCTCTCTCTACCTTGATAATGATGAACGTTGAAACTGAATCCCTAGAGAGTCTGCTAAGCTAAAAAAAACCCTGCCCAAGTGAAACACAGCCCTATCCTTCAAAAATTTTACATATAATGGTGGTTGATGACAAGCATGGTAACAAATACAAATAATATAAATAAATATATATAGCTGAATTGAGAGCTATAATAGGAATATAAGTATAGAATAATAAAATACAACCTTTGAGATGCAAACAAACTTTAGCTCTGGGAAAAATTTCTGCTACACTATATAACTTAAAAATAATGAGTTAAGTCAAAATAATTTTTTGGCTCTGGTGTCTGAGTTTCCCATATAAAGGAAGCATGTCCCAGCATCAAGGACTAGTCCCTGAGTATGTATTTCTTCTCAGATGTTGCCTGACTCTCTTTTTCCCTCTAGTGGTAATCTGTAGCATTACTTCGACCATATTTCAAGACTGAACCATCCTATGTTCAAAACAATTGTCCCAATTTCCATACACCAGGATTAAGAATGCAGAAAACATTCTGTAGACAAAAGAATTAAAAAGAAAATAATTTCATGTTCTATGAGAAGATCATAAAAAGTGACTTTTACTACAGATAGGTTCTTCTAAATTTATCCTGGGTTGTATGTTGGTTTGACCAGTTACTTGCCATGTTAAACTGGACGGAAGTAATAATAATATAATTTGAATAAAAAATAATAAAAGAGAGAAGCAAACTTTATTGAGCATTTGTCGTTTATCAAGGTCTGTGCTAAATGTTCCACACACATTCTTACAAGAAACTGTGAGGTAGACATGATATATAAATGACAGATAAGGAGCCTGAGTTTTAGGATGGTTAAGTGTCTTTTTCAAGATCTGGTCCAGCTGTCTAATTTCAAAGCCTTTACCCTAACACTATACATTCTTCTCTATCTGAAAAACGTCTAGTGAATAAAATTTCTCAGGTAGCAATGGATTACAGCAAGAGCCCAAATGTTATCATTCCTTTGCCCCATAGTTTCCTCTAATTGCCGTTGCATTTATTTTTAATTGGGGTATAGTTGCTTTATAATGTTGTGTTAGTTTCTGCTGTACAGCAAAGTGAATCAACTAAATATACATATATCCCCTTTATTTTGGATTTCCTTCCCATTTAGGTCACCATAGAGCGTTGAGCACAGTTCTCTGTGCTATACAGCAGGTTCTCATTTGTTATCTATTTTATACATAGTATATGTATATATTTCAATCCCAATCTCCCAATTCATCCCACGATCTTTTCCCCCCCTTGGTGTCCATACATTTGTTCTCTACATCTGTGTCTCTATTTCTGCTTTGCAAATAGGTTCATCTGTACCATTTTTCTAGATTTCACATATATGCATTAATATACGATATTTGTTTCTCTCTGACTTACTTCACTCTGTATGACAGTCTCTAGGTCCATCCATGTCTCTACAAATGACTCGATTTAGTTCCTTTTAATGGCTAATACCCCATTGTATACATGTACCACATCTTCTTTATCCAGGTATCTGTCGATGGACATTTAGTTTGCTTCCATGTCCTGGCTATTGTAAATAGTGCTGCAATGAGTATTGGGGTACATGTGTCTTTTTGAATTATGGTTTTCTCAGGGTATATGCCCAGTAGTGGGATTGCTGGATCATATGGAAGTTCTATTTTTAGTTTTTTAAGGAAATTCCATGCTGTTCTCCATAGTGGCTGTATCAACTTACATTCCCACCAACAGTGCAAGAGTGTTCCCTTTTCTCCACACCCTCTCCAGCATGTATTGTTTGTATATTTTTTTGATGATGGCCATTCTGACTGGTGTGAAGTGATACTTCACTGTAATATTGATTTGTATTTCTCCAATAATTAGTGATGTTGAGCAACTTTTCATGTGCCTCTTGGCGAAGTATCTAAAGACAGTGCCACTTCTTCACTTCCTGTTCATAATTTAGTCTACCTCAGTCTACCTACAAACCAGTACCCTGAAAATGTTTTTGTTAAGGTTACCAATGACTTATGTCAGGTACCGTGAAGCAATGATCCATGTAGATTTCCAGTGATCCTTACTGAAACAGTTAAGAACATTAAACTGAAAAGACCACTTCCTCCTTTACAAAAATGTTCTTTTAACTTCCATTACATTATTACTTCAAATTCTTTTTCCTCCTCCTTCTTCCTCTTTTCCCCCTTCCTCCTTTTCCTTCTTTTCCTCTTGGTCTTCATCTTTATCTCAGTAAAGCTTTTTGGTTTCTTTTGTAGATTCAAATCCTCTACTTGAATTGAGGGTGAAGGAATTTTTCAGGCTCATTTTTGGTTCTCTGTTCATTCCCATAGATTAAAAAGTAAAAATACATTTATACATGTTACAACCAAATTTGTATCTCAATGGGATTTCTAATCTTGTATCCATCTAATTAATTGGCATTTCCATTTTAAAGTCTCAAATTCAGCTACAACTAAATACATCTTAAATATATCTTGGTTTTCCATACCAAATCATATTCTTATCCCTATTATCCCACATTCTGTCTTATCTCAAAAATTGCCAGATTTATTTGCCCAGATTTTCAAACTGGAAACCTTGGAGTTATGCTTTATTTCCACTTCCTTTTCCTTCATCTGCAACATCCCTCCTATCAGGAGTTTTTTTGGTCTCTTTTTTTTCCTTCCTATTGTGAAACAAAGAATGTTGTTCACTCTCCAGTTCTACAAGGATTAAGTCATTAGCCATTGCAATTGCTGACTGACAGTGTACCCCAAGAGGAATTCAGAATGAGACACGCTGTGCTTTGGACAAGCAGACTCCTTAGATAGTTAGATGCAGATCTCTTAAAGAATTTTAATAAATCCAGATCCTTTCATCTTCCCTTACATAGAAAATCACTAAAATCGTTAACTGGAGATATCTGTTCTTTGTGACTAGCAATAATCCTTTCCCAAGATGTGTGCTCGACTGCAGGTATTTCCTAGCCGAAAATCGTATAAAAACTTGCTCCTCCCTTACCTCTTTAGAGCAGTTTCCTCACAGCCACTGAGAGGCTGTTTCCCAGGCTATAGTCCTCAATAAGGTCCCTGAATAAAACTGAAACTCACAACTCTTACTCTGTGTGTTTTTCTTTCAGTCAACCCTATATTTTTCATAAGCACTCAAGTCTAGCCCACACTCAAGGGAGGAGAATTAAACTCCACCTCCTGGAGGGAATAGTATCTAAATATATAACATTTGAATATATTATTTGAAATTCTTTTAAAAGACTTTTCTCTTCTCCCTATTTTTTATTTAATAATTTATTTATATCACTATTCTAGCCCTACAGTGTCCATTTACCTCCCTTACCCCCCCTGCCCCCGCCGCACCTGCTTACTCATTACTCTGTGTGAAACCTGACTTACTGTCTTATCATGAGTTTACTTCTTTGTTCAACTCTAGTTCATCAAGTAATTTCAGAATTTCTAAGCCGAGGCCCTTTCTGGAGTTTATTTTAGTCACCTTTCTTAGAGTCCTCAGTCCTCTGACAGGATGAAGTGTGCTTTATGGCTCTGTAGATTAACTGGCTCATTTTGGCTTTTAGAGTAAGAGTAGAATGATGATCTCCTGCAACATTTCTACATCTAAATTGAAAATCCTATTTTCTATTTCTTATCTGGATGATTAACATTTTTCAGCCACTTTCCTCCTATTATCTATATTTAAGGCTACTCTCAATTATCACTGTCACTCTCGTGGTCTTAATAGGCAGTAGTTTTGTAATTACTAAGATAATTGCTATTTATATTATGATTTCTCCTTTGACTATAGGCTATTTATAAACCTCCATGTTTAAAAGCAGCCTTAGGTACATTTGCTGTTATCTTTTTTGTTACTTTAGCGTATTTGCAGTGTGCTGGGTGACTATATTCTGCGTGATTTCACTCTTTTTATTTTCTTTTACTTTTTGATCCAGTTTATGCTTGCCATACTGGGATTTATAGTAAGAAATATATATTTGGTCTTCGTCCTGGATTTTGGAATAAAGCACCTAAAACCCTTGAAATTTCCTGTGATACTGGTAATAAAAGTTTCTTTCGTTATGTTAATGAATTTCGGATCCCATCTAAGGATGGGAACTGGTTGCCTAGAGAACCAACCATGTGATTAAAAGTTTGGAACTTCAAGTCCTACCTCCAACCCTACCTCTGGGGAGGGGAGAGGGGCTGAGAGTCAAATTGATGTCCAATGATTTCATCAACTATGACTGCATAATTAAGACTCCCTAAAACCCAAAAAAGGATGTGCTTCAGAAAGCTGTGTTGGTGAAAACATGGAGATGCTGGGAGAATGTAATGCCTGTAGAGGGCATGGAAGCTCCAGGCCACTTCCCCAAGCCTTGTCTTATGCTTCTCTTTCAACTGGCTGTTCCTGAGTTACATCCTTTTATAATAAACTGATGATCTAGTAAAATATTTCTCTGAGTTTTGTGAGCTACTCAAGGAAATTCATTAAACCTGAGGATGGGGTCTTGGGAATCTTTGATTTATAACCAGTCAGTCAGAAACACAGGTAACAACCTAGCCTTGTGACTGGTGTCTGAAGTGTGTGTATGTGTGTGCGGTGGGGGAGAAGGGGGGCGGTCTTGTAGGACTAAACCCTTAACCTGTGAAACCCTTAACTCTTAACCTGTGAAATCTGATACTGGCTCAAGTAGATGGATTGTGTCAGAATTAAGTTGAATTGTAAGACACCCAGCTACTGTCCAGAGAATTGCGTTTTCAGTGTGCGGAATCTCACACACACATACATATTGGGACTGGTACCACAATGTCAAGAATGCTGAATATTTTTAAGTGTTGTTTTACTTGCTTGAAAAAAGTTTTTACTGCATATTTGGGCAACAAAGCTATGTATAAGGTGCATTTTATTTATAATGTCAAATCTTTTATATTTTTACTGATATTTTGTCTGCATGTTCTGTGTATTTCTGATAGAAGTGTGTTGAAATCAATCTATTTGGTGGTTTCCTTTCTTACCTTTTTTTCCTCTTTCTTCCTATTTTTGTTGTTTCTTTCTTTATGTATTTTGAAACCATGCTATCAAGTGCCAAATGTTTAGAATAGATGGATTGAATCTTTCAACATTATAAACTCTCCTCTTGCTATAGTTTAAATCTTCTTGATATATCCTGTGTATTATCATAACATAGACACATTAGCTTTCCTTTGGATAGTGTATTTATAAACATCAATTTCAATTATTTTATATTCAAACTTTCTGCTTAACAAATCTTTAGATCTATTTATTATTCACAGCATACATGTATTTAGCAATATAATTATATTTAGAGCATTTAGTGCATTTACACTTAATATAATTTCTCATTTACAATGTGATTTTAATTCATTCCACCTGCTCTAGGTACCCACTTTCTCATGACTTGAACTTGTTTTTTGTTTTCTCAGGTATGACAGGTGTACTTTATTTGATACGTGGTGCTACAAGGTCATATAAATGAACACCACAATGAATGTAAAAGACCTAAGGACACAAATTATTATTCTTTTTTTAGTTAATTGAGATATAGTTGATGTGTAATATTATATATAAGTTTCAGGTGTACAACATAGTGATTCATAATTTTTGAAAGTTATTCTCAATTTATAATTATTATAAAATATTGGCTATACTCCTTGTGTTGTACAATATATCCTTGTAGCTTATATATTTTATACATAGCAATTTGTACCTCTCAATTCCCTACCCCTATCTTGCCCCTCGTCCCTTCCCTCTCCACATTGGTAACCACTAGTTTGTTCTCTGTATCTGTGAGACTGTTTCTTTTTTTGTTATATTCACTAGTTTGTTTTATTTTTTAGATTCCACATATAAGTGCCATTATGCAGTATTTGTCTTTCTCTGTCTTAACTTATTTCACTTAGCATAATACCCTCTAAATCCATCCATGTTGTTGTGAATGGCAAAATTTAATTATTTTTATGGCTGATTAGTATTGCATTGTATATATACCACATCTCCTTTATTCATCTGTTGATGGACCCTTAGGTTACTTCCATATTTTGGCAATTGTAAATAATGCTGTTATGAACATTTGGGTGCATGTATCTTTTTCAAATTAGTGTTTTTTGTTTTTTTCAGATATATACACAGGAGTGGAATTGTTGGGTCATATGGTAGTTCTATTTTTAGTTTTCTTGATAAATCTGTTTTCCACTATGGCTGCACCAATTTACATTCCCACATACAGTGTACAAGGTTCCCCTTTTCTCCACGTTTTTGCCAACATTTGTTATTTGTATTCTTTTTTGATGATAGCTTCTAGGAGTTTTATGGTTTCCAGTCTTGCATTTATGTCATTAATCCATTTCAAGTTAAATTTGTATATGGTGTTAAAAATGTTCAAGTTTTCAGCAGTTTTCTCAGAACCATTTATTGAAGAGATTTTCTTTTCTCTATTGTATATTCTTGCTTCCTTTCTCATAGAGTAATTGACCATAAGTGAGGGGGTTTATTTCTGGGCTCTCTATTTTAGTCCATTGTTCTATGAGTCTGTTTTGATGCCAGTACTATACTGTTTTGATTACTGTAGCTTTATAGTATAGTCTGAAGTCAAGGAGCATGATTCCTCCAGCTATGCTTTTCTTTCCAAGATTGCTTTGGCAATTCAGGGATCTTTTGTGTTTCCATACAAATTTTTAAGTCATTTGTTCTAGTTCTCTGAAAAATGTCCTTGATATTTTGATAGGGATTGCACTGAATCTGTAGATTGCCTTGGGTAGTACAATCATTTTAACAAATTTAATTCTTCCAATCCATGAACTTTCCATCAGTTGTGTCTTCTTTAATTTCTTTCATCAGTGTCATAGTCTTCTGTGTATAGGTCTTTTACCTCCTTAGGTAGGTCTATTTCTAGGTACTTTATTCTTTTTGATATGATTGTAAGTGGGATTGTTTACTTAATTTCTGTTTCTGATAGTGCATTGTTAGTGTATAAAAATGCAACAGATTTCTGTACATTAATTTTGTATTCTGCAATTTTACTGAATTCACTGATGAGCTCTAAGTTTTCTGGTGGCATCTTTAGGATTTTCTCTGTATAGTATCATGTCATCTGCAAACCATTACATGTCTCGAAATTTTTGATTATTTTTAGCATTTTACTTTTCCCATTCTATGCTTAGTAATTTTCTAGAAATTAGAGCTTTCATCCTTGATTTAGTAAAGACTAATATTAATTCACAATTTTACACTTTTGTCATTCCAGAAAATACCAGAGACTTAAGACACTTTAACCACATTTACCTCTCATTTGATTCTGCCCCTTTCCAATGTTTCAGATTCCCCAATCCTTAGCCCACACCACCTGATTCCTTGAGAATGGTACACTCTTCAAGATGAATATTACTGTGTTTACCATATAAACATATGTTCAAGCTTCTTTAAACCAATTAATGCTTCATACTCTGGTAACATAAGACTTTATAAGTTATATCTTATTTTTATGAAAATAGCAAAAAAACAAAAAATATATCTTTCATGTATGAATCTAATTTTCAGAATTTCATATTCTACATTAGTATATTGAGTGACACACAAAATGAGAGATCATTTCTCAACACCACATTCTACCATAATTTTATTCTTTCCAGGAACACTCAGCTCCTATATTTTCTATTTTAAAATATGTCAGTACTATTCCTTCCAGTTCTCCCAGCATTCATATTTGATACCTCTAATTCTTAACACACCACATCCACGTCAGTGCTGAACTTCCACTGTGTTAACTCTCACTTACTTTTCAAACTTATTTCCTTCTTTTACTCTGTTCTATATCTTATGTTATTCAAAAATGGAATTAGTTTTTGTGTGGTATACTGCAAAATCTTCCTAACTTATTTCCTTGTTTTTGTTCTTCCTTTTTAATAGATAAGTATATCTACTGAAAAATGCTGACATAAGGTACTCTCACCTCGGTTCAACTGTGCCAACAAAGTGGTCCTCATTGCCATAAAATAATTCACAACAATGATATAACATTTAGAATCTTCCACAACCTGTCCCTTGCCCACTTTTCTAGCCTCATATTTTGCCACTCTATCTTTTGCATTTTATTTTACAGCAATGCTATACCTGATCTGAGCCTTTGTTCAATCACTGATGGGTAAGGAAATAAAAGAAGAAGGAAAGAAAGGGAAACAAATTGCTTCTTAAACTATGTTTAGTATGGTATATTAAAGCAGATGTTTTGAGAAAATATAAGAGTTTTGAAATTGAACACCTAGGAAAATACTCAATGCCAATGTTCATGTGGAAAATAAAATAGGACTATTTGAGATAAAAATATATTCAAATCCTAAAAACAGTCTTTGTGAATTTTAGTAATCAATTATTAAGATCATTAAATAATCAGTGTTATTATAGTAATTTTTACTGAACATTCATACAATTTATTTTCTATATAATTCCTTCTTTATGTAAAAGTTCATATAAATATCTAAAGTCCTCTTATGAGAATCTGATATCTGACCATTATTTGGGACATTTGTTGACTTATTGTAAATTAACAAATATTTTTTGCCTGTGAGAGAAGAAATTTCTCCAAAAACATATTACTTTTGTTGTGGTATAAGAAGTAGATTCAGTGGCACTCTACTGTAGCATAATACTTTGTCTTACTTTACTTAAGACACAATTTTTAGAGAGATCAGAATGATTTTGTTTAGCAATTGTTCCATTGTAGTATAACCCTGAGACACAAATCTTACAAGTTTGTTTCATAGATGTGCTTGAAAAAAAAAAAAACTAATATTTTTGTCCAAAATTTAAATGACTTCATATTTTATAGTGTATTATTTTTCATTGTAAACAATTCAAATAGCACAAGTTTTAAGAAAAAAAGAGAAATTGCCTATGTTTCCATTTCTGGAAATTAATGCTCACTATTTTGTTACACATGCACACAACCATGTGTTCATGTAGTTTTACAATTATGGGACATATTTCCACAGTGTTGGCAGGCTGGTTTAAGGCTTTTCTCTGTTCCCTCAGGTAAGGTATTTGCTTCTTCTTCATGAACATAAGCAGAGGTACCAGTGTTTTGTAACTGGCTTTGAGTGTGTTGGAAAAAACACACTCAAAGTTGGAAAAAGGATGACCATTTTGTTGGTACAGATTATAGCTGGACTGGTTTACCCCTGGTGCCAGAAAGAGTAGTTATGAATCTTTGATTATGATGGCTTCCTCAGTTTTTAATCATAGATAAATCTAAGAATCCTGGTCCACAGAGAGAAGCAGAGAAAGAAAATCAAGAGCCTAAAGAGAGTAACAGCAGTAGAGATACCTATCAAGATAATCTAATCAAAGAGGGAACATGAGACATACCCAGAGAGGGAAATTCAGGGACCTTTTAAAGAAAGATAAAACAACAAATATACAAGAATCTAGAAACAGTGTCTAAAATATTTAAGGATGTTAAAAATAGAAAATCAAAATTGCTTTGAGAAAAGGATGTGTAGCAATTAATTAAAAGTCTACTGTATTCTTTCTTTAAATAGAAGGTCACATGCTCTGCTCCAATATTAAGAATGTAGCTTGTGACCTCAAAGCTTCAAGAACTGTCAATGAGAATCAGAGGGAAGGGAAAAATGGATGCCAGGGAGGCAAATAAACAAAAGCAAACTACTCAAGAATTCCCCATTTTTTGTAAGAAGACTCATATATTAAATCTAATGAAGCCCTTTACAATTATTGAAAGATCTTTCTAAATTATGTTCAATTGGTTTTGCAGAGAAAGTGTCTGGCTGTACTTTTCCTGATGCTGAATGTGAGTCTCACTCAACTGTGAGTTCAAATGTCTGACTGAAATTTATTTTAGACATAACATAAAAAATAAAATAGAAGTATTCTATTCATTTATTTACTCACTTAATCCTTCATTCACTCAGAATTGTTTAAGTAAATACCAGATAATGTAGGGCTGTACAGATCATCTTAAGGATTTTACCTTTACCACTAAATGTGAATTTTGCTTGCTAAAGAGTTTGGGTTTATCTCGGTCCTTGTTGGGAAATTATGGAAATATTTTAGTCCAGTTAGTTATATGGTTACAGTAATTCACTCAGTAATATGTTACAGGAATATACTTAATCTGGTAGATGGTGATAAAGATTCTCTCCTTGACCAAATTCTACATGGACTCCTCTGAGCTCTTTTCAACTAGGCTTTGACTTTCAGACTTCTGTATTTATCTCTGCATTGTCCAGTTTTAGCAAGAATCCTGTTAAATCATTACAACCAGGATCCCCAGTCCTTAATATTTAATTATCTGCAATATCTAATCTTTTTCCTCATTCTCTACCTTTCCCCAGGTGATGTCTGTCCCACCCTCAGTAGAAGTTCTATTGGGTCAGTTTAGCCAGAATCCCCCCTAACCTCAGATATTTTCTCTCAGTAGTTTTCTGTCCACAATCTACTCCTTGGCTATAAATTCCCACTTGTTCCTGCTATATTTGGAATTGAGCCCTGTTCTACGTGGAGGTCTTTTCCTCTATTGGAATAATTTTTCCATATAAAATCTGTTTTTACCACTTTACTGTTCAGCTCTGTTTTTTCTTTGTTCAAGGACAGTGACAGTGAATACAGAACTAGCACAGAGGTTTTTGATAGCAGTTCCATAAATGATAATATATCCGTGATTGACAGAAAAGAGGTTTTTTTCAGTAAAGCATCGTGGTTAAAACCCAATTCTAGAAACAGATCATTTGGTTTAAATGTCAGTTCTCTCACTTAGTAGCTCTGAGATCTTGAACAGTTATTTAACTTCTCTGAGCCCGAATTTCCTGACCTCCAAAACTGGGTAGGAACAATACTTAATTTACTGAGCTGTTATGAAGTTTAAGTGGGTTATTACTTGTAAAAGATCTTGAAACCATTTAACATAATACTAAGCACTGTTGGTCTCAAGTAAACTTTAAATTCTAAAGAAAAAATAATTTGTAAGTGTTATGGTCTGAATGTTGTTGTCCCTGTCAGAATATAGAAGTTGAAATAATGATGGTATTAGTATGTGGGACTTTGGGAGGTGCTTAAGCCATGAAGGTAGAGGCTTCATAAATGAGATTAGTGCCTTTTAATATTTAAAAAAATTTTTTTTTGATGTGGACCATTTTTAAAGTCTTTCGTTATTGAATTTGTTACAATATTGCTTGGTTTCTTGGCCCCAAGACATGTGGGATCCCAGCTCCCCAACCAGGGATTGAACCAGCCCCCCTACATTGGAAGGTAAAGTCTTAACCACTAGACCACCAGGGAAGTCCCAGATTTGTGCCTTTTAAAAGAGGCTTCAAAGAGAGCACTAGCCCCTTCTATCATGTGAGGACAACAGTGGGAAGGCACTAGCTATGAACAAGTCAGGGCCTTCACTACACTGGCACCTTGATCTTGGACTCCTCAGACTTCAGAACTGTGAGAAATAGGTTTCTATTTTTTGTAAGCCACCCAGTCTGTGGTACTTTGTTATAACAGCCTGAAGGACTAAGAGAGTAAGTATATGAGAGTGAATCTATTTGTGTAGCTTGGGAGTTTGTTTTGGGTCTGTTTTTTGAAGATGATTCCCGCTTTAAAAAAAAATTGTATTTTATTGAAGTATAGTTGATTTAAAATGTTGTGTTGAGGCTTCCTCGGTGGCGCAGTGGTTGAGAGTCCGCCTGCCGACGCAGGGGACGCGGGTTCGTGCCCCAGTCTGGGAGGATCCCACATGCCGCGGAGCGGCTGGACCCGTGAGCCATGGCCGCTGAGCCTGCGTGTCCGGAGCCTGTGCTCCGCAACGGGAGAGGCCACAACAGTGAGAGGCCCACGTAGCACACACACACAAAAAAAAGTTGTGTTAATTTCTGCTGTACAGCATAGTGATTCAGTTATACATATATACATTCTTTTTCATATTCTTTTCCATTATGGTTTATCACAGGATATTGAATATAGTTCCCTGTGCTATACAGTAGGACCTTGTTGTTTATCCAGTCTCTATATACCAGTTTACATCTGCTAATCCCAAACTCCCAATCTTTCTCTCCCCCTCCCCCTTGGCAGCCACAAGTCTGTTCTCTGTGAGTCTGTTTCTGTTTCATAGGTAAGGTAATTTGTGCCATATTTTAGAGTCCACATATGAGTGATATCATATAGTATTTTTATTTTTCTGACTTCACTTAGTATGATAATCTCTAGGTCAGTCCATGTTACTGCATATGGCATTATTTCATTTTTCATGGCCGAGTAGTATTCCATTGTATATATGTACCACATCTTCTTTATCCATTCATATGTTGATGGACAGTTAGGTTGTTTCCATGTCTTCGCTATCATGAGTAGTGCTGTTATGAACATAAGGGTGCATGTGCCTTTTTTTATCGGGGTATAGTTGCTTTACGATGTTGTGTTAGTTTCTGCTGTACAACAAAGTGAATCAGCTATACGTATACATATACCCCTCCCTCTTGGACCTCCCTCCCAACTCCCATCACATTCATCTAGGTCACCAAGGAACACCGAGTTGAGTTCGCTGTGCTATACAGCAGGTTCCCACTAGCTAGTTATTTTACACATGGTAGTGTATATATGTCAATCCCAATCTCCCAATTCATCCCATCCTCCTTCCCCTTCCCTGTGTCCACACATCTGTTCTCTACATCTGTGTCTCTATTCCTGAACTGCAAATAAGTTCATCTGTACCATTTTTCTAGATTCCACATATATGTGTTAATATATATTTGTTTTTCTCTTTCTGATTTACTTCACTCTGTGTGACACTCTCTAAGTCCATCCACATCTCTACAACAGTTTTGTCTGGATATATGCCCATGAGTGGGATTGCTGGATCACATGGAAACTCTAGTTTTAGTTTTTGAGGGACCTCCATACTATTTTCCATACTGGCTACACTAATTTACATTTCTACCAACAATGTGGGAGGGTTCCCTTTCCTCCACACACTCTCCAGCATTCCTTATTTATAGATTTTTTAATGATGGCCATTCTGACTGGTGTGAGGTGGTACCTCATTGTAGTTTTGATTTGCATTTCTCTACTAATTAGTGATGTTGAGCAGCTTTTCATGTGCTTCTTGGCCATCTGTATGTCTTCTTTGGAGAAAAGTCTATTTAGGTCTTCTGCCCATTTTTGGATTGGGTTGTTTGTTTCTTTAATATTGAGCTGAATGAGCTGTTTATATATTTTGGAGATTAATCCATTTTCCATTGATTCATTTGCAAATATTTTCTCCCATTCTGAGGGTTGTCTTTTGGTCTTGTTTATGGTTTCCTTTGCTGTGCAAAAGCTTTGAAGTTTCATTTGGCCCCATTTGTTTATTTTTAGTTTTATTTCCATTACTCTAGGAGGTGGATCAAAAAAGATCTTGCTGTGATTTATGTCAAAGAGTGTTCTTCCTACATTTTCCTCTAAGAGTTTTATAGTGTCTGGTCTTACATTTAGGTCTCTAATCCATTTTGAGTTTATTTTTGTGTATGGTGTTAGGGAGTGTTCTAATTTCATTTTTTACATGTAGCTGTCCTGTTTCCCCAGCACCACTTATTAAAGAGACTGTCTTTTCTCCACTGTATATCCTTGCCTCCTTTGTCATAGATTAGTTGACTATAGGTGTATGGGTTTGACTCTGGGCTTTCTATCTTGTTCCATTGATCTATGTTTCTGTTAATGTGCCAGTACCATATTGTCTTAATTACTGTAGCTTTGTAGTATAGTCTGGAGTCAGGGAGTCTGATTCCCCCAGCTCCACTTTTTTCCCTCAAGACTGCTTTGGCTATTCAGGGTCTTTTGTGTCTCCATACAAATTTTAAGATTTTTTGTTCTAGTTCTGTAAAAAAATACCATTGGTAATTTGATAGGGATTGAACTGAATCTGTAGATTGCTATGGGTAGCATAGTCATTTTCACAATATTGATTCTTCCAATCCAAGAACATGGTATATTTCTCCATCTGTTGGTATCATCTTTAATTTCTTTCATCAGTGTCTTATAGTTTTCTGCATACAGGTCTTTTGTCTCCCTAGGTAGGTTTATTCCTAGGTATTTTATTCTTAATGTTGCAGTGGTAAATGGGAGTGTTTCCTTAATTTCTCTTTCAGATTTTTCATCATTAGTGTGTAGGAATGCAAGAGATTTCTGTGTATTAATTTTGTATCCTGCAACTTTACCAAATTCATTGATTTACTCTAGTAGTCTTCTGGTGGCATCTTTAGGATTCTCTGTGTATAGTATCATGTCATCTGAAAACAGTGACAGTTTTACTTCTTCTTTTCCAATTTGTATTCCTTTTATTTCTTTTTCTTCTCTGATTGCCATGGCTAGGACTTCCAAGACTATGTTGAATAATAGTGGTGAGAGTGGACATCCTTGTCTTGTTCCTGATCTTAGAGGAGATGCTTTCAGTTTTTCACCATTGAGAATGATGTTGGCTGTGGGTTTGTCATATATTGCCTTTATGATGTTGAGGTAGGTTCCCTCTATGCCCACTTTCTGGAGAGTTTTTATCATAAGTGCGTGTTTGAATTTTGTCAAAAGTTTTTTCTGCATCTATTGAGATGATCATATGATTTTTCTTCAATTTGTTAATATGGTGTGTCAGATTGATTTGCATATATTGAAGCAATTCCCTTCTGTGCTCCTATGTTGGGTGCATATATATTTATAATTTTTATATTATCTTCTTGGATTGGTCCCTTGATCATTATGTAGTGTCCTTTGTTGTCTCTTATAACATTCTTTATTTTAAAGTCTATTTTATCTGATATGAATATTGCTACTCCAGCTTTCTTTTGATTTCCATTTGCATGGAATATCTTTTTCTATCCCCTCACTTTCAGTCTGCATGTGTCCCTAGGTCTGAAGTGGGTCTCTTGTAGACAGCATATATATGGGTCTTGTTTTTGTGTCCATTCAGCAAGCCTGTGTCTTTTCGTTGGAGCATTTAATCCATTCACGTTTAAGGTAATTATCGATATTTATATTCCTATGACCATTTTCTTAATTGTTTTGGGTTTGTTTTTGTAGGTCCTTTTCTTGTGTTTCCCACTTAGAGAAGTTCCTTTAGCATTTGTTGTAGAACTGGTTTGCTGGTGCTGAATTCTCTTAGCTTTGGCTTGTCTGTAAAGCTTTTGATATTTCCATTGAATCTGAATGAGATCCTTGCTGGGTAGAGTAATCTTGGTTGTAGGTTCTTCCCTTTCATCACTTTAAGTATATCATGCCACTTGCTTCTGGCTTGTAGAGTTTCTGCTGAGAAATCAGCTGTTAACCTTATGGGAGTTCCCTTGTATGTTATTTGTCATTTGTCCCTTGCTGCTTTCAATAATTTTTCTTTGTCTTTAATTTTTGCCAATTTGATGTGTCTCGGCGTGTTTCTCCTTGAGTTTACCCTGTATGGGACTCTCTGTGCTTCCTGGACTTGGGTGCCTATTTCCTTTCCCATGTCAGGGAAGTTTTTGACAATAATCTCTTCAAATATCTTCTCTGGTCCTTTCTCTCTCTCTTCTCCTTCTGGGACCCCTATAATGCGAATGTTCTTGTGTTTAATGTTGTTCCAGAGGTCTCTTAGGCTGTCTTCATTTCTTTTCATTCTTTTTTCTTTATTCTGTTCTGCAACAGTGAATTCCACCATTCTGTCTTCCAGGTCACTTATCCATTCCTCTTCCTCAGTTATTCTGCTATTGATTCCTTCTAGTGTAGTTTTCATTTCAGTTATTGTATTGTTCATCTTCTCTGTTTGTTCTTTAATTCTTCTAGGTCTTTGTTAAACATTTCTTGCATCTTCTTGATCTTTGCCTCCATTCTTTTTCCAAGGTCCTGGGTCATCTTCACTATCATTATTCTGAATTCCTTTTCTGGAAGGTTGCCTATCTCCACTTCATTTAGTTGTTTTCTTGGGGTTTTATCTTGTTCCTTCATCTGGTACATAGCCGTCTACCTTTTCATCTTGTCTATCTTTCTGTGAATGTGTTTTTTGTTCCACAGGCTAAAGGACTGTAGTTCTTGTTTCTGCTGTCTGCCCTCTGGTGGATGAGGCTATCTAAGAGGTGTGGAAGTTTCCTGATGGGAGGGACTGGTGGTGGGTAGAGCTGACTCTCATTGTAGTTTTGATTTGCATTTCTCTAATAATTAGTGATGTTGAGCATCCTTTCATGTGTCTCTTGGCCATCTGTATGTCTTCTTTGGAAAAATGTCTCTTTAGGTATTCTGTCCATTTTTCAAATGGAATTTTTTGTTGTTGTTGTTGAGTTGTATGAGCCATTTGTATATTTTGGAAAATTTGCAAATATTTTCTCCCAGCCTGTAGAGTGTCTTTTTGTTTTGTTTACGGTTTCCATTGTGGTACAAAAGCTTGTATGTTTGATTAGGTCCAATTTGTTTATTTTGGCTTTTATTTATTTTGCTTTGGGAGCCCGACCAGAGAAAAACATTGGTATTATTTATGTCAGAGAATGCTTTGCCTATGTTGTCTTCTATGAGTTTTATGGTGTCATGTCTATATTTAAGTCTTTAAGCCATTTTGAATTCATTTTTGTGTATGGTGTGAGGATGTGTTCTAACTAACTACATTGATTTACATGTGGCTGTCCAATTTTCCCAACACCACTTGCTAAAGAGACTGTCTTTTCCACATTATATATTCTTGCCTCCTTTGTCAAAGATTAATTGACTGGAGGTGTGTGGGTTTATTTCTGGACTCTCTATTCTGTTCCATCTATCATATGTCTGTTTTTGTGCCAATACCACACTGTTTTTATTACTGTCACTTTGTAGTATTGTCTGAAGTCTGGGAGGGTTATGCCTCCTGCTTTGTTCTTTTTCCTCAGTATTGCTTTGGCAGTTCTGGGTATTTATGGTTCCATATATATTTTAGGTTTATTTGTTCTCCCTCTGTGAAAAAAGTCATGGGTAATTTAATAGGGATCACATTACATCTGTAGATTTCTTTGGGTAGTATGGCCATTTTAACAATATTAATTATTCCAATCCAAGAACATGAGATTGCTTTTCATTTCTTTGAATCATTGAAGACGATTCCTTTATATTCTGAACACTTTACTTGGTTCATAATTGTTTTATTAGAAAAATGAAGAAAAACTGGGATTTGTCAGCTGCCTCCCTATGATAGCAATAGCTTTCATAAACATAATCAGACAAAAAACTTTGATCATATTTTCCATTTATGTAACATGATTTCCTTATTTAAATATTTAAAATATGTTATATAGAATGATGCCAATGCATATGTTTGAGTGTAGAACAGTAAAAATATTTTTTTAAGAAATCTTTGGATATAAAAATGATCATTCTGATTTATTCTTATATATAATAATGATAAAATATGGTATATATAAAATACAAAATCATTACACAAACTACATAAACTCAAAATACTACAGAATCAAACACTTTTTTTTTCTTGTCAAAAATCATAAGATGTTAAAGAGGTGATTGAGTTACTTCTTTCTTCTCAGGGAGCTAAACTATAGGCAGGAATATTATATTTTATGCTACTTTTTGGTAGACACTGTCTCTTTATTAAGGGCTTTATATTTCCTTATATAGCTCAGAGTAATCTCACCTTTTTTGAACTAATATTTATGAATTATATCAGCTCTTTAACAGGTCAATTTCTTGATTATCTTTATAACCCGATGCAAGTTTGGTTAAAAATGTGTTCCAATATATTCTCTTTCTTTTCATTGTTTTTGAAATTACCCACAGATAATCTGAGAGGTATTGTGACACTTTAAAAAATAAGTCATAGATATAGGAACAGTTGTTATGCCAATAAAGTTAAGGATTTGATAGAGTATATCTCGGAATCTGTATTTCCGTGTGTTGGAATTTTCCTTAAAATAAATCTGATGATAATGTAAAGTCATTTATTTCTTAACAAAACTTTATGTGTATAGCTGGATTTTCTCTATGCACATTTATTTTCATTATATGAGTGCAGGTATATTGATATTCCTTATCCCCAGTGACACTCTCATTTACAGTTCTTTACTTATCTAGAAATTTAGTCAAAACTTATCTCAGAGAGCAGTGACATTCATAAAGTCTCTGGACTACCTTGAAATATGACCAGATTATCAACTAATTCTGCTAATGGGATCCCTGAGATCTAAAATGATATGGTTAATGTGCTCAATGATGAGATTTATATGAAAATCAGTCTATAGTGAGTAGAATAACCTTTCAAGATCATTCTAGGATATCCAGTCCTGGAAATAAATTTCATTAGATAAAATATTATTAACAAATAGCTTCTAAAGTATTTCAAATAAATATAGTGCTGTTTTTGTTATGGCTGAGTAACTTGTAAGAGACCTAGCCCACCAGCAAATGATAACTGGGTAATTTTGAAATTATGGATACTTTTTTTTTTTTTTTTTGCGGTACACGGGCCTCTCACTGCTGTGGCCTCTCCTGTTGCGGAGCACAGGCTCTGGATGCACAGGCTCAGCGGCCATGGCTCACGGGCCCAGCCGCTCCGCAGCATGTAGGATCTTCCCGGACCGGGGCACGAGCCCGTGTCCCCTGCATCGGCAGGCAGACTCTCAACCACTGCGCCATCAGGGAAGCCCTGGATACTTTTTTAATAAAATAATCATCTGAAAACTCTATGTTGTGAACAAGAGGAGGCAAATTTTGGAGGTGATGTCAATACTGTAAAAAGAGAATTTCATATGAGAAACACTAGCTCTGAAATAATTTAAACTTGGTGGAGAAAAAGACAAAATAAAAATGTGAAAGAGAAAAAGAGGTTGAGAGTGAAGGTGAGTAGAACTTCTGTTTCAGGATACATTGCAAATACGTGGTGCTTCCACTATGAAAAAATTCTGGATAGGTTAAAATTTAAGAGAAGGGAAGAAAAATAAATCCTTTCCTTGCTAGAGCCCTTTCTAGAACCTACAGTCTCTTGGAAGATACCATTAGGAGTCTCTGTGGTTCTTTTATATACCAAATGTCAGTTATACAGGGGAAAAAACCTAGCTAAATAAAAAACAGATACGTGGAAAAAGTATAAACACAATGGAGAGTTGTTGAAGAAGCATACATTTCAGAAAATAGAGAGGCAGAGAGAACTTATGTAATGAGGCCAGTGTAACTAGAGGGAAAACATAAAAAAATATAATAAAAAATATGATATCCTTCATAAGCACAGACAGGAAACCCCTCAAATATTAATGTACTGAATCAATATATTAAAAGATATATTTGCAAACATTTTGAAGACATCTGAAAAATCCTATAACTATCATTACACTTAATTGTAAAAGATTGAATTATGTTCCTCTGAGATCAAGAATGTGGCAAGGATAACTCTGAACATTGTACTGGATAGATAGAAAATAGATATGTGTACAAAAACATATAAATGTTATGTAAATAACTAAATATTAAAATTATATATATATACGACATGAGTTCATACTAATTTCTGCAACTGTCATCCAGTATCATATGCCTTATTTGAACCTTCCCTCTTATTTGTCTATAACCTCCTACTCCAATGATGAGAAACCAGCTCCCACCATCTGCCATTCTTTTGGTTATTTGTTCAGTGCTAATATAAACTTGTACTAGTTTCAGAATGCTACCCATAACCCATTTAAACAACTGAAATGTAGTACTTATATACAGATACTTTGTCTTTAGTCTTTATTCCCCACTTGTCAAGCTGATCTTAAAATGCATATTGAAATAAAAAGAACCCAGAAGAGCCAATGTGATGGTAAAAAAGAATAATAACAAACATTAGAGGATTCATCACCTGATTTTAAATCTTAATATAAAATGACAATAAAGCCAATGTGGAACTGTAGAAGGATAGATAGATGGATTACTAGAATACAGTATCCACAATAGACCTACAGAGATTTCTCACAAAGGTGCCAAGGCAATTAAAGGAGAAAAAGAAAATCTTTGCCACAAATGGTTGGAATAACTGATTATCTATACATTAAAGAAAAAGCAAAGCAGAAACTCTTACCCTCAGACCTTATAAAAAATTAACTCAAAAACCAGATAATTGCTCAAATATAAAGTGAAAATGTAGAAGAAAATCTTTGTAACCTTGAGATAGATAGTCTTTTTTGATAGAATGCCAAACACTCAAAAAAAAGAAACCTTGATGTATTAGAATTAAAAAAAATTATAATCTTTATGTTTTAAAAGATGTTATTAAGAAAAGTTTGAGAAATGAGAAGTCTAACAAAAGGGCA
The DNA here is from genome assembly GCF_963455315.2 of Globicephala melas. Classification (NCBI taxonomy): domain Eukaryota; kingdom Metazoa; phylum Chordata; class Mammalia; order Artiodactyla; family Delphinidae; genus Globicephala; species Globicephala melas. Next base: position 56,480,528 of record NC_083330.1, read on the forward strand.
AAACAATTGAATAGACATTTCAAAAAAGATGACAAATGACCAATAAGCACATGAAATATTTAATATTGTTAGTTTTCAGGAAAATGTAAACATTTAACTTAGAACCATATCAAGAAATAAACTAGATAATTTCCTACCTTGTTTATGGTGATATAAAGTTTAAACCTATTTTAGAAAAAACTGACAGCACATACTAATAATAGGTATAATTATATATTTTCCCCATGAGCCAAGTATTTCAACTCTTATGTATGCGATGAAAAGAAATGAATACAGCTGCTCACCAAAAAATAATTTATAACAGCTTTTATAGGGTATCCAAATACTGGAAACAACCCATATGTATGTCAACAGCTGAATAAACATATTGTGGTTTATTTATATAATGGGTTGTTACAAAATAATGACAATAAATCAACTCCTGCACCATGGGAAAAAAATGTTGAATAACATGGAAATAATGATGAGAAAGAAATCAAGCACAAAGGAAAATGGACTTATTACTGAATTTATATTAAGTTCAAGGACAGGTAAAATTGATTCATATTTTTAAGCTCTTAAAGCAATTTTCTCTTGGAGTGAAGCATTGCTATGGTTTGAATGTTTGTGTCCTCTCAAAATTCATATGTTGAAATCTTAACCCCCAAAGGTGATGATATTTAGTAGGTTTTTTGGGAATTGATTTGGTCATGAGGGTGGAGCCCTCATGAATGGGATTAGTGCTCGTATAAAAGAGATCTCACAGAGCTCCCTAGCTCCCTTCCACCATGTGAGGACAAAAGACAAGGAGAAGCCTTTGACCCAGAAGAGAGTCCTCATCCAATCATGCTGTCACCCTACTCTCAGACAAGCATTGTCTGGATAACAATAGACGGATTTCCTCTGAGATCTTGGAAATTACGTAAGTGTTTGCATATAGAAAATTCACTGAGGTGCACACTTGAGAATGATGTATATTAATCTTTGTGCACTATACTTCAAAAAACAGGCACAAAAAGAATAAAGTAAGAATTAAAATTTTACGGACAACTATTCAGAATTCCAAAATGAGAAATTGGAAGAATGGAGATGATCAATAGTATTTATTAATGCTAATAAGTTAATATTAGCATTAAGAAAGATATTAGCTAAGAATATTTCTTAATGAGAAATTTTAAATGCATTTATTCAGGAAACAGAAAAAATTCCCAAGCAAAATGAATAAAAACAAGTTTAGAAGTATTGGGTTGGCCAAAAAATTCGTTCGGGTTTTGCCGTATGATGTTATGAAAAACCCGAACGAACTTTTTGGCCAACCCAATACCATAGGTAATCTTTAGAACAATGCAAAGTTAAGTTCTTAAAAGAAATCATATGTTTAAAATAAAAGATTATTTACAATGTACAGTTATATATTCTACTGACTTTTCAATAATAACAATGGAATAAAAATGGCATATGAATCAAATCTTTAACATACTGAGAGAAAATAACTGTAAATTTGGAATTTTATATCCAGCAAAACTATTAATTAACGTCAAAGGTAAAACCCATAAATAGAGGAATAAGGTACAGGTAATCACTGAGAACATGTTCCAAAAGAAGGAGTTTACTTAAAGCATATATAAATGGTGGATTGCAGAGACAGGAAATATCCCTTGAAGGGAAACCTGAAAAGTAAGAAAGAATGGTGAACAAGGACATGATAAATTGGCTGCTGTGACCAGCCTGCAGGAGGAACACCACAGGAGGTAGGATGGAACACCACCCAAAATTTGGTTTAGATGTTAATACTGGTAAGATTGATGAACATACACATACACACACACTCCCCAAGAGGCTATGAAAATATTTACAGCAGTCTTCCCAAGCTGGTCCAAAAATTCCTTTAGAGAGCAAGGAATGGAGCCTGACTTGGCTTCTTGTTATGTTCAGGATGAGGGATGCCAGTGAGAGTTCCTGCATACAAGCAGGCACTTGCTTGGTTTCAATCTTGTTTGGCACCAAAGGAGGAAATACCTGAGCATTCTTATAATTTTACCCAGATGTGTGGCATAGAGGAAAAGGAAAGGACGGGTGATGCTTAAAAGCTGTCAGCACTCAAACATTACTATATGGACTCAGACTCTTATTGAAGAAGTGAAGACATAAAATTACACAACTGAAGTATAAAATATCAACATCAAAATATGTCAGTTTAAGAATGAAATAGGCTCAAATATGAACATTAATCACAAGTAATTTTGGAGTCTAGTCAGCAGGATAAAAGCATGCCAAAGTCTATGTACCTTTAAAATGAGTCTTCGTTAAATATGTATAAAAGATGTCTAGTGTAACTTTTTAAGAAATAGAACGCATAACTTTAAAACTAGTTAAAGTAGGAAGAAGAGAGGGAGGAAATAAGCAAGCAAACAAATATCTATCAATTCAAAAGACTCTATGAATGTATTAAATGGTAAAATATATCAGAACAGGAAAGTAAAAAGTTCAAAATAGTTTGTTTGCCATAAAAATAAATACATGAAAACTCAACAAATGTAAATAGACTAAAATATATAGAAGGAGGTATTCAAATGAGATAAGCAGAAAATTGAACATATGTTTACAAGAGACAAATAAATGAATATGAATGAATAATGCATCTTCATATGAATAAATAAATGACTACTTTGAAAAAATTAAAGATCTAGTAGTCAAGTAGAAACACCAAAATATAGACTTAAGGTAAAAAAAAAAAAAAAAGATTCAAGTGCATGAGGGTCAACATAATGAGAAAAGTTTCAATGAAGTAGGAGATAATAATTTAATAATTATATATAGGTAATAACATAGCTTCAAAATATATAAAGTAAACCTTGGTAATAGTGCAAGAAAAAAATTTACAATGGGAGTTTTAAAAAAACCTGTATCTGAATAGCTCAAAGTGACAATAGTTCAGTAACCAAATATAAAAATTTAGACAATAAATACCTAATTCCTGTACATAGAGTGTGACCAACATCTGGAGAATTTACGTTGATTTCTAGCATACATAAGATGTTTACAAAATCGACCATGTATAAAACATCAAGCTAGAGTCAGCAAATTTTCAAACATTATCATAACAGCATATTTTAATCATAGTTAAGAAATAAGTAACAAAAAGTTAACAAAAATGTCATAAACTTGTTAAATTAATATTTTGTTTCTAAATAACTCTGGATAAAAGAAGAAACTGCAATAGAAATTACAAATATTTAGAACTGCATAACAAAAACTATAACTCAAAATGGTGAAAGAGTAAAACAATGCTTATAGAAAAATTTATTACCCTAAAGACAATGTTAGAGAAGAAAAAAAGGCTGGAAAATACTGAGCTAAACATCCAATGTAAGGAGTCACTCAAGGAATAACAGGATGCATGCCTAAAAAAGAAGTATCACTTTGACAGTATTAAAGATAAGAACACACATTAATGAAATGGGAAAGAAAAAATATAGAATCAACAGAGTCAAATATTCTGCTAGTTTCAAAAAGAAAAAAATAGGGCTTCCCTTGTGGCGCAGTGGTTGAGAGTCCACCTGCCAACGCAGGCAGGGGACATGGGTTCGTGCCCCGGTCCGGGAGGATCCCACATTCCGCGGAGCGGCTGGGCCCGTGAGCCATGGCTGCTGAGCCTGCGCGTCCAGAGCCTGTGCTCCGCAACGGGAGAGGCCACAACAGTGAGAGGCCCATGTACCGCCAAAAAAAAGAAAGAAAAAAATAGCTTTTTCAAACTAATTCTGGAAAAAATAGAGAATCAATTATATTAAAATAGAAATGAAAATGGAAGGTGTTATAAATGCTGCTGTTAAAAAATCAAAAGTACAAAAATTAAAAAGTTAATTCTTAAAAAATTCTTTATCATTAATTATAATAAAGGGACTTGAAAGTAAAAATAATTGCTAATAACAAAACTTTTGAATCTGCCACTATTCTGCATTCACTTTAAAGCCTCCTGGAGAAGGATGTGTCTTAATGACCTGGAATTTTCAGTGGCCATCTTTTACCTTTTCTGTTTCTCAGTTAAGTACTATAAAACTGCTATCCACTGATTAGAACTAGCTTTTAATGATTATAATGCTCTTCTTCAAATAGCAATGTTGAATTTTTTGATGGACTAATAAATCTTAGAACCTTGGAATTATAAATTGAAAAGCTGTCTTCCTATAATTTTGTGGGATGACAAAGTGTCAGGAGGGGACTGCTATATGGGGAGACGAAACAAATATTATATGATTTTATGACCCTTACTATTTATAAAAATGTTTCTTCTGACTGAAGCTTGATGGGGTACATAGTCTCACTGTCTGGGTAGGAAGAGTTTATGTGGCCAATAAAAGCTCTTTGGAGTCTGTCTTGTTCAGTTTGTGCTGGTAGAACAAAATGTCATAGACTGGTGCCTCAAGCAACAGACGTTTATTCCCCATAGTTCTGGAGGTTGAGAAGTTCAAGATCAAGGTGAGTGCAGATCCTGTGTCTGGTAAGAGCCCACACTTCCTGCTTTATAGTTGGCCATCTTCTCACTATACCCTTACGGCAGGACAGAGCAAGCAAGCAAGCTCTTACGTCTTATATTAGAAGGTGGCTAACCCTATTTATGAGGGCTCCACCCTCATGAGCCTATTCACTTATCCACCTCCCAAAGGCCCAACCTCACAATACCATCATATTAGGGGTTGAGATTTCAAGGTATGAAAATTGTAGCGACACAAACATTCAGTCCAAAACAGAGTCTGAGAGCGAAGTTGACTCTACTACCCCCTAACCTTTTAGGTGGGGTTGGTGAGGAGAAGAATTCCCTGAGACTGATAAACCAAAAGTTCTAAAAAATGAGGATGGCTTAATATATACAAATACAGTCATTATCTAATCATGTATATAGATTATAATTATCTGTCATACATTTAACATTCCATACAGAAAAATCTAACATTTTTGACAACCCAGTTTAGGTTTTATTATGACTAACCTTTTTCTTATTGAAAGATTTTTTTTTTCCTGATCATAAGAGCAACTTATGTTAATTATGAAAAATAGGAGATAAAAAAGCACAAAGGAAAAAGTGTATGTATAATCCAAATCAGAAATAATTTCTATTACCACTTTGATGTGTTATCATTCTCTTTTTTTCTTGCGGGTGCATGTGTGTGTATGTGTGTATGTGCAAGCAAACAACAAATAAATTTATGGCCATTTACTGATTGTAGAAAGTGATTAGCAAAGAATGAAACCAGTTTCTTTTTAAGATTTGTATAGGCTAAATCAGGTTTAAATGTATTGAGATCATAGTATGATAATATAGGAAACAATTAACTTTTATAATAGAAATGCCTAAAAGGCACAGATAATCCAGCCATTCTACTATTCAAACTGATAACTATTCATGCAATTTTTACCTCTACCTTTGTCTTCAAATCATTTTTCTACCTTGAAAAAGCAATGACATTCATAAATTATGTGTATACCTACAGGCCTGTAGGCAATGATTTTTTTAATAATATGTATCTTCATTTAAGTCTCATAAGATTTTGCTAAATTGTTCAAGTCTCTAGGCTGTAATTATCTTAAAACATGAGTCATGCTTCTGTCTTCATTGATTAATCCCTCCCTAAGTTGCAAAAAGGCCTCACGAACACTATTAAGCTAAGTTTATGATTTTCTTTCCTTCAAAAAGCAAGCAGAGTGTGGTTGTCCCTCCTCTGTGCTTCCATAGCACCTTACACAATCCTTCATTTTAGCACCTATCCCACTGTGCTGTAATTATTTCTTTGCATTTGCTTCTCCCATTAAATAATGATCCCATTAAAGCAGTGCTTATTTCTTATTCAACCCTAAATTCCTGTCATCTAGCAAAATTCTTGCTATACAGTAGATTTCAGGAAATAACTGTTCAATGAATGAAACCTTCAAACCTCCTATATCACTGTCACCAGCCTTAATGGCACAATTTGTACAGCAATGTTGACAGAATGGCTTGCTTTCATTAAGTTATCTTTAGAGATTTCACAGCTGCTACACACACGTTCAGTCATCCTAAGGTTTAGCAATCTCCATATAAATTTACAAATTGTTAAGCAATTTAATATGGCATATGTGAGTTGCCCAGGTAGATAATAAATTTACACTTACTAATTGATTTCTGGTTTGGTCTTTGTCAACATCAAATGAAATAGGACCAGTGATCATTTCACAATATATGTGTATCAAATCATCAGGTTGTACACCTTAAACTTATACAATGTTCCATGTCAATTATATTCTAATAAAATTGAAAAAAAAAGTGTTAACAAAAAAAAGAAATAGGACCAGAACATTTCTGTAGCATACTTAGAAAGTCACATTGGTCCTTCTGTACTGAGATTCAGAAAATCTCTACATTTAAAGAACTGTAATGGAATAGAATGGCCACTACTATTGGGAGAATCTCTATTCTGTAGAAAAGACATAACTTTATTTTAAAACATAGTAATTAATTGTTTTAAATAGCATAGTCTGCACAAGTCATCCTAATTAAGAACTAGAATTGTGGTATGCACAGACTTCTATTAGAATATGTTAGTATATTAATTAATTGTTGGCCACGTTTGATTCTGCATTTCTAAGCTTTCTACTGGAGCTACTGTATAAGACTGAGTCATATTCTATTGGTTACCTATACTGGTGGGAACTTAATTCTTATTGGTGGTTCAGAATTATAATATTGTATATTTTTCATCTTAAGGAACCTAGCTAAAATTAACAATAGTCTAAAAATAGGTTGCAGTATTTTAGGACTATTTATGGCAAAAGTGTGTGTGATTTTTCAAAATCTGGAAAGGCTTTGCCCTGAGGTATTTTATGATGACATTGTGTGAGAGGCTGTCCAGAGGCAACTTGGGTGCTTTCAGTTAGTGAAAGTGATTTAGCTCTAGAGTTAATGCTGGAAAGTGTAGCTGAATTAAATGTATAGAATGAAATTCTGTGAATCAAATTCAGGTTTAATTTAGAGTTACTAACATAAAATAAGACCTTGTTGATTTGAATAAAAACTAGGAGGCAAAAATAATACATAATGTTTCAAGTTAGATGGGTTTAGAGGTTTGACCGTTTAAAGCCTAGGAAATAATTTAGTTTACTACTACCCACTACCTCTGTAACTTGGGATATATGAAAGAAAAAACCCAGCCTGACAGAATGTATTGGAAAGATCACAGAGCCTGCCAAAGTGAATTCTTCTAACAGCAGATAGGAATGTAAAGCATTTCAACCAAGGTAGAGACCCTCCACAACTCCTGGGTGAGGCAAACTCATAAATTTAATTGCCAAGTTGATATTCAGGATCTATATAAACATTCTGAACTTTAGGTTTGCCTTCAAGACCCTCAGTTTTCCCTATCCTAGTTCAAAGTACCAAAATCCACTATACCTCTCAAGCCAGTGTTTAGAAATCATTCTTGGTTCCTCTATCCTCCTCACTTCCACATACAATTACTGCCACTGCTACCTCCAAAACATGCCACAAACACATCATCTTTTCTTTGTTTCATACGCTTCCAGTCTAGACCCCTGTATCACCTCACCTGTATCACTCACAGACCAGTGGTCTCTCTGCTTCCATGTTGCTTCCCTCGCACATTTTCTCCAAAGGGAAGCCAGAATAATTTGCACAAGCATAAATCCACTAATCTCTCTCTTCTGCTCAAATCAGTTAGATATCTTCCAAATGAAATATGAATAATGCCCAAACTCATTAATATAGTTTATAACACCCTGTGTGACCTGGCTCTTTCTTATATATATAAAAAATTTATTTTGTGACATTTCTTCCTCATCACCAAATCTCCATTTACATTGGTCTATTTTGAAAATTCTTGAACATACTGATTTTATCTTACACAGTCTTTTTTTAGGTGTATTATGTATAAAATTCACTATTTTAAAATGTATACTTCAGTCATTTTTAACATATTCACAAAGTTTTGCAACCACTATCACTAGCTTATTGCAGAATATTTTTATCACCTGGTAACAAATCTTATACCCATCAGCAGTCACCCTTTTCATAGTTCCAGTCCCTGGCAGCCACTGATCTATAGAGTTCCTATCTTTATAGATTTGCCTATCCTGGACTTTATTATAAATGAAATCATATAATATGTGGCTTATAGTGTTTGTTTTCTTTTACTTAGCTACTGTTTTCAATGTTCAACCGTGTTAAATGTATCTGTATTTCTTTTTGGCTGAAAAATATTCTATTGTATGGATATACCACATTTTGTTTATCCATTCATTAGTTTATGGAAATTTGGGTTTCCACTCAGGGGCTATTATGAAAAATGCTACTATAAACATTCATGCACATGTTTTCAAGGGCATATGTTTTTAGTTCTCTTGGGTGCAGGGTTGTTTCCACTTTTGGGCTATTGTGAATAATGCTACTGTGAACACTCATTTACATGTTTTGTGTAGACATATGTCTTCAGTTCTCTTGGGTACATACTAAGGCTTGAAACTGCTATGGGAAACATATGATTAACCTTTTGAATTCCACATTAAACATTTCCACAGGAACAGTACCATTTTATATTTCACTAGTTATGAATGAAGGTTCCAATTTAATTGCAGGTAGTGTCAGAATTGAATTGTAGGATGCCCAGTTGATGTCCTCAAGAGAGTTGGAGCATTGGTTGGTGTGAAAAAGATCCCTACACATTTGATGTCAGAAATGCTCTGTAGGCAGAGTAACAGTTTTCTCTCTCACACACACACTCCTACCTCACCAATCTGGTTATAAAGCAGACCAAAAAGAAATGATAAAGTAGGAGTTAAAGATAATTTTGAGCAGTGGAAAAAACCTTGGTCTTTCTATATTATGGCCAAGTTGATAATCTAAATGGTCAATTGGATGGAGTGGTAAAATCATTCATGTTTCTTTATTATAACAACTCATAGACTCCCACTGTTGTGCATCAGGATACAGGAAAAAGAAATTTCCCTTTGATTTATAAATAATTTATAAAATTAAAGCACTGTCAGAGGATCAAATTAATTCAAAGAAACTAGCAATATAGATTTGTTATTAAGTTTCCATTTATCAAGGAACCTAATGGGTATTTTTATTGATTTATTTACTATATTGTGTACTGCATTGAAATCTCAGTGAATACATAGTATAGATTTGGCATAGCAGACAAAAAAAAAAAAAGGTTTCAAATAAATAATCCAAATCAGAGATTTAAATATAAGCTGATGGGTAGAGTAAATGTCAAGAAACCATATAGAATATCTCTACCCCTTTATTCCAAGCAATCATCAGTCTCCATATACCTTTTAGTGATTTTATAAGGCACTTACTTCTTTGTTTAAGCTTTCCCTCAGTGAACAGTGGATTTAGTAGGAATTCTTCTATATTCAGCTTTACAGAGCAAGAAGTGTAGCTGCTTCTAGAAGGAGGCAATCCTATGGTCACATGTGAGGATTTGGGACAGGAGAGAAAGTATGTATCCAGTGTCTATAAGCAATAACAATTACTACAACACAATTGAGAATATATCAGTGTGTCTTGAAAATACTTCCTAAGAGAATTGTCTCATTAGGAGGTGAATGAATGGTTTGGCTATCAAAACTCTGGCTTTAAAAAAAAAATCATTCTCTTTCCCCAAAGTGTCTGCTTCCTCCAAAGAGCAATCACCACATGGTCATATTATTGCCAAGTTGATGAATTATAAGAGTTTTCTTTCCTGACATAGCTGACACAATGTGAAGAGTGATATTCTAATACTAGGGAACAAGTTGCAAGTGAACCCATCCAGGGTTTAACATATTAGTAGGATAGACAGATAGGAAAGCAAATAATTTTAATTACAGTAATATAGCAAATATCTCTTAGTAAAGCATTTATCATGTGAACAAAGTGGAAATTTGCCTAATTGTGCCACAAAATCTAACTGATTAATGATTGTCTATTCTGCAGTAGATTCAATCAAGTCATGCTCACAATCTGAGTTTGTAAAAGAAAATATCTTTTCTTTTTCTGAAACTTAGTATATACAATCACCCTCCGTTTTTCACTTTTACTTTCACGTATACAATAGACATCACTAACTAAATTGCCAAGAGATATGTAACACTGATTTTCAGCACTGAGGAAAACTATATCAGTTGATAAGTCCTTAATTATATTAAAGAATAAAATAAACAAGTTTTAAAACTAATTAATTTAGTTTTTATGTTATAGAAAGTAATTCTAAATTTGTTACAATTACTCTGATGCTCAGGGCACTTGGCACAGGTAAAAGTAAAGAATGCTTCATTGCTGATCAGACTGATAAACATGCTCTTACTTTTCACTGATTTTTAGAGAATGTTAATTAGATAACTTGTTGCAAAAGTAACGAGTTCTCACATGAAGGGGTAATCCTAAGTATCTTCTTTTTGTGCCTTGATACAGACTTACTAGTAGGTCCAGGGTAATTATAAAATGCTAAACCAAGAATATTGGAAAGAAGTACATTTTAGATTGTAACTAGTAGGAGATTATGTAATAAATTATATATATATGGGATAGGGAGGGTGGGAGGGAGGGAGACGCAAGCGGGAAGAGATATGGGAACATATGTATATATATAACTGATTCATTTTGTTGTGAAGCTGAAACTAACATGCCATTGTAAAGCAATTATACTCCAATAAAGATAAAAATAAATAAATAAATAAATTTTATATATATATATATTAGGAATATTGCAATTTTGGAAAACTATACAAGTAGACTTGAAATATATTGATTCTAAATACATTTTTTTCTGATTCTGGAAATTATGAGATTAATATAAGTATTTAAGTGTACTAATCTTGTATGCAAAATGTCAATTTATTTGATAGGGAGTGGCCAAGATGCAGGAAGACCCTGAGCTTACCTCTTTCCACAAGCATGCCAAAATAACAACTACTTACAGAGCAACTGTCAGTGAGAACAAACTGAAAACAAGCAGAAAAGATCTCCTACAACTAAAGATATAAAGAAACAAGTACAATGAGATGGGTACGAGGGATGGAGCCTTGGTATAGACAAGATACACATCCCCAAACAGGTGACCCACAGAGAGGATAATCACAATTGAAGAGATAGATTGTCTTCAAGGAGCTAGAGGTCTAACACCATAACAAGCTCCCTAGCTTGGGGCTCCTGCACTGGGAAGATAAGCCCCCAGAACATCTGGTTATGAAGGCCAGCAGGGCTCGCATTTGGGAAATCCAGATGGCTATAGGAAAGAAAGACTCTACTCTTAAAAGGAATACAAAATCTTACATGCTCTGAGACCCAGGGAAGAAGCAGTAATCTGAAAGGATCCTGTGTCAGACACACTTGCTGATCTGGAGGGCCTCCCAGAGAGGCAGGAATCAACTGGGATTCACCTTGGGGACATAAACACAGGTGGCAGCAGTTTGGATGCACTCATTCTACTACAAGGACACTGGCACTGGCAAGTGCCATTACAGAGTAGTCCCTCCAGCTTATTAGCACCAGAACCAGGACCCAACCACCAGCCTGTCAGAATCAGTCCTGGAAAACCCAAGACCAGCCGAACATGCAAAGACACAGCCCCTCCTAACAGCAGGCCACAGCAGCTGTTGGCCTCCCTGAGCCCTCCAGCCACTTTCAACACAGTCCCACACACAGAGGGCCTAGGACTCAGCTCTACACACCAGTAGGTTGGCACAAGCTCCAGTAAACCCTGAGCCCAGCAGCTAACCACACCAGGACCTGGCTCTACCCACTAATGGGCTGACAGTAACTGTAGGACCTAGCCCTGCCCACCAGCAGGCCAATACCAGCTCTGGGTCCCAGCAGCCCCTGAAACCAGACACCCCAGGATCTGTCCCCACCTAGCAGTGAGCTGGCACCAGCCCCAGGACCCACCGGCCCCTGAAGCCAACCACACCAATACCTGGCCCCCTACACCTGCAGGCCTGCACCAGGACTGGGACTCCCCTAGCATGCAGCCAACAATACTGTCACCCAGCTCCACCCATCAGGAGTCTACAGCCTCCACACTAGGCAAGGCCTGGCAACCAACCAGGCAAGGCCCAGACATGTCTACCAGCACAGCCAAGTAGTTGACTCCACCACAACAGAGGGGTCCACAGAGCCCAATAGAGGGTCCCCCTAGATCATACAGCTCTCATGAAGAGAGGGGAGTGTGCTGCTGTGCACATAGGATGTCTCATACATAAGGCCGCTACTCCAAGATTGGGAAATGAAACCGACCTATTTAATACAAAGAAATTAAAATAGAGAATCAGGCAAAATAAGGCAACAGAGCAGTATTTTCTAATCAAAGACAATATAAAATCCCAGAAGAGCTACACAAGGTAGAGATAAGCCATTTAACCAATAAAGAGTTCAAGGTAATGGTAATAAAGATGCTCAATGAACTTGGGAGAAGAATGGATGAGCACAGTGAGAATTTAACAGAGAGTCAGAAGCTATAAAGAACCAAAAATCTGAAGAATACAATAATTGAAATCAATACACTAGAAGGAATCAATAGTAGATTAGATGATACAGAGGAACAGATCAGCAAACTGGAAGACAGAGTAGCGGAAATCACTCGAGCTGAACAGAAAAAAAAAGAATTAAATAAAATGAGAGCATTTTAAGAGACTCTCTGGGACAACATCAAGCATACTAACTTTCACATTATAGTGGTCGCAGAAGGAGAAGAGAGAAGGGGGAAGAGAACATATTTGAAGACATAGCTGAAAACTTACCTAACTTGGGAAAGGAAATAGACACACAGGTTCAGGAAGCACAGAAAGTCGCAAACAGGGTCAAACCAAAGAAGTCCACACCAAGATACATTGTAACTAAAATGGCAAATATTAAAGATGAAGAGAGAATATTAAAAGCAGCAAGGGAAAAGAAACTAGTTATGTACAAGGGAACTCCCATAAGAAAATCAACCAATGGACTTTGCATCAGAAATTCTGCAGGCCAGAGGGAGTGGCACAACATATTTAAAGTAATTAAAAGAAAAAAACCTGCAACCAAGAATACTCTACCCAGCAAGATTATCATTCAGATTTGAAGGAGAGATAGAGTTTTACAGAAAAGCAAAAGCTAAAAGAATTAAGCACACAAAACCAGATTGAAATCATATCAAGCATCTTTTCAGACTGCAACAGTGTGAGACTACAAATAAACTTCAAAAATAAAGGTAAAAAACAGAAACACATGGAGGCTAAACAATATGCTACTAAACTACCAACGGCTCACTGAAGAAAACAAAGAAGAAATAAAAAGAAAATACTGGAGACAAATGAAAATGGAAAAACAATGATCAAAAATCTATGGGACACAGCAAAAGCAGTTCTAAAAGGGAAGTTTATAGCGATACAATCCTACCTCAGGAAACAAGAAAACTCTCAAATAATCTAACCTAACCTTACACCTAAAGCAACTAGAAAAAGAAGAGCAAACAAAACCCAGTTAGTAGAAGTAAAGAAATAATATCAGAGCAGAAATAAATGAAGTAGAGACTAAAAAGCAATAGGAAAGCTCAGCAAAACTCAAGCCTGGCTCTTTGAAAAGATAAACAAAATTGATAAACATTTAGCCAGACTCATCAAGGAAAAGAGAGGGCCCAAATAAATAAAGTCAGAAAATCAGAAATTAAATAGAAGTTACAACCAACACCACAGAAATACAAAGGATCACAAGATATTACTACAAGCAATTATACGCCAATAAAATGGACAACCTAAAAGAAGTAGACAAATTCCTGGAAATGAACAGTTTCCTAAGACTGAATCAGGAAGAAATAGAAAATATGAATAGACCAATTACCAGTAATGAAATTGAATCAGTCATAAAAATACTCCCAACAAACAAAAGTCCAGGACCAGACAGCTTCACAGATGAATTATATCAAACATTTAAAGAAGAGTTAACACATATCCTTCTCAAACTAAATATTTCCAAAAACTGCAGAAAAGGAGCACTTTGAACTCATTTTGAGGCAGGAGATAGATGGGTCCCAGGCTGAGCAGCTGGAGTTTGTCCCCTGTGGGGGGACAGGAGTGAGAGAGAAGCTGAGCCCTGCCCAGATAAGAGATAAAAGAGACCACACATTCCTCATTCTTAAGGTCAAAGGGACCTTCCCAACTACACTTGCACAGAAAGGCTCCTTGGAGGTCAAAAGGGGGGGGGCGCCACCCCACAGTAGGTGATGTCAACCTACCCATAGGCCTCTTCTCTAAAATCCATCTTGGGTAAGAGATACACACATACACATGGGAGGACCCTGAGATAAACCAAATATGGACTCAGGGCCAGGAAAAGCAAGATGATTAGCCAGAGGAAACCTGGAAGAAATGCCCCATGTGTCTCTCTCTGAGTCCACCCATGTGTCTATCCACATGTACCCTTTTTCCTCCGAATAAACTCTTTACTTGTTTTGCTACTTGCTATCTCTTTGTGGGAGTTCATTTCTACAAAGCTGCTGGGCCAGGGACTTGTCACTGGCTACTGGTCTAGTGGCTAGGATTCAGCGCTCTCACAGCCAAAGCATGACTTCAGTCTCTGTCTGGAGAACAGAAATCCTGCTTCAAGCTGCTGCAGACAGAGTGAATTCCACCAGGCCAGCACCACCCTAATACCAAAACCATACAAGAACACTGCAAAAAAAGAATATTATAGGCCAATATTACAGATGAACATAGATGTATAAATTTTTCAACTAAATATTAGCAAACTGAAATAATACACTGAAAGGATCATACACTATGATCAAGTGGTATGATCCCAGGGATGCAAGAATGATTCAGTATCTTCAAATCAATTCAATGCAATACACTACATTAATAAATTAAGAGATAAAATAATATGAACATCTCAATAGATGTAGAAAAAGCTTTTGACAAGGGAACATACCTCACATAATAGTGGCCATATATGACGAGACCACAGCTAACATCATACTCAACAGTGACGAGCTGAAAGCATCTCCTCTAAATTCAGGAACAAAACCAAGGATTCCCACTCTCACCACTTTTAATCAACATAGTATTGGATGTCCTAACCATAGCAATCAAACAAGAAAAATAAAAGAATACAAATTGTAAAGGAAGAAGTAAAACTGTTGCTGTTTGCACATGACATGATACTCTATACAGAAAATTCAAAGATGCCACCAAAAAACTACTGAAACTCATCAGTGAATTCAGTAGTGTTGCAGGATACAAAATTAATGTACAGAAATCTGTTGCATTTCTATACACTAGCAATGAACTATCAGAAAGAGAAATTAAGGAAACAATTCAATTTATAATTGCATCAAAAAGAAAAAAATACATAGGATTAAATCTAACAAAGGAGACAAAGACTTATACTTGGCAAAAAATAAGACACCGATGAAAGAAACTCAAGACAATACAAATAAATGTTAAGATATACTATGCTCAGGAACTGGAAGAATTAATATTTTTAAAATATCATACTACCCATGGCAGTATACAGATTCAGTGCAATCCCTATCAAATCACCAACAGCATTTTTCACAAAACTGGAAGGAATATTTCTAAAATTTGTATGGAAATGCAAAATACCCTGAGTAGCCAAAACAATATTGAGAAAGTACAATGAAGCTGGAGGTATCATACTGATTTCAAACTATGCTACAAATATATATTACTGCAGTAATTAAAGCAGTACAGTACTGGCACAAAAACAGGCATATAGATCAACAGAACAAAATAGAGATAACAGAAATTAACCCTCACTTACATGGTCAATTAATCTATAACAAAAGATGCAAGAATATACAAGGGGGAAAACACAGTCTTTTAAATAAATGGTGTTGAGAAACTGGACAGCTACATGCATAAGAATCAAACTGGACTAATTTCTCACACCATATACAAAAATAAACACAAAATGGATTAAAGACTTAAATGTCAGACGTGAAACCATTAAACTCCTAGAAGAAAACATAGACAGCACACTCTTTAACAGAGGTCTTAATTTTTTTTTGGCTATGTCTCCTCAGGGAAGGGAAACAAAAGCAAAAATAAAATAGGACTACTCAAACTAAGAAGCTTTTGCACAGAGAATGAAACTATCCACAAAATGTAAAGGTCATGTAATGACTGGGAGAAGATACAAAAAACTCATACAACTCAACATCAGAAAAACAACCAACCAGATAAGAACCTGGTCAGAGGACTTGAATAAATTATTTTCCAGAGAAGACATACATAAACAGCCAACAGTCACATGAAAAGGTGCTCATCATTAGTCATCAGGGAAATACAAATAAAAACCACAGTGATGCATCACCTCACACCTGTCAGAATGCATATTAGGAGAAAGTCAACAAATAACAAAAGTTGGCAAGGATGAGGAGAAAAGGGAACCCTCTTGCACTGTGGATGGGAATGTAGATTGGTGCAGCCACTATGGAAAACAGTATGGAGTTTCCTCAAAAGATTAAAAATAGAACTACCTACCATGTGATCCAGCCATTCCACTTCTGGGTATTTATTTGAAGAAAATGAAAATGCTAATTTGAAAAGATACATGCACCCCTATGTTCAATGCAGCATTATTCACAATAACCAACATATGGAAGCAACCTAAGTGCCCAGGGATAGATAAATTGATGAAGAAGATGTGGTATATATACCACAGCCATAAAAAGAATGAAATCTTATCTTTCAAGACAGTTTGGATGGAAATAGATGGTATTATGCTAAGTGAAATAAATCAGAGAAAGACAAATACCATATGACTTCACATATATGTTGAATCTAAAAACAAAACAAATGAACAAACAAAACAGAAACACAGTCATAGATACAGAGAAGAAACAGGTGGTTTTCAGAGATAATGGGGGTTAGGGGGATAAGAGAAATAGGTGAAGGAGATTAAGTGTTAAACTTCCCAGTATTAAGAAATGAGTCACAGGTATGAAATGTACAGTGTGGGTAACACAGTCAATAATAATGTAGTATCTTTGAATGGTGACAGATGATGTCTAGACTTATTGTGGTAATCATTCTGTAATGTATAGAAATACCAAATCACTATGCTGTGTAACAGAAACTAACATAGTGTTGAAGGTAAATTATACTTACAAAAACAAATAAACAAACAGATCGGATTTGTGATTACCACAGACAAGGTATGGGGGGAAGATAAATTGGATGATGGTGGTCAAAAGGTACAAACTTCCAATTATAACATAAATAAGTACTAGGGACGTAAAAAACAACATAATTAATATAATCACAGCTGTATGTTATATATGAAAGATGTTAAGAGTGTAAATCCTGAGTTCTCATCACAAGGAAAAAAGTTTTCCTTTTTCATTTTTTATTCATGAGATGACAGATGTTCGCTTAACTTATTGCGGTAATCATTTCACGATGTTTATAAGTCAAATCATTATGCTGTACACCTTAAATTTATACAGGGATATTTGTTAATTATACCTCAATAAAACTTGAAGAAAAAAATGCATTTGATGCAATCCATAAATAGATATAAACTTACAATACAACCTACTAACTGAAAGGCACTTTCCCCCTTTATACATGGCAAGCATTATTTACTCTTCAAGATTTAATTCATCAAGAGCCTGCCATGACAATGAATGCTCATCTCCAATTTTCAGACTTCTCCAACACCCCTAATTAAAACCAATAGTTTCATTTTATATATACTGCTGCATTGTCATGAGTTTAGAACACATAACCCCCTAAATTATATTCAAAATGTTGGGTATAAGAAGCATGCATTTTTTTTCTGCCAGGATGATATATATTCTCAAAATTATGGTGAAAAAAATTATAAAGTTTAAGAACCTGTATCCAAATTGTGTTACTTACTAGAGGGAAAGGATCTTAAATTTTAATTATTAGTTTTAACTATTGTATAGCTACATACATGTGTAAGTGAAATACACATTTTAAAAATTAACAAAGATGAATACCATGTGCATAATATCCAGCTGAATAAATAAGCCATAATAGTATTTTTCTCTTTATTTTCTTTTGGAACTTCATTTAGGTAAATATTAGACTCTCTCTCTGTATTTTTGATATCTCATGCCTTTCAGATTTTCCTTCTCTATTTTTCCCTTATGCTGTGTTCCACTTTTTTTTTTTTTCACATCTATCACTTTCCTAGCTTCACCTCTAATATGCTATAAAAACAGTAGCAGCACGATCCTAGCTTGAGGTTTGTACTGCCATCAGACACAATTTTGTTTTGATCTAATACTACATTTACATAGCTTTATGGATGGACACAAGGCAAGATTTATAGCAGGTACAGAATCTTCATTTCACCAGGAAACCCAAAACCTAAACAGTACACTTCTTTTATGTCCTTATCCACAGAGGCAGTATACGCAACAAATGAAGCAGGCATAATATCCACATGATGTTCTGTTTTTCCAGAAAGAATTCACTTTTGTATATGTCTATCACCTAGGCTATGTGCAGTAGTGATCTTAGAGAACTTTAATCCAGTCAAAGGTTGAACAGATTTGAACCAGGTATTTAGCTCCCTGAGAGGACTGATCTATTTAGGGTTTACTATTATTCTGAGGATTTATTCCCTCAGGGTTCTTCTATCCTTAGTGGGCCCTACACCCCATGATAATTATATTTATGGACCTCAATGGGATGTATGTTGTTCCTGATGTTCTTAATAGGTATATTTTTATTTATTAGAATGTTATTTATGGAAATTCTTGAGTCCTGAATTTAAGCTGTTTTATTCACAAAACATTTATATTCACTTTTTGCATGTTGTCTGTGAGCACTAAAAACTTATGATCATTCAAGAAAAGATTTTTAAGAGCATATCCAAACTGGATAGTATTTTTCCGTGAAATGGGCTTTTGACACTGAATTCTCAGGGGTAAATTTTGGTTTTTTATTTTGTTTTGTTTTGTTTTACTCTATCTTCAGCATCAAGCATCTATAGACTGACTAATAGTTTATGAGTTCTAATGAATTTTCCCAAGATATACAATACTTAAACAAATCAGATGCTTGAACATAGGAATTTGAACTGAAGAGACTCAATTTTGTATATGAACAGAATCATAAAGTCATATGGACGGAAGTGGACCCAGAGAGAATTACCTGGGTACCCTAACTAATGGAGTGGTAAAGTAAGAATTAATTAGTTTCTGTTCCTTAGAGGAGAATAAAACAGGACGGTGCCCATTTCTCATTGGTCTTCTTGCCTTGTGCTAGCATTCATTTTACAGTTCAATTTGGCTTGGCTACTATTGTTTCTCCTGCATTCAGTATAGAGCATATTGTCTTATTAAACTTTAATATGTGAAAAAAAAAAAGGTAAAATGTCAGCCATTTGAAAATGTAGAAATATAAAATTTAAGGAGTATTTGTTGTGAGTCAACTTGGGTAATTATCATTAGGATTATAATACTAATTCTTTCTGATTAAGGTGTTTATTTTTTACATATAAATGATTAAGATAATCAAACTTCTTGGAACTATAAGCAACACCTATAAGTAGTTGTACTTGTACTTGTACTACTTATATGTATTAAGTAGTACATACTACCACTCAGTGATTGATTCTTTTTGTCACACCAAAAATGTAACTTTCTGACAGAGTCTTTTCTTATCTATCATTGCAGAAGGTAAATATTAATATATACTATCTTTTAAACAATATATATCTTTGTGTGTTTACGTACTAGGAGCATAAAACATGGAAACAGTCTTAGAAGTCTGTCAATTATAGGTACCATATCTATAAAGGTTAATACAATGTTTTTCCTTTCATTGTTTTCATGCTCTTTCTTTATTCTCTTCTACTAATTTACCTCATTTTCCATAGTAGGTGCTGCATATATGAAACAAAACCATTTGTTCCTCAGTTATTTGTAGCCTCAAGCAAATTTTTGTCCCTTGTTAAACTATTAAGTAACCAGAAACATCATATGGAAAATTATTTGGTTTTCTTTTTTATTGTTTTTTCCTTTTATTATTTTGTTTTTGTTTTTACATTATAGTAGTTTTGTCAACAAAATTATTAATAAGCTAATTTGCCCAGCCTCAATTTACCAGCTGTCCATTCCCCAAAACGGCTCCAGAAAAACCTGTTGAACAAGCAAAACTGAATCTACTAAACCTATGGATGTAACAAAGAGTACCACCTTGGTAATGCCTAAGACTGCGTGATATTTATGGTGAAATTTGCAAAAGAGAGAGCTTGTTGAGACTGGGCATAGTCTAAGGCATAATAATTTTACATTGGTATACACAGTGAGGTATAGGTCTTGAAGAAATCTTGGTGAGCAATCTGTTAATTTTGATAAATAACTAGTTTAGTTTAGCTGTTGCACTGTCTTATGTTACAGGAGCAACTATCTCCTAATGCAAGAATCTAAGACATATTTGCCTGTTCTCAGTACTTTTTTAATAATGGGATAAGGAAATCACACCGGTTTCTAGCATTGTTTAACATGAGGAAAAGAAATTATATTTGGTAGTATATAGCTTAAAATTGTTATGATGGTTTCAGCACTAAGGACCTTCCACTTCTTTGCCCTTGCTTCAAGGAACTGACAGAAATAACCCACTTTAGTTTTTAATCCTCTGATTTTTTTTTCCATTCTACTATAAAATTGTTCTAGAAACCCATCCACCCTCAGAATTCTCACCTAATTAACCCAGCTAAAATCATATTTCTCCTGAGTTTCCCCTTAGCACTTACTAATGTAATTCATATGGCATTATTTTGTTCATGTTTCACTCTGCTCAAGTAATTTATGTGAACTCTGAAACACAGGCCAGACTTCTCACTGGGGCATAATTTCATTCAGCTCCATTGTCCCAATAGTCTCTTATTATGCCCTCATTCAGTTTCCATTCAACAACTATTCACATCATTTTTTATCACATTTCTGTTAAAATTCTGCATATATTTAGCTCCCCTCAGAGAGAAAAATAATGAATTTACCTACAAATGCTAGAATTATCCATGTTTTATCCTTTCAGACTGAAACAGAGATTAGATTCATGCCCACAGCTGTCAATATAGAAACTGCTTCTAGTTATAATACTAAAAAGGAATATAAGAATTATTCCATTATACTTTATAATGGAATAATTCCATTATATTTTTTCCTAAAAATAAGGTGGATACTTTCTGAAATCAAATGTTTTTATTTTCTATTTTGCTTAAAATAAAATATTTAAATTGATTAGATTTTCAAAACTTAGGAGAAACATTTTTAATTGTAAAAATAAAGTATTTTTAAAGAGAAGTAATACAAATTTAATCCTGTTTTTTATATCTAGAATTTTAGAAAACAAGTATATCTGTCCTGCATTTTCCTTTTTTTATCCCCCTCCACACTTGTATAACTACTGTAGAAATTTGATAAAGTTTTTGCATTTTTTATTGAGATCTTCACACACTTGGATGTTAATTTTAAAAGTAGATGCATGATATGTTTACTTTCTCTTTATTAAAAATCTAAATTGAATTCAGCTTGACTCCTTGGACTTCACCTGGTTTTTCTTCTTCCTGTGAAATAGTGACCACCAATGGAAAAAGAAAATCTGCCATTATGTTTTATGACTTATTATGAAGTAATCCAAATTAATTTATTTTTTAGTAGGTTTAAGTGTTATTTTGTAAAAATTAATTTGTAATAAAAGTAATAGTAGTATGTACTTGGTCAAGACAGCATAAATATAAGTACTTATAAATATTTACTAAACAAAAATATAAAATTGTATTGAAATGTATCTGTTCTAGAGATTGAGGTGACTTTAAAACATGAATTTAAATGTCTATTGGTGAATATAATTTAAAGGTAGAAGTACACAATTTTTATCATAAATTTACATAACTTAATATTTTATTTTTATAAAGGTAATTTTTGAGAAAACCTGTTTAAGTAAATAATAAAATTTTGTTAAGGATTATCGCATCTATGTTCATCAGTGATATTGGACTGTAATTTTCTTTTTTTGTGGTATCCTTGCCTGTTGTGGTATCAGGGTGATGGTGGCCTTAGAGAATGAGTTCAGAAATTATTCCTTCCTCTGAAACTTTTTGAAATAGTTTCAGAAGGATAGATGTTAACTCTTCTCTAAATGTTTGGTAGAATTCACCTGTGAAGCCATCTGGTCCTGGACTTTTGTTTATTGGGAGTTTATTAACCACAGATTCAACTTTAGTACTTGTAACTGGTCTGTTCATATTTTCTATTTCTTCCTGGTTCAGTCTGGAAAATTGTACCTTTCCAAGAACTTGTCCATTTTTTCGTGGTTGTCCATTTTATTGGCATATTGTTGCTTATAGTAGTCTCTTATTGTCCTGTGTATTTCTGTGGTGTCAGTTGTAACTTCTCATTTTTCATTTCTAAATGTATTAATTTGGGCCCTCTCCCATTTTTTTCTTGATGATGAACATAGATGCAAAAATCCTCAACAAAATGCTAGCAAGCCAAATCCAACAATACATTAAAAGGGTCATACACCATGATCAAGTGGGATTTATCCAAAGGATGCAAGTATTTTTCAATATCTGCCAATCATTCAGTGTGATACACCACATTAACAAATTGAAGAATAAAAACCATATGATCATCTCAATAGGTGCAGAAAAAGCTTTTGATAAAATTCAACACCATTTATGATAAAAACTCTCTAGAAAGTGGGTAAAGAGGGAACATACATCAACACAATAAAGGCCATATATGACAAACCCACTATTAACGTTTACTCAATAGTGAAAAGCTGAAAGCATTTCCTCTAAGGATGTCTATTCTTGCCACTTTTAGCCAACATAGTTTTGGAAGTCCTAGCCACAGCAATCAGAAAAGAAAAATAAATAAAAAGAATCAAAATTGGAAAGGAAGAATAAAAATGTCACTGTTTGCAGATGACATAATACTATACATAGAAAATCCTAAAAATCCTACCAGAAAATTTCTAGAACTCATCAATGTATTCAGTAAAATCTCAGGATACAAAATTAATACACATAAATCTATTGCATTTCTATACACTAACAGTGAAAGATCAGAAAGAGAAATTAAGGAAACGATCCCACTTAGCATCGCATCAAAAAGAATAAAATACCTAGGAATAAACCCACCTAAGGAGGCAAAAGACCTGTACTATGAAAACTATAAGACACTTATGAAAGAAATTGAAGATGACACAGACAGATGGAAAGATCGTGTTCTTGGATTGGAAGAATCACTATTGTCAAAATGACAATACTACCCAAGGCAATCTGCAGAATCAATGCAATTCCTATCAAATTACCAAAGGCATTTTTCACAGAACTAGAACAAATTTTTTAAAATTTGTATGGAATCACAGAAGACCCCAAATATGCAAAACCATCTTGAGAAAGAAAAACAAAGCTGGAGGAATCACACTTCCTGACTTTATACTACAAAGTTACAGTAATCAAAACAGTATGGTACTGGCACAAAAACAGACATATAGATCAATGGAACAGGATAGAAACCCCAGAGATAAACCCACACACCTATGGCCAATTAATCTATGACAAAGGAGGCAAGAATGTACAATGAAGAAAAGACAGTCTCTTCAATAATTGGTGCTGGGAAAACTGGAGAGCTACATGTAAAAGAATGAAATTAGAACACTCCCGAACAGAAAAATACAGATGGCCAAGAGGCACATGAAAAGATGCTCAACATCACTAATTATTAGAGAAATGCAAATCAAAACTACAATAAGGAATCACCTCACACCAGTCAGAATGGCCATCATCAAAATGTCTACAAGTAATAAGTGCTGGAGAGGGTGTGGAGGAAGAGTAACCCTCCTACACTGTTGGTGGGAACATAAATTGGTACAGCCAGGGACTTCCCTGGTGGTGCAGTGGTTAAAGAATTCGCCTGCCAATGCAGGGGACACGGATTCCAGGTCCAGGTCCAGGAAGATCCCACATGCCATGGAGCGACTAAGCCCGTGCGCCACAACTACTGAGCCTGCGCTCTAGAGCCCACAAGCCACAACTACTGAGCCCACGTGCCACAACTACTGAAGCCCGTGTGCCACAACTACTGAAGGCCACGTGCCACAACTACTGAAGCCCGCATGCCTAGAGCCTGTGCTCTGCAACGAGAAGCCACTGCAATGAGAAGCCTGCTCATCACAACAAAGAGTAGCCCCCACCCACCACAAATAGAGAAAGCCTGCATGCAGCAACGAATACCCAATGCAGCCAAAAATAAAAATAAATAAATAAATTTATTTAGAAAAAAGAAGGTACAGCCACTATGGAGAACAGTATGGAGGTTCCTTAAAAAACTAAAAATAGAGCTACCATATGATCCAGCAATCCCACTCCTGGGCATATATCCAGAGAAAACCATAATTAGAAAACATACATATACCCCAATGTTCATTGTAGCACTATTACGATAGCCAAGACATGGAAGCAACCTAAATGTGCATCAGCAGAGGAATGGATAAAGAAGATATGGTATATTTATACAATGGAACATTTCTCAGCCATAAAAAAGAATGAAATAATGCCACTTGCAGGAACGTGGATAGACCTAGAGATTATCATACTAAGTCAAGTAAGCCAGACAGAGAAAGATAAATATATGATATCACTTACGTGTGGAATGTTAAAAAAAAAGCAAGATGATGCAAATTAACTTATATACAAAGCTATGACCCACCCACATAGAAAACAAACTTATGCCAAAGGGAAAAGCGGGGGGAAGGGAGATAAATTAGGAATTTGGGATTAAGAGATATACACTACTATATATAAAATAACCAACAAGGACCTACTGTATAGCACAGGGAACTATACTCAATATTTTGTAATAACCTGTAAAGGGAAAGAATCTGGAAAAAATAGATATATGTATGTATAACTGAATCACTTTGTTGTACACCTGAAATTAACACATTATAAATCAACTATACTTCAATTTAAAAAAATAATAGATATCAGTGAAATTTTGTTATGCAACATGCTTTAAATATATTTTTAAATAAAATTTTGATAGTACAGATCTAGCTCCTATAATTTATGGGAATATTTTTCTCATCATCAAATCAATCACCAAAATCAAACTTACTTTCTTTTAGAAGTATCCTGACTCTATTTTTTAATTCAAACAAACATGTTAATTTTGATTCCTGTGACAAACATCACAATTCTGAATTAAAATTTTAACAGAGATATTTAGATAGAAATTAGATCCTCCCAAAACACTATGAGACAGAGGTTGTAGAGGTAGAAATTTATTTAGAGATTAATACCTCCAAAAGGAAGGGGGATCAAGACAGAACAGAGGGAGAAGTCAAAGTGCAATGAAAGTCTAACAAAGCCTCACACAACCTAGTGAGCTGCCCTGGATTAAAAAAATATATGCCTTTTTACAGTGGTCTAACCTGGTCTAAAATGCCAGACATTTGTAACCTCCTTGCTCAAAGAATGCGAACTACTCCACCTCCGCCTTGAAGCAGTCCTGAAGGAGGCTTCCTATAGCTAGACAGCAAATGACTCTTTGAACTGGGAATTTAGCAAACCTCTGTGTCTACCAAATGTCAATTTGCTTGAATATCTACCTCTCCAAACTTGGGGCTACCTCCTCCAAGATTTTGGTATCTCTTTTATTCTGAGAAGAAAATGAAAAGAGGAATGTTAGTGAGAAAAACTGTACTCTTCACCCCTGTAATAGTTCCAGGGCCAAAATTAGTCTTCATCATTCAACTCCTCCAGTATTCATTCTAAATTCTATTACCCCCAGCTACCACTGGTCCCAGTGGCTTTTCTAATGGCCTACCTCTGACATACCTGAGGAGCTGAGTTCTATGTTATTATGCACTTCTATGATTGTGTTTGCTAAATGTCTTCATTTACAGTCACAATTAGTCAAGGGAGTATTCAGATGCATCCAAGTAAAACATCAGGAATCCACACACATTCCTGTCTGTTTCTACTGTGTAACGGCAGCCTCCTGATGGCTGGTCGGTCCCTGAATATAAAGAGCCCAAAGTGCCCAGATAGCAGCCATATCTTATAAATTAATGAAATTCTTGCTTTGTACCCTGGCAAAAGTATGACTCCTTTGGGGACCAGAAGCTCTAATTCTGCAGAGTCCAGGGTTGTGGGAAGTGTAGCAAAATGATGATTCATTAAGAGTGATGGCAAATAGTGCCACTCCTACTTCTACCCCTTAGTACTTGGATCTATGTTTTATTCATACTTCGGACAGAACATAATATAAATGTATTTGATTCAATTATACACTGCTTCCTGGAGGACGGTTTTCTGCCCTTGAAGAATACTGCCTCGATGGTAATAGTTCAGCTGTGCTTTTGGCAGGCAGTTCCAACTCTCTGTTAATAGAGCAGCTACTGAATGGTAATGGTAAGGGATATGATCAGCCCATCTCATGGTCATGGGTCCACTCCCACACCTCATTTAAGTGCATCTCTTGGTCTGATGCAAGGTTATGTAGGAGTTCACACTGGTGGATCAAACACATATTCCTATGAGAACAGCTCACTAGATTTGTGAAAACTTTCTTACTCAATCCATATGAATTTGTATAACTATTATGTTTAACAGCTGGATGACACTGATGGTATATAAACTTATGCTGAGTAGCTACAGCTTAAAAGAGACCCAAATTATGTGCTCTGCAATTAATTCTGCCATCTCGTTGACAGAAGTTAAAGGTAATGGCCTTCCAGTATGAAAAGAGTCTATAAAAGTCATCACCAATTGGCAAGTTGGTATCCTAGAAATGGTGCCATAATGGGGAGACAGAGTTAGTCTCTGTTGCTGGCAAGATGGACATTAAATGTCGCCAGTAACTAGATCACCCTAAGGTCAGCCAGCCTTACTAATCTGCAACTCTAGTGCTGGCATAGTGGGCGTAAGAATCAAGTGGTCTTGTGACAGAAGTGGAGGTCATGCATGAGCCCAACAACATGGAATGTCACTAACCAAGGGTTTTATAGGTATTTCATCCTTGCAAAATATTGCCTCTATGGTAGGCCTTCAGCTGTGCCCTCATATTTGTTGAATAAATCAATGAAGATTAAGATATATAATTGAGATTACCAGTTCTGAAAAAGAATGAAGATACCTATAGAGAAAAAAGTTATTGAAATATGAATAGTGTATTCAAGCATTAAACTGGCTCAAGAAGGCTTTAACCATGTGATGATTGAGTGATCTTGGTTTTGTAATTACCACTTTTCTAATGTTTATGAATTTGTTGTATTTTAAGACTTGAGGATGGACTGTAGCATACATGATATATTTCTCAGTTCTTTAGTTCCAAACTATAGAGTATATTTCTCAAAAATTTCACATGCATAAAACTACATGAATGAGGGTGATTCAATGTTTTTGTCTTTTCAGGAAAAAGGGATAGATCTAATTGGTCTAAAGCAGATTCCAAAATATCTCAATTTTCAGTGTCACTTTGAATTAAAGAATATCAAGATATTGATATAGAATATATTATTGAATATATTATAGAATATATTATTATTATATAAAGAATATCAATATTTAGACTAGTTCTAAATTTTTCATTTCTTCTTACAAAAACAACATATTCTTCTTCTAGAGACATTAGAACATGTTGAAAAACAATACAAATAACACAGGCATTAGTAACAGCTAATATTTAAAGAGTATTTACTACATGCCAGGTATTGTACATGTATCATTACAATCAATCCTTGGAAGAAATTTATGATACATGAACTATTATTTTTCTCACACATGATAAATAAGGCAGGAAGATATTAAGAACACTGCCTAAGGTCAAACACCTCTATCCAGTCTAAACTTCTATATTTTTACTAAATATTTAAAGAGCTAATTATTTATAGAATGTCCTTTAAAGTTTTCCCCTTTTAGATACTAAAAAATAGTTTGCAGACATAATGATTTAATATTGCTAATAAAACATCTCTTAAAACTATTAAGTTCATGGACCTAGAAATTTATTTTTTAATATACAGAATATGTTTTTTTCTGTGTCTTTGAAATACATACACATTTGAGTCCACAGATAATTTATTTAGATGACACATGGAAATTAAACTAGAAAATTATTTGAGCAGCAAGGAAACCTCAAAGCACCAAATTATGAAAGGGTATTTGAGAGTTATGAAAAACTAAATTTCTTCCTGATACTAATACTGATATGAAATAGCTAGTGGATAAATATAATAATAAAATAAATTGGCCATTCAAATAATACTCCAGTGAGTGACTCTGATTAACCCCCTAGGTAGTTCTTGTTTATCTTGAATAATTTGTAGATTCAGTACGGCTAATCATTTGACAAGTTTTGCTCCTAGTCTTGCTTCTGCCTTACTATTTTGGGAATTAATTAATGATGAGAAGAGAGCTTTCATTATTTTTATTTTTTATAAACTAGTATTGGAACCCAATTTTTCTCTGGTTTATATCTATGTGTTCCTGAGTTGGTTGACACCTTCTGTACCTCTTGAGTTAGAAAGTACTCATCACAAGAATCAAAGAGAATTCTGAGCAGGAAGTGTCTTCAGACTACCTAAACTAAGTTTTGTACTTACTAGATGAGAAAACTGAGGTTCAGTAACATACTTAAGATCTTTCAGGAAATAAATGATACACACAAATTGGTTAACTTGAAGGGAGTTCAGTAAAGGGTTTATTTTCAAAGATAAAGGTAAAAATTACAAGGGATAGCATAGATGCTTAGGGTTCACTACAGAAGGAGTTTCTATCCTAGACCCAAGAAATCAAAGGAGAATCAGAGATCACCAGAATCTGGAAAAGGTGGCTCTGTGGAATAAGCCACCTGAAAGAAATAGTGGTCATTGACTGAGGGATGAAGCCAAACCCCAACAATATGACCAAAAGGGAGTTCACAGGATTAAAACACTGACTCCACCCTTTATACAACTTCAAATTGCTTGTGAAGCCTCCCACTGGCTGAACCCACTCAGAAGCCAGGTAACCAAAGAATCTGTTGATGTATCCATATTGGTCAAGTTCTTGTGGATAGAGCATTCTGGAGAAGGGTAGCCAGTAGACATAGAATGGCAAAAGGAAAACAACAAGAACAGGCCCTTGGATGAAATATCCATAGAAGATATACATTCCTCTCACTTTTAAGATCACATCTATGAGGAAAAAAAGTACTATTCTTGCATTGCAAAACTACTTCTGATCACTTTCCTAGGCATTTTCTTAGACACGGGGGTCACAGTAATGAAGAAGACAAATTAACTTCCTACCCTCATGAAACTTAGACTGGAGTGGGAAGAATATAAAGAGTGGTAGAAAAATATGTAAAATGATTATAGTTTTAATAAATACTCTGTAGGGAAGAAGTGCCTTAGAAAAAAGAGAATAAATATGTAAGATGGACAGAGCAAAGAAACGATTATGTTTATTTCAGAGATGAAGAAATTTAACGATTATCATTTTGCAAGTTTGCATATTTTAATGGTATAGAAGATCTACACTTTCTGTGTTCACACCCAGTGTTTTCTGTTTTTGCTTTTCCCTATTCCCTGTCAGGGAAGATAGTATTTTAAAATAGTAAACATATTTCTCTTTCAAACTCATATTTCTTTGTACAATTGATACTTCCAGTATTCAGTGAACAAAGCTTCCTATGCTTGTTGCCTTAGGAAAGCGGTGATAAAGTAGAAGCAAAGAACATTTATGAGTCTAAAATGGTTTGGCATTATGAAGACTCAGTATACAAAACAATCCCTGTGAGTAATGACAAGTTTCTTACCGAGACTAGAAAATTTGCCAGTTGTAAAGAGATGGAGGGATGGGAAAGCTGAGACTTGAGCATGAAAAGGGAAAGCAAAAACTAATAAACTAACAAAAAGAAATTTCAGATCAAATCAGATAAATTTGGAGGATCAAAGAACATAAGAAACATGTGCCCCCATTCCATGAAGGCTCAGAATACTGGTTAAAAAAAAAAAAACAGGGCAGAAATTACTGCATAGTATGTCTGGAAAGAAGTTTTGGGAATGATCTTACAAAATTCTATTGAACCACAGGAGATAAAAGAGAAGTAATTTCCACTTACCCAAGTAGAGAAAGGCCTTACACAGCAACACGGGGTTGTATCATAGAATTTCTGTTGGTTCTAGAGTAGCTAAGGCTGGTTGAGGTGGAGCCAAAAGGAATAGTTAAACCCAAAAGATGAAATTCAGACAAGACAACGTACATCTCAATCAATACCAGTGCATTTGAATGATGTCAGCAGCATATGAAACCTCTCACTTGACTCAACATTAATCTTCCCGTAATTTTGATGCAATCAAGGGAAAATTTCTGATACATGGGCAGGATAGGGTTTTTAAGAGAAATTAGGATATTTTATGGAAAAATAATAAGAAAATACTCATTTTGCATACCTGGTTTCACAGTATGCAAACTACGGCAACTGCAACTTCGGGATATTCAGATGTTTGGATTATAGAATTTTTTCCTGTATGCATTCATCCATATTAAAGTGATTCATTAGGTTTTAAACACTGTAGTCGCTGCTTTATTTTAGAAAAGTGTAAACCATTAATTCTTCTAATCTGAGCTTGTCATGAGGAAAATATTTGCATTTTTGTGTTATACAGACCTGGATTTGTATATAGTCTCTGTTTTGCAGTCAGACTAACTAAACCTTATTTTTCTTATCTAAGTATGAGGAAGAGAATATCATCTATCCTTTAGGCATGTTCTCTGGTATTGAAATTATATAGAAAATATATTAAATAACAAATATTTAATAAAAAGCTACTTACTTTTCTTTTTAAAATTGGTAAATGTGTCTATAATAGTTTAGGAACGTGATAGATCTGATGTCCAGATGTGACCTGATTATGTTTTTCAAAATAACTTGTTTCTTTGCCACTTTCTGTAGGTAGTAAGCAGCCACTTGGTAATAAAACATCACTATCTTGCAAATGATAGTGTTTTTAGACTCAGGGAACATGTAGTTGCTTTTTCTAACTCAAGTCACATATATTGTGAGTGTGGGAGGAATTCTATAATCACAGAGTAAGCATCCATTACATGAAAGACAGAGCTTATAGTTTTCAAAGGAAAAAAAAACCCCACCACATTAGAATCAAAGAAAATAACTTTCATAATTAGAATGAGGATGAGGGCCGATGTTATTTCTCAGTTTATTCCATTTTTTTATGTTTCCCTTAATCATTGATAATGACATTCAAGTGGTTTAATTCTATCCAGTAGTAGAAATGATAAGTAAACCAGTGACCTACCCTATGCATTCACAAAAATGGAAATTGTGTAAAACAAAGAGAAAATCATTAAAGAATCTCTTTCTTCCTACTTGAACTGTTTTGTTATCATTTGGCTACTATAAGCATATTTCATTTGTACACAAATCACAACTTTTAAAGTAACAATAGCTAAATATTCTAGCCAAGAACAGGTGGGAAGTCAAATTGAAAACACAGCTGAATAATTAGAGTGAATAGAAATGATTTAATGTTAAATGACAATGTTAATACAGCATCCACAAAATAAAATGAAAGAATCTATATTCCTAGTAAAATCTATTAATTTTAAATAAAAAGTATATAATATTTGGTATTAAAATTATGCTAAATATATAATATGGTTCATATTATAAAAATAAATGACATAAATTATTGTGTGCTGTGGGGGATAAGAAATAGGAAAATATAGGGAGAGATAAATAAAAAGAAAAAACCTTTAAAAATGTAAGAAATTGTTAACATGGAGAAGGGAGGCATAGAGAAATCACTTTTAACCATATTTTAATTTGGAGATTTGAAGAATGTGGGAGTATTTTAGTCAAAGTAGTTAAAGTATAACAGGTATGTCAAAATAGATGGAAGTTAGGGGATACATTAGTACAGAAAATATGCCAGGAACTATCATATAAAAAAGGTCCTGGTCTCATGAAAGCAGAATGAATCAAGCAATTGTTTATACGACTTACTGGATATTATCAGTCCTGCTGCTAAGATCAGTTATATCACCATGAAAAAGACCTAACATATTTTCAAATGTCTCTGGATAAACCAGTCTTCTTAATAAACAGCAAGAAAACAAGCCTATGATGTACAAACTATTTCTACCTTGTCAAAAAATACAGAATTTGTATCTTCGTCCATCTAAGTCCATCCTTTCAAGCAGAACCAAACCACATGCAGATACAAGGGCACTCATGTTTGGTAAATGATTGAAAAAGGTGGGGGGGAGTCAAGATGGCAGTATGGGAAGATGCTGAGTTAGTGTCTCCCCACAACTAGGGAAGACCTAAATAGACATTTCACTAAGGAAGACATACAGATGGCCAAGAGGCACATGAAAAGATGTGCAACATCACTAATTATTAGAGAAATGCAAATCAAAACTACAATGAGATATCACCTCACACTGCTCAGAATAGCTATTATCAAAAAATCTAGAAACAATAAATGCTGGAAAGGGTGTGGTGAAAAGGGAACACTCCTACACTGTGGGTGGGAATGTAAATTGATACAGCCACTATAGAGAACAGTACGGAGGTTCCTTTAAAAACTAAAAACAGAACTACCATACGACCCAGCAATCCCACTACTGTGCATATACCCTGAGAAAACCATAATTCAAAAAGAGACATGTACCACAATGTTCACTGCAGCTCTATTTACAATAGCCAGGACATGAAAGCAACCTAAGTGTCCATCGACAGATGAATAGATAAAGAAGAGGTGGCACACATAATCAATGAAATATTAGCTTTA
The DNA here is from genome assembly GCF_963455315.2 of Globicephala melas. NCBI lineage: Eukaryota > Metazoa > Chordata > Mammalia > Artiodactyla > Delphinidae > Globicephala > Globicephala melas. The sequence goes on from NC_083330.1 coordinate 56,513,333, forward strand.
AAAAGAAATGAAATTGAGTTATTTGTAGTGAGGTGGATGGACCTAGAGTCTGTCATACAGTGAAGTAAGTCAGAAAGAGAAAAACAAATACTGTATGCTAACACATATATATGGAATCTAAAAAAAAAAAGAAAAAGGTCATGAAGAACCTAGGGGCAGGACGGGAATAAAGACACAACCCTACTAGAGAATGGACTTGAGGACACGGGGAGGGGGAAGGGTAAGCTGGGATAAAGTGAGAGAGTGGCATGGACATATATACACTACCAAATGTAAAACAGATAGCTGGTGGGAAGCAGCTGCATTGCACAGGGAGATCAGCTCAGTGCTTTGTGACCACCTAGAGGGGTGGGATAGGGAGGGTGGGAGGGAGATGCAAGAGGGAGGAAATATGGGGATATATGTATATGTATAGCTGATTCACTTTGTTATAAAGCAGAAATTAACACACCATTGTAAAGCAATTATACTCCAATAAATGTGTTTAAAAGAAAAAGGTGGGGGGGGGTCAAGATAGCAGTGTGGGAAGATGCCGAGTTAGTGTCTCCCCACAACTAGGGTGCCTGCCTGCTGCTGGTGGAGGACTCTGACACCCAAGGAGATGGAAGGAGCCCCCAAGTGAACCTGCAGGATGTGGGAGGACTGAAGGGGGAAGAGAAGTGGAGGCCAGACAGGATCAGTGCCCCTGAGGCTGGGGAGATCAGGAAAGGCAGGTGGGAGGGGCCTTCTGGGAAGAGCGAGAGAGGACCAGAGGGCGATCGCCCCACCCACTTGGGCCTGGGGAGCCTGCTGAGGTTCCAGGCCAGTACCCCACATCCAAAGCCCCACCAGGCCATGTGGATCCCTGGGGCATAGGCGGGAGGCCAGGGAGATCAGGAGAGGCAGGGGGGATGGGCCCTCTGGGAGGAGCAGAGAGAAGCAGAGGGCAATTGTCCCACCCACTCAAGCCCAGGAAGCCTGCTGGGCTCCCAAGTGAGGTCCCTTGCCTTCTGAGACAAGGGGTGGGGGGCACGCCTGGGCCCTTCTGTTCCACTGAGCCTAAGCCCCACCCTCCACAGCCCCCAGGGCCTTTTCCAGCCCTATGGGTCCTAAGCATAGGCCCTGCCCACCACCCTAAACTCACCCTTGCTTAGGCCCCACCCTCCACAGCCAAGGCCTTCCCACCCCCTTTTTTTTTCCTTTCCCTCCTCCTAATTTTTACTATTGTGGTACTGTTGTGCCTTCTGGTTGTTGATTCATCTATATTTTTATTTTTATATTCTTTCTAACATATCTGTTAGTTTCCTAGTCTAATTTTATTTTTTACTTTGTTATTCTTTTTTTTTTTTTTTAAACCATCCCATGTGGCTTGTGGGATCTTAGTTCATGAGCTAGGGATCAGGCTGAAGCATCTGCTGTGGGAGCTCTGAGCCCAAACCACTGGACTAACAGAGAACCTCAGACCTAAGGGAATATTCATTGGAGTAAGGTCTCATGGAGGTCCTCATCTCAGCCCCAAGACCCAGCTCTACCCAACTGCCTACAAACTGCAGTGTTGGAAGTCTCAGGCCAAACAACCAGTAAGACAGGAACACAATGCCACTAAAAAAAAAAAAAAAAAAGAGACAGCAAAAAAATATGTCACAGATGAAGGAGCAAGGTAAAAACCTACAAGACCAAATAAATGAAGAGGAAATAGGCAATCTACCTGAAAAAGAATTCAGAGTAATGATAGTAAAGATGATCCAGAATCTCAGAAATAGAATGGAGGCATGGATTGAGAAAATACAAGAAATGTTTAACAAAGATCTAGAAGAACTAAAGAACAAACAGAGATGAAAAACACAATAACTGAAATGAAAAATACACTAGAAGGAATCAATAACAGAATAACTAAGGCAGAAGAACAAATAAGTGAGCTGGGAGACAAATAGATGGAAATAACTGCTGAGGAGCAGAATAAAGAAAAAAGAATGAAAAGAATTGAAGACAATCTTAGAGACCTCTGGGACAACACTAAATGCACCAACATTCGAATTATAGGGCTCCCAGAAGAAGAAGAGAAAAAAAAAAGGGTCTGAGAAAATATTTGAAGAGATTATAGTCAAAAACTTCCCTAACATGGGAAAGGAAATAGTCACCCAAGTCCAGGAAGCACAGAGAGTCCCATAGAGGATAATCCCTAGGAGAAACACACAAAGACACATATTAATCAAACTAATAAAAATTAAATTCAAAGAAAAAATATTAAAAGCAACAGGGGAAAAACAAAAAATAACATACAAAGGAATCCCCATAAGGTTATCAGCTGATTTTTCAGCAGAAACTCTGCAGGCCAGAAAGGTATAGCAGGATATACTTAAAGTGATGAAAGAGAAAAACCTACAACCAAGATTACCCAGCAAAGATCTCATTCAAATTCAGTGGAGAAATAAAAATGTTTTCAGACAAGCAGGAGCTAAGCTAAAGAAAGTTATCTAGGCAAGAAACCCAAAAGAAGAAAAAGACCCACAAAAACAAACCCAAAATGATTAAGAAAATGGTAAAAGGAACATAATTAAGAAAATGGTAATAGGAACATACATATCAATAATAACCTTGAATGTAAATGGATTAAATGCCATAACCAAAAGACACAGACTGGCTGAATGGATACAAAAACAAGACTCATATATATGCTGTCTACAAGAGACCCACTTCAGACCTAGGTACACATATAGACTGAAGGTGAAGGGATGGAAAAAGATATTCCATGAATATGGAAATCAAAAGAAAGGTGGAGTAGCAATACTTGTACCCGATAGAATAGACTTTAAAATAAAGAATGTTACAAGAGATAAGGAGGGACACTACATAATGATCAAAGGATCAATCCAAGAAGAAGATATAACAGTTATAAATGTTTATGCACCCAACATAGGAGCACCTCAACACATAAGGCAAATACTAATAACCATGAAAGGAGAAATTGACAGTAACATAATAGGGGACTTTAACATGCCACTTACACCAATGAACAGATCATCCACACAGAAAATAAATAAGGAAACAAAGCTTTAAATAACACAATAGACCAAATAGATCTAATTGATATTTATAGAACATTCCACCCAAAAGTGGCAGAATACACTTTCTTCTCAAGTGCACATGGAACATTTTCCAGGGTGGGTCACATCACGGGTCACAAATCAAGCCTTGGAAAATTTAAGAAAATTGAAATCATATCAAGCATCTTTTCTGACCAGAAAGCTATGAGACTGGAAATCAATTACAAGAAAAAACTGTAAAACACACAACTACATGGAGGCTAAACAGTGTGCTACTAAATAACCAAGAGATCACTCAAGAAATCAAGAAGAAATTTAAAAAAAAAAATACATAGAAGCAAATGACAATGAAAACACAACAACCCAAAACATATGGGACACAGCAAAAGCAGTTCTAAGAGGGAGGTTTATAGCAATTCAGTCTCACCTCAAGAAACAAGAAAAATCTCAAATAAACAATCTAACCCTATACTTAAAACAACTAGAGAAAGAAGAACAAAGAAAACGTAAAGTCAGTAGAGGAAACCATAAAGATCAGAGCAGAAATAAATGATATAGAAACAAAGGAAACAATAACAAAGATCAATAAAACTAAAAGCTGGTTGTTTGAGAAGATAAACAAAACTGATAAACCTTTAGCCAGATTCACTAAAAAAAAGAGAGAGAGAGGACACAATTCAATAAAATTAGAAACAAAAAAGAAGAAATCACAACTGACACAGCAGAAATACAAAGGATTATAAGAGACTACTACAAACAACTATATGCCAATAAAATGGATAACCATGAAGAAATGGACAAATTCTTGGAAAGGTACAATTTTTCAAGACTGAACCAGGAAGAATTAGAAAATATAAACACACCTATCACAAGTAATGAAATTGAAACTGTAATTAAAAATCTTCCAACAAACAAAAGTCCAGGAACAGATGGCTTCACAGGCGAATTCTATCGAACATTTAGAGAAGAGCTAGCACTGATCCTTCTCAAACTCTTCCAAAAAATTGCAGAGGGAGAAACACTCCCAAATTCATTCTATGAAGACACCATCACCCTGATACTGAAACCAGAAAAAGATATCACCAAAAAAGAAAATTATAGACCAATATCACTGATGAACATAGATGCAAAAATCCTGAACAAAATACTAGCAAACAGAATCCAATGACACATTAAAAGGATCATACACCATAATCAAGTGGGATTTATCCCAGGGATGCAAAGATTCTTCGATATACACAAATCAATCAATGTGATACACCACATTAAAAAATTAAGGAATAAAAACCAAATGGTCATCTCAATAGGTGCAGAAAAAGCTTTTGACAGAGAATTCAACACCCACTTATGATAAAAACTCTCCAGAAAATGTACATAGAGGGAACATACCTCAACATAATAAAGGCCATATATGACAAACCCACAGCAAGCATCATATTGAATCGTGAAAAACTGAAAGCATTTCCACTGAGATCAGGAACAAGACAGGATGTCCACTCTCACCACTCTTATTCAACATAGTTTTGGAAGTCCTAGCCATGGCAATCAGAGAAGAAAAAGAAATAAAAGGAATCCAAATCAGAAAAGAAGAAGTAAACTGTCACTGTTTGCAGCTGACATGATACTATACACAGAAAATCCTAAAGATGCCACCAGAAAATTACTAGAACTAATCAATGAATTTGGTAAGTTTGCAGGATACATAATTAATGCACAGAAATCTCTGACTTTCCTATATACCAACAATGAAAAATCAGAAAGAGAAATGAAGGAAACAATCCCATTTAGCATCACAACAAAAAGAATAAAATAGGAATAAACCTACCTAAGGTGGCAAAATACTTGTACTCATAAAACTATAAAACACTGATGAAAGAAATCAAAGATGACATAAACAGATGGAGAAATATACCATATTCTTGGATTGGAAAAATCAATATTGTGAAAATGACTATACTACCCAAAGCAACCTACAGATTCAACGCAATCCCTATCAGACTACCAATGGCACTCTTCACAGAATTAGAGCAAAGAATTTTACAATTTGTATGGAAACACAAAAGACCCCAAATAGACAAAGCAGTCTTGAGAAAGAAAAACGGAGTTGGAGGAATCAGGCTCCTCAACTTCAAACTATACCACAAAGCTACAGTAATCAAGACAGTATTGTACGGGCACAAAAACAGAAATACAGATCAATGGTACAGGATAGAATGCCCAGAGATAAGCCCACACACATATGGTCACCTAATTTATGATAAAGGAGGCAAGAACATACAGTGGAGAAAAGACAGCCTCTTCAATAAGTGGTGCTGGGAAAACTGGACAGCTACCTGTAAAAGAATGGAATTAGAACCCTATCTAACATCATACACAAAAATAAACTCAAAATGGATTAAAGACCTAAATGTAAGACCAGACAATATAAAACTCTTAGAGGAAAACGTAGGAAAAACACTCTTTGACATAATGCACAGCAAGATCTTTTTTGACCCACCTCCTAGAGTAACGGAAATAAAAGCAAAAATAAACAAATGGGACTTAATGAAACTTAAATGCTTTTGCACAGCAAAGGAAACCATAAACAAGACAAAAAGACAACCCTCAGAATGGGAGAACATATTTGCAAATGAAACAACAGACAAAGGATTAATCTCCAAAATATGCAAACAGCCCATGGAGCTCAATATCAAAATATCAAACAATCCAATTAAAAAATGGGCAGTAGACCTAAATAGACATTTCACCAAGGAAGACACACAGATGGCCAAGAGGCACATGAAAAGATGCGCAACATCATTAATTATTAGAGAAATGCGAATCAAAACTACAATGAGGTATCACCTCACGCCGGTCAGAATGGCTGTTATCAAAAAATCTAGAAACAATAAATGCTGGAAAGGGTGTGGTGAAAAGGGAACCCCCCCTGCACTGTGGGTGGGAATGTAAATTGATACAACCACTATGGAAAACAGTATGGAGGTTCCTTAAAAATCTAAAAATAGAACTACCATATGACCCAGCAATCCCACTACGGGCCATATACCCTGAGAAAACCATAATTCAAAAAGAGACATATTCCACAATGTTCATTGCAGCTCTATTTACAATAGCCAGGACATGGAACCAACCTAAATTTCCATCGACAGATGAATGGATAAAGAAGACGTGGCACATATATACAATGGAATATTACTCATCCATAAAAAGAAATGTAATTGAGTTATTTGTAGTGAGGTGGATGGACCTAGAGAGTCTGTCATATAGAGTGAAGTAGGTCAGAAAGTGAAAAACAAATACTGTATGCTAACGCATATATATGGAATCTAATATAATACTGATGAACCTAGTTGCAGGGCAGAAAGAAAGCTGTAGACATAGAGAACGGACTTGAGGACACGGGGTGGGGAGGGGGAAGCTGGGGCCAAGTCAGAGTAGCATCAACATATATACACTACCGAATGTAAAATAGATAGCTAGTGTGAAGCAGTAGCATACGCCAGGGAGATCAGCCAGGTGCTTTACGATGACCTAGACGGGTGGGATAAGGAGGATGCGAGCGAGGCTCAAGAGGAAGAAGATATGGGGATATATGTATGCATATGGCTGATTCACTTTGTTGTACAACAGAAACTAACACAGTATTGTGAAGCAATTATACTCTAATAAAGATCTATTTAAAAAAAAGAAAATGTTTTGAGTAAGAAATTCATTGCTAAATATTTTATTTCTTTTTCTCAAAAAATAGTGCTGGGAATGCCTTTGAAATCCTGTAAAATATGCTCAAAATTATTACCATGCCCCTTTCAGAGCACAGCTACAATCCCAGGTCCTGTTTGTGTTGAAAAGAGAGAAAGGAGAACTCAAGAAATACATGACAGAAGGCAAGAGAATATGTTGACAAGGCCAAGAGTAAATCTGAGTTTTGTCCCCATAGATATTAAGTTATAAATGATATTTCGGTATTTTTCACTGATTTCAACAATAGAAGGCCTACAGTAACCCTGGGCCGTGGGGAGGGTGCCAGGAATGGAACTGCTCAGAGAATAGGGAAACTAAATGAATATTTATTTTTTCACAAATTAAAAATATAAGTTGCACTGCTAAAAATTATTTTGAAAAACACTGGCATTGTTGAGTTAAATTAACAGGACAAATTTTCTTTTACATTACAGACTGTATATACCTTTATGGACCGGCCTTAATACCAAAACCACTAGTTATTATTAGCATTTTAAGCAATGCTTGAAAAACAACACTTGGAATATCATCTGACTCTAAGCAGAGGACCTATATCTTTTCCTTTGCTGGAAATCTAAGCTTTAGTTTCTGAAATTCAATGCCCAGTTCGTGATCTAATACATTTAACAATATCCTTGGCATTTTTCTATCTCTCACTTCTCAGGGACATAATGAAATACAGTGAAACACCAGTTTAGCTGATGACAAAGTTGTGTAGTCAGACAGGATATTTAACCTCTGGGAGCCTCAGTTCCTTTATCTGTTAGTCATGCCTATCTCACAAAAGCAGTTTGAGGATTAAACATAAATATCATATAGAGTCCCTTGATCCTCTCTTAATAGTAGTCATAATTACTATCATCACATTTATTGTTGCTATTTCTGTTAATTAATAGGGTGGGTTCTGAACTTGCTGTAGCCTGTTTCCCTAAAACTCCCTAAATTATGTCTTGAAGAACCTGCAGGTCAGGGCCCTGTTCTCTAGGTTGGGCTTTCCTGATACTTCCTGCCTAACTAGTTTCTGATGCTTTGCCTTTCTTCCTCTGGCATTTTGTCTCCTTTCCCTTCATTGTGTAGAGTTACAGGCACCAAATGAGCCCTGCGCACCCTCACCTATCACCTTCTCATCACACTGAGCTTCTCTAGCGCTCTGTTGTACAAGCAGTGAAGTTGGGGTTCTGGATCCAGCCAGTCATTTAGGTGAACAAGGCCCCAACTCAGGCATCAACTGTGATATGGTCCCATGTAAAATGAAGATTTTAATTCTGGCTGTATATACATATGTGTGTGTATGTGTATGTGTGTGTGTGTGTGTGTGTGTGTGTAGATATATACACATATAAGTTATTTTAAAATCATACTTTTATTACTTTAAAATCAAACTTTTAAGCACAGTATTCAACTAAATGAGATGAGAATAATCTAGTCTCACTTCTGGGCATAAAAAGTTTTAAATTCCATAATAACTATTCAATTGTATATTTCTCTTTTCTTCTAACTTGAAAGATTAACCACCACCACCACCACCCTACTGTGTGCATGTGGTCGTAGCAACATCACTTTGAAAAATAGAGAGAGAGAGAAAAAAAAAAGTGAAGTCCTTTAAAAAATATATTGTTTTTCTAGCATGTTCCAGTGAATTTGCTTTTATCGGGCTAAAATCCTAAGGAAACTGACTCTGAACACCTGACTACAATTTCGAATCATTACAGCCCTTTGAAATATTTGATTCCAGAAAGGTAATATGTCATAATGCAGCATGTAAAACCACATTAAAATACTGCTCAGGCTGCCAATATTTTTCTTGCTTTTTAGTGCTTTGGGAAAAAATAAAATAAAAGTAGCATTATGAAGATTTTTCTTCCTGTTTTTAAGTTGTTCTATGTTTATTTGGTAAGAAACCTCACCAAAGCAAACAATTTCTTTCATCCATATTCAAACCATCCTCCAACTTTTTCATCAAATGGAGGTCTTGACCAGCATCTCACACAGCCTCTCTTTTTTGCTAAAGTGGTTCCACGTGGCAGCACAAAATACAGAGTTTAATTTAAAAGGAGGCAATAGAATATTGGCATCAGCCAATTGTTGATGTCAAGAAAGAAAAGGCAATAAAGTTTTGCCTATTACTGAAGGAACCTAAAGGTGATTTGTGAACCCCATCTGCTGTCCAAAAAAACATATAAATCCCGATGCCATTATCAATAACAGTAAACAAGTTTCAAAGATTAGGTAAAGTCGGCACTTGAGCCCTCAAGGCTTGAAAAGACTTTCTAGGATGGACTGAAAATAAGGGCAGAAAACCTGCTTTAAAAAAGCAGCACACGATCATTTATATTAAGCTTAAAATGAGGTTAAAACTACTAAATGCATCACCAAATATAATTTTGTTTACTAAGTAAGAAAATTCAGAATCCATTTGGAAAGATTTCACAAGAAAATGATTGCTATTATATGAAAGAATGAAGAAATTATATATATATTATGTTGATAATTCAATAATATAAACAAAGACCCTAATAGCCTGGTACATAGCTTCTGTGATGCTTTAGCAAAAAGTCCTGTACAAAAGTCGCTTCTGAGGTGTTCTTACACATAGGTGAATAGAACTGTTAAAGCATTATGACCACAGAAGACTGGACCTGCTATTAGCTTTTGTCCCAATGCAGCCATCTTTAACCTAGTCAACAGCATATGATACAGCCTGTTGAAATAGTTCTATACAACATGACTGCTTTAAATGGTGATAGTTGTAAAGGAGGGATATCTCCATTTAAAATAAAAATTCCCAGATGATTTCAATGAACATTCAAATTAAGAATCACTGAAATATTGCTAATTTATCACAAGTCATACAAGAGCTAAAATACTGTGCCTTCATTTTAAACTCCTACGTTGACTCTTTACTTCTGGAGTATTTTTAGCAGATTGGAGTAAATAAAAGAAAACTAGTATAAAGGCATTGTTCTCAAGAAATGTCCTTTCCAGTAGAGAAGAAAAGTTGCAAACAAACTTTGTATTAAATATTTTAAAGTGCTCATTATAAATGAGTGTAATTTTTGTGGGAAAGTCAATGAAGGAGGGAAAAAATTACTTTTGCCATATTAAATGAAGGAAGGTTTTATAAAGATGTAACATTTGAAATAAATTTTGAGGAATAAATAGGTTTTTACCAGATGGAGAAGAGAGAAAATGAGTATACCACCAAGCTCATCTAAATGCAAATTCTTAAATAGGTATAAAACATTTCTCTGTTTGATTCAGAAGTTCTGAATGACGGAAGGGAAGGGAAGAGAAGGGAGGGGAAAAACAAAGTTAGCAAATACTATATATCCTGACAGCTGAACTGGAATTAACTTTTCCAATTCTCAATTTTTTCATCTATGAAATAGATTATAATCCTTGCAGAAAAAGAAAAAAATTTTGTAGAATTCAGCTCCAAAGCATAGTACCTCTCATATAGTATCAATAATTACCCAATAGTCTCATTTCCCTTCCCCCATCAAAGAAAGATAAGAGAATACAGGAAAAAAAATACGACATGAAATTGCACTTTATTGGAGTTTAGAGGACTTGTGAAAGACATGATTGAATAGAATGTTTGACTAAATCTAGTGCTACAAATGTATTGTTATTACTTTACTACAAGCATGGTTCATGGTATTAATGTGTGAATCAGAAAAAAATTCTAAGATGTCAGAATTAGATACCTTTTAACATATAGGTGGTTTGTTTAATGTTTTCTAAAAGATACAATTTTCTATTAAGTAAATTCAATTTTCTACTGAATTTTGACTTTGATTATGAAATCAGAGATATGCTCTGATAAGACAAAACTCTTTATATGTAACATAAATACATTTTAAAAGGCAGCAATCTTCCAAAATCATGAATTTTGAAGGAGATGGTAACTTTCTTCTATATTTACATTAATTTGCATATCGTCACTGGTTTTTAGAAGAGATTTATTCAACCATATTCAGTGTATGTCTATTGATTTCCTATTATGTGCTAGGCACTTTAATAGCTGCTATACTTTAACATCCATATATAGTTATTATTAAGAAATAGATATAATCTCAAGAAAGTCATGAATATTAAGGGAAAAGCTGAAGATCCCATGAATTACATTAATGTCGGAAAGACATAAATGCTATAAACTTTCTACATACCATATATATACATACTATGTGATATTGCATGATTGAATCCAAGAAGAAATTGAACATTATACAAATCATGAGATTAAACAAGACTAATTTCAATCAACTTATAATTGTTTGAAACTAAAGAGCTTGAAACACATTTTCTCATTTGCTATGCTACTTAAATAACACATGGGGAAGCTTGCATAATATTTTTAAGGTGAATTTAAATTTTACAAAATTTAATAATATTTTACTATGCATTAAAGTCTAGATTTTTAGTTCAATGTGTAAAAACAAGAAAATAAAAGAGACAGAAGAGAGACAGAGATACACAAAAATTCTGTGGAACTATAGAGCTAAGCATGTTTTGCTTTGCTGTCTTGGATAGTAAAAGAATGCATTGAAGAGGAAATGCCATTTGAACTGAATTTTAAATGATGAAGGAGAAAAGAAGGGAGAATATATCTTAGAGAAAATAAGTGCATTGAAATAGAGGCATGGACTTTTGTAACATCATAAAAGATTGGTGAAAAATTCATCATTATTAGGACAGGGTGGAGAAGTGACAAAATATAAAGGTTAACGTATAGTTAGGCCAAACATTAGGAAGGCTTAAATACCAGATCAAGAAGCTTAGGCATTATTCTCTATGTAACAGAGATTATACATGAACATCAAACTTAGATTTCTGTTTGAGAAATAAAATGATGACAACAGTGAGAAGGGTGGATTCAGCTTGGGCAAGAACAGTCAAGATGCTTATAGCAACATTCCAAGTGAGAAATTAGGAGGGATTAATCTAAAGGGTGGCAGTAGCAAATGGAAAAAGTTACCTGCTAGGAATTGAGTGAGAGGGACCTCTTGAAAAACAATTCTCTAATAATGCTTAAAAACAATCTAATTAATAGCAATTAATATCTTTCATGGTTTCTTAGATTATTTTAGGAAGGAATGTAGAATAAATTTCAACTCAACTATCTACCCAATACAGAATCTTCTCTAAAATGGCAAGACAACCACACTTAAAAAAAAAAAATTCCTATCCACCTGTACCTGTCTATTGCTTGAGACATTCAGCAATAGTTTCTTCTGCTGGTTTATCTTCCGTGATAAGCAACATATTATTTTCCACATGTCTACTGTTTCCTTAATTTTCATGCACTATGTTCCACACATGTACAATGTCTCTGTGTCTCCTAGCTGTATTCAAATTTCATTTCACTATACTAATTACAGTGGGACTGATATAAGTATCACTTGGTGTTATTTTTCAGTAAAATCCAAGTATCAAAGAAAAACAAAGGAATGACAGATTTAACATTTTAGTACAATTAGCCAATAGAGTAATTATACACATAAAAAATAATTTAAATGTAAAGTTTTTAGGGAAGAATAATATAATGAGTTTAACTCTATGCATTCTTTTAGATTGGATCAACATATGAAATTCCTTTCACAGTAATAAGAAATTAGTTCAGAAAGGGAAATTTTCTGAGCTGAATTAGTTTAATGAAGATGGACAGGGTAGATCTCAGCTCTGAACTTACAGTCAGATAGATTGTCTCTGACAGTAAATTATCACTTTATTAATTGCATTATAAATAAGATGTTAAAATCATCCACAGCTGCATAGATTCTTTAGCCATGATACATTAAAATAGTTTTATAATTAACTGGATTTTTATTGTGGCAAGCCTGTAATAAACCCTGTAAACAGTGGAAATGAGGATATTCTGTAATTTATTCTATAAGCATACTCATATATGCAAATCAAAATGTAAATTCTTAATCTTTAATGTCTTGTGCTTTTCCCCACACTTTGCAGTGATTCTCAATCACTGTATCCTATTACCATAACCTGAAGATAGTCACTTGTATGGAATGGGGGAGGAGATTCAGGTGAAATCACATTTTGTTCATTATATCAACTTTTTGACAGCAGTTATTACAGAGATGATTTGGGCAGCTTAAGCCAAAAAATGTAAAAAGAAAGATATATTATTTTGTTGTTGTTTGTCCTCTAAATAATGAGAAGATATGGGATGGTTTTAAGTCTTGGTAAAATCATATTTGTAATTTTGAAAGATCACAATGGTGACAAATCTGAATTAGGAGTAGGGTAAAAATATAGGGATAATTTAAGAGGCTATTTGAATTAAGGAAGCATGAAAAGATAAAGGACCGAACGATGTAGCATTAATGGGAATTAAGAAAATAGGAAAATAATTAAAATTATTTGAAAGATATTATCAACATAATTTGATTATATGGGCTACTTGAGTGAAAGACTAACTTACATGACAATACTATTAATAAGGTTTACAGGAGATGGTGCAGGTTTGGTGAAAACATAGTCCCTTGCCTTAAAAAATTCCACAATGAATTGTAAAAGTAAGACTGGAGATAATATTGAGCTTTACTCCTCAAAGTATGATCTGTGGAGCAGCAGCACTGGCATCCCTTGGGAATTGGAAAATGTGAAAGACAATGAGGATAGAATAAAAAAATATAAAATTTGTCTAGTAGGAAGATCACAGAAGAGAAAGAGAATGAATGCCATACACTATTCAAGATAAAATGAGAACAATGATTCCAGAATTTATCCAGGCAAGTTATGAATAGGTAGCAGAACAATATGAATACATTCACATGGGACATAGTTCGGTGATACTTCTAAACAACAAAGAAAATAACTTAAAAAGACTGCCAATCAGATAAAAATATTTAAAGTGATAAGAAACTTCTCAGGGGAGATACATATATTTCAACAGAATTGTGTCAAAAGAACTACTACAAAATGTTCCAAAAAAGAAGGAAAATCAGATATAGGGTCTTATTAATAAAACAAGGAAATAATTATAATCTTTAATACATAAATATGTGAATACCAACATTCTTCATTGTAAACAAAAAATTACTGAGAAATAATAAAAATTTCCAATAGCTTTCCATTTTTTCCATTATGACATTTGTTATTTAAACAGTCTCCAATGAACATGTATTAATTATATAATAAAAATGATTATTCAAAAACAAATATCAATTATTCACATTTACTTGAACACCTTTTAAACCTAAACCAGAGTTTCAATTAATTTTCATGATGGTTGTGTAAGGAAAATAAATTTATCAATATTTTCCATTCTTCCACTTTCATGAGGATGATCAATATTTTCCACAAACAAGTACCAGTTGGAGCCTGAAGTGTTAGACATGCTATAGCTCTCAAATGATTGGTCAGAAATTTATTTTTTTATACATTTCCAAACATGTATAGTATTTATAATTTCTATATTTTTTAATATAAAATATCTTCATTATGTTATAACTGTTCATATTATGAAATACAATCCACATGCATCCTTATAATTGAGATCATCTATATGAGCAACAATCTCTGTATGCTTAATGAGAAATGAGTGTGTAACTATGCCTGATGATAGGGGGTCAATTATTTTTTACTAAAGTACTATTTTTATAATTAATTTTGCCCAGGAAAGCATAATGATGCTTTTCACTGAAAAGTAGTTCATTTCACTTATATGACCACTTCAGATTTTCTTTTCTTTTTTCCTTTGCAATTCGCAACAAGAAAAATACAAGATACATCAGAAATGTCAAGTCTGCTGCTGTCAATCTGCTATGATTATTATCTTTCATTTTGTTAATGTGGTTTATCACTTTGATTGATGTGTAGATATTGAACCATCCTTGCATCCCTGAAATAAATCCCATTTGATCAGGGTGTATGATCCTTTAATTTCTTTTTTTAAAATGCCTATGAATATTTGTCCTATGCTATTCACATGGGATTTCAGTAATCAATTTAAAATAAATAATTGTTACTAAAGTATATTGATAATTTATTTCTTATACACACAAATTAATGACTACATTGAATCAGACATGGTAGTCTTTGTTAAAGCCAATAACTGTTTTTAGTATATGTGTACATTCTCACATTTCCCCCCACACCAGTATGATATAACTAAAGGAACAAGATGAAACATGTTAGACAAAAGGGATGAATATAATCTTAATATGCTTCCAAGTATTAGAAAATAAAATAATGATAGTTAACTGTTGTTGAATATTTTCTATGTGGCCCTAAGTTACATAATCAATATGCATTACATGATAAAGTCCTTAAAGCGATCCTACAAGGAAGATACCATAATCTTTATTTTTTATATGAGGAAACAATCTCATTGAGGGTTAGAAATTTTCTCAAAGGGACACATAAGTAGTAGAGCCAGAACTGAATGCAGCACTGGGTAAACTTAATTAGTGTCACGTCTATACATCTAGTCTGTTCACTATTATACTCAATGTGCCTAGCCCTGTACCTAGCCCAGGAAGCCATAAATCCATTCACACTTTATCAATGAACACTGTATAGTTTTCTGAATACTGTATAGTGTAATTCCCTTAATCATTATCTAATACATTTACTGACAGATCATTCTTATTAATTTATAGCTTTCCATGGAGATCATTATATTCCCCATAGTAAAAAGAATAAGTATATAAGCTGCTACGTGTTCAAAGATGATATTCCAATAGCCTTTCTTTCTTATGAAACTGCAAGTCTCATATTTACTAATAAAGTTTGCTAAGTTGAACACTTTGCCTCTATATAATCTATTGTTTAAAAACACACACACACACACACAAAAGAAAAACCAAATGGAGGTTGAGACAGGGGATAGAAAGAATCCTCAACACTAGTTATCATTTTGGAAAACAGAAAGCAGACTCCCAAGAGTTTTAATTCTGGTAACAATCCAGAAAGTGTGGAGGAATCTAGGGATAGCAAAAGTAGAACATGAGATGCACTCCTATGTGGGAAATCCCAAATAAGGAACTAGAAATGTGGAAATATATGCCCAAGATAATGGGGACATAAATGAGAGGGGTGGAATAATTGCTAAATCAAAGGGGATAATGATAATAATAATAACAATGTTTTCTACCTCATAAATTTGACCAAGGCTGGCCTTATTACAGAATTAATACCAGGAAGTCCTCTGAGAATTTATGTTCATTGATTTAATGTCATAATTCATACTAAGAATCACTAGGAAAAATAAGGTAGATTATCATCATCAATTATGTCTGAAAACTATGGTTATTCACTGTATGCTGATTTCCTAATCTTCCTTTTAACCTTAGTTGTTTCAGGAGTTGTCTTTCTTACTTACTCTCATAATGAGATAATCATGTAACAATGGAAGATGAAAGCAATTCAGAGGTGAAGGAACAGGGTTCCATCTTTCCATCTCCACTTATCCACAATGTGTCCTTAAAAAATCATTTAATATATCTGAATGTTTGACAGAATATTATAAATAGAACACCCTACTGTATGTGCTTATAAAAGAAAAAAAACAATTTTGATTGAGAAAATGCTCATTGTAAAACATCACACACACACACACACACACACACACACATACACACACACAAACTGGTAGATTACCACTGATCATTGTATTTGAATTATTTTGAATCTTACACTTGATATGCTTAATTCAGACTATTTATATCAATTTGACAAGCTGCATAACAGATTTCACTCCTCTCAATACCTGTATTTCTGTCATTCCTAAATTCAACAAGGAAAATTTGCCCCACCTTGGTTGGAAACTATTAGTTCCAGCCCACTTATGGGATGTATAATCAGTAGATTAGATCAAAATCAGACACACTGACTTCCTTGAAACTTATCATACATACAATGCTGTATTTAAAGCAAATACAAAAAACAAACTTAAACCATCACACTGCTAAATGCACATACTCTTCAAAATAGTAAAAGCAGACACTATTATTATTTCTTAAAAATGCTTAGTTGATTCAAGTTTACCTAGGTACAGAGAAAGTCTAAGAAAGAATAACCTGGTTAATACCAATATAAATAAAATGTCCTCCAGCGGGAAACAGAAGAATCCGGGAGCAAAAAACCCAGACATAAAAAATGTGCTGTATTCCAGCGCTTGTTGATGTGTCGATATTCCTGATATAGCTCTATTAAATGCAATGCCCAGGGTGCCTCTACTAGTTAAAACAGACAACAAACAAACAAATCAGATTTCTCTAGAGCCTCTGTCACTCTTTTCAGCCCCTACTGTGCTCCAGCTAATGTAAAATATGCTTTGGAATACATTTGTTATGAAATAGTTTCTCAGTGAAATAGTATAGAGGCATCTTAATGAGATCTTCAAAACAGGGATATTTTAGCTGCCCTCATCCCTTTTGCTTGAACAATATACTTTGTAATTAGTGGTGTGGTAAAACATTATTTTTAAATGGATAGGAAATGAATACATTTTCAGGCTCTCATGGGAAAACCCATGAAACACAAGAGATCCATGAAACAAGGTTTTTTGATTTTGGTTTTGTGGGTTTTTTTAAACAAATTTGCTTTGCAAGGGGCATTTTTAAAAGCCACAAGTAGTTTCCTACATTTCATCCTGTTATTTACCTCTGTGTGGTTTTAAGAATCTATTTTAGTTAACAATTTAATAATTACAAATTAAATGGAGAGGATGTTCTTTTTTGTTAATTTCCTTTTATGTCTGACTGATTTTCTTTCATCATCAAACAGTTCTTTTCATTCTTTTTTGTTTGTTTGCCCTTATGTGTTGTTTCCTTGTTAATGTTCAGTGTTTTTTCTCTTATATTTATCTTTTTCAACTCTTATTTTCTAGTCAAAATGTACAGAGCAATATAACTCTTACAGCAGAAATCTCTTTCTCTGCTTAGATGAACAGATGATATGCTCTGCAAAAAGTAGTAGCAAAAGGTAAGAGGGAAATTTTTAAATATTCTATTTTCCATACAACTGTCAGGAATGTAGTCTTCCTGACACAGGTCTAAATATTTTAATATATTCTAAATAAAGTGACATATCACAATTTTAGTCCATAAGAAAATGTTTCCCTCTGTTGCTTAGGAAATATATTTTACAGGAATTTACTATTTTTAGACTTTCCATAATATGAATCAAAAATTGACTGAAAACAAAAGTAACTGCTTTATGTTTTTGTTTGTTTGTCTTGTATATTGCATTTGATTATTGACAATCTCCCTATGTTTCACTGGATTCGCTCTCCAATTTGTTTCTGTATTTTTTTTTTCAGATGTATTGACTTAAGTAGTTCCCCTGGTTTATTTAGCCAGTCCTAAAACAAATTAAGACATTATTATGCTGTTCATTTTCCTATGACCTCTGACTCTGGCAGTCCAACCTTCAGTCATGGCCTGAGCTTTCCAAATGCAGTCTTTGCTCAGTTCTCATTGATCTTCTACAAGCTCCTTTCTTAGTTGGAGAACCTCTTCGCATGCTCTAAGATTCCACTTCAGCATATATTTTCACAGGATTTCTCCAACCCTCCCAGCACCAGCTCTGCCAAATCCGTATGTTTGGACATTGGGGTCCTAAAGACTTTATTTTCTTTTAGGAATTTTCTCCACATCTTTGTTGTTTGTTCATCTTTCTTTATCAAAGTGAGGCTAGAGAATGCCTGAACATCAGTCAATAAAATATGTCAAAGACCCAACAGGATAGAGTGGATGGAAAAGCTCTTCCTTACCAAGGCTAGGGTAGGATAAAAAAATCTGAAACTGGATCAACAGTACAAAGCAGAACCAAAGTGGTTAAGAAACTGTGTATGGTTTCTACAGCCACTATTTCAAAAGCAAAGAGGCACTATGTCAAGTAATCAATGTGTTTAATTACTTAGTCTTCTTCACCACTGGCTGTGATTTTCTTGAAATAATTGTTCCATAATCTATCTAAATGTCCCCCAGAAAACAGTGCTTATGATATAGAAGATGCTCAATAACTCTTTGTTGAATAATTTAATTTTAAAAATAGAGACACAGCCAGTCACTGAATCGCAGTTAAGTAACCTACTAAAGAGAAGATTCTTCAGAAAATCCCGATTTTTAAATATCTGCATGTATTTGAATTAGATCTACTTCATTGAACTTTCCTTCCCAATTGATGGGAAATTTCCAACAGAGTCCTCTATAGTGCATTACAGTGTTGAGGCTTATGTGATGCTTTCATTATGGGTTCATGGGTTCATGGGTTTCATTAGGGTTCAATGATTCTAATAATATCCCAAATAATTTGTTTTTCAACCACATATATGTTTCCACTTCATAATAGGTTTAATTAATATTTAATCACTTTAAAATTTTACTCAGTCAGTTTAACTACTCTTGACAGCTTCCACTAAGGAAATGTTTTGTTTCTCTTCCAGGAAAGATTTTAAGAATTTTCACCTGAAATGTCTTATGGATTCTATAAATGCATAGCCCTGGAAGCAATATTTTCTTCAATTTTCTTCAAAGCTAGTAACATATAAATTCACTAAAATATTGTGTTACAAGGATGCTTGGAAACTCTCCTAATGATAGCTGTCATGTTAATGGGCTGAGGATTTTTGGGTAGATAGACCAGATGCAGTGAGCTATTTTAGAAAAATAGCCCCAAGTTTTTGGATACTAAAACATTGACATCTGCTTGAAGTAAAAACAGGAATTATTCTAAAAATTAAAGTGATTGGATCAGTTTTTTTAAAAAGCATGTTTTATTGCCATTGGTAAGAATGAAATTCATAGAAAGAAAGCTGTTATCAAATATAGGTAAAAGCTATGCAGTAGCAAGATTTTTTAATGCCAATTAATTCTTCTTTCATGTATTAAAAATTCTTCCTTTACATGTATTATTTTTAAAAGTTTGTATAAAGGAAGGAAAAAGAAAACAGCCATCTGCTTAAGGAAAGAATATATGAAGTTATATGAGAAAAAAAATCCAACCTAATATCTTTCTATATATGAGACGTTCTTGCAGTTCGGTTTTTTTGTTTTTTCTTTAGGTTTTCACCTAAAAAGTACATGTTTGTTTACTTCTCCATCTTTGCTTGGCAATCAGTCTCTTTCTTCTACTATTACTGCAGAATGTTATTTCAGAATTTATAAAATTTATGTAAGCCAAAATTTAGAGAAAGGAAATATGATTGTGTTTCCAAAAGCCTTGTAGTTGAATATTTTACAAGAAATAGGACATTTGTCTGTTAATCTGGAATAATGTTACTTAATATTTGTAGAGGACAAACACAGTGTCAAAACTTTAAACTTTATAGGTTACATATTACAAATAGACTATAAGTTGTGTTTGATTAGTGTTCTTATTTTACACATGAGGAAATTGCTATAGCAAAGATTTAAGTATTGCTCACGGTTTCGTGAGTCACGGAAAGACGGAGCCCTGATTTGAACACAATATTTAGAATTTGCCTACTCTCTCTCACTCTTTTTCTTTATTTGGAATCTATTTTAAAGGATCCAGCAGGAAAAAGTGAAACCACATTATCAGATTTTCAAGTACTCAGAAAAATATTGCACATTCACTTTGGCTATCTAATCAGAATTTGTCTATACGTAATCAGTTACTCTGAATGGAGTCATTTTTCATTTAGAAATGCTTTCATTTAGAAAAATTATAAATGCTTTCCTAAATTAGGACCACAATATTTTACACTGGCAAGCATACAGACGATTTGAAGCCTTACTAAGCACTTACGATCTATGACACTTGGTAAGTCATTTGAAACAGTTAAGTTACTACTTTATCACCTGTACAGTTGACTAACAGTTCTGATCATGCATACATATATATAGTACTAATGTGATGATCTGAGAATTATAACCTCCATAAGGTCCCTAGTGTGGTGCTTTTTAGTTCCTTTTTATTCCTGAATCCCAACCTAATTTTCTTTCTGTTTGACATCGCTACTATCAATTTCATGTTTTGAGCCTCCTGAACACCAGCTACTTCTCACACACAGCGTGTGAGATATTATTCCTATTAATATTGCCCACTAAAAACCTCATCCATTTTTCCTCTTTTATTTTTCTACTGCCATTTGTGGTCTAGGACCACATAATATCTCACCCACCACTTCCCTAGGGTCCTGTTTCTAGACTTTATCCTCATCAATCATATATGCTGCTGTCAGAGATATTCCATGGTGATATTATATAATCCCAGTGCTTTAATCCCCATGGTGATTCCCCATTGTCTTCAAAATAAAGTGAAATTTACTTAATATGGTCTATAAGAACATTCATAAAATAGGTCCCCCTTATGTCACTGCAGCCCTCCAAATTTTCTCAGAAATTTTCTTTTTTCCCATTCTTTATGTTTTCCTATTACTTTTGCCAAGAGAAAACTTTCCCCTCCTTTTCAGAGTTCAAATTAAGTAACTCCTCTTTTTGGTCTTCTCTGTATTCTACAGAGAATGGACTACTACTTGACTTTTATGCATCATTGTACCCATTATAAATTTCCACCAGAGTATTTGGTTATTAAGGTCTCTCAATTCATTTAGATATGCACACAAATGGTTTATTTTTCCAAACAACTGCACCCCCAGTTAAGCCATATCAAAATTTACTCCTAAATAATGTCTCTCTTAAAAATATTTTAACCTTTTACCATAATTGGCAGATACTGTGGTTAAAGAAAAAATCTCATTATTGTTTTCAATCTCAGGTTTATATTAAAACTCTAATTTTAAATTTTTAATTGAAGTACAGTTGATGTACAGTATATGTTACAGGTGTAAAACATAGTGATTCACAATTGTTAAAGGTTATACTCCATTTATAATTATTATAAAATATTGGCTATATTCTGTGTTGTAAAATATATCCTTGTAACTTATTTTATATCTAATAGTTTGTACCTCTTAGTCCCCTATGTCTATATTGCCCCTCCCCACTTCCCTCTCCCCATTGGTAACCACTAGTTTGTTCTCTGTATCTGTGAGTCTGCTTTTTTTTTTTTGTTTTATTCACTAGCTTGTTGTGCTTTTTAGATTCCACATATAAGTGATATCATACAGTATCTGTGTTTCTCTATCTTATCCATGTTGCTGCAAATGGCAAAATTTCATTCTTTTTTATGGTTGAGTAGTATTCCATTATATATATATGTGTGTGTGTGTGTGTATCCACATCATCTTTATCCATTCATCTGTTTACCCATTCATGGGTACTTAGTTTGCTTCCATATCCTGGAAATTGTACATAATGCTGCTATGAACATTGGGGTGCACGTATCTTTTCAAATTAGGGTTTTTTTGTTTGTTTCTTTCTTTTCAGATATATACAAAAGAGTGGAATCGCTGGGTCATATGGTAGTTCTATTTTTAGTCTTTTGAGAAACCTCCATACAGTTTTCCACAGTGGCTGCACCACTTTACATTCCCACCAACCATGTATGAGCCTTCCCTTTTCTCCATATCCGTGCTAACATTTGTCATTCATCTCATTGAAGTTTTGACTTGCATTTCCCTGATGGTTAGTGATGTTGAGCACATTTTCATGTGCCTAACTAGAAAAATACATAGTCAAAATACTCTTTAACATAAATCACAGAAATATTTGTTTGGAGTCATCTCCTAAAGCAAAGGAAATAAAAGCAAAAATAAACAAATGGGACCTCATTAGATTTGAAAGCTTTTGCACAGCAAAGGAAACCATTGACAAAACAAAAAGGCAAACTACTGAATGGGAGAAAATATTTGCAAATGATATGACTGATAAGGGGTTATGGCTAATTAGTTCATTGTTAGTGTATAAAAATATAACAGATTTCTGTATATTGATTTTGTATCTTGCAACTGTACTGAATTCATTGATGAACTCAGTTTTCTGGTGACATCTTTGGGATTTTCTATGTACAGTATCATGTCATCTGCAAACAGTGACAGTTTTATTTCTTCCTTTCCAATTTGGATTTCTTTTATTTCTTTTTCTTGTCTGATTGTTGTGGCTAGGACTTCCAATACCATGTTGAATAAAAGTGGTGAGAGTGAGCATCATTGTCTTGTTCCTGATCTTAGAGGAAATGCTTGCAGCTTTTCACTGTTGAGTATGATGTTAGCTGTGGGTTTGTCATATATAGGCTTTATTGTGTTGAGGTATGTTCCCTCTTTGCCCACTTTCTGGAGAGTTTTTATCATAAATGGATGTTGAATTTTGTCAAAAGCTTTATTTGCATCTATAACTTATGGTTTAACTGTATTATTTATAATTTTTATTTAAATACTTTTGATACATAACATTGTTTAAATTTAAGGGGTACACATACTGATTTGATATTCATATATTACAATATATTTCAATATTGTAATATTATTGCCATTGTAGTGGTAATTAGCACCTCTATCATAGCACATAATTATTTCTTTTTAGGCTTTAGAATAATTAAGATTGAGTGTCTTAGCAAGTTTGAATATTATAATAAAATAACATTGTCTATATTCATTCTACTGTGCATTAGATCTCTAGGAAATATTTACTACTAATTTCAAGTCTGTAACCTTAAATAATTTCTGTCCTATCCCCTCCCTGTCAGCCCCTGTTAACCACCATTTTACTCTGTTTTTGCAAGTTTGATTTTTTTAGATTCCACTTATAAGGAATATCATACAGTAATTGTCTATGTTTGACTTATTTCACTTGACATAATGTCCTCACGGTACATCCCTGTTGTCTCAAATGGCAGGGTGTTCTTCTTTCTCATGGCTGAATTATATATATAATTATTTATTCATTCGTCTTTTGATGGACACTTAGGTTGTCTCCATATCTTGGCTATTGTGAATAATGCTACAGTAAACATGAGAGTGCAGATATCTATTTGATATCCTGATTTCATTTCCTTTGGGTATACACCCAGAAGTGGAATTGCTGGATCATATAATTGTTCTATTTTTTTTTAATTTTTTGATAAAAATACTGTTTCTATGGTGGCTGCACCAATTTACATTCTCAACAACAATGTACAAGTGTTCTCTTTTCTCCTCATCCTCTCCAACATTTCTTATCTTTTTAACTTTGGATAATAGGCATTCTAAGAGGTGTGCAGTAATATCTCATTGTGGTTTTGATTTGCATTTCCCTGATGATTAGTCATGTTGAGCATCTTTTTATGTACCTTTTGGCCATTTGGATATCTTCTTTGGAAAAATGTCTATTTAGTTCTTCTGCGCACTTTTTAATTGGATTATTTAGTTACTGAGTTGTATGAGTGCTTTATAAATTTGGAAGAATATTAACCCCTTATCAGATATATGTTTTATAAAAAATTTCCCCATTCTCTAGGTTGTTTTTGCATTGTTCATTGTTTCTTTTGGTGTGAAAAAGCTTTTACGTTTGACATAGTCCCACTTGATTTTTGCTTTTGTTTGTGTTTTTGGTATCATATCCAAAAAATCTTTGCCAAGACCAATGTCGAGGAGGTTCTTCCCTACGTTTTCTTCTAGGAGTTTTATGGTATCAAGTTTTATGTTTAAGTCTCTAATTCATTTCAAGTTAGTATTTGTGAGTGGTATAAAGTAGGGGTCCAATTTCATTTTTCTACGTGTTTATCCAGTTTTCCCAGCACAATTTGTTGAAAATACTTTCCTTTCCCCATTGAGTGTTCCTGTCTCCTTTGTCAAATATTAGTTGACCATATTTGTGGGGGATTAATTCTGGGCTCCCAATTCTGTTCCATTGGTCTATATGTCTATTTTTATGCCAGTACCACACTGTTTTTGTTTTGTTTTGTTTTTGCGGTACGTGGGGCTCTCACTGTTGTGGCCTATCCCGTTGCAGAGCACAGGCTCTGGACGTGCAGGCTCAGCAACCATGGCTCATGGGCCCAGCCGCTCCGCGGCATGTGGGATCTTCCCAGACCGGGGCACAAACCCGCGTCCCCTGCATTGGCAGGTGGACTCTCAACCACTGTGGGAAGACCCCAGACTGTTTTAATTACTATAGATTTGTAGTACAGTGTAAAATAAAGAAGCATGATGTTTTTAGCTTTGTTTTCCTTTCTCAGGATTGCTTTGGCTATTTGAAGTCTTTTGTAGCTCCATACAAACTTTAGGATTTTTCTTTTTCTATTTCTGTGAGAATGCCATTGTAATTTTGATAGGAATTTAGATGCCTAAATTCTATAGGCTTTGGGTAATATGGAGATTTTTTTTTTTTAATTTCCCCCAATGCTTTACTTCTGCATTATGGATAGCTTAAACAGACCAGATGGTCTGGGGCTGGCTTTCACATAAATTTTCTCTCCCCCTCTCTTGATCTGTATATGTTTCCTCAAGATTGGTTAAAATGTGGATAGGAAAAAATAGGAAAATGGCTTCATGCATCGGAATCTAGAGGTGTTGCTCTCCCACTTCCTTGGGAATACTTTACTATATCATCTCTTCAAAATGCCCCCCTTCCTTGCTCCAGTAATACAGGGACAGCTCCACAGGCCAATGAACAAGCAGATGACCAAGTTTGGAAGAAAAAATAAAAACAAGAGGCTTTATTTTTTTCAGAGATATTCCCAAAATGTATTAGTATTTCTCTTTGGGCTCAATTTTCACTCAGTAAAAAAGGTGAAGCAACCCTCTTCTCTCTTACAGGTAGGAAAGAAAAGAAAATAGATGTCCTTTGGTCAGTCAATGCTAGTCATCGAGGAGGACCCAAGACCAACATGCTTTAATACAATTGAGGGAATCTCCCAGCAAAATGTTAGTTTTGTCATTATTTAATCACCACAAATAGAGGATTCAGTGTCAATTGAGACATGGCTGCCTTCTGGCAAATTTAACAAATTGAAAGTGTTAGTATCCCTCAATTACCAGATCTTATTTGAGGTGCCCTTCTTTTTCATATGGCTTATTGAAATCAGTTAATTTGAATATTAATTTCTCCTCTAGTCTCCATATTTCTGAAATTCCAGAGCTGAATTGATTATAAGTCAGTCTATTAACAAAGCATCCACTCTCTTTTGAATAGCTCTTTTCATACATTCTTTCTTCCGGTATGGGATTGCTTAGGCCTGTGAAACCTGCCTTTTAGATTAGATTTGTTCCTTATACACTGGAGAATGCATCAAATGGAGAATATTGTTCAGTAGATTTCTGAGATGAAGTTGCCATTAATACTTTTGCAATGGGTCCCTTAGTGTATAGTGAAGACCAGTTTTCCCACATGCTTTCAAAGACTGTCTAATTTAGGTCTCAAATTCAGTAGCTATGGTCAGGTGTCCAAACGTATGCAACTAAACAATCCAAGGCCAACTTGACCATATGATGAGAGGATGGATGTCTCTTGTGCCTATGGATAAGCTACTTAAATACAAGGATAGCCCCTTAAATTGCCCCTCTATGATCACAAATAATGAATGGCATTTCACTTAGCTGCTCTAGCACTGTCTACAACTAAAATTCAGAACCTCACAAACTAGTGCTCTGGGACACACAAATCATTTACTCTACCTGCCTTCATTTGGGCTTAAAAGCACAATAAAAATAGCAAATAGTTGTTGCATTTCTTGATGTCTAAAGATTGTAAATATGGAAAGTCTTTTTTTCATAGTATTCTAAGTGTTTCCTCAGAATTACCTGCTTGCTAAAAAACATCTCAGCACACACACACGCAAACACACACACATACACACACACACACACACACACATATATCACCCACATATATATATTTTAATACTGTACTTAAACAGTTCAAAGTCAAGTTGCAGCAAGTCACAAACTAACACTTTTGATGAAGTTCATGTATTTCCATTAAACCTGATGCCTTATAAACTAGCCATTGACAAGTAAAAAAATAACCTCTCACTTGTAGGCAAGGTCTCATTTGTTAGAGTTACCTGTTAAGTCTGTAACAGTTAAGACAACAGCTCAACTCTAAAAAGGGGCAGTGCAGCTTTGCATACCACCAAAATGAGAAATCTACATTGTCTTTTTTACTAAACCAACACTAAAACTTAAACTCACTGGATTAAGACTCCACCAGAAGTTTCCATTCTTATTCTACCATCAAATCCCTTTCCTTAGAGGTTTTTCAAAGTCTTAAATTCAATGCACCAGATGCTAAAATTTCCCCTGAATTAAACTTATTCCCTTCTACCACAGAACTATAGACCTTGCACAGAGCAATTGGGAACTCAGGTTTTCTGCAGAGAGAAGTGTAATAGGTCCCAAAGACAAAGAAGCAAGTAAGTCCCTCCTTCTGCTGCAGGAGAATGAAAAAAAAAAGAACAAGTGAGTGGTGAGGATGTGTTTTTAACCTAAGATCACCTACTTAAAAAGGCTGTCATTAATATCACTTATAACAGGTGTCAAAAGTGTTTGTCTCATGGTAGTCACCCAATAAATAGGAGCCTATGTTTTTAATATTACCGTGAGCATTTTGTGACTTATTCCTTGGTATGTATGTTGTATTTTCCACACATTTTTTTTCGTGTAATCCACTTTGGTTCTTCCAAAGCCTTGCACACTGAGGTAAAGGGAAGAATGTCTACGAAACCAACTTCGTGCAGAAAAGTAGCATAAGCCAATCTAAAGAAGATCTAGAACAATTTACCCCTTTGCTCCTTAATGTAGAATACGATGAGCAATATATCCTTTCTTTTATGCTCAGGACAGCATATTTTAAGATAATACAATCTAATGTCCTTAATAAGCTAGTAATATTGTGGAAACAGCACGTACACTAATAATTATAATAAATGAAGTAGGTGTAATGCAATGTGTAATTGAAACACACAGGTATGTTACTTAATAGAGAGAAACAGCGTGAGCGTGGTTAGGGAAAGCTGCTTGGAGAAAGGAACCTAGAACATTTGGTTTCTTTGTAATTCTACCTCATATCCTGCATTTCTCTGAACCAAACGTGATTTTTTAAGTAACATAGTTAATAGAGAAATACTGATTTTTTTGTTTCTTTCATATATCTTTTTGTTTTAGTCACAAAAAGAGCAACATGTTTGACAAAGTAAAATCAATAACTCTAAAAATTAACTTACTTTTTCCAATAACAGAATTAAACATACACATAAATAATATATTTTGTAGTATGAAAGAGAGAAATGTACGTTGTAGGAAAAAACAATTTACTGAAGGCAGCTAACACTGCTGTGAGAAATGCCCAGTGGCATTGAGCATAACGTATAGTGGATTTGTTGGTATCCATACTTCATTTTGATACAGAAAGTGTGTAAATACAAGCCCTATTTCAGGGATGATGGGCATCACCTTTCTTTTATTCATTTTTAAATAAAATCTGGATGATTTGCACTCACCTACCAAATATAACTCTTTTGTTCATGGATAAGTAGTATTTGAATTGGATATTTTGTGTCTTCCATTTTTATGGGAACAAAGTGTCAATCAAAGAAATTTAGGAAGAATTTACAAAAATGTG